>NC_135816.1:7384438-7996308 GCF_964213995.1 Mustelus asterias | reverse complement strand
AATGATTTGAAATGCAAGAGGGTGCACGAGAATGCGTATGTGGCAGACATGGATAAGTTACCATCCTGGCGAATTCTAACATGAAGCAAAATATGTTGGTGAAAGTCTAAATTTTCTCTGTGAGAATTGTTATAAATTGGCTTGATTGTTGAGTTGATTTGTTTTGATTCATTATTGTCACATGTATTAGCAAACAGTGAAAAGTATTGTTACTTGCGCACTATACAGACAAAGCATACAGTTCATCGAGAAAGAAGCGAGAGTGTGAAGAATGTAGTGTTACAGTCATAGCTAGGGTGTAGAGAAAGATCAGCTCAATAAACAATAAGATTTATATGCAAGATGATAGCTCATTGCCTGCAATCAATGCTTATGGAGCGAGAAAAAAATTAAAATGCAAGACGTGATTTGAAGAAATCACTGAATTTCCCTCTACAGGAGTGGGTTACCTAGTGTTATGACGGTGTAATGGGTGAATATTTATAATGTCATCGGTTGAACATACGTGTGCATCAAACCGATTAAAACGAACACTTTTACTCAACAAGCGCCATTGGACTTCAAAAGCTACTCGATTGAGTAAGCGAAAGACACACGCTGTTTTCATGGAGAAAGAGAGTCCATGCAGCTTTCCGGAGAGAGATTATGTGATCCAATTCCTGGCAGAAAAGTTATTGGATTTAGGACGTACACAGAGGGTGTGTCACAGAGACTAAAGCTGGATTGTTTTTCTGAAACCACTTTCATCAAACCTGAGCTCCTTATGTTTAGAAAAAGCCACTAGCAGACCGCTTTGATGCAAACCATTTCAAGAAGAATTCCGAAATAACACCGTGGTCTCCAGTAAGAAAGACCAAGTACCATCAGCTGCTGTAAAAGCTGGTCCTTCCGCTGTCAGAAAGTCCCTGCACAACTCATTTTCTATCTGCCTTCCCGGTTACTTGGTCAGGTTTTTGTCTTTAAGGAAATGTGATTCTCTGCAGCGTTTTCTACTTTGTTGAAGTGATTGTGGGTTGGGGGTGGGCGGCAAGGGGTGTTGCATTGTGTGCTTCTTGTTTATTTCGAACGTGGTTACTTGAAAATGTGCAATTTAAGCATTTTGCTTTTGTTTATTCTTTAACTGAGTGAGCTTCACCAACAAATCACACTTGTTAACTTAAGGTTGAATTGTTAGTTACACCGAAATCTATACAGTTAATCATATAATAATTGATATTGATAAAAGTTAAAATATTTTGGCTTATGCTCGATAGGACACTTCGCAAGAATATCAATACAATGTGCAAGCAACAATTTATACTTTATGGGAAAGAATGCCGATTGTTTGGCAACGCCTCCAAGCCGTACATAATTCTCTGCTCATAAAGGATATGTTATTGCTGTTCCTTTAGAGTGATATTTTTGTAAAGTGTCCACCGGGTGCAAGGTGAAAAACGACGACTTGTCTCCTTTTCAGAAACATATAATATTGGCAATATCATCTAAATTCAAAATTAAAACGAACTCAGGAATGGGACAAGGAGAAGAGTTCGTTCAGCCCTGTCAACTAGTCATAACATTAGACTCACTCCCCTACGCTATCGCCACAGCCCTCCTTGCGTCGCTATCATCTGCATGTCCGATTGCCATTTGAAAGTCATGAGGAATCTAACTCTTTTCTGATATGATCAAAGCATAAAACTTGGGAAATGCTAGGTTTTGAGGCTTTAATGTGCATCCAAGAAGTTTGCATAACACGATTATTCAGCTGCATAAGACCATATGACGTAGAAGCTGAAGCAGGTCATTAGGCCCATTCAGTCGGCTCCGCCATTTAATGCGATGACGATTGATCTTATATGATAACCCTCAACACCGCTTTCCCGTCTTACGTCTTAACCCCGATACGTTACTGATTGAAAAAATCTGTCGACCTCTGCATTGAGCGTAGTTAACAAACCAGCTTCTAGACAGTTCTCTCCGTAAAGAATTCCAGAGATTCACGAACCTCTCAGGGAATAAATTCTTCCTCATACCTGACTTGAGTGACATCTTACTCTGAGATTCTGCCCTCTTTTCCAAGTTGTTCCCAAAAGGGAAAACAGCTTCTCTCAATCTACCATGTCAAGTTCCCTGAGTATCCTAGATGTGTTGATAAATTCACCACTCATCCTTCAAAATTCCGATGAGTACAGGCCCATCCGACTCAACCTCTCCTCATCAGAAAATCCATCCCTCCCCGGGGTTAACCTCGTGAACGTTTTCCAGACTGTCTGCAATGCTAATATATCTTTCCTTAGTTTAGGGGTACAAAACTGTTCACAGTATTCCTGGCGTGAACTAATTAGTGCCTTGTATATTTCCAGCAATACTCTGCTATTTTTGTACCACATTCCCTTGAAACAGAGACCAACATTCCATTTGCCTTCCCTGTTACCTGCAGCACTTGCAGGCTGGCTTTTTGATTCATACAGGGGGACTCCTAAAACCCCCTAAATGTTTTTTGTGGACTTTCTCCATTTTAATAATATTCAGCTCCATATTTTTCCGAACAAAGTGTACAATATTGCATTATCTTACATTAATTTCCATCCCCCAAGTCGTTGCTCGCCCACTCAACCTGTCTAAATGCCTCTCGAGGCCCCTTGTGTCATCCGCACCGCTTGCATCCCCACCTTTTATGTGTCATCCACAAACGTGTCAATAGTACAAAGCCATTGATCTAAATGATAAATAATTTGACCCCAGCTCTGATCCCTGTGAGACAGTACTAGTTAGAGGTTATCATTCTGAAAGTTCCCCCATTATCCCAACTCTCTGCCGTCTATTAATTATGATGTGGAGATGCCGGCGTTGGACTGGGGTAAACACAGTAAGAAGTTTAACAACACCAGGTTAAAGTCCAACAGGTTTATTTGGTAGCAAAAGCCACACAAGCTTTCGAGGCTCTAAGCCCCTTCTTCAGGTGAGTGGGAATTCTGTTCACAAACAGAACTTATAAAGACACAGACTCAATTTACATGAATAATGGTTGGAATGCGAATACTTCGCATTCCAACCATTATTCATGTAAATTGAGTCTGTGTCTTTATAAGTTCTGTTTGTGAACAGAATTCCCACTCACCTGAAGAAGGGGCTTAGAGCCTCGAAAGCTTGTGTGGCTTTTGCTACCAAATAAACCTGTTGGACTTTAACCTGGTGTTGTTAAACTTCTTACTGTCTATTAATTAGCCAATCCTCTAACAAATGCTAATATACTATCCTAAACTCCATGGGCTCATATCTCACTAAGTCGCCTTTTGTGCGGTACCTTATGTAACACTTTACGCATCACGGGCCAATAAGCAGAACAGAGTTTTCGTGAGCATTGCGCTGTTGGGAGGAAGGAATCTAAGAGGTTAGGGCCGGTCAAGGACAGTAGTGGGAACTTGTGTATGGAGTCAGTAGAGATAGGCGAGGTGATGAATGAATACTTTTCTTCAGTGTTCACCAAGGAGAGGGGCCATGTTTTTGAGGAAGAGAAGGTGTTACAGGCTAATAGGCTGGAGGAAATAGATGTTCGGAGGGAGGATGTCCTGGCAGTTTTGAATAAACTCAAGGTCGATAAGTCCCCTGGGCCTGATGAAATGTATCCTAGGATTCTTTGGGAGGCAAGGGATGAGATTGCAGAGCCTTTGGCTTTGATCTTTGGGTCCTCGCTGTCCACGGGGAGGCTGTCAGAGGACTGGAGAATGGCGAATGTTGTTCCTCTGTTTAAGAAAGGGAATAGAAATGACCCCGGTAATTATAGACCGGTTAGTCTTACTTCGGTGGTTGGTAAATTGATGGAAAAGGTCCTTAGAGATGGGATTTACGACCATTTAGAAAGTTGTGGATTAATCCGGGATAGTCAGCACGGATTTGTGAAGGGCAAGTCGTGCCTCACAAATTTGATAGAATTTTTTGAGGAGATAACTAAGTGTGTTGATGAGGGTAGGGCAGTTGATGTCATATACATGGATTTTAGTAAGGCGTTTGATAAGGTCCCCAGTGGTCGGCTTATGATGAAACTGAGGAGGTGTGGGTTAGAGGGAAAGTTGGCCGATTGGATAGGTAACTGGCTGTCTGATCGAAGACAGAGGGTGGTGGTCGATGGAAAATTTTCGGATTGGAGGCAGGTTGCTAGCGGAGTGCCGCAGGGATCAGTGCTTGGTCCTCTGCTCTTTGTGATTTTTATTAATGACTTAGAGGAGGGGGCTGAAGGGTGGATCAGTAAATTTGCTGATGACACCAAGATTGGTGGAGTAGTGGATGAGGTGGAGGGTTGTTGTAGGCTGCAAAGAGACATAGATAGGATCCAAAGCTGGGCTGAAAAATGGCAAATGGAGTTTAACCCTGATAAATGTGAGGTGATTCATTTTGGTAGGACTAATTTAAATGTGGATTACAGGGTCAAAGGTAGGGTTCTGAAGACTGTGGAGGAACAGAGAGATCTTGGGGTTCATATCCACAGATCTCCAAAGGTTGCCACTCAAGTGGATAGAGCTGTGAAGAAGGCCTATAGTGTGTTAGCTTTTATTAACAGGGGGTTGGAGTTTAAGAGCCGTGGGGTTATGCTGCAACTGTACAGGACCTTGGTGAGACCACATTTGGAATATTGTGTGCAGTTCTGCTCACCTCACTATAAGAAGGATGTGGAAGCGCTGGAAAGAGTGCAGAGGAGATTTACCAGGATGCTGCCTGGTTTGGAGGGTAGGTCTTATGAGGAAAGGTTGAGGGAGCTAGGGCTGTTCTCTCTGGAGCGGAGGAGACTGAGGGGAGACTTAATAGAGGTTTATAAAATGATGAAGGGGATAGATAGAGTGAACGTTCAAAGACTATTTCCTCGGGTGGATGGAGCTATTACAAGGGGCATAACTATAGGGTTCGTGGTGGGAGATACAGGAAGGATATCAGAGGTAGGTTCTTTACGCAGGGAGTGGTTGGGGTGTGGAATGGACTGCCTGCAGTGATAGTGGAGTCAGACACTTTAGGAACATTTTAGCGGTTATTGGATAGGCACATGGAGCACACCAGGATGATAGGTAGTGGGATAGCTTGATCTTGGTTTCAGATAAAGCTCGGCTTTATGAACCCCATCGTGGGCCGAAGGGCCTGTTCTGTGCTGTACTGTTCTATGTTCATGAAAATGTAGAGATGGCAATGGGAGTGGTGTGGGGAATGCGGCAATGGAGAAACATTGAGCAGAGTTGAGAAGGAGGACTCAGTTGGGAAATGGATCTATTGGTGTTCCAATGCAATCTATTAACTTGCCTTAATGTGGTTTCTTAATTTACCGGGACATTCACATATGTTTACTCCAACAAATTGCTGTTAAAGTTATCATTATACACAAAGATGTGCCGGTCAGGTTGATTGGCCATGCTAAAATTGCTCTTAGTGTCCTGAGATGTGTAGGTTAGAGGGATTAGTGGGTAAATATGTAGGGCCTGGGTGGGATTGTGGTCGGTGCAGACTCGATGGGCCGAAGGGCCTCTTTCTGTACTGTAGGGTTTCTATGATTCTATGACAAGGTAAAATACTCACACTTGTTAACTATGTTACAAGTGCAACCAGGGAGGTATTATATTCCATGACTGAGGGCTGGATTTCTGTGTTTTGCAAGTTAGCAAAGCGTTTCCTTTTCTGAGGAGGTTTATACAAAATGCAATTGTTTGGCAGGGGATGCGACACGTTCACTTTGGAATAGCCCTGAAGGCCGAATAAACTGAATGGCAATGATTCTGCAGTCGGCCTTTGTTATGGGCAGCACAGTGGCACTATGGTTTGTACTTCTGCATCAGCGCCAGGAACCGAGTTCGCTTCCCGGTTTGGGTCACTGTCTGTGTGGAGACAGCACATTTTCCCCGTGTCTGTGTGGGTTTCCTCCGGGTGCTCTGATTTCCTCTCACAGCCCAACATGCTGGTTTGGTGCATTGCCATGCTAAGTTGTCCTTCAGTGTACGTGAACAGGCACCGGAGTGCGGCGACTCGGGGATTTCACAGTAACTTCATTGCAGTGTTCAACTAAGCCTACTTGTGGCACAAATAAACAAACTTTAGTAAATCTGTGTTATATTTTATATAATATATCATATACTATATTGCAAAGATTCTATAGATTCTGCAAGTGTTCCAATGGATTGTAGGTTAGCGAATGTCACCCCACTTTTTAAAAAATATAGGGAGAGAGAAAACGGGGAGTTATTGACCAGTTAGCCTGATGTTGGTGGTGGGAAAATTGTGGAGTCCATTATTAAGGATGTAACAACTGAGTATTTGGAAAGCAGCGTCAGGATCAGTTCAAGTCAGCATGGATTCAGTAAAGTGAAATCGTGCTTGACAAATCTTCTGGAATGTTTTGAGAATGTGACCAATAATGTGGACAAGATCGAACGAGTGGATGTTGTATTTCTGGACACTCAAAACACTGTTGGCCAGATCCCACACCAGAGATTAATGAGCAAAGTTAAAGCTCAGGGTATTGAGGGTAATTAATGTATTGACGTGAATAGAGAACTGGTTGGCAAACAGATAATAAAGAGCGTGAATAAACGGCTTCTTTTCATTGTGGCAGGCAGTGACTAGTGGGGTACCGCACGGTTCAATGCTGGGACCCCAGCTATTTGCAACATATATTAATGATTTGGACGCAGGAAATGAATGCATTATCTCCAAATTTGCAGAAGACACTAAGCTGGGTTGCAGTGTGTGCTATGCGGAGGATGCTCAGAGGCTGCAGGTTGACTTGGACAGGCTGACCGAGTGGACAAATACTTGACAAATGCAACATAATGTGGATGAATGTGAGGTTATCCATTTTGATTGCAAAATAGGAAGGGTGAATCTTATCTGAATGGTGGCAGATTAGGAAAAGAGGGAGTGAAACGTGGCGTGGGTGTCATGATGGAACAGTCGGTGAAGGTTGGCCTGCAGGTTCAGCAGGCGGTGAGGAAATCTAATGGCATGCTGGCCTTTATAGCAAGAGGATTTCCCTATAGGAGTATGGATTCCTTGTTGCATTTATACAGGGTCTTAGTGAGGCCACACCTTGAGTATTGTGTGCAGTTTTGTCCTCCTTGTCTGACGAAGGACATTCTTGCTATTTAGGGAGTCCAGCAAAGGTTCACCAGACTGATTCCAGGAATAGCAGGACTGACATATGAAGAAAGATTGGAATAGCTGAGCTTGTTCTCACTGGAAGTTCGAAGAATAAGAGGGGATCTCACGAGAAACAGATAAAATTCTGATGGGACTGGACAGTCTCGATGCAGAAAGAATATTCCCGATGTTGGGTAAGTCCAGAAGTAGGGGTCACATTCTAAGAATAAGGGGTAAGCCACTCAGAAATGTGATGAGGAAGAACTTCTTCACTCAGAGATTTGTGAACCTGTGGATTTCTCTACCATAGGAAGCCGTTGGGGCCAATTCGTTAGAAATGTTCAACACGGAGCTGAACGTGGCCCTGTAGATAAAGGGATCACGGGGTATAGGGAGAAAGTGGGAGTGGGATACTGAAAGTACATGATCAGCCATAATCATATTGAATGGTGGTGCAGGCTCGAAGAGCCGAATTGCCTAATCCGGCACCTATTTCCTATGTTTCGATGTTTAACCGACCATTTCCCAGTATCTGTTTTGCGTATTCTGAACGAGGTGGGCTGTTTGCTGGTTTTGATCATTGCATTCAAGGTGATGCACAATACATCAATTGTCAAAGAATAAACACTGGAGTGTGAAACCAAGTCACACACAGATAATTAAAACTAATAACCAACAGGATGCAATCTAACCACCGCCGCTTGCCATTTATTGGTGATACAACTAATGAATTCCCCATTGTCAAAATCCTTAAGTTACCAGGAACACAACTGGACTCACCACATAAATACAGTGGCAGCAAGAGCAATTCAGAGGCGAGGAATACTCACTTCCGGACTTTCCAAAGCCTGTCCATATCAACAGGGCACACGTTAAGAGTGTGATGGAATACTTCCCAATTGCTTGGATGGGTGCAGCTCCAACAACACTCAAGAAGCTTGACATCATCCAGGACAAAGTAGCCCGCTTGATTCGCACCACATCCACAAATATCCACTTCCTCACCGGGTTGTCACAACTTGTAACACACATGCGTAACGAACTCCTGTCACAAGACTGGCCATTTAACTGTTGGTTGTTTAGTAGCAATCTATTTCTCAAAAGCTTTCCCCATTAATATTGAGTTATTGGAATTTGTGTGTCGCAAGCAAGGCAATATTAGTTGCCCGGTAAGGCTGTGATCGGTTTTAAACTCTGCCGTCCTCGCAACATTTGCAGGTAAGGATTCATCAGCGAATTACATCCCTTCCACCTTTCTATTTCTCAATGGTGGACGTGGTAAAGGAGCCAGGAAAGGAGGACGAACCATTCACGCGATCTTCACAAAATATCCAGAAAGGATGAAAATATTTGGCATACCAAGTCGAATTGTGGGCCTCGTTAAGCAGAACGTTTCATGATCAGAAAATCAGTATATTGAACAAAAAGTACATCGATTAGTCACACACAATGTAATAGAAATTAGATTGAATGTTATTCAGAAAAATTGAGTAAATAAAATCACAAATATGGAGCAAAAAACGAATTAAGGTTGCACAATGATAAATGCACAACGCAATTCCTCCGGTGCTCAGTAGAGGCACTGTTGCTTTAAAATACTGTGCTTTGATTATTGGCAGAGTCCCTTTGTGTCCCTGTCTACCAATGAGATGCAGAGATGTGGCTGGAGATCCAACACCACTCCCCATAAACCATATATTGTGCCCCGCTGTATCAATGAGCATTCATCTTTCACGTTCTATACTCGAATTGGAGAACGGGAATATAATTCTCGGGGCATTTGTAAATGATTTTGGAAATCGTGACGAAAAGAATCTCAGCGGTAGACATTGAATTTCGCATTTCTTCTGGATAAACAAGGTAATGAACAAATACGTTCTCAGCCAATATCAAGGCGCGGATAATTCATAAGAGATTCCATCAGTTATATTCGCAATACTATGAGCAGAATGGCACAGTGGATAAACAGTAAATTGAAACAATGGGCTGTTCTTTATCTGATAATAATATACATTGCGGATTCAGTCTCTTTAAAAATTCGCTACTCGATACCGGAAGAATTGGAGGTTGGTGCCTTTGTTGGGAATATTGCTACGGACTTGGGATTAGATGTTAAGCAGCTATCAGGGCGCAGATTTCGTATGGAAACTGGAGGCAAAAAACAATATCTAAAGGTCAACTTCGACACTGGAGCTGTCATTATTAAAGAGAACATGGACAAAGAGCAGCTTTGCGAGCACGGCCTCACATGTGTGCTGTCATTGCAGGCTGTGATTGAAAAACCGTTAAAGCTATATCGTGTAGAAATCGATATTCTCGATATAAATGACAACGCTCCCGTGTTCAAGACAAGCGAGTTAAATATTGAAATCCCAGAGTCGCAGCCAGCAGGGACGAGGTTCCCGCTGCAGAGCGCGATTGACCCGGACGCCGGAACCAACAGTGTTCGCTCCTACCAACTGAGTTCAAGCGAATATTTCACTTTGATAACACAGTCAGAGAGTGAACAAAATTACGTCCCTGAACTCGTATTGGAACGACCGCTCGATCGAGAGCAGCAACCAACTCATCAGTTAACCCTAACGGCATTTGACGGAGGAACCCCGAATCAATCTGGGACCACCCAGATTAAAATTACTGTGCTTGACGTGAACGACAACGCTCCATCTTGCGAACAGAATATTTATCAAATCACCACGGCCGAAAATGTACCTATAAATACTTTGATTGTGAAAGTCACTGCGATTGATCAGGACGAAGGTCCAAACGGTGAGATAATGTATGTCTTTAGCGATCAGACCCCTGATAATGTGCGTGAGGTATTTAGCTTGGATTCTATAACAGGAGAAATCAGAATAGCCGGTGTTGTGGACTTCGAAGAAGCAGACAATTATCAGGTTTCCGTACAAGCTAAGGACAAAGGCACACGTTCACTATCAGTATACTGCAAAGTGTTGATAAAGGTGACTGATGTTAATGATAACCCTCCGGAAATAATGATAACTACTACATCAAACTCTATTCCAGAGGATGCTGCCAAAGATACAGCAGTAGTCCTTTTCCAAGTTACGGATCCAGATTCTGATAATAAGGGAATTAGTTATTGTCGAATCACCAGAGACATCCCATTTAGTATCCATAGGCCTTTTAATAACCACTACACGTTAGTTACTAACGGCGAGTTAGACCGTGAAGAAGAGCCAGGTTACAACATTACCATTATATGTACGGACACTGGCTCCCCTCCCCTCTCGGCCAATAAAACGATCCAAGTTCAAGTCTCCGACACAAATGACAATGCGCCACGTTTTACGCAGCCTTCTTTCACCATGTATGTAACAGAAAATAATGCTATTGGTGCTTCGATTGGTGCTGTGTCAGCCTATGATCCCGATTTTAATCAAAATGCTGAATTGTTGTATTCTATTTTGGATATCCTGATGCACGGTTTGCCTGCAACCACGTTCATCTCAATAAACTCAGCCAGTGGTGAGATGTTTGCACAGCGCTCGTTTGATTTTGAGCAATTAAAACAAATTCAATTCCATGTACAAGTGAAGGACTGTGGATCCCCTCCTTTGAGCAATAATGTAACAGTGAATGTAATCATCATGGACCAGAATGACAATGCCCCTGTGATCGTGTCACCTCTGTCAAACAAATGGTCTGCAGCAGAGGAAATAATGCCAAGATCTGCGGAGCCAGGTTACTTGGTTACAAAAGTGACAGCGACTGATGGCGATTCCGGATTAAACGGTCAAATTGTTTACGAACTCCGTCAGCCGACTGATGAAAGTTTGTTTACTGTGGCTTCAGAAACAGGAGAAATTTGGACGATTCGTCACTTGGGTCATAAAGATTCACTGAGGCAAAAGATCGTAATTTTGGTGAAGGATAATGGAACGCCGTCCCTTTCTTCAACAGTCACCATCAATGTGTCAGTGCAGGATGACAACACCGAAAATGCATCTAATGTCGGCACATTGAGGAATGCTGGGCCATGGAAGTACGATTTGAAATTCTATTTAATGCTGATATTTGGCTCAACCTCCTTCATGCTACTTGTGGCGATTGTAATCCTCACCATTAAGATACACAGAGGTAGAAAGGAAATTAACAGATACTGTTGCTGTTGGCA
This sequence comes from Mustelus asterias, assembly GCF_964213995.1. Classification (NCBI taxonomy): domain Eukaryota; kingdom Metazoa; phylum Chordata; class Chondrichthyes; order Carcharhiniformes; family Triakidae; genus Mustelus; species Mustelus asterias. Next base: position 7,985,072 of record NC_135816.1, on the reverse strand, counting down.
GTCGTTTTATTTAGCGAGAAACGATTCACTCCATGGAATCCAAAAGGCTAGTGCGAGCATTCAAATTCCATCCAATTACACAGAGGTGCATGAAAGCCGGACCCTCCAGCAAACACTTGATTATGGCGCATGCCAAGGTTCTGCCTTGAACGATTTTAACTTTTTACAGTTTCAAGGTGTGGCCGCGACCAGGATTAACATCAAGAAAGACTCGTGGCACCCCGCAGAAGATGGGATTTCATCCAACTCTACAAACAAGGATGCAGCTAAATTTCTGGAGGTGAGTGTTGTCTATGGGAAATATTAAACTTCGCGTAGGTCATACATTGGTGTCAATACCAAAGCACTGCGTTTGTATAAAATCTGGAAGGAAAACAGAAAGTGCTGGGAATAATCAATATATTTGTCAATCCAATTGTAAAATTCAACATAATTTAGTTTTCAGAGCAGTGGCCCTTCATGTGAACTGGGATTGCTTAGTAATTACGGTTAGGGTTCGCGATAGTGTTTGGGTTAGTGTAGCAGGTTTTAATGAAGGCAGGGGAAGGAAGGAAAGAACAAACGAGAAGTTGTCTGGTCAGGTGCAATGCACGAGAGAGTATCTGAAAAAAAACCCAGATAGTGCAAGGCAAAATAAAGAGATGGCAATAGAACAAGGACAAAAAAGCACATGTCTCCTGAGATGTGCAGGGCAGAAGCAGGGTGATCCGAGACTGTGAAACTCAGTGTTAAGTCCAAAATGTTGTGCAGTGCCCACTAAAGGGATGATAATTTACTCATCGTGCTTATGTTGAGCCTCAGTTGAACAATGCAAGAGACCACGGAAAATAAGGTCAGAAGGGGGATGGAATACAGCATTAAAATCGCAGGTGCCTTGTGTCTCAGTTGGCCTGTTATGAAGTGATCTTTTTCAAAGTAATTAGCGAACAAGTCACAGGCCACTCCAAATTTCAGGATAACACACTGCAATTAATGTTTGCATCATAGTAAACTGAACGAGTACAACGAAATCGCTATTGGGTCAGTCCAAAAACGTGCGGTTTGGGATGATTGACCATGCTAAATTGGCCCGAGTGTCAGGGGGATTAGAAGGGTAAATTTGTGAGGTTATGGGAATATGGCCTGTGTGGGGTTGTGGTCGGTGCAGACTGGGTGGATCCAACGGCCTCCTTCTGCACTGTAGGGATTCGAGGATCCTGGGATTCTAGAAAATTGTGATTGCGGCCTTCGAGTGCCTCCGGATAGGCATTCAGATTTCTGACATTGCATCTCCTGTGCATGCATCAGCTCTTATCTCATTAAGTAGTCTGTTGTGCGGCGAGGCATTAAATGAGTACTTTGCGTCAGTATTCACCAAAGAGATAAACTTGGTGGATGAGTCTGGGAAAGGATGTGTAGATAGTTTGAGTTATGTTGAGATGAAAAAGGAAGAGTTATTGGGGTTCCTGAGAAACATTAAGGTAGACAAGTCTCCAGGGTCTGATGGGATATACCCCAGAATACTGAGAGAGGCAAGGGAGGAAATTGCTGGGGCCTTGAGAGAAATCTTTGTATCCTAACTGGCTACAGGGGACGTCCCAGAGGATTGGAGAATAGCCAATGTTGTTCCCTTGTTTAAGAAGGGTAGCAAGGATAATCCAGGTAATTACAGGCCGGTGAGCCTTACATCAGTGGTAGGGAAATTATTGGAGAGGGTTCTTCGAGACAGAATTTATTCCCACTTGGAAATAAGTGGATGTATTTGTGAGATGCAACATGGTTTTGAGAAGGGGAGGTCGTGTCTCACAAACTTGATCGAGTTTTTCGAGGAAGTGATGAAGATGATTGATGAGGGTAGGCCAGTGGATATTGTCGACATGAACTTCAGTAAGGCCTTTGACAAGGTCTCTCATGGCAGACTGATACAGAAGGTGGAGTCGCCTGGGATCAGAGGTGAGCTGGCAAGGTGGATACAAAACTGGCCCGGTCAAAGAAAACAGGGGGTAGTGTAGCAGTGGAAGGGTAGATTTGTGAATGGAGGGCTGTGACAAGTGGTGTTCCTCAGGGATCAGTGCTGGGACCTTTGCTGTTTGTAATATATATATAAATGATTTGGAGGAAAATGTAACTGGATTGATTTGTAAGTTTGTGGACGACCCAAAGGTTGGTGGATTTGCAGATAGCGATGAGGACTACCAGAGGATGCAGCAGGATATAGATGAGTTGGAGATTTGGGCGGAGAGGTGGCAGTTGGAGTTTAATCCGGACAAATGTGAGGTAATGCATTTTGGAAGTTGTAATACAGATTGGAAATATACAGTAAATGGCAGAACCCTTCAGAGTATTGGTAGGCAAAGGAATGTGGGTAAACAGGTACTCAGGTCACTGAAAGTGGCAATGCAGGTGGAGAAGTTAGTCAAGAAGGCATACGGCATGCTTGCCTACATCGGCCGGGGTATTGAGTTTAAAAATTGGCAAGTCATGTTGCAGCTTTATAGAACCTTAGTTAGGCCACACTTGGAATATCGTGTTCAATTCTGGTCGCCACACTACCAGAAGGATGTGGAGGCTTTGGAGAGGGTACAGAAAAGATTTACCAGGATGTTGCCTGGTATGGAGGGCATTAGCTATGAGGAGATGTTGGAGAAACTTAGTTTATTCTCACTGGAGCGACAGAGGTTGAGGGGAGACCTGATAGAAGTCTACAAGATTATGAGAGGTCTGGACAGAGTGGATAGTCAGAAGTTTTTCCCAGGATGGAAGAGTCATTACTCGGGAGCATAGCTTGAAGGTGCGAGGGGCAAGGTTTAAAAGAGATATACGAGGCAGAGGTTTTACACAGAGAGTGTTGGGTGCCTGGAACTCGTTGCCGGGGGAGGTAGTTGAAGTGGATACGGTAGTGACTTTTAGCGGGCGTCTTGACAAGTCCATGAGTGAGATGGGAATAGAGGGATATGGTCCCTGGAAGGGTAGGGGGTTTTAATTCAGTCGGGCAGCACTGTCGGTGCAGGCTCGGAGGGCCGAATGGCCTGTTCCTATGCTGTAATTTTCTTTGTTCTTTGTTCTTTTTACGTTATGTAACACTTTTACGCATCACAGGCCAAAATGCATAACTGAGGTTTTGTGAGCATTACGCTATCAGGAGCAAGGAATCTACGTCATGAAAATGTAGAGATGATAAGGGAGTGGTTTGGGGAACGCGGCAATGGAGAAACATTGAACACAGTTGAGAAGGAGCACTCACTTGGGAGATAGATCTATTGGTGTTCCAACACAATCTATTAACTTGCCATCATGCTTTAATGTGGTTTCTTAATTTATCGGGACAGACATTCAGCTATGTTTACTCTGACAATTTGCTGTTAAAGTTATTGGTATACACAAGGTAAAATCCTCACACTTGTTAACTATGTTGTAATTGCAACCAGGGAGGTATTATATTCCATGACGAGGTCTGAATTTCTGTGATTTGCAAGTTAGCAAAGCATTTCTCCCTGGAAAGACGGAGGATGAGGGGCGACCTAATAGAGGTGTATAAAATTATGAAGTGCATAGATAGAGTGAACATAGAATCATAGAAACCCTACAGTGCAGAAGGAGGCCATTCGGCCCATCGAGTCTGCACCGACCACAATCCCACCCAGGCCCTACCCGCTAATCCCTTTTTTTAACCCGCTAATCCCTCTAACCTACGCATCCCAGGACTCTAAGGGGCAATTTTTAACCTGGCCAATCAACCTAACCCACACATCTTTGGACTGTGGGAGGAAACCCACGCAGACACGAGGAGAATACGCAAACTCCACACAGAGAGTGACCCGAGCCGGGAATCGAACCCGGGACACTGGAGCTGTGAAGCAGCAGTGCTAACCACTGTGCTACCGTGCCGCCCTAAACAGTGGGAAGCTTTTTCCCAAGTCAGACGTGACGAACACAAGGGGTCACGAGTTCAAGGTGAGGGGGCCAAGGTTCAACACAGATGTCAGTGGGACGTATTTTACACAGAGGGTGGTGGGGGCCTGGAATGCACTGCCAAGCAAGGTGATTGAGGCAGTCACGCTGGGATCGTTTAAGACTTATCTGGATAACCACATGAACAGACTGGGAATAGAGGGATACAAAAGAATGGTTTGTGGGCACATGAGCGGCGCAGGCTTGGAGGGCCGAAGGGCCTGTTCCTGTGCTGTATTGTTCTTTGTTCTTTTGTTCATTTCCTTTTCTGAGGAGATTTAAACAAAATGCAATTGTTTGGCAAGGGATGCGATATGTTCACTCTGAAAGAGCACAGAAGACGGAAAACGTTGAATGGTAAGGATTCTATAGTTAATCCTTGTTCCGGATGGCATGGTGGCACTGTTGTTAATACTGCTAACTCAGGGCGCCAGGGACCCCGGCTCGATTCCCGGCTTGGGCCACTGTCTGTGTGGAGCCTGCACATTCTCTCCATGTCTGCGTGGGTTTACTTTGGGTGCTCTGATTTCCTCCCACAGTCCGAAAGACGTGCTACGTAGTTGCATTGGGCGTGCTAATTTGTCCTTCAGTGTACGTGAACAGGCATCAGAGTGCGGCAACTCGGGGATTTCTCAGTAACTTCATTGCAGTGTTAAGGTAAGTCTACTTGTGGCACTAATAAACAAACTTTAGTGATTCTGTATTCTATTTTATATCTCATATTTGAATGATTCTATAGATCTGGAAGTTTTCCAATGGATGGGAAAGTAGCAAATGTCACCCCACTTTTTAAAATGGAGGGAGAGAGAAAACGGCGAATTATAGACCAGTTAGCCTGATATCGGTGGTGGGAAAAATGCTGGAGTCCATTATTAAGGATGTAACAACTGAGTATTTGGAAAGCAGTGACAGGATCATTTCAAGTCAGCATGGATTCACTAAAGTAAATGGTGCTTGACAAATCTCTTGGTATGTTTTGAGGATGTGACCAATAGAGTGGACAAGAGTGAACCAATGGATGTTGTGCTTCTCGACTTAGAAAAAGCTTTTGGCCAGATCCCACACAAGAGCAAAATTAAAGCTCAGGGTATTGGGAAATGTATTGATGTGGATGGAGAACTGGTTGGCAAACAGGAAATGGAGTGTCTGAATAAATGGCTCCTTTTCCGAGTGGCAGGTAAGGACTAGTGGGGTATCGCAGAATTCAATGCTGGGACCCCAGCTGCTCGCAATATATATTAATGATTTGGACGAAGGAATTGATTGCATTATCTCCAAATTTGCAGGTGACACTAAGCTGGGTGAAGTGTGTGCAGTGAGGAGGATGCTAAGAGGCTGCAGGGTAACTTGGACAGGCTGACTGAGTGGGCAAATACTTGATGAATGCAACATAATGTGGATGAATGTGAGGTTATCCATTTTGGTGGCAAGAACAGGAAAGATGATTAATATCTGAATGGTGGTAGTTTGGGAAAAGGGGAAGTGCAACGTGATGTGGGTGCCATTGTGGAACAGTGGCTGAAGATGGGCATGCATGTTCAGCAGGCAGTGAGAAAAGCTAATGGCATGCTAGCCTTCATAGCAAGAGGATTTGAGTATAAGAATATGGATGTCTTGCTGCAGTTATACAGGCCTTGGTGAGACCACACCACCTTGAGTATTGTGTGCAGTTTTGGTCTCCTCGTCTGACGAAGGACATTCTTGCTATTGAGGGAGTCCAGCGAAGGTTGACCAGACTGATTCCCGGAATAACAGGACTGACATATGAAGAAAGATTAGAATAACTGGGCTTGTACTCACTGGAATTTAGAAGAATAAAAGGAGATCTCATAGAAATCCTGATGGGACTGGACAGTCTAGATGCGGGAAGAATGTTCCCGATGTTGGGGAAGCCCAGAACTCGGGGTCATAGTCTAAGAATAAAGAGTAAGCCATTCAGGAATGAGACGAGGAAGAACTTCTTCACTCAGAAATTTGTAAACCTGTGTAATTATCTATCTGTTGGGTAGAAAAGCTGTTGGGGCCAGTTCTTTAGATATGTTCAAGGGGGAGCTGGACGTAGCTCTTGTAGCTAAAGGGATCGAGATGTAGAGAGAGAAAGCGGGAGTGGGATACTGAAAGTGCAAGATCAGCTATGATCCTATTGAATGGTGCTGCAGGCTCGAAGGGCCGAATGGCCTACTCCTGCACCTATTCCCTATGTTTCTATTTTTAACCGACCATTTCCCAGTATCGGTTCTGCGTATTCTGAACAAGGTGGACTATTTGTTGGTTTTGATCTTTGCATTCAAGGTGACGCACAATACACCAATTGTCAAGGCATAAATGCTGGTCGTGAAACCGTGTCACACATTGATAATAAAGACCAATAACCAAGAGGACACAATCTAACCACCGCCCCTTGATATTCAACGGTGATAAAATTAATGAATCCCCCATTGTCAAAATCTTTGCGTTATCATTGACCAGGAACACAACTGAACTCACCCCATAAATACAATGGCAACAAGAGCAAGTCAGAGGCTAGGAATACTCTGGCGAATAACTTACCTCCTTACTCTCCAAAGTCTGTCCACATCTACAAGGTACAAGTCAGGAGTGTGATGGAATACTCCGCAATTGCTTGGGTGGGTGCAGCTCCAACAACACTCAAGAAGCTTGACACCATTCAGGACAAAGCAGCCCGATTGATTCGCACCACATCCACAAATATCTATTCCCTCTACCGGCGCTCAGTAACGGCAGTCTGCAATATCTACACGATCCGCTGCATAAATTCACCAAAGATCCGAAGACGATACCTTCCAAACCCATGACCATTTTCATATGAAAGTCAAGGGCAGCAGATACATGGGAACACCACCAATTGCAAGTTTCCCTTCAAGCCACTCACCATCCCGATTTTGAAATATTTTGCCGTTCCTTCGAAACCTCATGGAATTTTAGCTGAGAACGGATTTGTTCATTACCGTCATTATCCAAACGAAATACAATAAGCGTTTTCTGGCACCTGGACGTTTTGTCCCGATTTTCAGTATGACTCTCAGATACCCTGAGATGTATTCTTCCTTTCTCCGGTGCGAGTTAAGAATGTGGAATGACGGATGTTGTTCATTGATTCTGCGGTGCGCACGATGTGGGGGAAGTGGTCCTGGACCTCCGGCCACATTTCTTCATCTCATTGGTAGACAGCGACACAGAGAGACTCTGTGTCAAACCTCCTATTCCTCATGGTCAACATCATGGAATTCCCAATTTAACGGCATTTTGGGTCAAACCACAGCACGTGGATTGCAGCGTTCTTAGAAGACGGCTCAGCACCAACTTCTCAAGGACAATAAATACTGGCCAACCAGCGAAGACCATGTCCCAGAAATGATTAACAGAAAAAAATATGAGTTCATTGGAGCTGTATGGCGCAAGCAAGGCTACATTAGTTATCCGGTAAGGGATGGTGGATTTGTGTTTCCAATTCTACACTCCCAGGATAATCTGTAGGTAAGAACTGACAAACGAAATATATATACTCACCCGCTCTCTCTCTCTCTCAGTCATTTCATATGTAAACCCAATAAACATTGTATATGAATCCAACTATTTCATTTAAATCTGGCAACTGATGTAAAACTTTCAGAAAGGAAGCTTTCACAAGATCTTGCTAAGGTTTCAAACAGATCTGAAAGAATTTACCAAAATAATTCGAATAATAGTCTTCGTTCTGCAGGCTTACTTCCATGACGGTTGGATCAGCAAGTGAGTACATTAGACAATAATGGATAATTCTTAGACAAATGCAGCATAACAGTAATTATATTGAACCGGGTTAAATTAAACACATAATAAAACAATTTATATAATTTATATCAGGAACACAGACTGGAAAAGACAATAAAAGTTGTACAACATTAAATCCACACAGCAATTCCACTCGTGTTCAATAGAGGCACTGTTGCTTTAAGAGAATGTACTGTTATTATTGGCCGAGTCTCTCTGTGTCGCTGTCTACCAATGAGATGAATAAATGTGGCCGGAGATCCAGGACCACTTCCCCCACTTAGTGCGCACCGCAGAATCAATGAACAACATTCGTCATTCCACATTCTTAACTCGCACCGGAGAAAGGAAGAATACATCTCAGGATATTTGGAGTCATACTGAAAATCGGGACAAAAACGTCCAGGTGCCAGACAACGCTTATTGCATGTCGTTTGGATAATGACGGTAATGAACAAATACGTTCTCAGCTAAAATTAAGACGTGTATAATTCATTGGAGAACCTCACATTTATATTCGCAGTACTTGGAGGAGAATGGCACACTGGTTAAACGGTCATTTGACGCAAAGGCCTGTTTTTTATCTGATGATCATGACATGTATTACGGATTCCCTCTGTTTAAAATCTCGCTACACAATTCTGGAAGAATTGGAGGTCGGTGCCTTTGTTGGGAATATTGCCACGGATCTGGGATTAGACATTAAGCAGCTATCGGGTCGCAGATTTCGAATTGCAGCTGAAGGTGAAAAACAATATCTGGGCATTAATTTAAAGACCGGAGCTCTTTTTGTCAAAGAAAAAATAGACAAAGAGCAGCTTTGCGAGCACGGACTCACATGTGTGCTGATATTACAGGCTGTGATTGAAAAACCGTTAAAGCTATATCGTGTAGAAATTGAAATTCTCGATATAAATGACAACGCGCCCATGTTTAAGGAAAGCGAGTTAAATATTGAAATCCCAGAATTGCTGCCAGCAGGAACGAGCTTCCCGCTGCAGAGCGCGATTGACCCGGACGCCGGAACCAACAGTGTTCGCTCCTACCAACTGAGTTCAAGCGAATATTTCACTTTGAAAACACAGTCAGAGAGTGAACAAAATTATGTCCCTGAGCTCGTATTGGAACGACCGCTCGATCGAGAGCAGCATCCAACTCATCAGTTAACCCTGACGGCATTTGACGGAGGAACCCCGGAGAAATTTGGAGCTACCCAGATTAAAATTACTGTGGTTGACGTGAACGACAACGCTCCATCTTGCGAACAGAACATCTATCAAATCACCACTGCCGAAAATATACCCCTTAATACTTTGATTGTGAAAGTCACTGCCACTGATCAGGACGAAGGACTAAACGGTGAGATAATGTATGTCTTTAGCGATCAGACTTCTGATAAAGTGCGTGAGGTATTTAGCTTGGATTCAATAACAGGAGAAATCAGAGTAGCCGGTGTTGTGGACTTTGAAGAAGCAGGAAATTATCAGATTTCCGTCCAAGCTAAGGACAGAGGTACACAATCACTGTCAGTATACTGCAAAGTGTTGATAAGGGTTACTGATATTAATGATAACTACCCAGAGATAATGATAACTACTACATCTAACTCTATTCCAGAAGATGCTGCCAAAGATACAGCAGTAGCTCTTTTCCAAGTTACGGATCATGATTCTGATAATAAGGGAAGTAGTTATTGTCGAATCACCAGAGATATCCCATTTAGGCTGAGTAGATCTTTTAATAACCACTACACGTTAGTTACTAACGGCGAGTTAGACCGTGAAGAAGAGCCAGGTTACAACATTACCATTATATGTACGGACACTGGCTCCCCTCCCCTCTCGGCCAAAAGAATGATCCAAGTCCAAGTCTCCGACATAAATGACAATGCGCCACGTTTTACGCAGCTTTCTTTCACCATGTATGTAACAGAAAATAATGCTATTGGTGCTTCAATTGGTGCTGTGTCAGCCTATGATCCAGATTGTAATCAAAATGCCGAACTGTCCTATTCTATTTTGGGTAGCCAGATACACCGTTTGCCTGCAACCACTTTCGTCTCAATAAACGCAGCCAGTGGTGAGATATTTGCACAGCGCTCGTTTGATTTTGAGCAATTAAAACAAATTCAATTCCATGTACAAGTGAAGGACTGTGGATCCCCTCCCCTGAGCAATAACGTAACAGTGAATGTAATCATCATGGACCAGAATGACAATGCCCCTGTGATCGTGTCACCTCTGTCAAACAAAGGGTCTGCAGCAGAGGAAACAATGCCAAGATCTGCGGAGCCAGGTTACTTGGTTGCAAAAGTGACAGCGACTGATGCCGATTCCGGGTTAAACGGTCAAATTGTTTACCAACTCCGTCAGCCGACTGATGAAAGCTTGTTTGCTGTGGCTTCAGAAACAGGAGAAATTTGGGCGATTCGTCACTTGGGTCATAAAGATTCACTGAGGCAAAAGATCGTAATTTTGATGAAGGATAATGGAACGCCGTCCCTTTCTTCAACAATCACCATCAATGTGTCAGTACAGGATGACAACACCGAAAATGCATCTAGTATCGACACATTGGGGAATGCTGGACCATGGAAATACGATTTGAAATTCTATTTAATAATGATTTTTGGCTCAACATCTTTCTTGCTACTTGTGGCGATTGTTATTCTTGCTATTAAGGTGCGCTGGGGTAGAAATGGATTTAAAACTTGCTGTTGCTGTTGGCAGTCTTATTTTTCGAGGAATGGTTCACTCCATGGAATTCAAAAGGCTAGTGCGAGTATTCAAATTCCACAGAATTATACAGAGGTGTATGAAAGCGGGGCCCTCCAGCAAACCTTTCACTATGGCACATGCCAAGGTCCTGCTATGAGCGATTTTAGCTTTCTACAGTCGCAAAATGTGGCCGCGTCAGAGATTGTTATCAAGAGAGGCCCATGGCACCCTACAGAACATGGGATTTCATCAAACTCTGCAAACAATGATGCAGCTAACTTTCTGGAGGTGAGTGCTGTGTAGCGGAAATTTTAAACTTCGCTTATGTAATACATTCGTGTCTATACCAACATACTGCGTTTGTGTAAAACCTGGAACGAAAATAATACATGTTGGAAATACTCAGAATGTTTGGCAGTGCAAGTAAAGAATGAAATGAAATTTAACTTCTGGGTCACTGGCCCTTCCTGTGAGCTGGGAATGCTTCGAGATGTAACAGATTTTAATGCAGTCCGGGGGAGTGGAAGAAAGAACAAGCGAGAAGGTCTGCGATCAAGTGCCATGACCGAGAGGGTGAAAGGGAAACAGCAGGATATTGCAAGGCAAAATGAAGCAACGGGTGTGGAACAAGAAGTAAAAATATTTGCTTTGAGATGATGTGCATGGCAGAATCAGAATGATCAGCAGCACCTGCCGTCCTGAACACGGAAGAGTTATGATCTGAGACTGTGGAACTTAGTGTTGAGTCGGAAATTTTGCGCAGTGCCTAGTAGAGGGATGGGATGTTAGCCTTTGAGGTTACGTTGAGCCTCATTGGTAGAATGCAACAGGCCGAGAGAATAAGGTCAGGATAGGAATGGAGGATAGCATTAAAATCAATGGTAACCAGTAGCCCTGGGTGTCGTTTGTCGGTTGCAAATTAGTTACCCAAACTGGGACACGCGTTCTCAAAATCCAGGAAACCACATCGTAATTGATTGCATTATACTAAATTGAAAGAAATACCTCTAAATCGATATTTCATCTAAACGTTGTGGCTGTGGCCTTCAAGCCTGACTAGCGGGCAGATAAATTTTACGCATGCAAAAGTAAGTGCCATGGGAAGTCACTAGACCCTCCAGATGGACTCGTAATCCAGGGATTTGGGCAAATAAATTCGAGAACGTGAATACACATGATAAAATGTTAGGTTAAGAAGCTGCATTCATTCATTAATAATTGTTGAAATTTGAAAACATACTTTTCCGCAGTAGCGACCATGAAGCTTTAGAAATGCCGTAAAAAACAAAATAATAATTATTCTCCCTCGTCCCCTTCAGCGGAGAATAGATAATCTGTTTAGCAGATATGGCCTACATCGGGCTCCAGTTCTAAAATAATGCCCTTGACTTTCAAACTGCCACGTCGTCATGGCCTAGCAAATCACTCAGTCAGGTAAACTACGGATAGGAAGAGTAAATCATTCAGTGTCTCAGGCAAATTCCAGCGTTTTACTGGATTTTGCTGACGAGAACCTCATTTGTGTTTACTCGGTCGAGCTGCATATTCCCCGGTGGCGTTGTGCAACAAAAATAGTCCCTCTCAGAACTGAAGGTTTCAAAATATTTCAAGTCGTTTGTTTATATTCCACACACTGATCGAATGATGAGCTCAGTTGGGAGAAAACTGTTAAATCAGGCGATTATATAGTTGGAACCTGAATTACACACGTCTGCTCCATTAGTAAAAATAATTATTTTTAAAAGCCTATCTTTGTGTGGTTGCCATACTTGGATATGTGACGTTATATACCATCAGCCTAGTGGTTAACATACACTGTGAATAGTTCAAGCCCCAACACCCTGTGTCACATCTTGAAAATTACAGTTCCTGTCCATTTTGCATACTCTTATTTTAACGTTGCCTCATACGTATACATTTCCTTTGTTTATTTATTCTGACATGGAATGTTGTCACCGCTGACAAGACCGTCATTTGTTGAACTGAGTGGTTTACAGAGGGGAATTAATGTGGACCAGACCAGACAAGGGCGGTTAATTTCCTTCCCTAAATAACATTACTGAACCAAATGGGTTTTTAGGATAATCGGTGAAAGTGCCATGGTCACCATTACTGAGATGATCTTTTTAAATTTAAATTCCACAAAATGCCATAGTGGGATTTGAATACGTTATTAGCGTTCGCTTTGTCCTCTGTGTCAATGTTATAGCGACATTACCATTACACCCTCGTCACTCCATATTGGGCCATTGAAAGATCTTAGGCGGGGATTCTGAAAGTGATAGCGGAGGGTGCGGCATGAGCAGTAGCCCTGAGTAAGGATGCAATCAGTTAAATGATAAGAGGGGATACGAAAGGCAAAAAGTGGAAATTTCAAGAGGGTATAAAAAAGTTCAAAAAGGATTTGAAACTGCTGGAGGTTTTAAGGAAAACAACCATCCCTGGCCAACCGCCGCTTTACCACCACAACACTCGCCATCACAAGCAGTTGTAATTTGTTCGTCGATATACTTGCCATTTTGTCGGCAATCATGCAACAAAAATATATGGTCTTGTTTAGTGATTAAACTTTCATATAGTTTGCACCAGCTCGTATTAGGAATTGGTTGACTATTTATGAGTGGGTCGTTTGCTGCAACAATATGTTGGAGAGCTGAGAAGGGGGCATGACATTCTACTTTTAGTAATGAAACCGATTTAGTTAAAAACCTGACAGTGTATGACACTGTGATTCATAATATCATAATATGATTAAGTTAAATGTAAGTTTCAATGGAAGAACCTTGAGCCAGCTACATATGTTCCAAATCTAGGTAAATCTGGCGCAACTGTTGGAAGAAAAATGCTTTTAGCAGTAGACAAAATCTATGAACAGACAAAACGTCGAAAGAGCAGAGGGAGGTGTTCAACAATATTAGTGCTGTCAAGCAGAACAAATCCATGCATCGAAAGGACAAGAGGTATCGGCGCTTCTATGCTTAATATTTTACTCACACATTGCTTACTTCCTTCTCCTGCTTTAATTACTTGACCTGTTAGGACCATTAAAAGAGGAGTTTGGCTTTAGTGAAATACATAAAAATGCAAGTACGAGTTTCATGGCGGTAAAAGGAAGTACCTTTGAAGTAAATGTGAAAATTGTACTTTGAGCGATATAAATTATGAGCTTTCCCAGCGAAGCAAAATCAGTAAATAGGCCAGAATAATTAATGCATGATTAATCTGGAGGCAAGGTACATTTGTCTCAAGGAATTTCGTATTTATACCTTTGGAGTGATAGAAACACGAGTACATTGAAATGATTTGACTTGCCAGAGGATGCGTGTATATGGCCGAAATGGCGAATTCTATCATATAGCAAAAGAGGTAGTTGAACGAGTCTGAATTTTCTCCACGAGAATTGTCATATATTGGCTTGATTTGTATGCAAGATAATAATTGGTGGCCTGCCATCAACGCTTATGGAGCTAGAGAAAAATTAAAAAAGCAAGCTGGAAGTTGAAGCAATCAATGAATGGTCGCTGCAGGAGCACTTTACCTAGTGTTATTACTGTGTGGTAGATGAATATTCATTTATAATGTTAGGTTGGATATGTGCATGCATCAAATTTATTGAAATGAACACTTTTATTCCACAAAGCCCACTGGCCTCCAATAGCTACTCTGCTGCATTAGTGAAGGACTCACACAGCCTTTTGGAGCTACATAGTCCATGAGCTCTCAGAGAGTGATTATGTGATCCAGTTCCTAGCAAGGAAATTATTGGAATTAGGATATACAGAGAGGCTGTGTCACAGAGGCAAAACCTAGTTTCTTCCTGAAAGCACTCTCATCAAATCTGAGCTACTTGTGATTTTAAATAAAAAACATCAGAAGACCTCATTGATGCAAAGCATCAAAAGGAAAATTCCGAATCAACACGGCTATCTCAAGTGAGAAAGACCAAACACTAGTAGCTACAACACAAAACTAGTCCTTCACCCGTCAGAAAGATGTAGACAATTAATTTTCTTCTCGCCTTCCTGGTTACTCGGCCAATTAATTTTCAAAACTTGATTCTCTGCAGCATTTTATATCTTTTTGCACGTTTTCTTGAAGTGGTTGTGGGTTGGTGGAGGTTACGGAGAGTGGGGCGGGGGAAGGGCGGTGGTGCGGGCGAGGGTGGGCTGTATTGTGTGCATCTTGTTTTCGCAAAAATGGATACCTGGATATGTACATTTTAAAAAGTTTGCTGATATGTTTCATTCTTTACCTAAGTGAATCTTTAGCAACAAATCCAACCTGTTAACTAAAGGAAATGGGTTGACTTGTTTCTTGCACCAAAATCTATACAGTTCAATAAATGTTAAATTGTATATTTTAAGAATGTTGAAGTGTTTTGGCTTGTGCTCATTCGGGCACTTCGCAAGAATCCAATATAATTTGTTCTTTTTGAAAACGAATGCTGACTGTGTGGTAACACCTCCAAACCACACAGTATTATCTTCTCACAAAGGATATATTGTTGCCTTTCCTTTCAAATTGTATTTTTACAAAATGTCCTGACGTGTGCAAGGCGAAAAGCTTCGACTTGTCTCCTTGTCAGAAATATGTTAAATTGGCAACATCATCACAATTTAAAATGAAATCCTATTTTAACGAACTCAGGAGTGGGGAAAAGAGAAGAGTCGGTTTAGCCCTGTAAACCTAGTCAAAACATTACTTTCACTCCCTTGGCCAAGTTTGTTCAAAACTTGATTCTCTGCAGCATTTTATATCATTTTGCACGTTTTGTTGAAGTGGTTGTGGGTTGGGAGGGGGGGGGTGGGGGGGGGGGTGTGGCGGGAGAGTCGGGGAGGGGGTGGGGTTCGGTTGCATTGTGCGTATCTTGTTTTCGCAAAACTGGATACCTAAATATGTACATTTAAGACATTTCACTAATACGTTTCATTCTTTACCTGAGCCTTAACCACTCACGCTATCGCCATTATCCTGCATTGCATCGCCACCTTGGCGTGTTCCGTTGCCATTTGAAAGTCACGAGGAATCTTATTCCTTTCAGATGTGATCAAAGCATGAAAAAAAATTAAATATTTAGGCTCAGAGGGCCTTATTGTGCATCTAAGAAGTTTGCTTCATATGATTGTTCAGCTGCAGAAGACCATAAGACGTAGAAGCATAAGTCAGTCATTCAGCCCATTGAATCTGCTCTCCCATTTAATGAGATCACAATTGATCTGATATGATAAGCCTCAACACCACTTCCCTAATTATCCCATAACCGTTGATTGCCTTACTGATTTAAAAAAAAGTCTCCCTCAGCATTGAACGTAGTTAGCGAACCAACATGTACAGGCCTCTGCGGTAAAGAATTCCACAGATTCTGCAACGTTTGAGCGCACAAATTCTTTCTCATCACTGTCTTAAAGAGGAAACCCCTTATTTTGAGATTCTGCCCTCTTTTCCCAGCTGTTCCCACAGGGGAAACCGCCTATCACCACTGAATATGCCAAGCTCCCTGAGAATCATTTATGTCTCAATAAGGTCACGTCTCATTGTTCTCCGCTCAAGTGAGTGCAGGCCCAACCTACCCAACCATTCCTCGTCAGAATATCCATCCGCATCCGGGAGCAAACTACTAAACTGTCTCCAATGCCGGTATATCTTTCCGTAAGGGGAACAAAACTGTTCGCAGTTTTTCAGGCGTAGACTAACTGGTTCCTTGAATAGTTTCAGCAAGACTCCCCCATTTTTATACTCCGTTTCCTTTGGAATCAAGGTCATCATTCCATTTGCATTACATAGAACATAGAACATAGAACAGTACAGCACAGAACAGGCCCTTCGGCCCACGATGTTGTGCCGAGCTTTATCTGAAACCAAGATCAAGCTATCCCACTGCCTTTCATCCTGGTGTGCTCCATGCGCCTATCCAATAACCGCTTAAATGTTTCTAAAGTGTCTGACTCCACTATCACTGCAGGCAGTCCATTCCACACCCCAACCACTCTCTGCGTAAAGAGCCTACCTCTGATATCCCTCCTGTATCTCCCACCACGAACCCTATAGTTATGCCCCCTTGTAATAGCTCCATCCACCCGAGGAAATGGTCTTTGAACGTTCACTCTATCCATCGCCTTCATCATTTTATAAACCTCTATTAAGTCTCCCCTCAGCTCCAGAGAGAACAGCCCTAGCTCCCTCAACAGCATTCACTGTTACCTGCTGAACTTCCATGTTAGCTTTTTAATTAACGCAAAGAAAACTCTAAATCCACTTGTTCTGCAGCTTTCTGCAGTCTTTCTCCACATTAATATTATTCAGCTCCATATTTTTTCCGACCAAAGTGTATAACATGACATTTTCTGACATTTATTTCCATCTGTCATGTTTTTGTCCACTCACTCAACTGGTCTACATCGATCTGCAGACTCTTTTTGCCATCCCCACCATATGTGTTCTCACAACCTTTTGCACGAAAGCTTGGCAATAGTACATCCACTTCCCTCATCCAAAATATTAACACATATTGAAAATAATTGCGACCCCAGCACTGATCCCTGTGACATTCCACTAGTTACAGGTTTTCATGCTGAAAATGTCCCTGTTATGCAAACTCTCTGTCTTCTATTGATTATGATGTGGAGATGCCGGCGTTGGACTGTGGTGAACACAGTAAGAAGTCTCACAACACCAGGTTAAAGTCCAACAGGTTTATTTGGTAGCAAATACCACAAGCTTTCGGAGCACTGCTCCTTCGTCAGATGGAGTGGAAATGTGCTCTCAAACAGTGCAAACAGACACAAAGTCAAGTTGCAGAATACTGATTAGAATGCGAATCCCTACAGCCAGCCAGGTCTTAAAGGAACAGACAATGTGGGTGGAGGGAACATTAAACACAGGTTAAAGAGATGTGTATTGTCTCCAGACAGAACAGCTAGTGAGATTCTGCAAGCCCAGGAGGCAAGCTGTGGGGGTTACTGATAATGTGACATAAATCCAATATCCCGGTTTAAGCCGTCCTCATGTGTGCGGAACTTGGCTATCAGTTTCTGCTCAGCGACTCTGCGCTGTCGTGTGTCGTGAAGGCCGCATTGGCGAATGCTTACCTTTTTGTTATTTATATGCGTTATCTATATATATTGTTATCTATATGTTATCTACATGAACTGTAAGCATTCTCCAAGGCAGCCTTCACGACACACGACAGGACAGAGTCGCTGAGCAGAAACTGATAGCCAAGTTCCGCACACATGAGGACGGCCTAAACCGGGATGTTGGATTTATGTCACATTATCAGTAACCCCCACAGCTTGCCTCCTGGGCTTGCAGAATCTCGCTAGCTGTTCTGTCTGAAGACAATACACATCTCTTTAACCTGTGTTTAATGCTCCCTCCACCCACATTGTTTGTACCTTTAAGACCTGGCTGGCTGTAGGGATTCGCATTCTAATCAGTATTCTGCAACTTGATTTTGTGTCTGTTCGCACTGTTTGAGAGCACATTTCCACTCCATCTGACGAAGGAGCAGTGCTCCGAAAGCTTATGGTATTTGCTACCAAATGAACCTGCTGGACTTTAACCTGGTGTTGTGAGACTTCTTATTCTATTGATTAGCTAGTCCTCTAAAAATTGCCAATGTACTACCCTCAACACCGTGGGCTCGTAGTTCATTACGCAGCCTTTTGTGTGGTGCCTTATACAACGATTTTAGGACACCACAGGGCAAATTACATAACAGAGTCTGCATGAGTATTGCACTGTTAGGAGCAAGGAATGTAACATGTGAAAATGTAGGGATGGTGAGAGATGTGGGTTGTGGAATGTGGCATGGGAAAAACTTGAACAGGTTTGAGAAGGAGAAATCAGTTAAGAGATATATCTATTTGTGTTGCATTGCAATCTGCTAACTTGCCACCACTCCTTAATGTGGTTGTCTTAATTTACCAGGATAGACATGCATCTACGTTTACTCTGC
The DNA here is from genome assembly GCF_964213995.1 of Mustelus asterias. Classification (NCBI taxonomy): domain Eukaryota; kingdom Metazoa; phylum Chordata; class Chondrichthyes; order Carcharhiniformes; family Triakidae; genus Mustelus; species Mustelus asterias. The sequence continues at coordinate 7,966,694 of NC_135816.1, read as the reverse complement.
CACATTGCAGTGTAAGTTATTATTGTACATAAGGTAAAATCATGACACTTATTAAGTGTGCTTCATGTGCAAATGGGTCGATGTCCGATGCCCTGCATTTTGGTTGCATTTAATTGCTCTGTGGTTCAAAAGTTAGTGGAGTGTTTCCTTTTTTGAGGAGATATAAACAAAATGCGGGGCGGCACGGTGGCACAGTGGTTAGTATTGCTGCCTCCCAGCGCCAGGGACCTGAGTTCGATTCCAGTCTTGGGTCACTGTCTGTGTGGAGTTTGCATGTTCTCCCCATGTCTGTGTGGGTTTCCTCCAGGTGTTCCGGTTTCCTCTCACACTCCAAAGATGCGCGGGTTAGGTTGATTAGCCATGCTAAATAGCCCCTTAGTATCAGGGAGATCAGGACTGTAAATATGTGGGATTATGGGAGTAGGACCTGTGTGGGATTATTGCCGGTGGAGGCTCGATGGGAAGAATGGCCTCCTTCTGCACATAGATTCTATGGTTAATCCATGATACTTCTTCACTGGGGAATGTTACATATTCACTCTGAAAGAGGATAATCCTGACTCGAATGACTCGGTAGTTAACCCTTGTCACGAATGGTTCTACGTTTAGAAATATGATTTTAGACTTCAGCATTTCTGTTTATTCTGAACAAGGTAGACCTTTTGTAGATTTTGACCTTTTGTATGCATTCAAGGGGATGCACAATCCATCAATTCTCAAGGAATAAATACTGGAGTGTGAATCCATATCGCATATAGATAACAAACAAAACTATATCAGTTATTTTGATTTGGGTATCGCAAGCAAGGCTACATTAGTTGTCTGGTAAGTTATGGTGTATTTCTGTTTTAAATTCTGCAATCCCCACAGAACTCATAGGTAAGAACTGGCAAATGAAATTTCTCTAATCACCTTCTGTCTCTCTGTCATATCATATATAAACATGTTAATTATTGTATGTCAATCCATGGCATTTCATTTAAACCGAGCAACAATCAGGAACTCGGAAGGATGTTTTCAGACGATCGTAGTTAGTTATGAGACAAAGATGAAGGAATTTACCGAACAAATTTGAATAATAGGGTTCGTTCTCGCGGCTTACTTCCATGATGACTGGATAAGCAAATGAGTAAATTGGACAGAAAAGTGCAACTCTTAGACAAATGCAGCATAGCAGTAATTAGATTGAACGTTAATCAGATAACAAAGCAAATAATATAAGGAACACAAGACAGAAATGCAATAAAAGTTGCATAACATTAAATCCGCACCACAATTCCACCGCTGTTCAGTAGAGGCACTGTTGCTTTAAGATAACGTACTATTATTATTGGCCGAGTCTCTTTGTGTCGCTGTCTACCAATGAGATGAAGAAATGTGGCCGGAGATCTAGCACCACTCCGCCTACATCATATACTGCGCACCGCAGAATCAACGACCAGCATTCGTCGTTCCACGCTCTTAACTTGCATCGGAGAAAGGAAGAATACAGCCCAGGATATTTGCAAATCATCCCGAAATTCAGGAGAAAAACGTCTAGGGGCTAGAAACTGGATCTTGCATTACGTTTGGATAATCAAGGTATTGAACAAATGCACTCCAAGGCTAACATCAAAATGTGTATAATCCATTGGAGATTCTGAGATTTATATACGACGTACATGGAGCAGAATGGCCCGCCGGTTAAACAGTCATTTGTCTCAATGGCCTGCTCTTTATCTGCTAATAATATGTATTACGGATTCCCTCTGTATAAAAACTCGTTACTCAATTCCGGAAGAATTGGAGGTTGGTTCCTTTGTTGGGAATATTGCCACGGACCTGGGATTAGACATTAAGCAGCTATCGGGTCGCAGATTTCGAATTGTAGCTGAAGGTGAAAAACAATACTTGGATGTCAATTGAAACACCGGAGCTCTCTTTGTCAAAGAAAAAGTGGACAAAGAGAAGCTTTGCGAGCACGGACTCACATGTGTGCTGATGTTACAGGCCGTGATTGAGAAACCGCTAAAGCTATATCGTGTAGAATTTGAAATTCTCGATATAAATGACAACGCGCCCGTGTTCAAGACAAGCGAGTTAAATATTGAAATCCCAGAATCCCAGCCAGCAGGAACGAGCTTCCCGCTGCAGAGCGCGATTGACCCGGACGCCGGAACCAACAGTGTTCGCTCCTACCAACTGAGTTCAAGCGAGTATTTCACTTTGAAAACACAGTCAGAGAGTGAACAAAATTACGTCCCTGAACTCGTATTGGAACGACCGCTCGATCGAGAGCAGCATCCAACTCTCCAGTTAACCCTGACGGCATTTGACGGAGGAACCCCGGAGAAATTTGGAACCACCCAGATTAAAATTACTGTGGTTGACGTGAACGACAACGCTCCATCTTGCGAACAGAATATCTATCAAATCACCACCGCCGAAAACATACCCCTAAATACTTTGATTGTGAAAGTCACTGCGACTGATCAGGACGAAGGTCTAAACGGTGAGATAATATATGTCTTTAGCGATCAGACTTCTGATAAAGTGCGTGAGGTATTTAGCTTGGATTCAATAACAGGAGAAATCAGAGTAGCCGGTGTTGTGGACTTTGAAGAAGCAGGAAATTATCAGATTTCCGTACAAGCTCAGGACAGAGGTACACAATCACTATCGGTATACTGCAAAGTGTTGATAAGGGTTGCGGATGTTAATGATAACTACCCAGAAATCATTGTAACTACTACATCAAACTCTATTCCAGAGGATGCAATCAAGGACTCCGCAGTAGCGCTTTTCCGAGTTACAGATCGTGATTCTGATGAAAAGGGAAGTAGTTATTGTCGAATCACCAGAGACATCCCATTTAGGCTGAGTAGATCTTTTAATAACCACTACACGTTAGTTACTAACGGCGAGTTAGACCGTGAAGAAGAGCCAGGTTACAACATTACCATTATATGTACGGACACTGGCTCCCCTCCCCTCTCCGCCAATAAAACGATCCAAGTTCAAGTCTCCGACATAAATGACAATGCGCCACGTTTTACGCAGCCTTCTTTCACCATGTATGTAACAGAAAACAATGTTATTGATGCTTCAATTGGTGCCGTGTCAGCTTATGATCCCGATTTGAATCAAAATGCTGAATTGTTGTATTCTATTTTGGATATCCTGATACACGGTCTGCCTGCAACCACTTTCGTCTCCATAAACCCAGTCAGTGGTGAGATATTTGCACAGCGCTCTTTTGATTTTGAGCAATTAAAACAAATTCAATTCCATGTACAAGTGAAGGATTTTGGATCCCCTCCCCTGAGCAATAACGTAACAGTGAATGTAGTCACCATGGACCAGAATGACAATGCCCCTGTGATCGTGCAACCTTTGTCAAACAAAAGGTCTGCAGCGGAGGAAACAATGCCAAGATCTGCGGAGCCAGGTTACTTGGTTGCAAAAGTGACAGCGACTGATGCCGATTCCAGGTTAAACGGTCAAATTGTTTACCAACTCCGTCAGCCGACTGATGAAAGTTTGTTTACTGTGGCTTCAGAAACAGGAGAAATTTGGACGATTCGTCACTTGGGTCATAAAGATTCATTCAGGCAAAAGATCGTAATTTTGGTGAAGGATAAAGGAACGCCGTCCCTTTCTGCAACAGTGACCATCAATGTGTCAGTACAGGATGACAACACGAACAATGCGTCTAATATCGGCACATTGGGGAATGCTTGGCTATGGAAATATGACTTAAAATTATATTTAATGATGATATTTGGCTCAACCTCCTTCTTACTACTTGTGGCGATTGTTATTCTCGCTATTAAGGTGCGCAGGGGTAGAAATGAAACTAAAATTTGCTGTTGCTGTTGGCAGCCGTCTTATTTTTCCAGAAACGATTCACTTCATGGAATCCAAAAGGCTAGTACAAGTATTCAAATTCCACCCAATTATACAGAGGTGTATGAAAGCGGGGCGCTCCAGCAAACCTTTCACTTTGGCGCATGCCAAGGTTCTGCTATGAACGATTTTAACTTTTTACAGTTTCAAGGTGTGGCCGCGTCAGAGGTCGATATCAAGAGAGACCCATGGCATCCCACAGAACATGGGATTTCATCAAACTCTACGCACAATGATGCAGCTAACACTCTGGAGGTGAGTGTTGCGTAGCAGAAATTTGAAACTTCGCTTATGTAACACATTAGTGTCTATACCAACGCACTGAGTTTGTATAAAATCTGGAACGAAAATAATACATGCTGGAAATAGTCAGAGTGTTTGGCAGTGCAAGTAAAGAATGAAACATAAGTTAACTTCTGGGTCACTGGTCCTTCCTGTGAACTGGGATTGCATTCGGATGTAACAGATTTTAATGCAGTCAGGGCGAGTGAAGGAAAGAACAAAGGTTAAGGTCTGCGATCAAGTGCCATGAACGAGAGGGTGAACGGGAAACAGCAGGATAGTGCAAGGGAAAATAAAGCGACGGGTGTAGAACAAGAAGAAGAAACATTTGCCCTGAGATGATATGCATGGCAGAATCAGAATTATCGGCAACACCTGCGCTCCAAAAAGGGGGAGAGTTATGGTCTGAGACTGTGGAACTCAGTGTTGAGTAGGAAATTTTGCGCACTGCCGAGTAGAGGGATGGGATGTTACTCCTTGAACTTACGTTGTGCCTCTTTGGAACAATGCAAGAAGCCAGGAGAACAAGGTCAGGATGGGAATGGAGGACAGCATTAAATCACTGGAACCAGCAGTCCTGGTCTCGTTCGTCGGTTCCAAAGTAGTAGCCAAACTGAGACACGCGTCCTCAATATCCATGAAACCACATTGTAATAGACTGCGTTATACTAAATTGAAAGAAGTACAACTAAATCGATATTTCATCGAAAAATTGTTCTGACTGGCGAGGAGATAACTTTTTAGGCGTTGCATCTCCTGTGCATGTTATGGGAAGGTACTAGTCTCTGCTGCTGTGCTAGTAATCCAGAGATTTGGGCACATAAATGGGAAAACGTGAGTACATATCATAAAATGCACTCATTTATGAGTAATTGTGAAATTGAAAAACATAGTTTTCGACAGTAGTGACCATGAAACTTTTGAAATGCCGGGAAACTCCAAATTATCATTGTTCTCCCTTGTCCCTTTCGGTGGAGAATCGATTATCTCTTTAGCCGATATGGCCTACATGATGCTCCAGTCCGAAAATAATGCCCTTCACTTTCAACTGCCACGCTGTCATGGTCTGACAAATCACACAGCCAGGTTAATTCAGGATAGGAGCTTATGGGAAAGAGTAAATCATTCACTGTGTTGGGTAAATTCCAACTTTCCGCTGCATTTTTGCTGACAGAAACCTCAGGTGCGTTTACGGTCGAGCCGACGGCGTTGTGTAACCAAAAATTGTGCATCTTAGATTGAAAGTTTCAAACTATTTCAAATAGGTTATTTATATTCCACACGCTGATCCAAAAAATGGTTCAGCCAGGAGAAAACAGTTAAATCCGGCGATGGTATCGTTCGAACCTAGATTACACACTTCTGCTCCTTTAGTACAAATAATTAATTTTAATAGCCTATATTCGTGTCGTTGTCACACTTGGATATGTGACTTTATATTCCATCAAATTAGTGGTTAAAATGCACTGTAAATAGCCGCAACACCCTGAATCACATCGTGAGAATTAGAGTTGTTGTCCATTATGCATGCTCTTCGGAACATAGGAATATCGGAATCAAGAGCAGAAGTTGGCAAATGCAGCACTTCGAGCTTGTTCTGCCATTCAACCAGATTGGGACTGATCTCTTCGTAGTCTCAAATCCACCTCCTACCTGCTCCCCATATCCCCTCATCTTCTTTTTCATTTTGAATGTATGTATCTCCTTCTTGAAACCATTCAACGATTCAGACTCCACCACACTATAGGGCATTGAGTTCCATAAATATTATTGCAATATTGCCCCATATGTACACAGTTCTTTTGCTTATTTATTTATTCTGACATCGGATGTTGGCAAGGGTGGAATTTGTTGTACTGAGTGGCTTGCGGAGGGCAATTAATGGAGGCCAGACCAGGATCTCCCTCCTTCTCTGATGAAGAAAAAGGGTACATACACTGCAGGTCAGAAAGTGACGTGAGACCAGGGAACGCAGCTGATTGGTGATTAAGTCCTGGTGGGTATTTCCAAACCATATTTAATTGAAACTCATTTTTTAGGCAAGGGTAGGGAATTATTTGCTATATTTCCTTTTAAATAAAATCTTATGAAGTTTTTAAACTTTTTTAGTCATGGCAGCAGAGCTCCAAACTGTGGTTTGCTCGCCTTGCTCCATGTGGGAGGCCAGACACATTTCCAGTGCCCGGGGTCAGCATGTGTGAAGGAAGTATGTCCAGCTGCAGCTCCTGGAAGCTCGTGTTTCGGAGCTGGAAGGGCAGCTGGGGGCACTGTGGAGCATCCGCGAATCTGAGAGCTGTGTGAATAGCATATTGAGGGAGGTGGTCACACAACAGCTGAAAGGACTTGTGGAAGGAAGAAAATGCATGACCAAAAGGCAGTCCAAGAGATGTAGACAGGTAGTTCAGAAGTCCCCTGGGGTCTCAGTTGCAAATCGGTATTCCATTTTGGCGGCTGACGAAGGCGCTGGTTCCTCCATGGAGTACAGGCAGAGCAAGGCTTATGGCACCACAAGCAGCCTGTCTGTACAGGACGGGAGAAAGAGAAGCAGGGCAATCGTAATCCGGGATTTGACAGTCAAGGTTACAAATAAGTGCCACTGTGGCCATCAACGTGACTCCAGAATGATAGTTGCCTACCTGCTGCTAGGGTATGGGATGTCACTGAATGGCTGCAGGGCATTCTGAAGGGGGAGGGTGATAAGGCAGAGGTCATGGTACAAGTTGGTACCAATGAATAGATAGAAAGAGGGTGAGGTCTTGCATCAAGAACGCAGAGAGTTAGGCAGTAGACTAAAAAGCAAGACCTTTCGGATTATAATCTCGGGATTATTCCCACTGCCACGTGCTAGCGAGCACAGAAATAGGAGGATAGTGCAGATGAATGGCTGGTTTAAGAGTTGCTGCAGAAGGGAGGCTTTTAGATTCCTTGATCACCAGGGCCATTTCTGGGGAAGGTGGGACAGTCTACATCTAAACCAGAACGGGACTAACATCCTTGCGGGACATTTTGCTAGTGCTGTTGGAGGAGTTTAAACTAATCTGGCAGGGGGAGGGGACACGGACTGTTAGCAGAATAGGGTCACAGAATCATACAGCAAAAGAAACATGTCAGAGGGAGTGCAGCTATGTTAAATTTCAAGGGAGTAAGGCCAGGCTGGATGGCCTCGCCTTTAATGCCAGGACTATTGCAGGCAAAGTGATGAGTTCAGGGCAATGATTCACATGTGGAAGTGCAACATCATGCCTTCACAGAGACATGGTTGAAGGAAGGACACGATTGGCAACTCAACATTCCCGGATATAGATTCTTAGGTGAGACAGGGGAGGAGGTACAAGTGGATGAGGCATTACATTATTAGTTAAGGAGTCAGTACCTGCAGAAAGGAGAGATATCTTGGAGGGGGCATCAAATGAAGCTTTGTGGGTAGAGTTTAGGAATAAAAAAGGGGCAGTCACATTTTTGTGCATTTATTATAGACCCCCAGAAAGTCAGAGGTATACTGAGAAGAAAATATGTGCTCAGTTTGTGGAGGTGTGTAAAAACAGTAAAAATAGGTATTTATATCAGTTGATTTCAACTTTCCCAACATTAACTGGGGTATACATAGTGTTAAAGGCTTGGACGGAGTAGATGTCCTGAAATGTGTACAACAGAACTTTTGAAATCAATATGTGAAGGATCCAACAAGAGAAGGAGCTGTGCTGAAACTAATTCTGAGGAATGAAGCCAGACAGGTGGTTGAGGTGGTGGTGGGAGAACATAACAGCATGGTATAAATTAAGCTTGTTCTGGACAAGGAAATAGACAAGCTACAAAAAAAATGGATTGATGGAGAGAGGATTTTAATAAAATAAGGCAGGATCTGGCCAAGCTAGACTGGGAACAGTTACTAATGGGAAATTCTACAGAAGAGCAGTGGGGTAGTTCAAAAATGAAATGTAGAGGGTGCAAGCCCAGCATTTTCCTCCTAGGGTGAGAGGTAGGAATAACAAGCCCAGAGAACAATGGATGACCAGAGATACTCAAGACACAAGGTGGAGGAAAAGAAAGGCTTTTAAAAAGTACATGGGGAGCAAATCAATGGAGGCATTGGTGAAGTGTGGAAAGTGCAGGGTGGAGAGTCAGAAAGCAATTAAGAATGCAAAGAGTGGATATGAGAAAGCTCTGGCTGGTAAAAGTAGGGAAAATCCCAAAATATTCTATACGTATATCAATGGGAAGAGGATTACCAAGGAAAGAATAGGGCCCATTCGGGGCTAAGTGGACAATCTGTGCATGGAACCAGAGGACATTGGTAGAGTGTTGAATGGATCCTTCTTCACCCAAGAGAATGAGGACAATGGTATGGCATTCAGGGAGCAAATTGACATAGGAAAAGACAAGATATCTGAGGTGCTGGCAGCCTTAAAAGTGCATAAATCTCAAGGTCTGGATGAATTATGCCCGAGGCTGCTGTGGAAGTCAAGGAGGAAAATTGCAGGGGCTCTGACCTAAATTTTCAATTCCTCTCTGGCCACTGAGATGGCGCCAGACGCTTGGAGAACAGGTAATGTGGTTCTGCTATTTAAGAAGGATTGTAGGGAGAAACCAGGGAACTACAGATCAGTGAGTCTCACGTCAGTGGTCGCAAAACTCTAAGAGAAACTTCTTAAGGAGTGCATCCATCGCCACGTGGAGAGGCAAAGCTTAATCAGGGATATTCAGCTTGGCTTTGTTAGAGGGAGGTCATGCCCAACAAATTTGCTTGAACGTTTTGAGGAGGTGAGCAGTTGTGTAGACGAGGGTAGTACAGCTGACGTGGTTTAGATGAATTTCAGCAAAGCCTTTGACAAGGTCCCACATAGGAGACTTGTAAAGAAGATAAATTCAGATGGGGTACGGGGTAATTTGATAAAGTGGATTCAAAATTGGCTCCGTTGGAGGAGAGAGAAGGTGATGACAGAAGGCTGCTTTAGTGACTGGAAGCCAGTGTCCAGCGGCGTACCACAGTGATCTGCGTTGGGCCCCCCATCATTTGTCATTTATATAAATGACATTGATGACTAGTGGAGGGGGGGGGGGGGGGGGCGGTAGGATGAGTAAGTTCTTGGATGACACAAAGATTGGACGGGTGGTTAATAGTGAGGCGGATTGTCTTGGGCTATGAGGAGATATAGACGGGATGGTCAAATGGGCAGATAAACGGCAGATGGAATTTAACCCTGAAAGTGTGAGGGGAAACACTTAGAAAGGAGCAATCTGACAAGAAAGTACTCAATGAATGGTAGGACGCTCTGGGGTTCTGCGGCATGTTTGTCCACAGAGCTCTGAAGGCAGAAGGGCATGTTCGTAGGGTGGTGAAAATGGCATATGGGACATTTGCCTTTATCAATCGAGGCATAGATTATAAAAGCAGGGAAGTCATGTTGGAGTTATATGGAACTTTGGTAAGGTCACAGCTGGAGTACTGTGTACAGTTCTGGTCGCCACATTATCAGAAGGATGCGATTGCACTGGAGGGGGTGCAGAGGTGATTCACCAGGGTGCTGCCTGAGATGAAAATGTGAGCTACGAAGAGAGGTTGTGCAAGCTTGGGTTACTTCCGCTGGAGCAAGAACACTGAGGGGCGACGTGATCGAGGCACACAAGATAATACGAGACATGGACAGAGTGGATAAGGAGCAGCTGTTCCCCTTAGTTGAAGGATCAGTCACAAGGAGACATAGGTTCAAACTGAGGGGCAGGAGGTTTAGGGGGAGGTGAGGAAAAACTTTTTTAGCCAGAGAGTGGTGATGGTCTGGAATGCGCTGTCTGGGAGAGTGGTCGAGGCGGGCTGCTCACATTCTTTACAAAGCATCTGGATGAGCATTTGGCGCACCATTACATTCAGGGTTATGGGCAGATGGGATTAGACGGGTGTTCAATTGTTTCAATTGTACGAGTGCGGACACGATGGGCCGAAGGGCCTTTTCTGCATTGTATGGTTCCATAGTTCAATGATTCCATTAGCTTCGGCCTCTGGGTCAGTAGTGTGGTGACATTACCATTATACGCCCGTCACCCTGTATTGGAACCATTGAAAGACCTAAACGAAAGATTCTGAAAGTGGTAGCGGAAGGTGCGGCATGGGAAGAAGCCGTGAATAAGGAATCAAACACTTAAATGATGACAGGGGAGACGAAAGACAAAAAGTCAAGACTGCAGTGGGGTAACAAAAAGTTCAGAAAGGATTTAAAACTGCCGTGAGTGTTCATTAAAACAACCATCCCTGGACCCAAACCCAAGCCGACTATCGTCTTTTCACCACAACAACCACCATCACAAGCAGCTGCAATTTGTTCGTCGATACAATTGGCATCTTTCGGCAATTGTGTCGCAAAAGCTGAGTGGTCTTGTTTAGGGATTAAACTTTCATATAGTTTGGGTCAAACGGACCAGTTCATGACAGGAATTGGGTGAATTTTTGAAGCGCGTCAGAATTTCTGCGACAACATGGCGGAGGGCAATGAAGCGGGCATGACATTGTACTTTTAGTAATGAACAGAATTTACTTTAAAAACCTGACGGTGTATGAAGATGTGATTCATAACAACCATAATATGATTAATTTTTCAATGGACGAACGTTGGGCCAGCTACATAAGTTACAAATGTAGGTAAATGTGGAGCAACTGTTATAAAAAAAATACGTTTTGCAGTACAGCAAGCAAACATTTAACGGACAAAACGCCGAAAGAACAGTGGGAGCTGTACAACGATGTTAGTACTGCCAAACAGAACCAATCCATCCAAACGACAAGAGGTCTCCGCGCTTCTATACTCAACATTTTGCTGACACATTTCTTACTCCTTTCTCCTGGTTCAATGACTTGACACATGAGGACAATTAAAAGTGGAGTTTGGCTTTAGTGGAATACATATAAATGGAAGCATCAGTTTCATGGCGGTAAAAGAAAGTCGATTGAAGTGTATATGGAAATAAAATTTTCAGGGACGTAAAACTTAAAAAGTTTCACAGGGAACCAAAATCGATAAATAGACGAACATAATGATTGAATGCATGATTGAACTAGAGGCAAGGTTCATTTGTTTGAAGGAATTTCATATTTATACCTTTGGAGTGATATTGACACGAGTACATTGAAATGATTTGACATGCCAGAGGGTGCATTGTAATATATATATATATGGCAGAGATGGATAAGTTACTACGTGGGTGAATTCGAACGTAGACCAAAATAGGTAGGTAAAAGAGTTTGAATTTTCTATGAGAATTGTTATATAGTGGCTTGATTTGTACTCACGATGAAGGTTGGTGGCCTGCCATCAATGCTTGTGGCGCTAGAGAAAAAGCAAAAATGCAAGATGTGAACTGCATCAACCACTGAATTACTTGCTACAGGAGCACGTTAGCTAGTGTTATTAGGTTTCGATAGATGAAGATTCATTTATGATGTCATCTGTTGGGCATACGTATGCATTAAACATATTGAAATGAACACTTTTCTTCCACAAAGACCACTGGCCTCCAAGAGCTACTCTGTTGCACCAGCAAAAGACCCGTGCTGCCTTTATCAATACACGAATTCCATGCAGCTCTCACATAAAGATTATGTGATCCAGTTCCTGGATGAAAATATACTGCAATCAGGATATACAGAGAGGGTGTGCCACATAGGAAAATCGAAATTCTTTCTGAATTAACTCTCTACAAATCTGAGCAGCTTGCGATTTGAAAAAAATATAGAGAATACCTCATTGATGCAAAGCATCTGAGGGAGAATTCTAAATCAGCACTTCTGCCTGTAGTGAGAAAGACCAAACACCAGCAGATACTATAAAAAAAACGGTCCTTCACCTGTCAGAAAGACTCTGGATAATTTAGTTTTCTTCCTGCCTTCCTGGCTACTGGCCAAGTTTTTTAAAAACTCGATACTCTGCATCATTTTCTCCGTGTTCACCTTTTTGTTCAAATAGTTGGGGGTTGGGGGGTGGAGGGCATCGGGTGGGGGTGGCTGCATTGTGTGCATCTCGTTCTCGCAAAAATGGATACCTGAATATGTACATTTTAAACATTTTGCTAATTTGCCTCATTCTTTACTTGGGTGAACGTTACCAACACATCGAACTTGTTAACTGAAGGAAATTAGTTGACTTGTTTCTTGCACCAACATCTTTACAGTTATATAAATGTACAATTTTTAAAAAATGTTGAAGTATTTCAGCATGCACCCATTAAGATGCTTCGCAGGAATACCGATATAATTTATACTTTATGAGAAAGAATGTTGATTGTGTGCAACGCCTCCAAACCAAACTGTATTCTCTTCTCATAAAGGATATATTGTTCCCTTTCCTTTATAATGGAATTTTGGGAAATATCCTGACGTGTGCAAGGCGAAAAGCTTTGACTTCTCTTCTTTTCAGAAATATACTAAATTGACAATGTCATCTCAATTTAAAATCAACCCTGTTATAATGAACTCAGGAGTGGGCAAAGAGAAGAGTCAGTTCAGCCCTGTAAACATCGTCATAACAATAGTCTTACTTTCCTATGCTTTGCCAAAGCCCTGCATTGCGTCCCCATCATCTGCGTGTCCTGTTGCCATTTGAAAGTCATGAGGAATTTCACTCCTTTCAGATGCGATCAAAGCATGAAAAAAATGAAAAATGTAGTTTACAGGGCTTTAATGTGCATCTAAGAAGTAGGTTCTGCCCTCTTTTCCGAGATGTTCTCACAGGTGAAACAGCCGCTGACCATCTCCTATGCCAAGCCCCCTGAGAATTCTTTGTGTCTCAGTAAGGTCACCTCTCATTCGGTGAGTGCAGGCCCAACCTACCCAACCACTGCTCATCAGAAAATCCGTCTATACCCAGGGTCCACCTACTGAACTTCCTCTGGACTGCTACGAATGACAGTGTATCTTTCCTGAGATAATGGGAACAACATTGTTCACAGTATATCAGGCGTGGACAAATAAGTGCCTTGTATTGTTTTAGTAAGACCCCACTATTTTTATACTCCATTCGCTTGGGAAGAAAGACCAACATTCCGTTTACATTTATTGTTACCTGCTGAACTTGCATGGTAGCTTTTTAAATGAACACACAGAAAATCCTAAACCCCCATGTTCTGCAGCTTTCTGCAGTCTTTCTCCAATTCAATAATATTCAACTCCATATCTTTCATGACAAAGTATATAATATCACATGTTCCTACATTTGTTTCAATCTGCCAAGGTTTTTCCCAGTCACTTAAGTGGTCGATACCCATCTGTGGACTCGTTGTATCATCCTTGTATCACCACTTCTGTTCTCACCGTTTTTTGTGTCATCCGCAAGCTTGGCAATAATACATTCACTTCCCTCATCCAAGACATTAATATATATTAGAACTAACTGCAACCCCAGCTCTGATCACTGTGACATTCCACAAATTACAGGTTGTCATTCTGAATAAGTCCTTATTATGCCATGTCGCTGTCTTCTATTAATTAGCCAATCCTCTAGCAAATGTCAATATACCACACTGAACAACTTGGGCTCTTCCCTCTTTACGCAGCCTTTTGTGTGGTACCTTATGCAATGCTTTTAGGACACGGCAGGGCAAAATGTATAGCAGTCTGCATGAGCATTGGACTGTTAGAAGCAAGGAAATAAATTCGTGAAAATGTAGAGATGGCGAGGGGAGTGGGTTGAGAATGTGGCAATGGGCGAAACTTGAACAGTGTTGAGAAGGAGAAATCAATTAGAAGATATATCTATTGCAATCTGTTAACTTGCAACCATGCCTCAATATGGGGTAGACATCCATATTCTTTTACTCTGTCACATTGCAGTTAAAGTTATTATTATACATAAGGTAAAAGCCTGACGCTTATTGAATATGTTTGCCGTGCAACTGGGAGATATCCGATTCCCTGAATTTGGGTTGAATTTAATTGCTCTGTATTTTACGAGTTAGTGGAGTGTTTTCTTTTTTTGAGGATATATAAACAAAATGCATTCGCTTCACTGGGGATTGTTAAATGTTCAGTCTGAAAGAGTCCAGATGATTGACAAGCCTGAATGCTAATGAATCTGCATTTAAACCTTGTCACTAATGAATTATGATTTTAATCTTATGTATTTCCCAGTATCAGTTTTGTTTATTCTGAAAAAGGTGGACCTTTTGTAGGTTTTAAGCATTGCATTCAACGGGATGCACAATGCCACAATACTGGCCTGTAAAACCATGGCACACGTAGATAATAGACCAATTATATGAGTTATTTAAATTTGGGTATTGCAAGCAAGGCTATGTTATTTGTTTGGTAAGGCATGGTGTACTTCAATTTTTAATTCTACAGTCGCCGAGAATTTGTAGATAACAACTGGCAAACGATACATCTCTAGCCACCCTCTCTCTCTGTTACATCATATGTAATAATGTTAATTAATGTATATCAATCCATAGCAAGTTATTTAAGCTTGGGAACCAAAGTAAACCATTCAGGAAAGGTAAAGAAAGCTTGCACACGATCGTGGTAAGGTATCGAAATAGATAAAAGAATTTACCAAAACAGCTCGAATAATAGGCTTTGTTCGACATGCTTACTTCCATGATGCAAACATAGAAATGCTGGAAAATCTCAGCAGGTCTGACAGCATATGTGGAGAGAGAACATAGCCAAAGTCAGAAGCACTGACGAAGTGTCATCCAGACTCGAAACGTTGGCTCTATTCTCTTTCCATGGATGCTGTCGGACCTGCTGAGATTTCCTAGCATTTTTATTTTTTGGATTCAGATTCCAGCAACCACCGTATTTTGCATTTATTTTTATTTCCATGACGGTTGGATCAACAAATTAGTAAATTGGACAAAAAAGTACAACTCTGAGACAAATGCAGCATAGCAGTAATTAGCTTGAAAGCTAATCAGATACAAACCAAATCATATAAGGAACACAAGCCAAAAATGCAATAAAAGTTGCACAACATTAAATCCACACAGCAATTCCACCGGTGTTCAGTAGAGGCACTGTTGCTTTAAGATGCTGTACTTTTATTATTGGCCGAGTCTATTTGTGTCGCTGTCTACCAATGAGGTGAAGAAATGTGGCCGGAGATCCAGCACCACTCCGCCTACACCATATACTGCGCATCGCAGAATCAACGAACAGCATTCGTCGTCCCACGCTCTTAAGTTGCATCAGAGAAAAAAAATACATCTCAGGGTATTTGCAAATCATCCTGAGAATCGGGACAAAACGTCTAGGGGCTAGAAACCGGATATTGCATTTCGTTTGGATAACCAAGGTAATGAACAAATGCGTTTTCATGTTAAAATCAAGATGCGTGTAATTCATTGGAGACTCTGACAGTTTTATTAGAAACAGTTGGTGCGGAATGGCATGCTGGTTGAACAGTCATTTCACGAAATGGCCTATTCTTTATCTAATAATAATATGCATTGCGCATTCCCTCGGTTTAAAAACTCGCTACTCAATTCCAGAAGAATTGGAGGTTGGTGCCTTTGTCGGGAATATTGCTGCGGACCTGGGATTAGATGTAAAACAACTATCGGTGCGCAGATTGCGAATTGCACCTGAAGGTAAAAAACAATATCTGGACGTTAATTTAAGCACTGGAGCCCTCATTATCAAAGAAAAACTGGACAAAGAGCAGCTTTGCGAGCACGGCCTCACATGTGTGCTGATCTTACAGGCCGTGATTGAAAAACCGTTGAAGATATATCGTGTAGAAATTGAGATCCTCGATATAAATGACAACGCCCCCGTGTTCAAGACAAGCGAGTTAAATATTGAAATCCCAGAATCCCAGCCAGCAGGAACGAGCTTCCCGCTGCAGAGCGCGATTGACCCGGACGCCGGAACCAACAGTGTCCGCTCCTACCAACTGAGTTCAAGCGAATATTTCACTTTGAAAACACAGTCAGAGAGTGAACAAAATTACGTCCCTGAACTGGTATTGGAACGACCGCTCGATCGAGAGCAGCAGGCAACCCACCAGTTAACCCTGACGGCATTTGACGGAGGAACCCCGGAGAAATTTGGAACCACCCAGATTAAAATTACTGTGGTTGACGTGAACGACAACGCTCCATCTTGCGAACAGAACATCTATCAAATCAACACTGCCGAAAACATACCTCCAGATACTTTGATTGTGAAAGTCACTGCGACTGATCAGGACGAAGGGCTAAACGGTGAGATAATGTATGTCTTTAGCGATCAGACTTCTGATAAAGTGCACGAGGTGTTTAGCTTGGATTCAATAACAGGAGAAATCAGAGTAACCGGTGTTGTGGACTTTGAAGAAGCAGGAAATTATCAGATTTCCGTACAAGCTCAGGACAGAGGTACACAATCACTGTCAGTATACTGCAAAGTGTTGATAAGGGTTACTGATGTTAATGATAACTACCCTGAAATCATTGTAACTACTACATCAAACTCTATCTCAGAGAATGCAGCAGAGGACACAGTAGTGGCACATTTCCAAGTTACGGATCCTGATTCTGATGAAAAGGGAAGTAGTTATTGTCGAATCACCAGAGATATCCCATTTAGGCTGAGTAGATCTTTTAATAAATACTACACGCTCGTTACTAACGGCGAGTTAGACCGTGAAGAAGAGCCAGGTTACAACATTACCATTATATGTACGGACACTGGCTCCCCTCCCCTCTCGGCCAATAAAACGATCCAAGTTCAAGTCTCCGACATAAATGACAATGCGCCACGTTTTACGCAGCCTTCTTTCACTATGTATGTAACAGAAAATAATGTCATTGGTGCTTCAATTGGTGCTGTGTCGGCCTATGATCCCGATTTTAATCAAAATGCTGAATTGTCGTATTCTATTTTGGATATCCTGTTACACCCTTTACCTACAACCACGTTCATCGCAATAAACGCAGCCAGTGGTGAGATATTTGCACAACGCTCGTTTGATTTTGAGCAATTAAAACAAATTCAATTCCATGTACAAGTGAAGGATTTTGGATCCCCTCCTCTGAGCAATAACGTAACAGTGAATGTATTCATCGTGGACCAGAATGACAATGCCCCTGTGATCGTGTCACCTCTGTCAAACAAAGGGTCTGCAGCGGAGGACACAATGCCAAGATCTGCGGAGCCAGGTTACTTGGTTACAAAAGTGACAGCGACTGATGGCGATTCCGGATTAAACGGTCAAATTGTTTACCAACTCCGTCAGCCGACTGATGAAAGTTTGTTTACTGTAGCTTCAAAAACAGGAGAAATTTGGACGATTCGCCACTTGAGTCATAAAGATTCACTCAGACAAAATATTGTAATTTTGGTGAAGGATAATGGAACGCCGTCCCTTTCTTCAACAGTCACCATTAATGTGTCAGTACAGGATGACAACACCGAAAATGCATCTAATGCCAGCACATTGAGGAATGCTAGGCCATGGAAATACGATTTGAAATTTTATCTGATGATGATTTTTGGCTCAACCTCTTTCTTGCTGCTCGTGGCGATTATTATTCTCGCTATTAAGGTGCACAGAGGTAGAAATGAAATTAAAATTTGCTGCTGCTGTTGGCAGTCGTCTTATTTTTCGAGTAACGATTCACTCCATGGAATCCAAAAGGCTAGTGCGAGTATTCAAATTCCACCCAATTACACAGAGGTGTATGAAAGCGGGGCCCTCCAGCAAACACTTGACTATGGCACATGCCAAGATTCTGCCTTGAATGATTTTACCTTTCTACAATTACAAAGTGTGGCAGTGACCAGGAATGACATCATGAAAGGTACATGTCACCTCGGAATTGAATCAAACCCTTCGCACAATGATACAGCTAAATTTCGGGAGGTAAGTGTTATGCAAATGAAATACCAAACGCGCTAATGTGATACATTATTGTCAAGAGTGGGTTTTACTAATTCCGAAATAAAAATAGAATATGCTGAAAGTGTTCAGCAAGTTGAGCATCTGCGTGGAGAGACAAGAAGAATTTATGTTTCAGTTCAATGACCCTTCGTTAGAACTGGATTACCTCGAGATATAGGAATTTTTTAATGTTTAGAGGGGGTCGGAGTGAAAGAATCACCTACAAGGTCTGTGATCGGGTAGAACTTACGGCCGATTCAGTGGCTAATGTTAGGATAGTGCAAGGCAAATTAAAGAGATGGTAATCGAGCAAGAAGAAAGCATTTGTCCAAAGAGATTGTACATGGCAGAACATAATCCGAATCATCAAATTGAGCTTTTTGGCCGGCATGGACCAGTTCGGGCCGAAGGGCCTGTCTCCGTGCCGTGGATTATATGATTCTATGATCTCTAACGGTAAAGAGTTGTGATCTGAGATGTCGAACCCACTGTTGAATCCGAAGTGTTGCAATTGCCCACTGGCGCGATTAGATTTTATTCCTGGAGCATTCTTTGTGCTTCATTAGAACAATGCAAGGGGACAGAGTCAATAAGGTCAGATTGGGAATGGAGGAGAGAATTAAACTGATCGGCGACCAGTAGCTCTGGGTCATTTTTGTAGACTGTAAAGTGGTGTTTTTCAAAATAATTAACCAAGCTGCGACAGGCCTCCCCGAAGGAGAATTAACTGGAGTCGATGGAATAGTTAGAGACAAATTATTTCCATGGGGCACCGAGCCAAATAGAGTGAACTGCCTTTCGGGAATGAAATTAAGAAGAATATCTGCCAAAAAACGGTTTTACAATTTTGCAACTCTCTTTCAGAAATAGAAAATGATGTTAGGTCAATTGTTAATGTTACATGAAGGATTTATACATGTTTTTAAGATACAAAGCATGGAGAAACGTAGTTGGTTTGGGCCAGACATCAGCCATGATCTCATTGCATGATGGGAGAGGCTCATTCCTCCCATCCTCCGTCCCTCCCAATGATGAGACCAAAGTGTAAGCAACGAATGCATTTTACTGAATTGAAAATAGAGCAAGCACATCGCTAATGCATCAGGAATCTGTAGTTGTGTCCTTTGAGCGGGACTGGGGTGCTCTTCGCCCCAAGAGCTATATTTAAACCCGTCTTGAAAACATAACGGTATTTTGGCCTCAACTGCTTTCTGTGGTACCAAATTCCACAGAAAAACCACTCTCTGGGTGAATAGATTTCTTCCCATCGCAGTCCTAAAAGGTTTATTTCGTATCCTTAGATTATGAATTACGTTGGTAAGTCAAGAAAACAGCAAATAATAGCAGGGCTGGAATAATAATCGTGAATGGATGTGACCTGTCAATCTAATTTGATTCGAAGTACCAAGGAAATACATTTTAAGGAAAAAGTTGATGAACAATTAAATAATAAACATGGGAACCGTTGCACTGATGTTTAACGCATCATACGGACATAAGGAAATGAGTGACCATATGACGCTGTGAAACTGTCCCACCATAAAATGAGACAATGGCTGATCATAGAATCATAGAATCCCGACAATACAGAAAGAGGCCGTAGAGTCTGTACCGACCACAATCCCGCCCAGGCGCTATTCCCGCAACCCTCATTTACCCTGCAAACCCCCCTGACGTTAGGATCAATTTAGCATGGCCAATCAACCTGAACCGCACATCTTTGGATTGTGGGAGGTTCACGACGCAGAGGGGAGAAAGTGCAAACTCCACACAGACAGTGACTCGAGGCTGGAATTGAACCTGGTACCCTGACATCCATTGTTCCACTGAAGCAAGCAGAGAGGGAATGATTGGAGGCAGGAGTGCTGGTGAGAGATTGATTGAATTATTTATTTATTTAATTAGTCAGTTAGTGTGTGTTTTGTTTTGGCCTTTACTTTCGTAGTAGTATTTTTGTTAAGTTTAAAGTGTAAACCGGAAGTGGGCTGCTAAGGAGTCTGGGAAGGGATTTTTAAGCGCGCGAAGTACAAAAGGTAGGCTGCAGTATACAGCGGGCAGCGTCGGGAGCGGGCAGCACAGTGTGTGGGAAGCAGAGTGTGAGCTATAAGGGCTTTGGCTCACAGGGCTTCGGGGGACAGCGCGAGCAGGGGTGAGTTTAATTCATTTTTTGCTGTTTCTACCTGGTACTGGCAAGGTATCTAGAGGGGATGGGTGTACAGGCAGTGCTATGTTCCTCTTGCACTATGTTTGAGGTGAGGGACGACGAGAGTGTCCCTGCTGATTACATCTGTGGGAAGTGCACCCATCTGCAGCTCCTCCAAAACCGTGTTAGGGAACTGGAGCTGGAGTTGGATGAACTTAGGATCATTAGGGACGCGGAGGTGGCCATAGATAGAAGCTTTAAGGACACAGTTACTGCGAGGAATGAAAACAGATGGGCGACGGTGAGAGGGGCTAGAAGGCAGCAGTCCGTGCAGGGATCCCCTGTGGTCGTTCCCCTTAGCAACAAGTATTCTGCTTTGGATACGGTTGAGGGGGACGACATACCAGTGGTGAGCCACAGTGAGAGGATCTCCAGCACTGTGTCCGTCTCTGTGGCTCAGGAGGGTAAGGGGCAGAGCGGGAGGGCAATAGTTATTGGGGACTCGTTAGTTAGAGGGATAGATAGGAGTTCTGTGGCAGCAAAAGAGACTCACAGATGGTATGTTGCCTACCGGATGCCAAAGTCCGTGACGTCTCAGGCCGTGTTTTCCGGATTCTTAGGGGGGAGGGGAAACAGTCACAAGTCGTGGTACACATTGGTACCAACGACATAGGTAAGGGAAGAGACAGAGATTTCGGGAACTGGGCTGGAAGTTGAGAGCCAAGACAGAACATGTGGTCATCTCTGGTACATTGCCGGTGCCACGTGATAGCGAGTTGAGGAACAGGGAGAGAGTGCAGTTAAACTTGCGGTTGCAGGGATGGTGTAGGAGGGAGGGTTTCAGATACGTGGATAATTGGAACACATTCTGGGGAAGGTGGAACCTGTACAAACAGGACGGGGTGCACCTGAACCAGAGGGGCACCAATATCCTGGGAGGGAAATTTGATACGGCTCTTCAGGGGGGTTTAATCTAATTTGTCAGGGGAGTGGGAAAAGGAATTGTAGTCCAGAAGTCAGTGTTGAGGGTGGTGAGGTATTGGGGAAGGTATCAGGGTCAAGGGTGGGTACCGGTAGACAGGAAGGTGGGTTGAAGTGTGTCTACTTCAATGCAAGGAGCATCCGGAACAAGGTAGATGAACTTGGGGCGTGGATTGGTACTTGGGACTACGATGTTGTGGCCATTACGGAGACATGGGTAGAACAAGGACAGGAATGGTTGTTGGACGTTCCGGGGTATAGATGTTTCAGTAAGTGTAGGGAAGCTGGTAAAAGAGGTGGAGGAGTAGCATTGTTAATCAAGGATAGTTTAACGGCTGCGGAAAGGCACTTCGAGGAGGATCTGCACACTGAGGTAATATGGGCTGAGGTTAGAAATAGGAAAGGAGCGGTCACATTGTTAGGAGTTTACTATAGGCCCCCAAATAGTAATAGAGATGTGGAGGAAGAAATTGATAAGCAGATTATGGATATGTGTGGGGGGTCACAGGGTAGTTGTCATGGGGGACTTTAACTTTCCAAATATTGATTGGAACCTTTGTAGGTCAAATAGTTCGGATGGGGAAGTTTTTGTGCAGTTTGTGCAGGAGGGTTTCCTGACACAATATGTGGATAGGCCGACAAGAGTTGAGGCCACATTGGATTTGGTACTGGGAAATGAACCGGGCCAAGTGTTAGATTTGGATGTGGGAGAGCACTTTGGAGATAGTGACCACAATTCGGTGTCTTTTGTTATTGCAATGGAGAGGGATAGGGCCGTACGACAGGGCAAGGTTTACAATTGGGGGAGAGGAAATTATGATGCGATTAGGCAAGAATTAGGGGGCATATGTTGGGACCAGAAACTGTCAGGGAAAGGCACGAATGAAAAGTGGAACTTTTTCAAGGAACAAATACTGGGTGTCCTTGATAGGTATCTCCCTGTCAGGCAGGGAGGAAATGGCCGAGTGAGGGAACCATGGTTCACAAAAGAGGTGGAATGTCTTGTGAAAAGGAAGAGGGAAGCTTATGTAGGGATGAGGAAACAAGGTTCTGATGGTTCGATTGAGGGTTACAAGTTAGCAAGGAATTAGCTGAGAAAGGGGCTTAGGAGAGCTAGGAGGGGACATGATAAGTCCTTGGCGGGTCGGATCAAGGAAAACCCCAAGGCTTTTTACTCTTATGTGAGGAATAAAAGAATGACCAGGGTGAGGTTAGGGCCGGTCAAGGACAGTAGTGGGAACTTGTGTATGGAGTCAGTAGAGATAGGCGAGGTGATGAATGAATACTTTTCTTCAGTGTTCACCAAGGAGAGGGGCCATGTTTTTGAGGAAGAGAAGGTGTTACAGGCTAATAGGCTGGAGGAAATAGATGTTCGCAGGGAGGATGTCCTAGCAGTTTTGAATAAACACAAGGTCGATAAGTCCCCTGGGCCTGATGATATATATCCTAGGATTCTTTGGGAGGCAAGGGATGAGATTGCAGAGTCTTTGGCCTTGATCTTTGGGTCCTCGCTGTCCACGGGGATGGTGCCAGAGGACTAGAGAATGGCGAATGTTGTTCCTCTGTTTAAGAAAGGGAATAGAAATGACCCTGGTAATTATAGTCCGGTTAGTCTTACTTCGGTAGTTGGTAAATTGATGGAAAAGGTCCTTAGAGATGGGATTTACAACCATTTAGAAAGATGCAGATTAATCCGGGATAGTCAGCACGGATTCGTGAAGGGCAAGTCATGCCTCACAAATTTGATAGAATTTTTTGAGGAGGTAACTAAGTGTGTTGATGAAGGTAGGGCAGTTGATGTCATATACATGGATTTTAGTAAGGCGTTTGATAAGGTCCCCCATGGCCGGCTTATGATGAAAGTGAGGAGGTGTGGGATAGAGGGAAAGTTGGCCGATTGGATAGGTAACTGGCTGTCTGGTCGAAGACAGAGGGTGGTGGTGGGTGGAAAATTTTCGGATTGGAGGCAGGTTGCTAGCGGAGTGCCACAGGGATCAGTGCTTGGTCCTCTGCTCTTTGTGATTTTTATTAATGACTTAAAGGAGGGGGCTGAAGGGTGGATCAGTAAATTTGCTGATGACATCAAGATCGGTGGAGTAGTGGATGAGGTGGAGGGCTGTTGTAGGCTGCAAAGAGACATCGATAGGATGCAAAGCTGGGCTGAAAAATGGCAAATGGAGTTTAACCCTGATAAATGTGAGGTGATTAATTTTGGTAGGACAAATTTAAATGTGGATTACAGGGTCAAAGTTAGGGTTCTGAAGACTGTGGAGGAACAGAGAGATCTTGGGGTCTCTATCCACAGATCTCTAAAGGTTGCCACTCAAGTGGATAGAGCTGTGAAGAAGGCCTATAGTGTGTTCGCTTTTATTAACAGGGGGTTGATGTTTAAGAGCCGTGGGGTTATGCTGCAACTGTACAGGACCTTGGTGAGACCACATTTGGAACATTGTGTGCAGTTCTGGTCACCTCACTATAAGAAGGATGTGGAAGTGCTGGAAAGAGTGCAGAGGAGATTTACCAGGATGCTGCCTGGTTTGGAGGGTAGGTCTTATGAGGAAAGGTTGAGGGAGCGAGGGCTGTTCTCTCTGGAGCGGAGGAGGCTGAGGGGAGACTTAATAGAGGTTTATAAAATGATAAAGGGGATAGATAGAGTGAACGTTCAAAGACTATTTCCTCAGGTGGATGGAGCTATTACAAGGGGGCATAACTATAGGGTTTCGTGGTGGGAGATATAGGAAGGATATCAGAGGTAGGTTCTTTACGCAGAGAGTGGTTGGGGTGTGGAATGGACTGCCTGCAGTGATAGTGGAGTCAGACACTTTAGGAACATTTAAGTGGTTATTGGATAGGCACATGGAGCACACCAGGATGATAGGGAGTGGGATAGCTTGACCTTGGTTTCAGATAAAGCTCGTCAAAACATCGTGGGCCGAAGGGCCTGTTCTGTGCTGTACTGTTCAATGTTCTATGTTCTATCTGGCATAAACCAGCAAATGTGTCCCATATCGCCCCATAGATCTTTGGCTAAAAAAATCTATCAATCCTAGATGAAAATTTAACAACTGAGGTAACATCAGTTCCCATTTTTCGAAAAGTGTTATATATTCTATTCCCCTATCCATGTCGAAATTCTTCTTCATTTCACTCATAGAAAGCTGGACACACTTTTAGACTGTGGTCCCAGTTCCAGATTCAATGCCCGTTGGGAATATTTTATTTCTAACTATCATAACAGTCCCCGAGCACCTTGAAAATATAGATCAAGTCACTGGTACCTTCTTAATTTCAGGAAGCATAGTTTGCACAATCTCCTGTCATAATTTTATAGAAATTCTGATCAATTTACATTCTATTCTCTCCAAAGAAATTAGAACCGTTCCAAAGTCAGGTGCTCAGTATTACTAATATTTTGCTGTGTGGTCTAACCACGGCTTTGGACTGCTCTAGTAGAACATCTACCACTTGTGTTTTAGTACTGCACATATAAGGCAGGTAAGTATTCAATTACCCTTTCTGATTATTTTATGTGCTTGTCCATATGATGATATTTGCAAATGGACCACGAAGTCCATTTGCAAACGTAATGCTTTTAGCTTTTCGCCAATTGCAACGTGCTCACTTCTATCCCTTCCATGTCCAAAATGGATAACACACATTTGCCTCCATTGGCAGCGATTTGCCACAGTTGATTCCAACGCATCCATTATCTCACTTGTCATTTATTTTAAGACCCTCGGATGAAGTTCATCAGGACAGAAAGAATTTTCAGCCCCAATTTCCAACAATTTGCTCATTACTGCTTCTCTGATTATGGTAATTTTCCTGACTGTCTTCCATCCCTTTCATTCCGTGATTTACAGTTATTAATAAAATGTTAGTTGCATCATCCACAGTGAAGACCGATGCAAAATACTTGTTCAATCCATCTGCCAACTCGTTGCTTTACAGTATCAGAACTATCAGAATATCGCACAGTTACAGCGCAATAAGAGGCCATTCAGCCCAAGGTGTGTGCTTGGCCAGGAAAGAGAAAAGGAATCGTGCCACTTACTCCCTCTTTTCAGCACCTGGTTAGTAGCCTTGCGGATTACAGCACTTCAGATGCAGATCCAGGCACTTTTTAAACGATGGAGTGAAAATTGGGCGGAGAGGTGGCAGATCGAATTTAATCCAGATAAATGCGAAGTGATGCATTTTGGAAGAAATAATGTAGGGAGGAGTTATACAATAAATGGCAGAGCCATCAAGAGCATAGAAACACAGAGGGACCTAGGTGTGCAAGTCCAGAAATTCTTGAAGGTGGCAACACAGGTGGAGAAGATGGTGAAGAAGGTATATGGTATGCTTGCCTTTATAGGACCGGGTATGGAGTATAAAAGCTGGAGTCTAATGATACAGCGGTACAGAACGCTGGTTCGGCCACATTTGGAGTACTGCGTCCAGTTCTGGTCGCCACACGACCAGAAGGATGTGGAAGTGTTAGAGAGAGTGCAGAGAAGGTTTCCCAGGATGTTGCCTGGTATGGAGGGCCTTAGCTATGAGGAGAGATTGGGTAAACTGGGGTTGTTCTCCCTGGAAAGACGGAGAATGAGGGGAGATCTAATAGAGGTGTACAAGGTTATAAAGGGGATAGATAGGGTGAACGGTGGGAAGCTTTTTCCCAGATCAGAAGTGACGATCACGAGGGGTCACGGGCTGAAGGTGAGAGGGGCGAAGTACAACTCAGATATTAGAGGGATGTTTTTCACACAGAGGGTGGTGGGAGCCTGGAATGTGCTGCCAAGTAGGGTGGTGGAGGCAGACACGCTGACATCGTTTAAGACTTATCTGGATAGTCACATGAGCAGCCTGGGAGTGGAGGGATACAAACCATATTGGTCTAGTTGGAGCAAGGAGCGGCACAGGCTTGGAGGGCCGAAGGGCCTGTTTCCTGTGCTGTACTGTTCTTTGTTCTTTGTTCTTTGTTCAACTTCAAACACCAATTTAGGAAGTGAGCATCAGATGCCCAGCACTCTCTGGATGAATGTTTGTTTCCTCATGTCCACTCTCATCCTTCTACAAATCACATTAACTCGATACTCCTGGGTAATTGACCTCACAGCTAGGGGAAACATGTCTCTCCTATATACGCTACATAGGCCACTCAGAAGATCGCATGTTTAAATTCGTCACCCATAGCATCATATCTTCAAAGAAAAACAACTCCAGCATATCCAGTCTCTCTTCAGGCTGTAGGTTTCAAGCCCTGGCAAAATTCGTGTAAAGTTTCTCTGCACTCTCAACAGAACAATTATGTCCTTCCTGTAAATGATGGCGAGAAGTGATCACACATCTGCAGCTGTAGTTTAACCAGTGTTTTATACAGTTCAATAATTACATCCCTGCTTTTGCATTCAATAATTCGCCAAATAAAGGGAAATGTTGCATATGCTGTCTTGACCACCTTGCCCACCGTTTTGCCACTTTCAAGGATCGGCGGTCATACACTCCAAGGCCTCTCACTTCCTCAACTCATCTTACTATCTTCCTGTTTATTGAGTAGCATCATTTGCCGGTTCACTTTGGCTAGATATGTTTTCATGACCTCATAATTGTCTCTCTTTTTGTTTAATATATTAATCTTCGACCCATGGTTCTCTCCCTGAAATTGAATGTAAAATTCAATCACAGAAACATAGAAACATAGAAGATAGGAGCAGGAGGCTCTAGTCAGACGACATTTGGAGTATTATGAGCAGTTTTGGGCCCCATATCTAAGGAAGGATGTGCTGGCCTTGGGAAGGTCCATAGGAGGTTCACAAGAATGATCCCTGGAATGAAAAGCTTGTTGTTTGAGGAACGGTTAAGGACTTTAGGTCTGAACACTGAGTTTAGAAGGTTGAGGAGGGATCTTATTGTAACGTACAGGATACTGCGAGGCCTGGATAGAGTGGACGTGGAGAGGACGTTTCCATGAGTGGGAAAAATTAGAACCAGAGGGCACAACCTCAGGCGGAAGGGACGATCCTTTAAAACAGAGTTGAGGAGGAATTTCTTCAGCCAGACAGTGGCGAATCTGTGGACTCTTTGCCGCAGAAGGCTATGGAATCCAGGTCATTGAGTGCCTTTCAGACAGAGATAGATAGGCTCTTGATTAATAGGGGGATCAGGGATTATGGGGAATCGACAGGAGAACGGGGATGAGAAAGATAATCAGCCATGATTGAATGGCGGAGCAGACTCGATGGGCCGAGTGACCTAATTCTGCTCCTTATGGTCTTATGGTCTTATAGGAGGCCATTCGGCCCTTCATGCCTGCTCCGTCATTCATCATGATCATGGTTGATCATCCAACTCAATAGCCTAATCCTGCTTTCTTCCCATAACCTTTGATCCCATTTGCCCCAAGTGCTGTATCGAGCCGCCTCTTGAATACATTCAACGTGCTGGTATCAACTACTTCCGGTGGTAAGGAATTCCACAGGCTCACCACTCCTTGCGTGAAGAAATGTCTCCCCATCTCCGTCCTAAATGGTTTACCCTGTATCCTGGGACTATGACCCCTTGTTCTGGGCACGCCTGCTATCGGGAACATCCTTCCTGCCTCTATCCTTTCTCGTCCTATTAGAATTTTTTAAGTCTCTATGAGATTCTCCCTCCCCTCATTCGTCTGAACTCCAGCGAAAACAATCCTAACCGAGTCAATCTCTCCTCATACATCAGTCCCGCCATTCCCAGAATCAGCCTGGTGAACCTTTGCTGCACCAACTCGAGAGCAAAAACATCCTTCCTCAGAAAAGGAGACCAGAATCCAGGTGTGGCTTCACCAAGGCCTGGTACAATTGCAACAACACATCCTTACTCCTGTATTCCTGTCATGATGGCTACTGCCCAGGGGTGCCTTCACTATGGGAAATTCAATTAATCACTTCGTGTTGCACAGTACCAGGTCTAGTATAGCCTGCTCTCTGTTTGGCTCCCGAAAGTACTGTTCTTAGAACTTTCCCTAAAACATTCTCTGAACTCATCATATGTGCTACTTTTTTTCCACTTGCTGTTTTCAGCCTATCTGTAAATTAAAATCTCCAATTATTGTAACTCTACCTTTCTGAAACGCTCTGATTATCTCCTTTTTTATACTCTATAACGTAGTTACAATGAGGGTACTTGTATAACACTCCCACAAGTCAATTTTAGCCTTTATTGTTTTTCGTCTCAACAAAAACAGCTTAAACATTTTGGTTTCCTGAATTTAGGTCATCCATCTCTAATACAGTTGTAATTTACAGAGCCACCTTTCACTAACTTCCTCTCCTTCCTAAATGCCATTTACCTGTCCAAATTCAGATCCCAATATCTGCCATTCTGCTGCCATGTCTCTGTAATTGTTGTAGAATCATGCTTATTTATTTCTATTTGCACTATCAGTTCATATCTTTTGTTTCCAAAGGTAATTAATTTAGATACAATACATTTAACTTTGTCCTAAATGTTTGTAACCGCTGGCCTTATCTTCTGACTTAATCCTAGACATGTACTCGCTATCCCGTTGGTCTGTTTATTATTTTCCATCTTAATACCTTTCCCGATTTCCTTGTTGGTTTGCACATCTTCCAGAATTTGAGCTCTCGATCCCACTATTTATTTTAAATCATTCTCCAATCCCGAGTTATTCGACTAAATAGAATATCAGTCCCAAATCGTCCAGTGTAGACTGTCTCAATATTACAGATCCCAAATTCGCCGGCACAGGTGCCAGCAGCCCGGAAAGCAAAACCCACTTTGCCCACGCCAGACTTTGAGCCATGCGTTCATTTTTCTAATCTTAGCTGCGTTATGGAATTTGCATGTAGTTCATGGACTTATCCAGAAACTGTTACCTTTGAGGTTCTGCTGCTTCCTTCTACTTTTTACATACTGCCTATGCATAATCTCCTTCCCCGCCCTGCCTTTGTCGTTGGTACCTAGGTAGACCACGTCAACTGGATCCTTCCTCTCCCACTGTCAGTTTTTCTCCAGTTCTGAGTAAATGTCACCAAACTCTGACAGTGGGCAGGCAAAACAGCCATCTGAGCCCTCGCTTTTTGTTGCTGTCTCAGTGCCAATCCCGTTCACTGTGTTATTCTTACTACGACTCCATTGCGTTGGTTCCCCTCACATGGATGGCTTGCATTTAATCCTCGTTCGTAATTAGTAAGATTAATAAGGCTCCCTCAGATGAAGAGGTCAAGGTAGTAATCTTGAATTTGTAATTAAAATTTAGAGCGAGCAGAAGTCAGAAGTCAAGGAGCTGGTTGAGTTGAAGATTTGAATCACTCGTGAAATGGATTCACTCATTGAACCGAATGAGAACATCTCAAAGAAGAAGTGAAAATAACTAGTTGTAAAATGCAATATGGTGCGCCGACAACATTCAAGATAACATGGTTGTTGCCATCGGCGAAATATGAAGGAATATTTTGAAGTTATTATTGAGGACGAGCTTGGGACAGAAGACAAGTGCGAGAGAATGATAGCATAGCGCTGATGGCTGGGTTCAGCAAGCTGGGCTTAAATTGCCAACACTGAGTCCATCCAGCAGTGAGAGTAGGGTTTTCCAAGCCTTGGAGTGTGGGAGGTGGACTATTGATCTGGATCTGCAGAAGCAACTGAAAGAATCAGCTCAAGGCAACTGCTCCTCGAAGTGAAATCTATTGGAATCGCTTCAAAATAGAAGTGGAAAAGTACTATTTTAGCGCAGGGGGGCGGGGGGAGGGTTGGGGGGGGGGGGGTGTTGTGGGGCGGGGGGAGGGGTGTGTGACGTATACAGATAGCAGTAAAACATTGATAGGGTGAGCATCACAAGTAAAGTCAGCCTGAATGGAACGGAACTTTCAAATTGTGGAGTGAAACATGCCTCAGACTAGCGGGCAATGTACCCGACGAAGCAAAGCAAATTTCGGGTTCAACAGCAATCCAGCAGGTGATAGATTCTGGAAAGTTGCTTCGAAAATAAAGGTTGCTCTACAAGTCAATAACTCTTCTCAGCCCAAAATAGGGTAACTTTCTCCCCAAAGTCAACAGTTCACTGGAATAAATTTACGCCTGCATGTGTTTTCTGAAGAGATGACAACGTAAGAGCATAAGACGCAGGGGCAGAAGTAGGCCATTTGGCCCATCGAGTCTGCTCCACCTTTCAATGAGATCATGGCTGATGTGAAATACTAACCCTCAACTCCACTTTCCCGCCTTATTCCCATAACCCTTGATTCACCTACTAATAAAACATCTGTCTATCTCAGCCTTGAGCATACTCAATGACCTAACATCTACAACCGTCTGAGGTGAAGAATTCCACAGTTTCACTCCCTTCTGAGAAAATAAGTTGCTTCTCACCTCTGTCTTAAATGGGCAACCCCTTACTCTGAGATTTTGCCCTTTGTCGATAGACTCTCCGACAAGGGGAAGAAACCTCTCAACATCTATCCTGTCAAGCTTCCTGAGCATTCTATATATTTAACAAGGTCGTGAATTAACGGCAACCGAAAGTAGTAGACCAGAGCAATGAGGGATCCAAAAAATCAAATGGAAGCAGGATGCTGTTGTCAAAAAGTGCCAGTGGAAACAGAAAATAGATGGATTGAGCAACCTACTGTTAGAGTAAAGAGTCTAAGTAGTCTGGACGGGGAGAGGAAAGCGGAAAGCAATGGATGACCATGCATCGATTTGCGAAATAGATTGAGTTTGTAAGTTGCATGGGAACGGAATCGAGTGGTCTTCATGTTGTACGAAAGCTTGTTTCACGAAGTTGTCGTGGTATGCAAAGGGTCTTGTTTAGTCACATTAGAAATTCGAATGTTGTTACTTTCTCAGATTTTGACTTGCTTTGATTTGATTTGATTTATTATTGTCACACGTATGGGGATAGAGTGAAAATATTATTTCTTGCACATTATATAGACAAAACATAGAGTTCCCAGAGTACATAGGGGAGTAGGAAAGGACTAGGTGCAGAATACAGTGTTACAGTCAAAGCTAGGGTGCACAGAAATACCAGCTTAATATATGGTAGGTCCATTCAAAAATCTGATGGCAGCAGGGAAGATACCGTTCTTGAGTCGGTTGGCACATGACCACAGACTTTTGTATCGTTTTCCCGATGGAAAAAGGTGGAAAAGAGGATGTCCAGGTTTCGTGGGTTCCTTGATTATGCTGGCTGCTTTTCCGAGGGAGCAGGAAGCGTGGACGCGGTGAGTGGATGAGAGGTTGGGTTGCGTGATTGACTGGGCTACGTTCACAACCCTTTGCACTTTTTTGCTGTCTTGGTCAGAGCAGGAGCCATACAGAGCTGTGACACAACCCGAAAGGATGTTTTCTATGGCGCATCTATAAAAATTGATGCGAGTCATAATGGACATGCTGAATTTCTTTAACCTAACTTCTCCCTTAGCTTAATTGTATTTAAACTCAGTAAGAAGTCTGCAACACCAGGTTAAAGTTCAACAGGTTTATTTGGAGTCACGAGGTTTCAGAGCGCTGCTCCTTCACGTGATGAAGGAGCAGCACTCGGAAAGCTCGTGATTCCAAATAAACCTGTTGGACTTTAACCTGGTGTTGTGAGA
This sequence comes from Mustelus asterias, assembly GCF_964213995.1. Lineage (NCBI taxonomy): Eukaryota > Metazoa > Chordata > Chondrichthyes > Carcharhiniformes > Triakidae > Mustelus > Mustelus asterias. The sequence goes on along the minus strand of NC_135816.1, from coordinate 7,934,976 downwards.
CGTCTTACCATGCCCACCCCAGTCCAAATCCACATCGTATTCAAACTCAGCAGCCCTGAATTCTGAAGCTAATTAAACCTATTTTGGGTAGGTATTTGCATGTGGAAGATGATTAATTCCCCAAATGTATATAGAATAGAATAATTTTGTGTGCAAACAGTTATCAGGCTCCATTTCGTTTGGTTTTGTTGACTGACAAATTGTTTCCTACGATTTGATTGATGAAAGTGACATGCCCAGACACACTTGAACCAAATAGACGCGTAATCTTGAATGTTAAAGAAAATGCTTGCGTGTAAATAGATATGCATTGTCAGGGCTGACTCTAAGTTCAGATTGATAATTTTATATTTGACCATTATGTCGTATCTGCTTTGCATATTCTGCATAGTGTAGAAGCCCTTGTCTCTAGGTTGGGAGCGTTGCGTGAACAGGGATGCAGATTTAATGAACAAATATTTGATAGAACAGTGACTTTTGAAAAATTACACCTGTATAACTGAGGAACACTTGCCACAAAATTCTTCTTTCATGTTGTTTTCCGATGACGCTATTTTGCACTTGTAATATACTCTTGGAATTTGATGATGCTACATCAAGACCGCCTCGACTGTCCATCCCGGCGTACCCTTGCAAGGTTATGTTAGACCTTCCTTTTGCAGCGTGCGTTAATTCCGCGTAAGAACGGGTGAGAAAAAATGATATGCTTCACTTAAAGAACACAATATTAATGGTTGAACATCCTTCAGTCTAATTTTATTTAAATATAGCCAATAAAGTGGCCTGTCGGTCCCGATAAACTATTTACTATACTGTTCTGATGTATCAAACATGATATTAATCGATCTACCAAAGTAACTTGAATACATAGATTAATTCAACTGGTTGCAATACTCCCACATTTGAAGAATAAATTAGTAAAGTTGTCCAAAGAACTGGTTTTCTGATACATCAAATATATTATAATAAAATTGCACCTCAATGAGGAAACAAAATAAATCTTCTCAGGAATATAAACCGGCAAAGTCAATTAAAGTTGCACAACGTTAATAACAGAACGCAGTTCTTCCGGTGTTCGGTAGAGGCACTATTGCTTTAAGATTATGTGGTGCGATTATTGGCCGAGTCTCTTTGTGTCGCTGTCTACCAATGAGGTGAAGTAATGCCACTGGAGATCCAGCCCCACTTCCCCTACACGAAACAGTGGGCAGTGTCGAAGAAAGGAATAGCATTGATCTTTCCAAGCTCTCCATTCGTAACTCGGCAAAGGCCGAGGAAATATAGGGCTATTTGCACAAATATTCTCAGCGATCTGGACAAAAGGCAATTCGGTGTTCTAAAGAAAGCACAGCGGCTTAGCTCGTTAACCAAGGTAATGAACAATTCCGTGATGGACGCTATCTCAATGGGGTTATAATTGATCGGAGAATCTGGCAGTTATATTTGCTGTAGTTTGATTCAGAATGACCTCCTTGCTTTCTAGCGGGGTGTCGAAAAGGCCCGTTCTTTATGTGCTACTCATATGCGTTGCATATTCATGTTGTGAGAACATTCACTACACAATTCCTGAAGAACTGGAGCTTAGTGACTTTGTTGGTAATATCGCTTCGGACCTGGGGTTAGACATTAAACAGCTAATGGCACGGGGATTTCGGATTGCAACTGAAAATAAAATACAATATTTAGATGTCAATTTAAAAACTGGAATTCTATTTATAAAAGAAAAAATAGACAGAGACGAGCTTTGTGAACAAAGCTTCACATGTGTATTGATGCTGGAGGCTGTGGTTGAAAATCCGCTTCAGCTATATCGTATAGAAATTGAGATTCTCGACCTAAATGACAACGCGCCCGTGTTCCAGAGAAAAGAGGTTCATTTAGAAATCTCGGAACTGATGCCGGCTGGAACGACTTTTCCACTCCAGGGCGCCACGGACGCGGACGCTGGGACCAACATGGTTCGCTCCTACCAACTGAGCCCAAACGAGTATTTCACTTTGAAATCACAGGCAGATACCGAATTAACTGGCACCCCAGAACTGGTGCTGGAGCGGCCCCTAGACCGAGAGCAACAATCCACACATCGGTTAACACTGACAGCGTTTGATGGAGGAATTCCACAAAAATCCGGAACCACCCAGATTAACATCAATGTGATTGATGCAAACGACAATGCCCCAGTTTGCGAACAAAACGTCTATCACATCACCACTGCGGAAAACGTGCGTAAAAATACATTGATTGTTAAAGTAACTGCGGTGGATTTGGACGAAGGCCTTAATGGTGAGGTAACTTATTCTTTGAGCGAGAACACTGCGGATAGAGTTCGGGAAGTATTCAGTTTAAATTCGGTAAACGGAGAAATTAGAGTAACCGGTCCTCTGGACTTTGAAGAAACAGAGAATTATCAGGTTTTGATACAAGCTAAGGACAGAGGTACACACCCAGTACCCGTATACTGTAAAGTTCTGATAAAGGTTACTGATGTCAATGATAATTATCCTGAAATAATAACAAAATCGACATTGAACAGTATCCAGGAAAACGCGTCTCCCAACACTGCAGTAGCTCTTTTCCGGGTTACGGACCGAGATTCTACAAACAGACAGAAGGTTTATTGTCGAATCGCCAGAGATATACCTTTTAAATTGAATAGTTCTTCTAGTAACTACTATACATTGGTCACTCATAGTGATACAGACCGTGAAAAAGTGCCAGAGTACAATATTACCATTACATGTACAGATACTGGTTCCCCTCCCTTGTCGACTACGAAAACCATCCGAGTTCAAGTCTCAGACATAAACGACAACGCGCCACGTTTTAAGCAACATTCGCTCATCATGTATGTCACAGAAAATAATGTAATTGGTTCCTCTATTGGCTCGGTGTCAGCCTTTGATCCAGATTCCAATGAAAATGCTGCATTGTCGTATTCCATTGTCGACAATCTGATAAATGGTTCACCGGCATCTTCATTTGTCTCAATAAACACAGCCAGTGGTGTGATATTTGCACAGCGCTCATTTGATTTTGAACATATAAAATCTTTTGAGTTCCATGTCAAGGTAAGAGACGCTGGTTCGCCACCTCTCAGCAGTAATGCACTTGTGAATGTGATCATCGTCGATCAGAATGACAATGCTCCCGTGATCGTGTCGCCGTTGCCAAATAAAGAATCAGTGGTAGAGGAAACAATACCAAGATCCGTCGAATCGGGTTACTTGGTTGCAAAAGTGACAGCCACTGATGCCGATTCTGGTTTGAACGCTCAGCTTTCCTATCACCTGCGTCAGCCGACTGATAACGGCCTGTTTACGGCGGCTCCGGAAACAGGAGAAATCTGGACAGTTCGCCGCTTTGCGCGTAAAGATTCACTCAGGCAAAACATCGTAATTTTGGTGAGGGACAATGGAACCCCGTCCCTTTCAGTTACAGCCATCATCCATGTATCAGTGCAGGACGATACTACAGAAGGCGCATCTAATAGAGGCATGGTGGGGAAATCTGAGCCTTGGCAATCTGATTTTAAAAACTATTTGATGATCTTTTTTGGTATAACATCATCCCTTTTCCTTGTGGCTATTGTAATCCTTAGTTTTAAGGTTCACAAAGATAGGAATGCAACTAACAGTTACTGTTGCTGTTGGAAAATGGCGCATTTTCTCCGGAAGGACTCGCTCCATGGAACTCAAAGGGCGAGTGTAAACCTTCAAATACCACTCAATTATGCAGAGGCGCGTGGCAACGAAACTCTCCCACAAATATTTCGGTATGACAAGTGTCAAGATACAACCGTGAACGATTTTATGTTTCCAAAGTTGCATGGTATGAAGGCACCCATGATTGATATTATGACTGGCTCATGTGTCATTTCCGAGCACGAAAAAACCTTAAACTCTGTCAGCAGGGAAAACACTGAATACCACGAGGTAAGCACTTAATTGTTGCAATTTGAACCTTACTGAGCATTTTCGAAGGTGTTGTCAAGTCCTAGTTAGGGTACTGAACTAGGAATACAGACCTCGTCTCATTAGGATCGTGCAATGACAGTTTCAGAAGTTAGTTGATTTCAATGCAAAAGCATTAAAAAATCAAATGAAACATGTTTCCATGTCATCATCAAGCTGATGAAATATTGTGGTGAACTCAGCTGATCACAAATGTCACTAACACCAATGAAGGAAGGACACGTGTTGCTCTCATACATTGCTGTCGATATGCGCCTCCAGTCCTGCAATACATTAGTTCAGTCCAAACATTGACACCATCATGGGCTCGCTAACTATTCAGTCGCCGCAAATGGCAGAGTCGCCCATTCAGACCCTCCAGCCTATTCCTCAATTGGTATATAACTTGGCTGATCTACATTTCAGACCCATTTACTCACCGTTGACCGGAGTTCGTTCATTGAATTAGCCATCAACAATATATCAATAATTTCGACAGTTCCAAGAGAATAAAGCTATGCATCAGTTATCGGTCTTGCATATCTGACTGACGAGCTCAAATGGGCTAGATAACTGGTACCATATCTTGCCATAATAAAGATCATAACTGACTATAATTATCCTAAAATCACACACTTGATACTTTTGCATTAAGAAATACACGCATTACCAACGAGAAAGTGAAAGTATTTTATCAAAGGAGTTACATTCTAAGTTTAGATAGGGTCAAATTTAGCGCATATCAGAAAGAGACAAGAGACTCAAAAGAGAAAGAGACTCAAGGACAAGGGAGGGAATCTATGCATGGAGCCAGAAGAAATGGGCGAGGTATTAAATGAGTACTTTGCATCAGTATTCACCAAAGAGAAGTACTTGGTGCATGATGAGTCTGGGAAAGGATGTGTAGATAGTTTGAGTCATGTTGAGATCAAAAAGGAGGAGGTATTGGGGTTCTTGAGAAACATTAAGATAGACAAGTCTCCAGGGCCTGATGGGATATATCCCAGAATACTGAGAGAGGCAAGGGAGGAAATTGCTGGGTCCCTGAGAGAAACCTTTGTACCCTCACTGGTTACAGGGGAGGTCCCAGAGTATTGGAGAATAGCCAATGTTGTTCCCTTGTTTAAGAAGGGTAGCAAGAATAATCCAGGTAATTACAGGCCGGTGAGCCTTACATCAGTGGTAGGGAAATTATTGGAGAGGATTCTTCGAGACAGGATTTATTCCCACTTGGAAATAAGTGAGAGGCAACATGGTTTTGTGAAGGGGAGGTCGTGTCTCACGAACTTGATTGAGTTTTCCGAGGAAGTGACAAAGATGATTGATGAGGGTAGGGCAGTGGATGTTGCCTACATGGACTTTAGTAAGGCCTTTGACAAGGTCTGTCATGGCAGACTGGTACAGAAGGTGAAGTCGCATGGGATCAGAGGTGAGCTGGCAAGGTAGATACAAAACTGGCTCGGTCAAAGAAGACAGAGGGTAGCAGTGGAAGAGTGCGTTTCTGAATGGAGGGCTGCAACAAGTGGTGTTCCTCAGGGATCAATGCTGGGACCTTTGCTGTTTGTAATATATATAAATGATTTGCAGGAAAATGTAACTGGTTTGATTAGTAAGTTTGCGGACGACACAAAGTTTGGTGGATTTGCGGATAGCGATGAGGACCATCAGAGGACACAGCAGGATAATGATCAGTTGGAGACTTGGGCGGAGAGATGGCAAATGGAGTTTAATCTGGACAAATGTGAGGTAACGCAGTTTGGAAGGTCCAATACAGATAGGAAATATACAGTAAATGGCAGCACCCTTATGAGTATTGATAGGCAAAAGTAAAAAAGGCCACTGAATGTGGCAATGCAGGTGGAGAAGGTAGTCAAGAAGGCATACGGCATGCTTGCCTTCATTGGCCGAGGGGTTGAGTTTAAAAATTGGCAAGGCATGTTGCAGCTTTATAGAGCCTGAGTTAGGCCGCACTTGAAATATAGTGTTCAATTCTGGTCGCCACACTACCAGAAGGATGTGGAGGCTTTGGAGGGGGCACAGAAAAGGTTTACCAGGATGTTGCCTGTTATGGAGGGCATTAGCTATGAGGAGAGTTTGGACAAACTTGGTTTGTTCGCACTGGGACAACGGAGGTTGAGGGGCGACCTGATAGATGTCTACAAGATTATGAGAGACATGGACAGAGTGGATAGTCAGAAGCTTTTTCCCAGGGTGGAAGAGTCAATTACTTGGGGGCACAGGTTTAAGGTGCGAGGGGCAAGGTTTAAAGGAGATGTATGAGGCAGATTTTTTACACAGAGAGTAGTGGGTGCCTGGAACCCGTTGCCGGGGAAGGTAGTGGAAGTGAATACGGTAGCGATTTTTAAGGAGCGTCTTGACAAATACATGGTCCCCGGAAGGGTAGGGGGTTTTTGTTAAGTCGGGCAGCATGGTCGGTGCAGGCTTGGAGGGCCGAAGGCCTGTTCCTGTGCTGTAATTTTCTTTGTTCTTTGCTCTTTGAGATCTGAGGAAATCTAGCGGAAAGGAATTAACGCAGATCATGAAGACAAGCTGGCGAATAAGGTGATGGGTACTTAGAGAAGACAAGTGGCATATTAAGAAAGGGTCCAGGAACAAAAGCACAGAGAAAAACGGAAGGAAATCCGTTTCTCGAGAATAAATCTGTCAATGGCAATGGATTCACAATCATGCGCAAAGTATTACAATATAAGTTACTTTAATTACATTAATTGGAGTACATAAAACGATTTTATCACGCCTTGAATTAAACATATAAACAGATAAACTAGGAGCAGGAATAGGATATTCGAGCCTGCTCCGCCATTCAGCATGATCATTGCTGTTCATTCAACTCAATAGCCTGATTTCTCCTCCAGCTAGCACCCTCTGCTCCAGCACTCTCTTAAGAATATTCCCCTCATTTGATATTTTCTCTCCATGTTCCACCCACCAAAATGTGCCACCTCATCCTTCTCCGCAGTGAACTTTATCTGTCTCCTATCCGCCCACTCCAGCAATTTATTTATGCACTTTTGAAGTTCTACGCTAGCCTCTTCACAGTTAACAGTGCTTTCAAGTTTGGCGCCATTCCCAAACTTTGAAATCGTCTCTGCACACCAAGATCTGTATCATTAATATATATCAGGAAAAGCATGTGTCTCAAAACATGTGTGGGCAACAGAATACACATCTTTCTCAAGCTCTGAGAAATTCAATTGACCATTACCCTCTGCTACCTATCATTCAGCCAGTGTTTCATCCACGTTGCTACTGTCCCTTTTATTCCATGCGCTATAAATTTTCTCACAAGTTTGTTGTCTGGCACTGTATTGAATACCTTCTGAAAGTCCCTGCACATCACAAAAACAGCATTACCATCATCAGCCCTTTCTGTTCCCTCCTTAAAGTACTCCAGCAACTCAGTTATACAGTATTTCCCTTTTTGAAAACTATGTTGTGTCTCCCTAATCAACCCACATGTTCCTATGTGACTATTAATTCTATCCCGAATGTTGTTTCTAAAGCTTGTCAACAACTGATCTTAAACCGACTGGTCTGTAATTTCTGGGGCTATCTTTGCAATCTTTTTTGAGCAAGGGCATAACATTTGCAATTCTACAGTCCCCGACCACATCAGCAGAGCTTGGAGAAGACGGGAAGAGTATGGTTAGCACCCCCCCCCCCCCCCCGATTTTCATTCTCACTTTCTTCATTACTCCTGATGCATCTCATCCAATCCTGGTACCCTGACAACTTTCAGTACCAACAGCCTTTTGAACACTTCCTCCTTTTGAATTTGAACCCATCTCGGGACACAGTTTCCTCATCCGCCACAATGGCCTGAGAAGCATCTTCTTGGTAAAGACAGATGTAAATTATTCATTTAGCACTGCATACATGTCCCCAACCTCCATTTCTAAATGCACCTTTAGGTCCAGAATTGGCCCCACTCTTTTTCCATCCCATTAATATTTATATGCCAACAGAAGACTTTGGGATTCCCCTTTTTGTTGGCTGCCAGTCTTTTCTAATTATCCCTCTTCGCTTCTCTGATGTATTTTCTTCACTTCCTTTCTGACCCTTCTGTGCGTCCTGTGCTTCTCAACTGTATATTCTACGCGACACCTGTCATAATCACACTTCTTCTTCCTTGTCTTAATTTCTATATCCTTTTTCATCCAAGGAGCTCTGGATTTGTCTGTATTGCATTTACATTTTAAGGGAATATGTCTTGCCTGTGTCCAAACCATATCTGCTTTGAAGGTGCATTGTTCAGCGGCAGTTATTTCCAACTCTGTCCTTGCCCATTAAAATCGGGTCTCCTCGCGTTAGCTATTTTACTCTTAATTACCTATTACCCTTTATGATTATCATCCTGAATCTTAAGTTTCAATGATCAGTGTCTCCAAAGTTTTCCCCCATTGATACTTGGTTTACTTGGCCCACCTCATTTCCAAGAAGCAGGTCCAACAATGCATCCTTGCTTGTTGGATGGGACACGTACTGCTGTATACAATTTAGGATTTTTTACTCCTCTCCGTACACTGCCACTGCCCCAGGCTACATTCAGCTAATTAACTCTCCATTGTAACTACTCTTTAATAATTGCAACTTTCTGTAATTTCCATTAATGTTCTTTTAGCTCCTTCTCAATATTGGGTGCTCCATAGATCAACAGATCAACGTTATGGCACACTTTTTTGTCCTTAGATCTAGCCAACTTGATTTCGTCCTTGTGCCCTCTGCGACACCCTCTTCATCGAACAAAGCAATGCTCTCCTGTACTAATATTGCCATCCCTCTTCCTTCCCTTTGCTATTCGTTCTGAACACTATGTAACCAGCAATATTGAATACACCATTCGGCCCTTCCTTGAGCCAGGTTTCTGTTGTCGCCACAAGCTAATGTTTACATAATGCAAACTGCACTTGTAACTCTCCAGTTTTATTTACTATACTTCATGCATTCACAAACATGCGCAGTAATCATAATTTAGACGTCATTACTTACTCCGACTTCAACATTAACTCACTATTCTTTATATTAGTGCTTTCTAACCCTCCCAGTATTATGCGCATCTGGATATTCCTCTCCAATATTTCCTCTTTATTTCCACACCCTTGTTGACAGCACTAACACAGTTCAAGAAGGAATTTAGTCGCAGTTCTGTACAGGTGCAAACCATTAGGCTGACACAGGTGCCATCTCCCCCAGAGCCAATTCCAGTGTCCCAAGAATCTAAAGCCCTCGCTTCTGCACCATCTTTGCAGCTACGTTTTCATCTGCTTTTCCCTCCAATTTCTGTACTCAATTACCGGCTGTGAGCTCCTGCTTGCGAAAGATCTTCTTAACTCCCTTAAATCTGATTGTAGGACTCCATGCCCCTTCCTACCTAACTTATTGTAGTAATGGAGATCACGATCCCTGGCTATTCACCCTACCCCAGATGAATGTCCTGCAGCTGCTCCGTGACATCTTTCATCATGGCACCAGGGAGTCAACATGTAATCTTGGAGTCACTATGGCCATAGAAACGCTTGTCCGTTCCGACACGGTGGCACAGTAGTTGCACTGCTGCCTCACAGTGCCAGGGACCTGGGTTCGATTCCCGGCTTCGGTCACTGTCTGTGTAGAGATGGCATATTCTCCCCGTGTCTGCGCGGGTTTCCTCCGGGTGCTGCAGTTGGTTAGGTACATTGATCCGAACAGGTGCCGGAGTGTGGCAACTAGGGGAATTTCGCAGTAACTTCATTGCAGTGTTAATGTAAAGCCTTACTTGTGACTAATAAATAAACTTTTAACTTTAACTAACGAATCCCCCATCACTATTGATTTTCCCTTCTTCATCCGGCCTGCTGTGCAACCGAGCCACTGCTGCTGCCACGAACCAGCATTTTGTTGTTTTGTTATTTTGAGGAACCAGCACCCCACGAGCTTGCAAAATATAGAATCGATTTCTGAACGGCACCTCGGGGGTGTCCGAGACCACGTGCCTAGTTCTCTTCGACTTCATGTTGGTAACGCATTCCCTCTCAGTCTCCAGGCCTTAGGCTGCGATGTGACTACCACTCTGATCATGCTATCCACGTAGATGGCAGCCCCCCGGATGTGTCACGGTGACTGCAGACCGCCCTGGAGCTCTGAATCTTGAGTTCGAGTTTCTAGTCTGCACATACGGTCGTCTCGGACATGCATTCGGATTGACTGACCTGCCCTGCCAAGATTGCCGTGATGATACATCGAGACTAAGGGATTAACGAATACGATTTCAGATGCGTCAGTAAATTCGTCACCGTAAATATAGTGCTAAATGTTGTGCTCATGTTGCAACGACCTCGATATTCAGAATATTGGGACATAAGCGCAGGAGTAGGCCATTCAGCCCATTGAGTAGGTTCCGCCAATTAACGCGATCATGGCTAATGATTTATCTCAAAAACATTCCCTCACTATCCCCATGTCCTTTCATGTCATTGGCATTTAGTAATCTGTCAATTCTGTTTTTAAGGTACTCACTAACTGAGTTTCCACAGCCCCCTGGGGTACACATTTCCAAAGATTCATCACCCTATGAGTAAAAAAGTAAATCTCCACATTTTGGTCCTCAGTGGCTTGCCTCTTATTTTGAAATTGCGTTCCCCGTTTCTAGACTCCTCAACCTATAGAGACATCTTACCTGAATCTTCCCCATTTATTCTTTTAAGTATTTTGTAGGTTTCAATAAGATTTCCTCTCAATCTTCCAAACTCCAGAGAATAAAGGTCCATTTTTCCCAATCTCTCTTCATAGGTTAGTCCCGCCATGCGAGAAACAAGTCTGATGAACTTTCATTATACTCCCTTAATAACCATAACATCGCTCCGAAAGGGGACCAAAATTGCGTACAGTACTCTAGGTGCGACCTTTCCAAAGTTCCACAGAATTAGAAAAAAAAACTTAAGTACTCATATAAACAAATCCTCTTGCAAAAAAGGCTAGCACACCATTAGAGAAAACGCTGGAAAATCGCAGCAGGTCTGGCAGCATCTGTAAGGAGAGAAAATAGCTGACATTTCGAGTCCAGATGACCCTTTGTCAAAGTTTTCACCACACCATTAACCTTCCTAATTGTTGGCTGCTGCTGCATGTTAGCTTTCATTGACTTACAGAGGAGGGCACCAGGCTGCTTTGTGCATCGACAATCTCCAATCTCTTACCATTTAAGAAATACTTTGTACACCTGTTCCTACCACCAAAGTGGATAAATTCACATTTTGTCACACAGCATTTCTTATGCTACGTTTCTGCCCATTCACTGAGTCTATCCAAATCTTCTTGAATCCGTTGTGCATCTTCCTCACAACATACATTCCCACTATACAGTTGGCCCACACATCCAAATCAGTGACACATAAAGTGAACAGCTGGGGACCAGATACTGACCCTTACAGTATCTCACTAGTCACAGCGAGAGTGAAAATGACACGTTTATTCATACTCTCTATTTTCTGTATGTTATCTAATCAATAAGCTCTGCCATATATTACATCCTATCCTAAGTGCTTTCCTTTGGCCCCCAACATGCTCTGGGGGACTTTATTAGAAATCGTCGAAAAATCCAAGTGCACCTCTTTCACGGAGTCTCTTTATCAATTCCAACAGATCCAACAGCGAAATTCCATTCATAAATGCATGTGTCATTGCCCAGTCAGATTATTTTTTGAATGGACCCATATCACACGAAATTCATCTTTCTCTACACCCTAGCTATGATTGTATCATTACATTCTGCAGTCGTTCCTTTCCTTTTCTATGAACGATATGCTTTTTCTGTATAGCATGCAAGAAACAATACTTTTCACTGTACACTAATACATGTACAGTAAGAAATCAAATCAAATCAAATCAAAAATTATTGTTATCCAAGTGTCAATGTTTCACATCCTTCATGCTGGATTGCTTATTAATGAAAATAATGGCCAGTGTTTAATTGCATGAGTAGCTTAATGATTATAATTCCACATTTATGCTATTATATATAGACTTGCAAGTAGAGAAGCATTTAAAAAGGCAAAACATATAATGGGCACAAAGAGAAATATGAAAAATGGGGGGAAGCAAAATATTGGTGCCAGTGCAAACTTTTAGGGAACCTTTAAAGGGGATTTCGAGGTTTTTAAGGAACCATGTGCAATGCGTGATAGGTGATGCATCATGTTGATCGGGGCTGTTCCGTGATCATGGAAGAGCAAAATTCTAATGAGAAGAATTTCAACAGACAGTGCAAGATGAGTGATTTTTGAATTTGGACACACAGTTTTGCAGATCACGGAAAGATTGCGCATGGGATGCTCCTTTGCGGAGACAGAACACCCACAATGGATTTTTTAAAGGCCTGGTGCGTTATAGTTGATTTCAAAAGGTAGGCATGATGCACTGATGAACTAATTTTAATGAGAGCTTGTGTGAGAACCAGGAGATTCAGAGATCATGGATTTAGTGTTAGAGCTATCAAATGGGATCATGGAAGCTGGTGAACTATCTCGCAACAAATTAGGTTCTAAAGCCTTAGGTGGAAAAGAAAGAACATAGAGAGCTGGTGAAAGTGCCGGCTTAGGTGAGGGGCGGTTGTGGTTCTTGGTGTTGGGGAAGCACTGCATTGTTTTTTAGTCTTTCGTGGAATGTGGGCGTCGCTGACGAGGCAAGCATTTGATGGCCATCCTTAAATAGTACTTTCATAGTCGAACTTTTGAAGCTATTCTGAGAAATTGCTAACATTCAGACTCAATTTGGAATGATGTATAGAAGGTAAAATTAAATTAAGCAACAAAGCGTATCAAAATGCAATCTGCAATAGTCGTGGCCCTTACGATATATGATGTGGAGATGCCGGCGTTGGACTGGGGTAAACACAGTAAGAAGTTTAACAACACCAGGTTAAAGTCCAACAGGTTTATTTGGTAGCAAAAGCCACACAAGCTTTCGAGGCTCTTACCCCCTTCTTCAGGTGAGTGGGAATTCTGTTCACAAACAGAACTTATAAAGACACAGACTCAATTTACATGAATAATGGTTGGAATGCGAATACTTACAACTAATCCAGTCTTTAAGAAACAAAACAATGGGAGTGGAGAGAGCATCAAGACAGGCTAAAAAGATGTGTATTGTCTCCAGACAAGACAGCCAGTGAAACTCTGCAGGTCCACGCAACTGTGGGAGTTACAAATAGTGTGACATAAACCCAATATCCCAGTTGAGGCCGTCCTTGTGTGTGCGGAACGTGGCTATCAGTTTCTGCTCAGCGACTCTGCGCTGTCGTGTGTCGCGAAGGCCGCCTTGGAGAACGCTTACCCGAATATCAGAGGCCGAATGCCCGTGACCGCTGAAGTGCTCCCCAACAGGAAGAGAACAGTCTTGCCTGGTGATTGTCGAGCGGTGTTCATTCATCCGTTGTCGCAGCGTCTGCATAGTTTCCCCAATGTACCATGCCTCGGGACATCCTTTCTTGCAGCGTATCAGGTAGACAACGTTGGCCGAGTTGCAAGAGTATGTACCGTGTACCTGGTGGATGGTGTTCTCACGTGAGATGATGGCATCTGTGTCGATGATCCGGCACGTCTTGCAGAGGTTGGTGTGGCAGGGTTGTGTGGTGTCTTGGTCACTGTTCTCCTGAAGGCTGGGTAGTTTGCTGCGGACAATGGTCTGTTTGAGCCTTCAACATGTCATTGATGAAGACGAACATCTCGCCAAGGCCATCCCCACACCCCCACTTCTTGCCTTCAAACAGCCGCACAACCTCCATGATCAAAAATGGCTCTGAAGCATCACGACTGACCGAGCGGGCTGATTCCTAAAGTAGCAAGGAGCTGGAATGGATCTGTGACTGATTGCGAGAAGCCCAACAAGAGGGCAACATCTACTTGAACTGGTCCTCACCAATCTACGTGTCACAATGCATCTGTCCGTGTCACATACTCTAGGAGTGATCACCGCACAGGCCTTGCGAAAATGTAGTCTCGTCTTCACAATGGGAAAACTCTGCATTATGTTGCGTGTCAGGTGCATGGTGCGGAATGGGGCAGATTTTTATCAGATTCTGCAACCCAAAACTGGACAACCTTGAGGCAGCCACCTTGTGGGCCAGCAACAGCGGAATGTTATTCAACCACAATCTGCAATCTTGTGACCCAGCAGACGCCCCTGTCCATTCTTTATCATTAGAAACAAACCGAGGGATGGAGACTGCTTCAAGGCAGAATGCAGGACAGCAAGCCGGAATCACTTCCATAGACACGGAAAAATGATGTGCCAACATGGTGAAGCTACAACACAGAAGTACTTGCATGCCAAAAAAACAGAATGCGATGACAGAGGTAAACGATCCCACAAGCAAAAGATCAGATCACAGTTCTGTCTTCCTGCCGCACAGAGTCGTACATGGTGGTCGGCAATTAATCAGCTAACTGCAGTCGGAGGCACCACCACTATCCCTTTCTCAATGACCGGATTGCGATGCACCTCAGTGCAGAAGACAAATATGAAACATTTGCAACTATCTTCAGTCAGAATAACCGAATGGTTGTTCTAGGACTCCTATTGAATTCCTCAGCTTTACACATGCCTTCAGACTCCATGTAACATCAAGAATATGATGCTATCGCTGGATACTGCAAAAGCCCTCTGATATGACAATATTCCAGCAACAATGCTGAAGATATGTGCTCCAGAACGCGCCATGCCACCCAGCAAAACGTTTCCAATAACTGTAGCACTGGCACAGACCCGAAAATATGCAAAATATCCAAGGTATGTTCTCTTCACAAAAAATACACCTGTACATTTAAAAGAAATATTACCCTTCAGTCTTCTCACGATCGTCAAAAAAATTATTGAAGGTGTTTTTCATAGTGCTGTCAAGTGACAAATGCAAAGCTATATCCGACTCACTGATGCTCAATTTGGGTTCCACAAAGACAAGTCGGCGCCTGGCCTCATCACAGCCTTGGTCTAAATGTGGGCAAAATATGTAAATTCGGAGGGGAGATATCAGGGCCGCATATGAACAGGTGTGGCATCAAGAACCTCGAGATAAAATGAAATTCTATGGGTATCAAGTTGAAACCGATCCATTGCGGTGAGTCGTGCGTAGACCAAAGGGAACCGGTAGCGGTTGCTTTGCCCAATCATCACAGTTCTGGAACATAACCACGGGGGTTCCACACAAGCATCCTGTGGGGTGGGGCGGGGGGGAGGGGGGCATCGAATAATTTTCCATGCTGTTGGATGTTATTACAATTGCTGTAGTCCCCACCCCGCCCGTTCCCTTGCAACATCCATGATTTACCATTGACCAGAAACCGAACTGGACTATCAGCCCGCGACTGATTGAGGCGATGGAACGAAGAGTCTGCACACTGAGTCAAAGGGAGAATTTCGATTGCAAAATGCAAACAGGGAACAAACTGGCATCCTAGAACTCTAGATTTTGCGTAACAACCCATTCACCACATTACATTGATTTGTTGGAAGAAAGCCGGAGATGTTCGGGACCACCCAGGTTAGAATTGCAGTGCTTGATGTGTACGACAATGTCCCGGTTTGCGAAGAGAATGTTTATCAAATCACCAACACCGAAAAAGTCATAGAGTTGTAGAGTTTTACAGCACAGAATAAGGTTCTCGCCCTATCGTGTATGTGCCGGCTATCAAACACCTATATTTTCCGTAGGAGATCCGTAGATAGGTTCATGGACGAAAAGAAATTGGTTTAGGTTGGAGGGTCACAGTTTTTTTTTAACTGGTCGGTGCAACATCGTGGGCCGAAGGGCCTGTTCTGCGCTGTAATGTTCTATGTTCTATGTTCTATGTTCTATTTTCCAGCGCATAGTCCGTAGCCTTCCATGCTATGGTATTTCAAACGCTCAACTTAATGCACGGTATCTGCTCTAGGTGCGGCTCAAGAAACCCAAATATTACGTAGCTAACGGGAGTGTGATCGCGAGAGTAAATTCCGTGGATATGGATGAACGGTCAGGGAACATTCTTTCTGCGGTCACACTACTGATAAAGGGCATGATATAGAAAAAAGAACAAAGAACAAAGTAAAGTACAGCACAGGAACTGGCCCTTCGGCCTTCCAGGCGTGGGCCGATCATGGTACCCTAACTAAGCTAAAAAAGAAATCCTTCTGCCCTTACTCCGTCCATATCCCTCTAATCCCTTCCTATTCATGTACCCATCCAGATGCCTCTAAAATGGTGCTAATGTGCCTGTTTCCATCAGCTCCTCTGGCCGCGAGTTCCAGGCACTCACTATTCTAAATAAGCAAGAGCTTAATTTGCAATTTCAGTGGAAAACCTAATGGTTTGGCCCCTCTCCTTGCAAATAGAGCATTTTATTTCTATTCTGCCTGCCGAAGTGAAGATGTTCACATTTTCTTACATTATATTCTTCCTGCTCCAAATTCCAATATTTCTAACGCGCAGAATTGAATTAAAGATGCAGTTGCGCCCCTGTACTGTTCTGATTTAACAAATCCCCCATCTATTAGGTTTTCCACTGAAGTTGCAAAGTAAGTTATAACTTATCTGGTGTGACAAATTTTCGAGCAGAATAAATACTTACAGATAAGTATAAATATCGAACAAGATAGTGTTCCTTGTCTCTGCGCTTGGTGCAATAGTAAGTAGTCTAACAACACCAGGTTAAAGTCCAACAGGTTTATTTGGTAGCACGAGCTTTCGGAGCCCTGCCCCTTCACCAGGTTCTGATGGCATGGCTGAGGAGGTCATGCTCCTCAATATGATATGCAACGATGTTTTCTGATGTTGAATGAATTTGAACAGTGACAAATGGCCAAAATTCTGAATAACGCATAGATTGGATGAAAAACTAGTACGGGCTACAATAATCGTGTACCGATGATCTGTCTTTCTGAAACTCTGAAGTGCTCGTGGCCCTGGAGTGTTTAGTCCAATAATGGCCTTGGGTGTGCGGGGGGGTGGGGGGGAGTTTTGTTTTGCTGTGGCAGTCCTTTTAAGTCTACGACACCGTATTTAAAACAGAGAAAACAGCCCGGCAAGGCAGAGAATCATTTAAACATCACATGATTAGACTGACTTTAATGTTATTACCGTTAATAGGAAATAAATAAAGAAGTCAAATAAGCAGGTGAACAATCCGCCAGAGCTATGCAAATTGACAGTGACAATCATTAGATAAAATTTTGTTGAAATAACCAAGCTGTGATGAACAACATTAGTCAAGTGAATGTTGTGTTAACCCATGATATTATCTTACATATTAATGGGGACATCATATGAAGTATACGTTAAATATTACACAGAAGTGTTCAATTCAAATTGCACAACATCAAATGCACAGAGCAATTTTACCGCTGTTCTGTTGAGGCACTATCGCTTCAAGATTGTGTGGTGTTATTATTGGCCCTGTCTCTTGTGTCTCTGTCTACCAATGAGATGAGGAAATGTGGCTGAGGATCCAGTACCACTCCCCCTGCAACAAACACTGCGCAGTGTCGAAGAGAGGGGGAACATTAATTTCTCCAGGCGCTTGATTCACATCTAAGAAAGAGTCGCAGAAAATTTAACGGAATTTGTACAAATAAGCTTTGCGATTTTGGCAAAGAAACACGCGTGGCCGGCCAAAAAGCAATCTTTTAAAAATCTGAAATCCAAGGTAATGGAAAATTACGTACTCCTGGTTTCAATAAAAAGCGTAAAATTCAATTGAGAATCGGTCAGTTATATTTGCAGTACATTAATCCAGAATGGCCTTCTTGCGAAATAGCCGAATGCCGCTATGGCCCGTTCTTCACGTGATTCTCGTGTATGTTTCCGATTCGGTACATGGGGACATTCGCTACTCAATTCCGGAAGAATTAGAGCTTGGTGCCTTTGTTGGAAATATTGCTAAAGACGCCGGCTTAGATGTTAAACAGCTATTTGAACGCAAGCACTGGTTAGGCCCCATTTGGAGTACTGTGAGCAATTTTGGGCCCCACACCTCAGGAAGGACATACTGGCACTGGAGCGGGTCCAGCAGAGATTCACACGGATGATCCCAGGAATGGTAGGCCTGACATACGATGAACGTCTGAGGATCGTGGGATTATATTCATTGGAGTTTAGGAGGTTGAGGGGAGATCTGATAGAAACTTACAAGATAATGAACGGCTTAGATAGGATGGACGTAGGGAAGTTGTTTCCATTAACAGGGGAGACTAGGACGCGGGGGCACAGCCTTAGAATAAAAGGGAGTCACTTTAGAACAGAGATGAGGAGAAATTTCTTCAGCCAGAGAGTGGTGGGTCTGTGGAATTCATTGCCACAGAGGGCTGTGGAGGCCGAGACGTTGAGCGTCTTCAAGACAGAAATTGATAAATTCTTGATTTCTCGAGGAATTAAGGGCTATGGGGAGAGAGCGGGTAAATGGAGTTGAAATCAACCATGATTGAATGGTGGAGTGGACTCGATGGGCCGAATGGCCTTACTTCCGCTCCTATGTCTTATGGTCTTATGGTCTTAAGTTTCGGATCGCATCTGAAAACAGAAAACAATATTTTACTGTGTATTTAAAAACTGGAGTTTTGCTTATGAAAGAAAAAATCGACAGAGAGCAGCTATGTGAGCAAGGCCGCAGTTGCGCATTAATGTTAGAAGCTGTGATTGAGAATCCGCTTCAAATATATCATATTGAAGTTGACATTCTTGACATAAACGATAATGCTCCCGTGTTCCAAAGAAGCGAGGTTATCCTGGAAATATTAGAATTGACGCCACTTGGAATGTCTTTTCCACTCCAGAGAACATTTGATCCGGACGCTGGGGACCACTGGACCCTGGAAGTGGGATTTGAAATTTTACCTCATGATTTTATTTGGTGCCACCTCATTCATTTTGCTTGTAGCTATTGTATTCCTCGGAACTAAAGCATACAAAGGCAGAAATTATTTCAATAGTGGCTTTTGCTGTTGGAATACGTCATACTTTTCCCGGGCGAGCTCGCGCCATGGAATTCAAAAGCCGAGTGTAAATCTTCAGATACCAACCAAGTATACGCACGCTATGAAAGCGCGACACTTCCACAACAATTTTGCTGCGGTCCATCTATAAATGGTTTAATGTTTCTAAAGTTACATGGTTCGGCTGCATCAATGGCTGATCTCAAGACTGGCACATGTGTCACTGCAAGACATGTAATGGGATCAGTCACTACCAGCCAGGAGACCACTGATGACGTGAGAGGCGTCTTTGTAAAACTGTCTTGGACATGTTAATTACATAATATTGAGGGAGATGTATGAACGTAAAGGTGGAAGCAAAACTTATTACTAAGATAACACTTTGGAAATGTTTTGTTTAATGTAAAAACTGACAGTGCTGGTGTTCAGATGTTTTTTTCAGGAAACCTAGAACCTCCTCATAGTACGCCAAATATTCACAATAATTGAATTGGTGGCTCTTACAGGGAGGGCCCATGTTAATCTTTGGGGATATCTGTTATTCGTGCCAGATTGAAGATGTATATATATATAGTTTACTGACCTTCAGCTAGCAAATATTACTTCGTGATTTGAATAACTTGTGGCTGAGTGGTCCAAGTAGGTTAAAAAATAAAGAGGTTGAATTAATTATTTGAGCACAACCATTATTTCAGCACTTTCTAGCAAGTTAAAAATTCATTCGACAATTCATTTATAGTAACATTAATTTTAAAGTGCTGTGAACAATCAATATTTCTCCAGGACAAGAAATCTTAGTACAACAAAAGCAGAAAATTATACAGTGCAGAAAAGGCCCTTTGGACCAACTAGTCTCCACCGACATATGTTAAACACCTGACCTCCCACCTAGTTCCCCTCACCAGCATTTACCCTTTGGCCTTGAATGTTATGGTGTGCTCATACAGATTCTTTTTTAAAGAATGTGAGGAAACATGGCTCTGCCACCCTCCCAGGCAGCGCATTCCAGACTGTCCCCATCATCTGGACAAAGAGTTTTGCCTCATTTCCCGCTAAACATCCTGCCCCTGATCTGGAACCAGTGTCACTTCGTGAGTGACCCTTCAACTAAGGGGAATAGGTTCTCCTTATCGATTCTGTCCATGCCCCTCACAATCTTGTACACCTCGATTAGATCACCCCTCAGTTGTCCCTGCGCCAACGATAACAACCAAAGCCTCTCCAACCTCTCTTCATAACTTAAATGTTCCATCTCAGGCAGCATTCTGGGGAATCTGCTCCAGACCCTGTCAAGTGCAATCACATCCTTCCAATAATGTGGCAACCAGAGGTGCTCACAGTATTATAGTTGTGGCCTCCAAAGTTCTATGCAACTCCAACATGACTTCCCACATTTTGTAATCTATGCCTCGATTGACAAAGGGAAATTGCCTATGTGCCTTTTTCACCAGCCTACTAACATATCCATCTACCTTCAGAGATCGATGGACAAATACACCAAGGTCTCTTTGTTCCACAGAATATCCTAGTGCCATGCCGTTCATTGAATCATTTAATAATTCCTTGTTTAAATTACTCCTTCCAAAGTGTATCACCTCACATTAGTCAGGGTTAAATTCCATCTGCCAATTGTCTGCCCATTTGGCCATCCCATCTATATCTTCTTGTAGCACAAGAAACTCAACCTCACTGTTAACCACCCGGCCAATCTTTGTGTCGTCCACAAACTTACTAATCCTTCCCCTCTCCCCCACTCCCCATATGACCATCTATGTCGTTTATATAAATGACGAATGATGGTGGACCAAGCACAGATCCCTGTGGTACATGACTGGACATTGGTTTCCAGTCAGTAAAGCAGCATTCTGTCATCATCCGCTGTCTCCTATCACTAAGCTAATTTCGAATCCACTACATCAAATTAAACATTATCCCTTGTGCATTTAACGTCGTTGTAGGTCTCCCATGTGGGATATTGTCAAAGGCTTTGCTGAAATGCATATAAACAACATCAGCTGCACAACCCTCATTGACACACTGGTCACCTCCTCAGAAATGTTTTTCAAATTTGTTACGCATGACCTCTCTCTGACGAAGCCATGCTAATGATCCCTAATAAAGCCTCGCCCCTCCAAGTAGAGATAAATGCTCTCATTCGGAATTTACTCCAATAGTTTCCATAGCAGTGACGTGGGACCCATTCATCTGTAATTCCTAGGCTTATCCCTACAACTTTTCTTAAATGTCGAAACCACATTAGCAGATCTCCAGTGCTTTGCCATCTCCCCCATGGCCAGAGAGGAATTATACATTTGTGTCAGAACCCCTGCGACCTCCTTGCCTCCCACAGCAGCCTGGGACAGAATTCTTCCAGACCAGTAGACTAGTCCACCTTTTTGCTTGCCAATACCTCCAACGCAAATGTTTTCGAATGACTACAGCACTGGCACGGAACCCAAATATGCAAGGTATGACGTGTTCCCAAAAACCAAACAATTATATTGTTTTTATTAGCCCATCAACGTTCACCCAATCATCACTAATATTATGGAAAGTGTTGTTGACATTGCTGTCAATTGACAATGCAAAGCGGCATCCGACTCACTGATGCTCAATTTGGGTTCCACAAAAGACCAGTCGGCGCCTGACCTCCAAATACGGCCCAAATATGTGAATTCGGAGGAGAGAACATCAAAAATCGAACTCAGTCTTGGGCATATTTAATGACGATGCCTCCAACGCTATCTGGGCCAAGGAAGTACACAAAGATAATGTCATTCTGAAAGAAAAACAAGCCCTTTGCCTCAGTTCTAAATGGGTGAAACGTAATGTTTAAACAGTGCCACCTGTGTCTCGACTAAGAAACATCCTCGGAGCCCCCACACTGGCATGTCCCCTTCAGATTTTATATCTTTCAGTGTGATAAGCTTCCATTCTTCTAAACTCCAAAGGATAGAATCGCAATCTGTGCAATCTTCACTCATTGGGCAAAACTTGCATTCCAGAAACCTATCCAGTGAAATTGCAGAAACCTACCCAGTGAACTGCATGCAATGAAGCTACATCCTTCCTGAAACAAGGAGAACAAAAACTGCAGACAATATTAGAAATTTGGTCTCAGCAACGCCTGTACAACTGTAGGATAACTTCCCCCCATTAGACCTGATTCCCCAAGCAATAAATGATAAAGTTCCATTGATCATGGCCCACTTGCAGCATCTGCTTACCAACTGCTTGTGCTTCATGTTCCAGGACATCCCAGATCCCTCTAAATGATACAGGTTTTTGGCGCCTCTTCTTCCAAATCAGAAGTGCTCCAAATCGAGCACTTTTTTGTTTCCATTCTGCCTACCAAAGTGAACATGTTCACATTTTCTTACAATATATTGTACCTGTTCTAACCTGCAGAATTGAAGTGAAGATGCAGTTACACTCTTGTGGTATTGTTCTGATTTAACACAAAAACATTCTTTCTGAAATTGCAAAGAAAGCTATAGCTTATCTCGAGCGACACATTTCAAGCAGAATAAATACATACAGGTAAGTTTTGGACAGGGGACAAGATAATGCTTCTTGTCCCTGCGCTTGATGCAATAGTATTTTCCATCTGCAAGCCAAATCAGATATTTCCCATATGAAAATTATTTAGGGACCCATAAACACGTTTTGATGGCATGGTTGAGGAAGTCATCCTCCTCAGTGTGATATGTGTACAGATGTTTTTGATTTGATTTGATTTATCATTGTCACATGTATTAACATACAGTGAAAACTATTGTTCTTGCGCGCTGTACAGACAAAACATACCATTCATCGAGAAGGAAACGAGAGAGTGCAGAATGTAGTGTTACAGTCATAGCTAGAGTGCAGAGAAAGATCAACTTAATGCAAGGTAAGTCCATTCAAAAGTCTCACAGCAGCAGGGAAGAAGTTTTTCTTGAGTCGGTTGGTACGTGACCTCAGACTATTGTATCTTTTTCCCGAAGGAAGAAGGTGGAAGAGAGAATGTCCGGGGTTCATGGGGTCCTTAATTATGCTGACTGCTTTCCGAGGCAGTGGGAAGTGTAGATAGAGTCAATGGATGGGAGGCTGGTTTGCCTGATGGATTGGGCTGCATTCACGACCTTTTGTAGTTCCTTGCGGTCTTGGGCAGAGCAGGAGCCATACCAAGCTGTGATACAACCAGAAAGAATGCTTTCAATGGCGCATCTGTAAAGGTTGGTGAGAGTCGCAGCTGACATGCCAAATGTCCTTAGTCTTCTGAGAAAGTAGAGGCTTTGGTGGGCTGTCTTAACTATAGTGTCGGCATGGGGGGACTAGGACAGGTTGTTAGTGATCTGGACACCTAAAAACTTGAAGCTCTCGACCCTTTCTACTTCGTCCCCATTGATGTAGACAGGGGCATGTTCTCCTTTGTGCTTCCTGAAGTCGATAACGATCCCCTTCGTTTTGTTGACATTGAGGGAGAGATTATTGATGCTGCCCCAGTTCACCAGATTCTCTATCTCATTCCTGTACTCTGTCTCGTCATTGTTTGAGATGTTTTATGGTGTTGAAGGAATTCCAACAGTCAGACAAATTGCCAAAATTCTGATAACGCATCGATAGGATGAAAAGGTAGCACGGGCTTCAAATAATCATGCACAGATGGTGCGTCTTTCTGGAACTCTGCAGTACTCGTGGCTCAGACGTTTTTATGCGATAACGATCTTTGGGGATGTCTTTTTCTGCGGCTAGCATTCAAAGTCTATGACACTTTATTTCAAACTGACAGAACAGCATGTCAAGGTTCAGAGCCATATTATATTTAAAACACGGCATGGTGAGTCTGATTTGAATTATTTTACCGATAATAGGTAATAAACAGAAAAGTCAAGTAAGCCAATCCGACAGAGCAATGCAAATTGGCTGTTTATTTCATTAGAGTAAATTTTGTTGAAATAACCGAACGATGACGAACAACATTCGTCAAGTGAATTGTGTATTGACTCATGACATTGTCTTACATATTAATGAGCACATTTTATGAAACGCACGTTAATATGGCACAGAAGTTTTCAATTGAAGTTGTACAACATTAAATTCTCAGCGCAATTCTTCCAGTGTTCTGTAGAGGCACTATCGCTTTAAGATCGTGTGCTGTCATTATTGACCCAGTCTCTTTGTGACGCTGTCTACCAATGAGATGAGGAAATGTGGCTGAGGATCCAGTACCACGCCCCCTGCAACAAACACAGCGTAGTATCGAAGAGAGGAGGAACATTCAACTCTAAAGGCGCTTGATCCACGTCGAAGAAAGAGTCGCAGAAAATCGAACGGAATTTGTAAAATAAGCATTGCGTTTTTGAAAAAAGAACATGTGTGGCTGGCCGAAAAGCAATCCTTTAACAATCTGAAAACCAAGGTAATGAACAATTGCGTTCTCGCGGTTGCAATAAGAACCGTAAAATTCATCTGAGAATCAGACAGTTATTTCCCGGTACATTGATCAAGAATGGCCTTCTTGCGAAATAGCCGAATGTCGCTATGGTCCGTTCTTCACGTAATTCTCGTGTATGTTTCCGATTCGGTAAATGGAAACATTCGCTATTCAATTGCTGAAGAATTAGAGCTTGGTGCCTTTGTTGGAAATATTGCTAAAGACCTCGGCTTAGATGTTAAACAGCTATTTGAACGCAAGTTTCGGATCGCATATGGAGACAGAAACCAACATTTTACTGTGAATTTAAAAACTGGAAGTTTGCTTATAAAAGAAAAAATCGACAGAGAGCAGCTCTGTGAGCAAGGCCTCAGTTGCGCATTAATGTTAGAAGCTGTGATTGAGAATCCGCTTCAGATCTATCGTATTGAAATTGACATTCTCGACATAAACGATAATGCTCCCGTGTTCCAGAGAAGCGAGGTTAACCTGGAAATATCGGAATACACGCCACTTGGGACGTCCTTTCCACTCCAGAGAGCTTTTGATCCGGACGTTGGAACCAACAGTGTTCAGTCATATCAACTGAGTTCAAACCAGTATTTCAGATTGAAATGGCAATCAGAGGGCGGGGAAGCTGGCGTCCCAGAACTCGTGCTGGAGCGACCCTTAGACCGAGAGCAAGAACCGACTCATCGACTGACACTGACGGCGTTAGACGGAGGGGAGCCGATGAGGTGCGGAACCACGGAGGTTAAAATTACTGTAGTTGATGCGAACGACAATGCACCAGTTTGCGAACAAAGCACCTATGAAATTACGATTGCAGAAAATACACACAGGGATACTTTGATTGTGAAAGTGACTGCAGTGGATGTGGACGAAGGTCTGAACGGTGAGGTAATCTATTCTTTCAGTGATCACACTCCCGAGAAAGTGCGTGAGCTGTTTAGCTTGGACGCAAGAACCGGAGAAATCAGAGTAACTGATGTCCTGGACTTTGAGGAAACACCTAGTTATCAGATTTCAATACAAGCCACGGACAGAGGTCCATATCCAGCGGCAGTATACTGTAAGATTTTAGTAAATGTCATTGATGTCAATGATAATTCACCTGAAATAATAACAACCTCTACGTCAAGCACAATCCTAGAAAACGCTTCACCGGGCACAACAGTAGCTGTTATAAGAATTTCAGATCGAGATTCAAAGAACACAGCAGATGTTCATTGCAGGATGCCCAGAGATATCCCGTTTAAGCTTACCACTTCTTTTAGTAACTATTATACTTTAGTCACTCAGGGCGACATAGATCATGAAAAGATGCCAGAATACAACATTACTATTATGTGCACTGATGCAGGCACCCCGCCACTGTCGACCACGAAAATCATCCAAGTTCTGATCGCAGATATAAATGACAATACGCCGCATTTTACGCAGTCTTCATTCACCCTGCATGTTACAGAGAATAATGTTATTGGCGCTTCCATTGGTTCCGTGTCAGCCTTTGATCCAGATTCTGGTCAAAACGCCGAACTGTCGTATTCTATTTTGGATAGCCTGATACACGGTTTGCCTGCATCCACTTTCGTCTCAGTAAATACAGTCAGCGGGGTGATGTCTGCTCACCAATCTTTTGATTTTGAACAACTAACAAGTTTCGAAATTCATGTGCGTGTGGAGGATTCTGGGTCACCTCCACTCAGCAGTAATGTGACGGTCACTGTGATCATCGTGGACCAGAATGATAATGCCCCTGTGATCGTGTCACCTTTGGCAATCAAAGGTTCCGCAGCAGAGGACACAATACCAAGATCTGCCGAACCAGGTTATTTGGTTGCAAAAGTCACAGCTAATGATGCCGATTCGGGTCTCAATGCCCAACTTGTTTACCAACTCTATCAACCCACTGATGAAAGTCTCTTTACTGTGGCTCCAGAAACTGGAGATATATGGACGATTCGCCCCTTTACCCGCAAGGATTCAGTCAGGACAAAGATCATAATTTTAGTGAGGGACAACGGAACCCCATCCCTTTCATCTATGATCACTATCAATGTATCGGTGCAAGATGACGAAACAGAAGTTGCCTCCAATATTGGAATGTTGGGGGCCACTGGACCCTGGAAATGGGATTTGAAATTCTACCTTATGGTTTTGTTTGGCACCACCTCATTTGTTTTACTTGTGGCTATTATATTCCTCGGTACTAAAGTGTATAAAGGGAGAAATTATATCAATAGTGGCCTTTGCTGTTGGAATGCGGCATACTTTTCCCGGGCGAACTCGCTCCATGGGATTCAAAAGGCGAGTGTAAATCTTCAGATCCCACCCAACTATACGCAGGCGTATGAAACCGCGACACTTCCACAACAATTTCGCTGCGATCCAGCTATGAACGATTTAATGTTTCTAAAGTCACATGGTTCGGCTGCATCCATGATTGATCTCAAGACTGGAACACCTATCAATGCAAATCATGGAAAGGCATCAATCAGTACCAACAACGAGACAACTAATGAGGTGAGGGGCGCCTTCGTAAAAATGTCTTGGGCATGTTAACGAGATAAAATTGAGGGAGATGAATGAACGTAAATGTGGAAACAAAGCTTGACTTATTACTAAGATAACATTTCGCCTAAGTTCTGTTTAATGCAACAACTGTCCGTGATGTGATAAAAGCATTGATTGCTGTCAACGCCAAAAAGGCGCAAGAATTGAACTGTTGGCTATTGCAGGAGGGACTATATGTTATTTATAGGAATCTCTGTTATAAATGACTTTGTGGAGGTGTATATATAGTTTACCGACCTTAAGATAGCTATGATTACTTCGTGATTTGAAAAGATTGCTGCGGGTCAGTGGTCCAACTAAGTTAAAAAAAAATAATGCGCTGAATTAATTATTAGCTAAACTGTTATTGTAGCACTTTCTACAAAGTTAAAAACAATTATTGGACAAGCCAATTATATAGACATTCATTTCAAAGCGCTGTCAGCTATCAATATTTCTCCAAGAAACATAGAAACATAGAAACATAGAAACCCTACAGTGCAGAAGGAGGCCATTCGGCCCATCGAGTCTGCACCGACCACAATCCCACCCAGGCCCTACCCCCACATATTTTACCCGCTAATCCCTCTAACCTACACATCCCAGGACTCTAAGGGGCAATTTTTAACCTGGCCAATCAACCTAACCCGCACATCTTTGGAAGAGAAGGAATATCAGTGGAATAAGATCACAGAATCATAGAATGACACAGTGCAGAAGAGGTCCTTCAGACCAACGGGTCTGCACCAACATATGGGAAACACCTGACCTCCCACCTAATTCCATTTACTAGCGTTTGACTCATAACCGTGAATGTTGTGACGTGCGAAGATCTCATCCAGGTACATTTTGGAGAATGTGAGGCAACTCGACTCTATCATCATCTGAGACAGAGCAGTCCAGCCTGTCAACATCCGCTGGGAAAACAGGTTTTGCCTCACATTACCCCTCAGCCTCCTGATCCATACCTTGGATAGTGTCCCACGTGACTGACCCTTAAACCATGGGGAACAGCTGATCCTTTTCGACTCTATCAATGCGCCTCATAACCTTGTACACCTCGATTAGGTCGCCCCTCTGTCTTCTCTGCGCCAAGGAAAACATCCCAAGCCTATCCAAATTCGCTTTTAATTTAAACGTTCCATCCCAGGCAGCATCCTGGTGCATCTGCCTTCTACACCCGACAGTACAATCACATCCTTCCTATAATGTGGCGACCAGGACTGCACACAGTATTCCAGTTGTGGCCTCATCAAAGTTCTATGCAATTCCAACATGACTTCTCTGATTTTGTAATCTATGCCCTGATCGAGAAAGGGAAATAGCCCATATGCCTTTTTCACCAGTCCACTGACATGCCATCAACCTTCAAAGTTCTAAGGGCAAACACGCCAAGGTCCTTTTGTTCCATAGAACCTCCTAGTTTTATGCCGTTCATTGAACATCTCCTTGTCAAATTACTCCTTCCAAAGTGTAACACCTCACACATTTCAGTGTTAAATGATATGTGCCACTTATCTGTCCATTTGAGCATCCCGTCTACATCTTCTTGTCGCAAAATAATCTCAACCTCACTGTTAACCACCTGTCAATCTTTGTGTCATCCACAAACGCACAAACGTACTAATCCTAACGCCCATATAGTCATCTATGTTGCTCATATAAATGACTAATAGGGGAGGATAGACCCCCCCTCTCCGACCCCAAACCCCCCCCCCCCTCCCCAACCCACCACAAATCCCCTTGGCACGCCACTGGACATTAATTTCCATCACTAAGGCGACATTATGTCATCACTCTCTGTCTCTTATCACTGAGCCAGTTTTTGAACTCACTTTATCAAATTACCCTTCATCACGTGCATTTATGGTCTTTATAAGTCTCTCATGTTTGATTTCGATTTGATTTATTATTGTCACATGTATTAACATACAGTGAAAAGTATTGTTTCTTGCGGGCTATACAGACAAAACATACCGTTCATAGAGAAGGAAACGAGAGAGTGCAGAATGTAGTGTTACAGTGATAGCTAGGGTATAGGTAGATCAACTTAACGCAAGGTAAGTCCATTCAAAAGTGTGACAGCAGCAGGGAAGAAGCTGTTCCTGAATCAGTTGTTATGGTACCTCAGACTTTTGTATCTTTTTCCCAATGGAAGAATGTGGAAGAGAGAATGTCCGGGGTGTGTGGGGTTCTTAATTATGCTGGCTGCTTTGCCGAGGCAGCGGGAAGTGCAGACAGAGTCAATGGAAGAGAGGCTGGTTTGCCTGATAGATTGGGCTTCATTCACGACCTTTTGTAGTTCCTTGCGGTCTTGGGCAGGGCAGGTGGCATACCAAGCTGTGATACAACCAGAAAGAATGCTTTCCATGGTGCATCTGTAAAATTTGGTGAGAGTCGTAGCTGACATGCCAAATTTCCTTCGTCTTCTGAGAAAGTAGAAGCGTTGGTGTGCTTTCTTAACTATAGTGTCGGCATGGGGGGACCAGGACAGGCTGTTGGTGATCTGGACACCTAAAAACCTGAAGCTCTTGATCCTTTCTACTTCGTCCCCGTTGATGTAGACAGGGGCAAATTCCCCTTTACAGTTCCTGAAGTCGATGACAATCTGCTTCGTTTTGTTGACATTGAGGGAGAGATTATTATTGCTGCACCAGTTCACCAGGTTCTCTATTTCATCCTTGTTCTCTGTCTCATCATTATTTGAGATCCGTCCCACTGCGGTGGTGTCGTCAGCAAACTTGAAAATCGAATTGGAGGGGAATTTGGCCACACAGTTATAGGTGCATAAGGAGTACAGTAGGGGGCTGAGGACACAGCCTTGTGGGGCACCAGGTTGAGAATGATCATGGAGGAGGTGTTGTTGCCTATCCTTACTGATTGTGGTCTGTGAGTTAGGAAGTTCAGGATCCAGTTGCAGAGGGAGGTGCCGAGGCTCAGGCCACGGAGTTTGGTGATGAGTTTCGTGGGAATAATAGTGTTGAAGGCTGAGCTTTAGTAAATAAATAGGAGTCTGACATAGGTGTCCTTGTTATCTAGATGTTCTAGGGTTGAGTGCAGGGCCAGGGAGATGGCATCTGCTGTAGAACTGTTGCAGCGATAGGCAAACTGTGGTGGATCAAGGTAGTCCGGGAGGCTGGAATTGATTCATGCCGTGATTAGCCTTTCGAAGCACTTCATAATGATGGCTGTCAGAGCCACTGGCCGATAGTCATTAAGGAACGCTGCTTGGTTTTTCTTAGGGATCAGGATGATGGTCATCTTCTTGAAGCAGATAGGGACCTCGGATTGTTGTAAAGAGAGGTTGAAGATGTCTGTGAATACCCACGCCAGCTGATCCACGCAGGATCTGAGTGCTCGTCCGGGTGCCCCATCCGGGCCAATCACTTTCTGTGTGTTGACCTTCGAGAAGGCTGCTCTGACATCTAGTCAGCAATGGTGACCCCAGATGCATGTTCATCCAGGGCTTCCAAGGTGGCGTGCTGCTCTCGCTGACCTCTTGTCAAAACGTGCGTAAAATGCATTGAGCTCATCAGGGAGGGGTGCGTTGGAGCCGGCGATTTTACATGCCTTCACCTTGTAGCCTGTTATGCCTTGCAAACCTTGTCGAAGTCGGCGGGAGTCGGTGTGGCTAGCCTGGGACTCTAGGTTGGTCCGGTACTGTCTTTTGGCATCTTTGATAGAACTTTGATCGATGCTGGGCCCACTGTTATTTATCATTTATATTAATAATTTGGATGAGAATATAGAAGGCATATATGTGCGGGAATATAGAAGGCAAAGATGTGCGGGTTAGGTTGATTGGCCAGGTTAAAAATTGCCCCTTAGAATCCTGAGATGCGTAGGTTAGAGGGATTAGCGGATAAATATGTGGGGGTAGGGCCTGGGTGGGATTGTGGTCGGTGCAGACTCGATGGGCCGAATGGTCTTCTGCACTGTAGGGTTTCTATGATTTCTATGATGAGGATGGTCAGTAAGTTTGCAGATGACACCAAGATTTGTGGCATAGTGGACAGTGACGATGGTTAACTCTGATTGCAACGGGATCTTGATCAATTGGGCTGATGAATGACAGATGGAGTTTAAATTAGATAAATACGAGGTGATGCAGTTTGGTAGATTGAACCAGGGTAGGACTTACTCAGTCCGTGGTCGGGCGTTGGGGAAAGTTACAGAACAAAGAGATCTAGGGGTACAGGTTCATATCTCCTCGAAAGTGGAGTCACAGGTGGACAGAGTCGTGAAGAAGGCATTCAGCATGCTTGGTTTCATTGGTCAGAATATTGAATACAGGTCCTCTACAACGTTGACGTTGTAGAGGACATTGGTAAGGCCATACTTGGAATACTGTGTAGAGTTCTGGTCACCCTATTATAGAAAGGATATTATTAAACTAGAAACAGTGCATAAGTGATTTACTAGGATGCTACCAGGACTTGATGGTTTGAGTTATAAGGAGCGGCTGGATAGACTGGGACTTTTTTCTCTGGAGCGTAAAAGGCTGAAGGGTGATCTTATAGAGGTCTATAAAATAATGAGGGGCATAGATCAGCTAGATGGTCAATATCTTTTCCCAAAGGTAGGGGAGTCTAAAACTAGAGGATATAGGTTTAAGGTGAAAGGGGAGAGATATAAAAGTGTCCAGAGGGGCATTTGTTTCACACAGAGGGTGGTGAGTGTCTGGAACAAGCTGCCAGAGGTAGTCGTAGAGGCGGGTACAATTTTGTCATTTAAAAAGCATTTAGATCGTTATATGGGTAAGTTGGGTACAGAGGGATATGAGCCAAATGTGGGCAATTGGGACTATCTTAAGGGTTTCAAAAAAAAAGGCGGCATGGACAAGTTGGGCCGAAGGACCTGTTTCCATGCTGTAAACCTCCATGATTATGACTCTCCTTAGATCGTATCTGGCTTTCTTATATGGGTCAGTGTCGCCTGACTTGAATGCCTCAGATCTGGACTTCAACAGGCAGTGGGTATTCCTGTTCATCCATGGTTTCCAGTTTCATGTGATACTTTGTCAAAACCTTTGCTGAAATGCATGTACACTACATTAGCTGCATTATCCTCATCGACACACCTGGCCACCTCCTCAGAAAATTCAATCAAATTTGTTAGGCATGACCTTCCTCTGACGAAGTAATGCTGACTCTCTCTTATCAAACCTTGCCTCTCGAAGTGCAGATAAATGCTCTCCTTCGGAGTTTCCTCCAATGCTTTCTATAGCAGTGACGTGAGACTCACTGATCTGTAGTTCCCTGTCTTATCCATACAACCTATCTTAAATATCAAAACCATATGTTGCAGTTCTGCAGTACTTTGGTACCTTCTCTGTGGCCAGAGAAGAATTTTTTTTTAAATGAGTCAGAGCGCCTGCAATCTCCCCTTGCCTCCCACAGCAGCCTGGGACAGAATACATCCAGACCTGTCGATTAGTCACTTTTTTGCCCGCGAACAACTCTGTCAATTTTATACACGGTTCATAATGAGTATTGTAAAGATGACAAATGGAATGTGATGGCCTGAGCGACGTAGAAAATGGTTTCTGTCAGTTCTTTAAAGAGATAACAAGGACGCTCGATAAAACAGAGCCAGTGGACGTAATTCATATAGATTTCCAAAAGGCCTTTGACAAGTTGCCGCATAGGAAACCGTTAAATAAGTAAAGTGCCCATGGTGTTCAGGGTAATGTCCTAGCATGGATAGAGGATTCGTTGACTGGCAGAAGGCAGAGAGTGGGGATAAAGGGGTCTTTTTCAGGATGGCAGCTAGTGACTAGTGGTGTGCCTCAGGGGCCAGTGCTGGGACAACAACTTTTCACAATATACATTAATTTGGAGTAAACAACTGAAGGCACTGCTGCTAAGTTTGCAGATGATCCAAAGAGATATAGAGGGACAGGTAGTGTTGAGGGAGCAGGGGGGATGCAGACGGATTTGGACAGGTTAGGAGAGTGGGCAAAGAAGTGGCAGATGGAATACAATGTGGAAAAGTGTGAGGTTATGTACTTTGGAAGGAGGAATGGAGGCATAGACTATTTTGTAAATTGGGAAAATGCTTCGGAAATCCGAAACATAAAGGGACTTGTGAGTCATTGTTCAAGGGTTTCTTAAGGTTAACATGCAGGTTCAGACGGCAATTAGGAAGGCAAATGCAATGTTAGCATTCATATAGAGAGGGCTAGAATACAAGAGCGGGGATGTACTTCTGAGGCTGTACAGGGCTCTGGTCTGACTCCATTTGGAGCATTGTGAGTAGTTCTGGACCCAATATCTAAGCAAGGATGTGCTGACCTTGGAAAGGGGCCAGGGGAGGTTCAAAAGAATGATTCCTGGAATAAAGAGCTTGTCGTATGAGGAACGGTTGAGGTCTCTGGGGCTGTATTCATTGGAGTTTAGAAGGATGAGGGGGGATCTTATTGAAACTTACAGGATATTGCGAGGCCTGGATAGAGTGGACGTGAAGAGGCTGTTGCCACCGGTGGGAAACACTAGAACCAGAGGACTCAACCTGAGGTTAAAGGGACGGTCCTTTAAAACAGAAATAAGGAGGAATATCTTCAGCCAGAGTGGTGAATCTGTGCAACATTTTGCCATAGAAGGCTGTGGAGGCCAGGTCATTGAGTATCTCTAAGACAGAGATAGATAGGTTCTTGATTAATAAGGGGATCAGGGGTTATGTGGAAAAGGCAGGAGAATGGGGATGAGAAACAAATCAGCCATGATTGAATGGTGGAGCAGACTCGATGGGCCGAGTGGCCTAATTCTGCTCTTGGGTCTTATGGTCTTATGGTCAGGTAGGACAGAGCTTTTAAAAAATCTGTGAGCATGGAAAGAAAAACATGAAACGGACACCTGCTGATGGTTATTAATCGTGATGATTCCAAGATATGTGCATAAAATCATGGATATTATCGGGGGAATTAGACGCTGTCACGGAAAATAGGGACTTCGCAGAAACGTGGTGTTGCCAGAAAGACTGTTAGTTACACACTTATGGTGATAATGTGTTGTAGAAACATGAAGAAGCAAATTATGAGGGAATGTTTTTGTAATGGTTTAATAAAAATTCCAGACATAAAAGACAATTTTTGCTTGTTAGTTAAAACGTTGTTCCCCCAGTCGGTCAGGTAGAAGTCTACTAATTTGGAAGATGGAAATTGTAACAGGAACGTGAAAAGCATCGTGAGAGGAGTATGGTATCAAAAGGGTTTTGTGCCTGCATAGAGTGTTATAGAGTGCAAATGAATTTAAACTTGCGTCAAAAACATAAAACGTTTATCTAGCTTTCATATCATTCCTCTATTCACCAATGAAAAAAAAACCTTTAGTTGTATAGAAATGAATCCAACAGTAATTTGATTAAAATAGGATGTAAATGAATCGTCACTAGGGATCATAATTTCAGGACATTCACTGACCAAATGAATTAAACATACAAGTCGTTAATCGGTCAAAGCCCAAAAACCGGCATGAAATATGTCCGCGGCTAAAGTAACCACTTTCTTGAAAGTTCCTGTGCAGACTGGTGCAATGTTGGTGGAGCCGCATCTATGGGCTCATTGCAAACAGTTCTGAGAGTGTGACTGCACACAGTTGCGTGTTGTAGGATGGTTCAAGGAATGGAACAGATAGTGCAGACCTTATTTGATGTAGCAATGCATATCATAAAACCATACGACTTCTGAACGGAAGTTGACCATTCGGCCCATGGAATCTGCTCACCAATCAATGAGATCATGACTGATCTGATGTGATAACCCGCAACTAGATTTCCCGCTGTATTCTCATAGCCTTTGAGTCTCTTACTGATTAAAAATCTGCCTGCCTCAGATTTGAACATACTTAGCGACTCAATATCTACTGCGCCCTGCGGTAAAAAGCTCAGCGGGATTCTTTCCCTTCCAAGAGAAGAGATTCCTCCGAATCTCTGATTTAAGTGGACGATCCATTACTCTGAGATTATGCATTCTGCTCCAAGCGTCTTTCACAATGAGAAGATACTCTCAGCATTGACCTTGTCAAGCCTCATGAGGATCCTCTATGTCTCGAAAAGGTCACCCCTCATTCTTCTAAACGTAACATCTACTCCGGGCCCCACGAAGTCTCATGGTATCAAATTAAACATGAACATAGATACCTCCTGCTGATTGCCCTGTACAGCCTGACCGTCCCACCACGCCGCCCATAGCTGATGAATGCCCCATGTTGAACAAAGCGTGGAGGACACGTGAAGGGTGGCAAGCGTGCAGAATATTTTCTGCGTGGGGAACGTCAATGTCCTTCAAAAGAGTGGCACCACGACCGTCCGAGCGGACCAAGTTCGAAAGGACAAAACTGATGGACTGGGTAGGCAGCAATGGGAGAGTGAAGCAACAAGAGGGAGAAACGTATTGGAGCTCTCCATTAACAATCTGCCTGCCACCGATGCACCTGGCCGTGACAGTAAATGGGATCGTGACCACTGTACGATCTGGTGCAGAGAATACACATGTTGAAATTGAGGAAGCCATCCATTGTGATGTGTGGTACAAAAACTGTGTCGATTAGATTTTGACCAGATTTTGCAACTCAAGACTGGGCCTCTATCATGTGTTGTGAGCCATCAGTCCGGCATATTCCACACGCTGCCATTACCACAATATAGGGTATGAAAGTTGGCTCAATGAAGTGTGCAGGAGGGTATGCCAGGCGTAACACCAGGCTTATCTAAAAATTAGGGTGTGTCAACCTGCTGAAGCTACAAGCAGGACTTCTTACATGAAAACCATCACAAACAGACCTAGTGAAATGATTTTACAACTACCGGAACAAATCTAAGTTTTACAGTCCTAACGCATCCAATCAAGAATGATGGTGGGAAATTGAACGATTCACTGTTGAGCTGTCTCCACAAATACTCACATTCGTAGTGGTCGGGAGCCCAGTACAACAGTGCGTAAGTAAGACTCAGGCATTTGGAACAATCTTCAGCCAATAGTGCCTCAAGGATGATCCGTCACACCCTATATTTGTGGTCGCCAGCAGCATAGATGTGGGTCTTCAGCCATTGTGATTCACTCCCGCTGTTTACAGGGCTCAACGCACAGTCTACTACAAAACATTCAGCCCTGGCAATAATTTGGCAAATGTACTGAATACCTGTGCTCCAGAAGTTGGCACGCTCCAGAAGTTGCCACGGCCCAAGCACAGCTGCCCCATTGAAACAACTACACGGATTTAGGCACAGCAACGTAGAAAGTTGTTCAGGTATGTTCTGTACTCAAAGTAGGATAAGTCCAACCTAACCAACTACCGCTCAGTGTACTCTCCACCATCAGTAAAGTAATGGAAGGGTTCATCAAGAATGTTGTCAACCTTCATTTGCTTAGCAACAAGTTACTCACTGATGATCTGTTTGGGTTTCACCATTATCATCCAGCTCTTGACCTCAGGTCAGCCGTAGGCCAATATGGAATAAAAAAGCTAAGCTCCAGATGTGAGGTGATTGACTGCCCTTGACATCAATGCATCATTTGACTGTGTGGCAGTAAGGTGTCCGAGCGAAACTGTTGTCAACAAGAATCAGGAGGAAAATGCTATGCTGATTGGAGTCTTACCTAGCACAAACAATGAAGGCTGAGCCATAAAACATATGAAACTTTGCTTAATTAAGGAGACCAATAATTTCCAAAATACGCTAGATGTGGTCTCACCAATGCCCTGGATTACCAAAGTATTACTCCCAAATCTTGCATTCAATTTCCCTTGCAATAAATGATATCATTTTGTTTGCTTGCTAATTATTGCTACGCCTGCATACGAGCCATTTCAACTTGCGTCCTAGGACACATGGATATCTCTGCATCTCAGAGCATATGATCTGGACAGGGAAGTTCAACTCCATGTCCAACAATGGCCGATCTGACGGAGTCCAAAGGAACCAAGCAGCTGAGCTTTATCTGTGGCGGATTGTGAGAGAACCAACAAGAGGGCAACGCTCACTTGAACGGGTCTTCACAAATCTCCGAGTCACAAATGCATCTGTCCATGGTACCTGTACTAGGGGGGATCACCGCACAGGTCTTGCGAAAATGCAGTCTCATCAATACATTGGAGAAATTTTGCATTGTGTTGTGTGGCACGAGCACGTTGCTGAATGGGACAGATGTTGAACAGATTTAGCAACGCAAATCTAGGCTTCCTAAAGCCACCGTAGGCCAACAGCAGCGGAATTTTGTTCAACCACTGTCTGTAACCTTGTGGCCAGTCATGGCCTCAGGCCCAGATTCTAGCAATAGAAACAAACCCAGCGTTTCCAGACGGTTTCGAGGAAGAGTGCTGGACATCAAGCCAGAATCACTTCCAGAAACACGGAAAAACGGGGTGCCAAAATGATGAAGCTACAGCA
This sequence comes from Mustelus asterias, assembly GCF_964213995.1. Taxonomy (NCBI): domain Eukaryota; kingdom Metazoa; phylum Chordata; class Chondrichthyes; order Carcharhiniformes; family Triakidae; genus Mustelus; species Mustelus asterias. Next base: position 7,897,701 of record NC_135816.1, on the reverse strand, counting down.
CAGAACTACTTGCATGCCAAAAAAAGTGGAGTAAGAAGTTTAACAACACCGGGTTAAAGTCCAATAGGTTTATTTGGTAGCAAAAGCCACAAGCTTTCGGAGCCTTAAGCCCCTTCTTCAGGTGAGTGGGAATTCTGTTCACAAACAGCGCATATAAAGACACAAACTCAATTTGCAGAATAATTCTGTAATTCAGACAATTCTGTAATACAGACATTATTCTGTAAAGACTTGATTAACTGTAAGTATTCCAACCATTATTCTGTAAATTGAGTTTGTGTCTTTATATGCCCTGTTTGTGAACAGAATTCCCACTCACCTGAAGAAGGGGCTTATGGCTCCGAAAGCTTGTGGCTTTTGCTACCAAATAAACCTGTTGGACTTTAACCTGGTGTTGTTAACCTTCTTGCTGTGTTTACCCCAGTCCAACGCCGGCATCTCCACATCACAAAAGTGGAAACAGAATGCAACGACAGCGGTAAAATATCCCACAAGCAAAGGATCAGATTTCAGCTCTGTCGTCGCACACAAAATCGTAAATGGCAGAGGCAATTCATCAACCAATTGGCGTTGGAGATTATTCCATTGTCAATGACGGAAGCGCTAAGCACATCAGTGCAGAAGACAAATTTGAAGCATTTGCAACTACCTTCACTCAGATTAACAGAATCGCTATTTTGGGTCTCCTATTGAATTCCTCAGCTTTACAGGTGTCTTCAGACTCCACGCCAAATCGAGAATCTGATTATATCATTGGACACTGCAAAATTCTGGGATATGACAACATTCCAGCATCAGTACTGAAGATGTGTGCTCCAGAACGCGCCATGCCATTCAGCAAAGCATTTCCAATGACTACAGCACTGGCATAGACCCGAAAATATCCAAGGTATGACGTGTTCACACATACCAAACAAGTACACTTGTTTCATTTATTATCCCCTCAGTCTTCTCGTTATCATCAATAACATTATTGAAAGTGTTGACATTGCTGTCAAATGACAAACACAAAGCAATGTCCTACTCACTGATGTTCAGTTTGGGTTGCACCAAGTCCAGTCAGCACCTGACCTCACTACAGCCTTGGTCCAATTGTGGACCAAATACATGAATTCGGGGCGGAGACATCAAGGCCGCACATGATCAAGTGGGACATCAATGAGCCCGAGAAGAAATGGAATTCAGTGGGCATCAAATTTCAAACGATGCACTGTGTGGAGCCATGCATCTATCAAATGAAGCTGGTAAGCGGTTGTTTTGGTCAGTCATCTCAGATAACTACAGGATAACTACAGGAGCTCTCCAGGATTGTTTCCGAAGAACTAATCTTCCGCTGCTTCATGAATGGCATTCCCTCCATCATGAGCTCACGTGGCGAAGTTCGTTGACGATTCCCAATGGACAGTGGCATCCGTCGCTCTTCAGTTACTGAAGCAGTCCAGAACAACATTCATTAAGCACAGGACAACATTCAAGTTGAACTGTCAAATGGCAAGTAACTGCAGCCACACGAGCATCATGGATGGCATCGAATTATTTCTCATGATGTTGCATGCAATTATCATTCCCGTATTTCCGCTCCCGTCCCCCGCCTCCAACCCCCCAACACCCACCTTTCAACATCCGTGATTTACCATAGATCAGATTTCGAACTGGACAAACCATTTAGTTTTTTCACGCGCGTTTATGAGTGCAGTCCAAGTCCAGCTTCAAGACGCTCCACATAATCAAGGACAAAGCATCCCCCTTTATTGGCATCGCATTCAGCCAATTAAACATTCACGTCCTCCAGCATGGACTTAATGATGTGAAGTACATACTAGATGCAAGATGCACTACAGCAACTCAAAAAACGTCCTTCGATAACACATTCCAAATCCGCGCAGTATAACACCTGGAAGGAGAAGAGAAACAGACGCATAGGAACAGCATCACACTCATATTACAATCATTAAAATTTGAAAATACAGACAGTGGAAGCTTTGTGAACAACCACTCACATGCCTTTGCAGGTGGAGGCTGTGATTCACGATCACCTACATGTGTCCCGTGTTATAGCTGAGAATCTCGACATTGTCTGAATTCAATGGGAATTTTCAGATAAAGCGCCTCGCGGAATACGCTTTCCATCACAAAGCGCGAATGGTCGAGGTGCTGGAACTAAGAGTCTACCAACTGAGGCGAATCGAGAATTTCGAATGAAAAATGCAAACAGGGAACAAACTGATATCCCCGAACTCGTGATTGAACGACCCCTAGCTTGTGCGTAACAACACATTCACTGGCATACTTTGGGAGCGCTTGTTGAAAACAAGTAGGAAATGTTCGGGACCACCCAGATTATAATTGTGAACCACAATGTCCTGGTTTGCGCAGAGAACATTTATCAAATCACCACCACCGAAAAAACTCAGTCGTAGAGTTGTACAGCCCCACCCCTCCCCCCGCCCCCCTATCGTATCTGTGCCGACCACCAAACATCTATTTTTTTCAATCCCATTTTCCAGCACTTGGTCCGTAGCTTTCTATGCTATGACCTTTCGAGCACTCAACGAAATGGTTGTATAGCTTCAGGTGCGGCCGAAAAAACCCAATGATACGGTGATCGCGAGAGCAAATTCCGTGGATGTAGATGAACAATCAGGTAATATATTCTTTCTGCGATCAGACTACCGATGACGGGCATAAATGTTTAGCTTGGGCACGACAAAAGGAGAAATGAGTGCATAGTGGAGACTGAAGAAGCCACAGGTCACATCAGTATCGAAATGTATTGCAGAGGACGTAGAAACATAGAAACTAGAAGGAGGAGTAGGCCCTTCGAGCCTGTTGCATTGTTCATTTTGATTATGGCAGGTCATCGAATTCAATATCCTGATCACTCCCCCCACCAATCCCCCCCCCCTCCCCACTCCCCCCCCCCCCCCCACCTCCTCCCCCACACACACACTTCCCCACACTTGAGGGGCGACCTGATAGATATGAACTTCTATGAGATCGCCCCTCAATCTCTATCTTTCCAGGGAGAACAATCCCTGTTTATGAAATCTCTCCTGATCGATAATAAGGGGCAACCTTTTCCGTACTCTCTCCAAAGCCTCCACGTTCTTCTGGTAGTGTGATGACCAGAATTGGACACAGTATTCCAAATGTGGCCTAACCAACGTTTTATATAACTGGAACATAATTTGCTAACTTTTGTACTCGATGTCCCGTCCGATGAAGGTAAACATGTCACATGCTTTCTGCACCACCTTTTCCACCTGTGCTGACAGTTTTAAGGATTTGTGGACCTGCGCGTTCAGGTCTCTTAATATCACTTCTGATCCATGTACCGTGAAGGAGAACGGGACTGCTTCACCCGGTACAAAGAAGGAAGTAATTGGCTCTCATGAGGTGAGATATATGTTTATTTTTTCAAGTTTTATTACTTTCAACGCAATTTCGAACTGCATTTGTAATAGCCGCTGTCATTGATCGAACAGCACAATATGTAAGCACAGTATGTGAAGTCAGCAAAAAATTAAATGTCTATTGCCTAATCTGAATCAGGGGGCTAACTGTTAAGCAAAATTATACGCATTATATCAGCAGTGCACTGATTTTGCAACCACCTGCAATGGAAATTTTGCTATCAAGAGAAACGCAGCAGGAGAATCCTGGAAAATTGGAGATAAAAAGGAACAACTCAACATGTATTGGCGGTCACTGAGCCTATGGCAAAGAATTCTAGATTTCATTTACAAACTCATTCTCCCAACAATTCTGATGAAGTATTGTTTCGCAAATTGAACCCTATATTTCCTTCAGCTGTTGATCAAAAGTCAGTCAATTTCTGAAACATATACAACAGACTGTACATAAAAGAATTAAGTGCCGGATTCCCCTTACAATAAATGATAAATTTCCATTGGCCTTCGTAACCACTTGCAACGTCTGCTTACCAGATGCTTCGTGTGCTTCATGATCCAAGACTCCCAGATCCCTCTGCACGGCAGTGTATTGGCCTCCTCGTTTTCAAACAGAATACTGTTTGGTCTATTCTGTCTGCCAAAGTGAAGATGTTCACATCTTCTTACAGTATATTCTACCGTTCCAAATTACAATTATTTCTCACCTGCAGAATTGAAGTCAAGATGCAGTTACACTCCTGTGGCATTGTTCTGATTTAACACAGCAACAGTTCATTAGGTTTTCCGCTGAAATTGCAAAGAAAGCAATACCTTATTAAAAGTGATGAATTTTGCAATAGAATAAATACATACAGGTGAGGTTAGACATCGAAAAAGTTAATGCTTCTTGTCGCTGCAATATTCTTTTACAACTGCAAGCTGCAATCAGATGTTGACATTTTTAAAGTTACTTGGGGACCAATAAACTCGTTTTAATGGCATGGATGAGGAAGTCATCCTCCTGGATATGATGTAAACGGATGTTTTCTGACGTTGAACGAATTTGAAAGCGCATTTGGTTGTATCAATAGTCTGACAAATGGTCAAAACTCAGAAGTAATTCTGAATGACGCCTAGATAGGATGGAATAGCAGGGTAGCTACAATCATCATGTGCCGTACGATATAGGCAGCATTTCTTGGCCGTCCCTAGTTGTCCTTTGAGAGAGAATATGCGTCTTCCTGAAACTCTGAGGTACTCGTGGCCCATGAGCTTTTCATGCAGTTTCTACCTGGCAAATCAAAGTTTGCTTTTCTGGGCTATCATTTTAAGTCTACGACACCTTACTTAAAACTGACAAAACAGCCTGTCAAGGCTGAGAAAAATATTACATTTAAAACATCACATGATTGGACAAATGCTAATGTTATTACCGTTAAGAAACAATAAAGAGAAAATTCAGTCAAGCGTGTAACCAATTCGCCTTAGCAATGCAAATTGACGTTTTCGTTCATTAGATTACATTTTGTTGAAATAACTAAGCATTGATGAAGAATATTAGGTTTGAAATGGTGTATAGACCCAAAGATTATCTTATATATTAATGACGACATCATATGAATCATACGTTAAGTATGACACAAAAATGTCCAATTCAAGTTGTACAACATTAAATGCGCAAGGCAATTCTTCCTGTGTTCTGTAGAGGCAGCATCGCTTTAAGATTATGTGGTGTTATTATTGGCCCTGTCTCTTTGTGTCGCTGTCCACCAATGAGGTGAGGAAATGTGGCTGAAGATCCAGCACCACTCCCCCTGCAACAAACACTGCGCAGTATCTGAGAGAGGAGGAACATTTATCTCTCCAGGCGCTTGATTCACATCTAAGAAAGAGTCGCAGAAAATCTAACGGAATTTGTACAAATAAGCTTTGCGATTTTGACAAAGAACACGTGTGGCTGGCCGAAAAGCAATCTTTTAGCAATCTGAAAACCAAGGTAAATGAACAATTACGTTCCCGCTGTTACAATAAGAAGCGAAAAATTCATCTGAGAATTAGGCAGTTATTTCCCAGTACATTGATCCGGAATGGACTTCTTGCGAAACAGCCGAATGCCGCTGTGGCCCGTACTTCACGTGATTCTCGTGTATGCTTCTGATTCGGTTAACGGGAACATTCGCTACACAATCGCTGAAGAATTAGAGTTTCATGCCTTTATTGGAAATATTGCTGAAGACCTCGGCTTAGATGTTAAACAGCTATTAGAACGCAAATTTCGGATCGCATCTGAAAACAGAAAACAACATTTTACTGTGAATTTAAAAACCGGAATTTTGCTTATAAAAGAAAAAATCGACAGAGAGCAGCTCTGTGAGCAAGGCCTCAGTTGCGCATTAATGTTAGAAGCTGCGATTGAGAATCCGCTTCAGATCTATCGTATTGAAATTGACATTCTCGACATAAACGATAATGCTCCCGTGTTCCAGAGAAGCGAGGTTAACCTGGAAATATCGGAATCCACGCCACTTGGAACGTCCTTTCCACTCCAGAGAGCTTTTGATCCGGACGTTGGAACCAACAGTGTTCATTCATATCAACTGAGTTCAAACCAGTATTTCAGATTGAAATGGCAATCAGAGGGCGGGGAAGCTGGCGTCCCAGAACTCGTGCTGCAACGACCTTTAGACCGAGAGCAAGAACCGACTCATCGACTGACATTGACGGCGTTAGACGGAGGGAAACCGAAGAGATTCGGAACCACGGAGATTAAAATCACTGTGGTTGATGCGAACGACAATACTCCAGTTTGCGAACAAAACATCTATGAAATTACTATTGCAGAAAATACACCCAGAGATACTTTGATTGTGAAAGTGACTGCAGTGGATGTGGACGAAGGTCTGAACGGTGAGGTAATCTATTCTTTCAGTGATCACACTCCCGAGAAAGTGCGTGAGCTGTTTAGCTTGGATGCAACAACCGGAGAAATCAGAGTAACTGGTGTCCTGGACTTTGAGGAAACACCTAGTTATCAGATTTCAATACAAGCCACGGACAGAGGTCCATATCCAGTGGCAGTATACTGTAAGATTTTAGTAAATGTCATTGACGTCAATGATAATTCACCTGAAATAATAACAACCTCTACGTCAAGCACGATCCTAGAAAACGCTTCACCGGGCACAACAGTAGCTGTTATAAGAATTTCAGATCGAGATTCAAAGAACACAGCAGATGTTCATTGCAGGATGCCCAGAGATATCCCGTTTAAGCTTACCACTTCTTTTAGTAACTATTATACTTTAGTCACTCAGGGCGACATAGATCATGAAAAGATGCCAGAATACAATATTACTATCATATGCACTGATGCAGGCACCCCGCCACTGTCGAGCACAAAAATCATCCAAGTTCTGGTCGCAGATATAAATGACAATACGCCGCATTTTACGCAGCCTTCCTTCGCCCTGCATGTTACAGAAAATAATGTTATTGGCGCTTCCATTGGTTCCGTGTCAGCCTTTGATCTAGATTCTGGTCAAAACGCCGAACTGTCATATTCTATTTTGGATAGCCTGATACACGGTTTGCCTGCCTCCACTTTCGTCTCAGTAAATGCGAGCAGTGGTGTGATGTCTGCTCACCAATCTTTTGATTTTGAACAACTAACAAGTTTTGAAGTGCATGTGAGTGCGAAGGATTCTGGGTCACCTCCACTCAGCAGCAATGTGACGGTCACTGTGATCATCGTGGACCAGAATGATAATGCCCCTGTGATCATGTCACCTTTGACAATCAAAGGTTCCGCAGCAGAGGACACAATACCAAGATCTGCCGAACCAGGTTATTTGGTTGCAAAAGTCACAGCTACTGATGCCGATTCGGGTCTCAATGCCCAACTTGTTTATCAAATCCATCAACCCACTGATCAAAGTCTTTTTACAGTGGCTCCAGAAACTGGAGAAATTTGGACGATTCGCCAATTGACCCGCAAAGATTCAGTCAGGGCAAAGATCGTAATTTTGGTGAGAGACAACGGAACCCCATCCCTTTCATCCATGCTCACTATCAATTTGTTGGTGCAAGATGACGCAACAGAAAATGCCTCTAATATTGGAATGTTGGGGACCCCTGGACCCTGGAAATGGGATTTGAAATTTTACCTCATGATTTCGTTTGGCGCCACCTCATTTCTTTTACTTGTAGCTATTGTATATCTCGGTACAAAAGTGTACAAAGGGAGAAATGATATTAATAATGGTTTGTGCTGTTGGAAAACGTCATACCTTTCCCGGGCGAACTCGCGCCATGGCATTCAAAAGGCGAGTGTAAATCTTCAGATCCCACCCAACTATACGCAGGCGTATGAAAACGCGACACTTCCACAACAATTTCACTACGTTCCAGCTATGAACGATTTAATGTTTCGAATGTTACACGATTCGGCTGCATCCATGGTTGACCACGAGACTGGCGCAGGTGTCTCTGCTAAACATGAAAAGGAATCAATCTCTACAAACAACCACACCACTCAGGAGGTGAGGGACACCTTACTATATATCTCTCACGCATGTTAACTAGACAATATTGAGGGGTTCCAAAAACGTTCAGCAGCAGGGAGAGCCTTACTAACTTAAATAACATTTCAGACACTTTTTAAAAAGAAAAAAAACTGATGTTGATCCTCAAAGAGTTTCTGTATGAAACCCTGAATCTGCCATTGGGACAATGTCAACAAAGACATAGAATAATTGAAATGGGGGCACTTACGGGAAGGCACGACATTGCATTTATAGGAATAACTTGTGAACAGTTTCAAGTAACCGAACAGTAATTTCTTGGGTACTTGATTAATTTGTTAAGCCTGCCGATGCAATTAAATAAATGCTAAACGCATTTGCGAATCCATTGTTTGAAGTTAGAACGAATCAATTATTTTAGTATGTAGTTGAAAGTCAAAGTTTTACTGGAGAAGCCATTTATATTAGGATTAAATTAAAAGCACCACGAGGAATGAACATTTCTATCAGACAAGGGATCTTAGTTCAGATAAGCTTGGGGGTTTGGGCAGAAATTGGGAGAGCTGTCATACAAGACTAGACTGATATTGCATTACTCACCAAGGAATGGGTAGTGAAATGTTTAAGACACAGCCTTCACCATTCCTAGCTACATGCTGTCTCACAGACAAGACAGACAAATTAAAGATGACAGAATAGCAGTGTACACGAGGGATGTAGCAGCCCTTGCAGCCCTCAACAGTGATTCTGGACCTCATGAATTCTAATAGCATAAAGTCAAATATGGTCAAGTAAATCGGCTGCTGATTACACCAACCACCTCACCAATGCTCCTCACCCCCGAACGCTACTTTTACTGATCCCCCCCCCCCCCCCCCCCCCCCGCGCCCGGCTCCCCATCTTCCACTTCCATGTTGGAGAATAATTGGAAGGAAACTGAGAATGGCAATAGCGTACAATTCTTTTCTGGGTGGGAGACTTCAGTCCCCAGCAACAAGTGTGCTTCTGTAGCAAATGACAAATCATAGAAACCCTACAGTGCAGAAGGAGGCCATTCGGCCCATCGAGTCTGCACCGACCACAATCCCACCCAGGCCCTACCCCCACATACTTACCCGCTAATCTCACTAACCTACGCATCACAGGACTCTAAGGGGCAATTTTTAACCTGGCCAATTAACCTAACCCGCACATCTTTGGACTGTGGGAGGAAACCGGAGCACCCGGAGGAAACCCACGCAGACACGAGGAGAATGTGCAAACTCCGCACAGACAGTGACCCGAGCCGGGAATCGAATTCCTGAACATTCGAATCTATTTAAAGTGAATCTCACCGAGTCACTGGGATATTCAATGGCATTAGTGACATCCTGGTTGCCTTGTGAACAATCCGCCCAATGCACGATAGCATCATGCCAAGGCATCTTAGAGTGCGTCTTTGGAATCAACAACTTCAAACCAACGAGATGGATATCGGTGATAGGTTCTGTCGCAAGTCACACACTATTCAAATTATATATTACCGTAAGCTTTTGTCGCTTAGCCAAAATCCTGTAGCACCCTTTTCAACTGCACTTCGATGTACGTTGCCTCCACCAACTGAAGCAATTCAAGGACACACTGAAAACCAAATAGAAGTGGAGTGAATTAAAATTTAATCGTGGGAAAGAGGCAGATTCTTCTCGAAGCTACGTGTATAACTGGATATTTAACTCTAATAAATATCGAGGCAACAATGTGAAACGAGCAGTTGAACACCCGACTGAAACATTAACAAATTGATGTTTCATTCCGAAAGCTCAGTTTCATTGATTTACCTGGACTCCACGCAAAAGAATGCTGCCTGTATTGCCCAAAAAGGGTAGTATTCAGATAATCGTAAGATAATGCTCACTAATTTGCGCACCACATGAAAAATATATGAAATATAGAATAGGAATTGTCCAAAAACTATGCACAGCATGAAACACGCAACCAGTTCTTATTGTGTTCAGCAGAGATACTATTGCTTTAAGAGTGTTTGCTGTTATACAGAGCGGGTCTCTATGTATCTGTCTACCAATGAGGTGAAGGAATGTGGCCGGAGATCCAACACCACCCACCTCTGAAACAAAAACAATGCAGTCCCAAAGTTACGCGCATGCTCGTGAATCCAGTTTCTGTGTTCACATCTGAGAAGAAAATTAAGAGATTCTAAGGCTTTTTTGTAATAATTGTAGAGATCCGATGCCTCATCTCCGCTTTGCATGTAGGCTGCTGCCCCACATCTGCTGCCAAGTTATTGTTGCAGCTGCAAGGCCGGTATATGATTTTGGAGAAACTGACATTGATATAGGCAGCACGGTCGCACGTGCCTACTTGTTAAATTGGCACGTGACGCAGTGGCGTGATTGATATTTCGTGCTTTTAGTTGTGGATTCAGTTTGTGAAGACGCCAATTATTCCATTGCTGAATAAGTAGAGCCTGGTGCATTTTGTTCGAAAGAGTGAAATCGACCTAGCTTTAGACATGACACCTTTTGGCGCGCAGGTTACGGTTGCTTTTGGGAATAACAAAATAACGTTTAGGTGTGAATTTAATCATTTGAATATTATTCGCAAAATGAAATTAGACCGGGAAAAAGTTTTGTGAACAAAGACTGGCATTTTTAAAATATATTGGAGGCGGTGAATCAAGATCTCTAAAGGTGACTGGGGTTGTAGTTGAGATTCTCGAAATAAATGACAGTATAAACAAATGAATTTCAACCAGATCTCAGAAAAAGACATCACCATGAGCGCGCTTTCCGCAGCAGAGCGCGCATGATCGTGATGCTGGAGTCAAAAGTGCCCGAGTCTACAAACTGAGACAAAGCGAGAACTTCGCATGAGAAATGCAAATATAGAGGGAACGTACTGATATGACTGAACGACCCCGTGAGCAACAATCCATTTATCACTTTACACTGATGATATTTGCCGAAGGGAACCAAAGAAATTCGGGACCACACAGATTATAATAGCTGTGCGTGATCTGTAGGACAATGTCCCGGTATGCGCAGAGAATGTTTAACAAATCATCACCACCGAAAACCTACCCAATGATACCATGATTGCGAGAGTAAATACGATGGATATGTATGAAGGACACGGAAATATTCCGTATTGGCTTCCCTCTATCCACTTCCTTCTCAAGTGATTCTTACAATGGTCTGATGTTTGCGCAGCGCTCTTTCGATTATGCACAGCTCAGTAGTTTTCAAGTTTCAGTGCAAGCAACGGATGCATGTTCTTCTCCACAAAATAGCAACGTTAGTCCGAATGAGATAATCGACGATCAAAATGAAAATACGCCTTTAATCCTATCGCCCATGACAAATGAAAAATCATTTGCAGAGGAGACCATGCCCAGATCAGCCGATCTGCGTTAATTGGTTAGTAGGTGACAGCCATGGACGCCGGTAGTGGACAAAACGCCCTCCTTCTTATAAGCGCCTTAAGTCCACTGATGAACGTTCCTTTCCTGTGGCTTCTGAGACTGGAGAAATTTGACAATCCTGCGTATTGTGGTCAATCATTCACTGACAAATAAACTCGTGATTATGGTGAGGAAAGATGGAAAACCATCGCTTTCATCTACAATCATTATTAGCTTATCAGTAATGAATCATGTTGCGAAAAGTACATCTAATGTCACCACGTTGGGAAATGGATATCTGATGTAAGTTTTCATTGAATAATATATTTTGGAACAATCTCGCCTATCTTTTTCGTCGCTATTTTAGTCCTTACTATTATTCTCCATAAAAGCGGAGCTAAAATTCGGGTGACTGCCGCCCTGACAATATTCTATACGGAACTGAAAAGACCAGCGTGATATCAAAATATCATCAAATGATATTAACATGTAGGAAAGTGAAACCTACCTGAAAAACTTCGCTATGAAATGTATCCAAGTTCATATTCAGCCTTGAATGATTTCATCCTTTTAAACTTAAAAAGCGCTGCTCCATCTAAGTTTAATATCATAACTGAACTATGTGCCGTGGAGGAGACTGGGACTGCTTCACCCGGTACAATAAGGAAATCATTGACTCTCATCAGGTGAGATATATGTTTATTGTTTCAAGCTCTATTTTTGACAACACGCTTGCTACCTGTGTTTGTAATAGAAGCTCTAATCGATTGAACAGTGCAGTATGAAATAGTCAAGTAAAGTGATTGGGAATTGAAGGAATCACTTGCATAATCTGAATCAGGCGTTAATTGATCAGCAAAATTACACACTTTAAATCAACGGGGTAGTGTTTGTACCATCTGTAATGGATATTTTGATAGCAATTCAAAGCCACCAGAAGAATGCTGAACATCTGGAGTGAAAAGAGAAATAATTTAAAATGAGCTAGCTGTTAATAAGTCAATGAAAATGAATTATGGTTTGAAGGTCTAAATTACTGCATTGTCCCATCAATTCTGATGTGGCATTGTATACGAAATTTGCACGTACGTTTGAATTAAAATGAACTGGCAATTTCAGTTGCGCAACAGGTCAATACAGATTCAGTTCCTGACATTGAATATATCAGAATATACAAAACAAACACATCTGTGGTCAACTTAAAAAGTTGCAGATGGTACCAATCTTAAAGAAAAAAATTTCACAAGGATGGGCGGCAGATCAGGAGATTGAACAAAATATACATTAAAAAAACGTTTAAAAGTTCATGAGGGAAAATAGAGCAAGAGAGAAATCAAATAGAAACATAAAGACTGTCAGTAAGAGTTTCCATAGATAATTTAACAAGTTTAGCGTTGGTCCTGTAGATACTGAGTCTGGGGAATTAATTGTCGAAAATAAGGAGATGGAAGATGAACGGAACAGTTATTTGGCATAGGTCTTGGTTATAAATGACCTACAAATCAGATAAATGATTTGGAAGAAGGTGTAACTGGTGTAATCAGCAAGTTTGCGGATGACACGAAGATGGCTGGACTTGCGGATAGCGAAGAGCATTGTCGGGCAATACAGCAGGATATAAATAGGCTGGAAAATTGGGTGGAGAGGTGGCAGATGGAGTTTAATCTGGATAAATGCGAAGTGATGCATTTTGGAAGAAATAATGTAGGGAGGAGTTATACAATAAATGGCAGAGTCATCAGGAGTATAGAAACACAGAGGGACCTAGGTGTGCAAGTCCACAAATCCTTGAAGGTGGCAACACAGGTGGAGAAGGTGGTGAAGAAGGCATATGGTATGCTTGCCTTTATAGGACGGGGTATAGAGTATAAAAGCTGGAGTCTGATGATGCAGCTGTATAGAACGCTGGTTAGGCCACATTTGGAGTACTGCGTCCAGTTCTGGTCGCCGCACTACCAGAAGGACGTGGAGGCGTTAGAGAGAGTGCAGAGAAGGTTTACCAGGATGTTGCCTGGTATGGAGGGTCTTAGCTATGAGGAGAGATTGGGTAGACTGGGGTTGTTCTCCTTGGAAAGACGGAGAATGAGGGGAGATCTAATAGAGGTGTACAAGATTATGAAGGGTATAGATAGGGTGAACAGTGGGAAACTTTTTCCCAGGTTGGAGGTGACGATCACGAGAGGTCACGGGCTCAAGCTGAGAGGGGCGAAGTATAACTCAGATATCAGAGGGACGTTTTTTACACAGAGGGTGGTGGGGGCCTGGAATGCGCTGCCAAGTAGGGTGGTGGAGGCAGGCACGCTGACATCGTTTAAGATTTACCTGGATAGTCACATGAGCAGCCTGGGAATGGAGGGATACAAACGATTGGTCTAGTTGGACCAAGGAGCGGCACAGGCTTGGAGGGCCGAAGGGCCTGTTTCCTGTGCTGTACTGTTCTTTGTTCTTTGTTCTTTGTCTTCACTATGGATGATACAAGTGACATTTCAAAATAGATCAAAATCAAGACATGAACAGGAGAATCTCAGAACAACGGCAGGAAAGTGGACGTGAAGAAAGTCAGAGCATCCATGACCGTATTGAATGGTGGAGCTGGCTTGAGGGGCCAAACAGCATACTCCTGGTCCTATTTCTTATCGTCTTATGTTAGGCAATTTATTCGAGTTCTTTGAAAATGTAACATGTTCTATGTATCAATGTACTGGTGATTTTACTGCACTTAGATTTCCAGAAGGTATCTGATAAGTTGCCACATTAAATGTTCAAATGATATTGTGGAACATAAAATCCCTGATCCAGGTGGTAACTATTTGCAAGGACAGGTTGGTCAGCTAACAGGAAACATGAATCACAATAAATGGTCAGTTTTTGGTTAGCAAGATGTAAAAAGTGGTGTTCTACGGGGATCAGTGCCAGGGCCAGATCATTACAATTTATATTAATGACTTGGATGAAGTGACTGAAAGTGTGGTTGCTAAGTTTGCTGATGATGCGAAATAGGTAAGCAGGTAAGTGGTAAAGAGGACATAAGGAGGATGCAAAGTCGATAGTTTAAGTGACTGGGCAAAGATCTGACAAATATATTAGATAATGTGGAATATGTAAAATTGTCCAATTGGCAGTGATAATACAAGTATAGAAACTATCCAAATGGTGAGAGATTACAAAGCTCTGGGATGCAGAGAGAATTAGGTATCCCAGTGCAGGAATTGCAAAACGTTTGTATGCAGGTACATTACGCAATTGGGAAAACAAATGGAAGTTTTAGATTGTTGTGACAAATACAGAATAAAATGTTGAGTCTTTATGCTTCAGTTATACAGAGTATTGGTGAGACCACCACTGGAGTACTATGTAGTGTAATGGTTTCCTTATTTATGAAAGAATATAAAATGTGTTGGAAACAGCTCAGAGAAGGCTTACGACGTTAATAGCTCCAACCGGAGGATTATTTTATGAGGAAAGCTTGGAAGGGTTATGCTTGTATCTGCTGGTGTTTAGAAGAGTAAGAGGCGACTTGTTGAACTCTTTAACATTCTAAGGATTTTGAAAGTGTGGATGTTGAAAGGATGTTCCCTCTTGTGGGAGAATCTAGAACTACGGATCACTGGTTAAAAATGAGGGGGTTCAGTCGGGAATCGTTGGAATTATCTTTCTTAAATGGCTGTGGAAGCAAAGGGTAAACATTTTTAAGGTAGAGCTAATAGATCCTTAATATGGAAGAAAGTGAACGGTTGTTGGGAGCTTAGTGGGAATGTGGAGTTGAGGTTATAATTAGATCAGGTTGAATGGTGAAGCAGGCACAAGGGGCCTTGCTCCTAATTTGGAGGGTAATCTGATGCTTCAGTTGTTGTTCAAGTTTCAGACTATCTCAGAAAAATTCTTAATGTGCATTACATCACATTTTCCTTTCGGAGATTTAGTAGCCACAGAAGAATTAAAAGTAGGAGTAGGTCATACTGCAGCTGGAGCCCGCTTGACCATTTAATAAGATCATAGCTGATTTAACTATTGATCTGTTCAGCACCAAGTTCCTAACTGTCCGATCCTACCCCATAACCATTCGCTCCCTTGCTGCTCAAAAATCTAACTCGGCTTCAGATAGATTCAATGATGCAGCCTCCACCACTGTCGAGGGTAGAGTAATCTACAGATTAATGAAATTCTGAGAGAAAGCTATCTTTCCTCAGCCATGAATGGCAAACTCATGGTGTACCCGGTTTCCAGACTCCTCCACAAGGGAATACGTCCTCTCAACATCCGCAGTGCTAATTCCCCTCCTGATCTGAGATGTTTAAATAAAATTACCTTTCATAATTCTAAACTCCAAAGGCCGCAGGCCACAATTGTACAACCTTTCCTGGTAAGATGACCTCTTCTTCCAAGGAATCTGTCCAGTTAACCTTCTCTGAACTGCTTCTAATGCAATTATATCCTTTCTTAAAGATGGCGACCTGAGCTACACACAATATTCCAGATGTAGTATCAGCAATATCCTATATAGCTGTAGCGTAAGTTCCTTACTTTTATACTCGATTATTCGGCTATGAACAAAAACATTCCATTTGCTTTTGGAGTCACTCGATCCACCTCTATACCAACATTTTGGTATTTGTGAGCCAGCACATCCAGATCCATCGATGCTTCAGAGATTTGTAGTCTGTCTCCAGTCAAATAATACGATATTTTACTGTTCCACCTGCCAAAGTGGGCAAGTTTACATTTCCCACATTAAACTCATTCTCGTAAATGTTTTGCCGACTCACTTAAACTATTTAAATCCCTTTGCAGAATATTCAGGTCCTCTTGATAAATTATATTGCTACGTATGTTTGCATCATCAGTGCATTTAACTGCCATACCATCATCCCTTCATCCAAGTCATTTACCTAGTTTGCAAATAGTTGAGGCCACAGCACTTATCCTTGTGGCACTCCACTAGTAACAGCTGCCAAATGCAGAAATGATCCAGTTATCTCTACTCTCTGCTTTCTGTTAGCTAACCAATCCTCCATCCATGCTAATACACCAACCTCTAAACCCCCATTTTTATTCTATGAAGTATCCTTTGTGCGGCACCTTGTTTAATTCCTTTTGGAAATCCAAGTACACATCTACAGGTCCTTCTTTATCCACTGTACTTGTTACTTATTCAAAGCATTCTAATAAATTATCCTAATGCAATTTCCCTTACTCCACAGCATGTTGATACTCATTGATATAAATGTCCTGCTATTATCTCCTTAATAATGGGTTCGACCATTTTCCCTATGATAGATGTTAGTTAATTTAGTTGATGATTTCCTACTTTGTTGTCTTCCTCCTTCTAGAACAGAAGCGTTACTTTACAACTTTCTAATCCACTGGGACCTTTCCAGAATATAGCAGATTTGGAATAACACAACCAGTGCATCTACCATTACTCAAGCCACATTTTTAAGATCCAGGGATGAAAGTCGTGAGATCCAGTGGACATGGCAAACTTTAGATCTAATAGTTTCCCCAGTAACCTTTTCTATACTGATCGTGGGTTGTAGTGTGCCTCCTTCCAATTACCTTGTTGAGTGTTGAATATTCTTGGTATGTTTTTGTGTCATCCACATTAACCACAGAGTCAAAATATCTTTATAAGTTTCCATCATTTCAATTTTTCCCATAATTCATTCTCCAATTCCGCACTCTACAAAAATTCACTTTAGTCACTCTTTTTTCTTGTTAATACTTATAGAAATTCATCTGCTTCTTTAATTCTCACATCTCGAATTTCTCCCTCCTTATCTTCGAGTCATTCTTTGTTCATTTCTAAAATTTGTCCATCTTTTTGACCTACCATTGATCTTCGCGTTATTATCTGATTTTTCTTTTTCCTCTTACCCATGTAATTGCCTTTATTTAAGTTCAAGACTAGTCTTAGATCTACAGTTCTCACCATTCTCCCCGTCAAACTGAATGCAAAATTCAATAATCTTATAATGACTGCTACCAAGAGACGCATGTACGATGAGGTGTTAATGAGGGTGGCACAATCTATATTCATTACTTAGATGAAGGGGCTAAAGGTATGACAGCTAAATGTACAGATGATACAAATATAGGTAGGAATATAATTTGTCAAGAGGACATGAATATTCTGTAAATGGATTTAAACACGTTAAGAGGGTGGACAAAATATTTATGAGATGGAGTTTAATGTGGGAAAATGCAAACTTGCCTACTTTGGCAGTCGAAAAAGAAAATCATTGTATTATTTGAATGGAGATGGACTGTCTCATTATGTATTATGAGGTCCAAAATAGCCTGCTCTCTGGTTTGCTTTGGAAGATGTTACTCGAAAACAATTAAGCTGAAAAATGGCTTTGAACAAATGACTAAGACACAAAATCCAAATGTTGCTTCTGATTTCCCATTGGAGGACACGAATGTTATCCCAATTGTAACAGAAAAGGCAAAGGTTATAGAAAGGGAGGAAGTTAGAACTATCATCGTCAGAAGGGAAAACGTACTGAGAAAATAATTGACACTGAAAGCAGGCAATCTCCCAGGGTCTGATGGCCTACGTACTGGGGTCTTAAGGGGAATGTCTTTTGAGATAGTGGATCCATTGGTTACAATATTCCAAAATTCCCTGGATGCCGGAATGGATCTGATGGATTAGAAAAATGCTAATATGATACCCTTATTCAAAAACGCAGTGAGGCAAAAATACAGGAAAATTTAGGCCAATTAATTTAACATCTGTTGTCAGGAAATAGTTAGAATCAATGATAAAGTAAGTAATAGCAGGGTATTTGCAAATTCAAAATGCAATCTATCAGCATCAGCATGGCTTTATGAAGAGCGAGTCATGCTTGACTAATTTACTTGAGATCTTCAAAGATGCAACAAGCAAGGAGGATAATGGTGAACCTGTAGATGTAGTATTTCTGGAATTCCAGAAGGCATTCGATAAGGTGCCAAAAAAAAGGTTAATGCACAATGTTAGCTCACATGGGATTAGGAGTAATTTATTTGTTTGGATAGAGGACTGGCTAACCAACAGAAAACAGAGAGTCGTGAGAAATGAGCCCTTCTTAGGTTGGCAAGATGTATCTAGTGGGTTCGGTCCTCGGGCCCCAATTAGTTACAATCTTTATTAATGACTTGCATGCAGGGACAGTATTTACCACAGCCAAATTTGCAGATGATGCTAAAATAGACGGGGTAGTAATTGCAATAATGAAGCAAGAAATTTAAAATATGGATAGGTTAAGCGAATGCGCAAATTTAAGCAGATGAAATTGAACGTGGACAAGTATAAGGTTATTCATTTGGTAGGAAAAGTACAAAGGCAAATTAATATCTAAATAGAGAGAAACTTCAGAGTGCATCGATGCAGAAGGATCTAGGTGTCCTTTTGCATGAATCATAGAAAACTAGTATGCAGGTACAGCAGGTAATAAGGAAGGCAAGTGGAATCTTGGCATTTATTGCTAAAGGGATAGAACATAAAAGTAATGAAGTGTTGCTGCTACTGTACAAAGCATTAGTGAGACCGCACTTCAAATATTATCTACAGTTTTAGTTCCTTTACCTCCGGAGGGATGTAGTTGCATTGGACACAATTCAGAAGAGGTTCAGTAGAATGATTCCAGAGGTGTGGGGATTAACTCACGAATAGAGATTGGGCACTTTAGACTATACCCTCTGGAGTTTAGAAAAATTACAGCAGATCTAATTGAGGTGTATGAAATGATAAGCAGGATTGACAATGAGTCGTGCGTGTTTGGACAGTAACTCCCCGAGGGCATGGGGGATGCCAGGACTTTGAGCAAATTTAAGGAAGAAGTGGACATATTTTTAACTAGTAAGGATATGAAGGGCTTTGCTGCACGGGCAGGTAAGTGGAGCTGAGGCCAAGAGGAGATCAGCCATGATCGTATTAAATGGCAAAGCAGACTCGAGGGACCGAACTGCCTACTCGTGCTCCAAGTTTTATGATTGTTATGGCCAGAATTTAGAGTTGGAAGGTTCGTAATGGTAAAATGTGAAGGATCTGCAGATTACAAAGTAATCTGCATAGCCTTCACCTGAACCACCTTTGATGTCTGCCATTTAGTTTTCACTAAATTATTATTATTTTTTAAAATCAAGTTCTTTTTACCAAGTTCTTGCTTTACAAATATTAGGATCAGATGTAAGTTTTCTGCAAAAAATTCCGAAGAAAAGTGGGCAACTTGAAGAGACAAAAACGAATTAAGAACAGGAGCAGGTCATTCAGCGCCTCAGATACGAATCCAATTCCCTCTTCAGCGCCCAAGTTAACATCCACCACACTCTCAGGCAGTGCATTCAAAATCCCAACCACTCGCTGCATGCCAAATGTTTTCCACTTACTCCATTGTTTCTCTTTCCAATTACCTTAATTCTGTGCCTTCTTATTCTCAATGCTTGCACCACCGGAAACAATTGCTTCCCTGTCTCCTCTGTCCTTCAAGTTCATTCTGTTTTATGTCTGTATAAAATGTCCTCTCAACTTTCTCTTTTACAAACAATCAAGACCTCTCCACTATATCAATGTAGATTGAAGTTCCTCATCCCTGGATTCATTTTGTGTTTTTTTTTCTGCACTCTTGATGATGCCTTCACACCTTTCTTGACGTATGGCCCCCAAAATTGGATACAATACTCCCGTTGAGGCCGAACCAGTATTCTATTCAAGTTGAACATAACCTCATTGCTTTTGCACTCCATGCCCATAGTAATATAGCCTAGATTTTATTACCTTCCCTCACAACCTGTACTGGTGCCATCAATGCCTTATATACATATAAACTTTGGTCCCTTTGCTTCAATACCCACGTTATATTGTAACCTTTATTTTTCATTGTCTAACGCATTATTTCTATCAAAGTGAATCACTTCTCACTTCTCTGCATTAAATTCCATCTGATCAACCATTCTACCAGCCTGCTATGTCCTCGTTAAGTACTACACTACCTCCTAACTGACCAAACCGCTGCCAATTTCCGTGTGACTCACACATTTTGAAATTCTGCACTGTGAACCAAAGCCTAGTTCATGAATATCTATATTAGGAAGAACAAGTATGCGAACAACGGCTCCTATGGAACTCCCCCCCCAACGTTCCGCCAATCGAAAAAAAATCCATTAACCATTACTCTGTTTCCTGTCATTCAGCTAATTTTGATTCTATGTTGCCACTGCCCCTTTAATCCATGAGCTATAACTTTGCTCACAGGTCTATTTTGCAGCACCTTCCTGATTTGTATTTATGTAGACTAGGAACCTACATGCTATTTTTGCTGTATGTATACAGAACATTTATTAAAAAGGGAAAGATTGGGACTGTTGATGTTCAAAAATGCTTGAGCATTCCTTTTCATAAATGACTGAAAGCTAGCATGCATATTCAGAAAGCAATTCGGAGGGCGAATCGTATGCTCGCTTTTAATTTCAAGGGGATTTGATCACAGGAGTAAGGAAGCCGTTCTGAATTTATGCAGAGGCTTGGTGAGACCAAAATGTGTGTATTGTGAAGCTTTGGTCTCCTTACATAAGGAAGAATAAACTGGCCGTATCGAGTGTGCAAAAATGTTTCAGCCTCACGCCCTTCCCAGACTGCTGACACCGGCAGAACAGGACTGGTAACATCGTGAGAAACCGGGAGTGAACCTAGTTTTTCGCCTCTTTCGCGACCTCACCAGCTCTCCTCGCCCAACGACCAGTGTGATGAGCCGGGAAGATCATGCAGCCTTTATTCTACAGAGTTTAGAAGAACGAGTGGTGAACTCATTGAAGAGCAACACATTTTTACTCAGCAGGATAGATGAATGAAAGATGTTTTCCCATGGTAAAGGGGTCCAGAGCAACGGACCAGAGTTTCAGAGTAAGAGAGAGGCCATTTAAGATCTCAAGGAGGAGTAATTTCTTCAGTCAGTGGGTGGTGAATTTTTGGCATTCCCTATCTCCGAGAACAGCAGAGGCTCGGTCGTTGAGTATGTTCATAGCAGTGGTCGATAGATTTCTAGATGCAAATCACATTAAGGGCCCTTCCATGACACTGATTGACGCAAAATCCCTCCCAATTTTTGATTTCACTATCTTTAATTTTGCAACAACCTCTGGCAAATGAGAGTTTTATTGGGGAAGCTTCAGCATCATCAGATTGGTGAATCAGTTTCGATCCAATGAAACAGTGGTGCGTGGGGTGCCAGTCAAACAAGATGTTTTGCCCTGCTTGATGTCGAGCTTCATGAATGTTGTTGAAGCTGCACTCATCCAGGCAATTGGAAATTATTCCATCTTACTCCTGACTTGAGCCGTGTAGATGATGGACGGGCTTTGGTGTGACAACAGACAATTCAGAAGAAATGTATTTACCTCGAAAGTGGTGAGAATGTGGGACTCACTACCACAGGGAGTGGCTCAAGAGAATAGCATGGATGTAGTTAAGGGAAAGATAGACAAGGAATTGAGGGAATTCTCTGTAAGTAAGCACAATAGGCTTATTGTATGTATACAGAACATTTCTTAAAAAGGGAAAGATTGGGACGTGTTGATGTTCAAAACGTCTTGGGCATTTCTCTTCATAAATGACTGAAAGCGAGCGTGCACATTCAGTCAGCAATTCGGAGGGCGAATTGTACGATCGCTTTTAATTTCAAGAGGATTTGATCACAGGAGTAAGGAAGCCGTTCTGAATTTGTGCAGAGGCTTGGTGAGACATAAATGACAATGCACCCGTCTTCCAGAAATATAAAATTATTTTTATTCGCTTATAAAGGTAGGTAAAATTACATGCTATTAGTAAGGAGTTACTTTCCTCACTATTGCCAACAAATGGGAGAACGTATTTACCGTAAATTAAACAGCCACTTGGCTCGAAAATGTAATTTGCACTGCTGATGTCAGAGGTACATACTGGTACATAACGAAAAATGTGTCTGTCATAAAAAGATTAGATCAAACCATCAGTGGAAGTAAAATAGCGCTTTGTGCAAATTATTTTTTCACGTAGATGTACCAACACTATAGAGGGTTAATTTGCATCATAGAATCATAGCGTGCAGAAGGAGGCCATTCAGCCCATCGAGTCTGCACTGACCACAATGCCATCCAGGCCCAATCCCCATTTACCCTAGCTAGTCCCCCTGACACTAAGGGGCAATTTAGCATGGCCAATCCATTTAACCTGCACCTCTTTCGACGGTGGGAGGAAACCGGAGCGCCCAGAGAAAACCCACACAGACACGGGGAGAATGTGCAAACTCCACACAAACAGTGATATCGAACCCTGGTCCCTGATGCTGTGAGGCAGCAGCGCTAACCACTGCGACATCCATCATTTTTTTTCACCAAGGAACTATGTGCAGAAGGACCTAGTCACATTCGCAGAAAGTTACGTGAGCTAGAAACAACAGAGCTAAGTTAATAAATTTGGAAACATTATAGCATGTACAATTAAAGTTGCACAACGGTAAATCACAAAAGCAGTTCTTCTGGTGTTCGGTAGAGGCACTATTGCTTTAAGATTGTTTGCTGTTATTATTGGCTGAGTCTCTTTGTGTCGCTCTCTACCAATGAGATGCAGAAATATAGCTGGAGATCCAGCACCACCCCTCCTACACCAAACATTGCGCAGTATCGAAGACACGTACAGGAGTCCTCAATCTACCGTCTCAATTCACCACTGAGGGAAGCGCCGCGAAATTATAAGGTATTTGTACAAATGTTCTCGGTGATTTTGTCAAAGGAAGTCCGCTGGACGGCGCACGCTGAACATAATTCGCCATCTAGGAAAGCAGGGAAATGAACATAGCGGAATATAGCAAAGGCCGAACAATTCCTCGGAGAACCCGGCAGCTCGATTTGCGGAACATTCACCTAAAAGATATGGCCTACACGCTAAACTGCTATGTGTCACACTGGAGTGTCTTTTGTTTAATACTGGTATGCATAATACATTCAGTTTGTGGGACCATTCGCTACTCAATTCGTGAAGAGTTAGAGCTCCGCTCCGTTGTTGGAAATATTGCAAAGGACTTGGGGTTAGATGTGAACCAGCTTTCATTGCGTCGATTTCGAGTTGTATCGGAGTACAAACGGCAATATCTCGACGTCAATTTAAACACTGGAATGTTGTTCATAAAAGAAACAGTAGACAGGGAACAGATTTGTGAACAAAGGCTCGCGTGTGTGCTGGTGTTGGAGGCTGTGGTGGAAAATCCATTAAAGATATATCGAGTGGAAATTGAGATTCTCGACATAAATGACAATGCACCCATTTTCCAGAAAAATGAGTTCCACTTTCAAATCTCCGAGTATGTGTCAGCGGGATCGCGCTTCCAACTGCAGAGTGCGCAGGATCCGGATGCTGGAACCAATGGAGTCCGGACCTACCAACTGAGCGAAAATCAGCACTTTATTTTAGAACTAAAATCTAGTAAGAAACATACTGTCACCCCAGAGTTAGTACTTCAAACGCCTCTTGACCGCGAGCAGCAGACAACTCATCAGCTGACGCTGACTGCAATTGATGGCGGGTCCCCTGAAAGATCCGGAACCACCCATATTATTATCAATGTATCTGATGTGAACGATAATGCTCCTGTTTTCGAGCAGACCGTGTATGAGATCACCACGACGGAAAATGTACCCAAAGATTCACTGATAGCGAAAGTAAATGCCAATGATATAGATGACGGTTTGAATGGTGAGATCACCTATTCTCTCAGCGATCGAACGCCCGAAAGGTTAAGGCGCCTGTTCCGGGTGAATTCGCAAACCGGAGAAATTAGTGTGAATGGCATTGTGGACTTTGAAGAGATAAAGGATTACGAGATTTCAGTACAAGCTATGGACAGAGGTCCACATGCTGTGCCAGCATACTGCACCGTCCTGATAAAGGTCCTGGATGTTAATGATAACACTCCTGAAATAACTCTGACTTCAAATTCAGGCCCGATTCCAGAGGACGCTCCTCTCAAAACGCCAGTCGCACTTTTAAAGATAACAGATCAGGATTCTGAAGAAAGGGGAAATGTTCACTGCTATATCTCACAAAATATTCCCTTTAGCCTTGACAAATCTTTGAATAATTACTACACTGTCGTGCTTGCTGGGCATCTAGATCGTGAAAAAGTGCCTCAGTACAACATTACAATCACCTGTCGTGACATGGGTTCGCCTCCGCTAACGAATCACAAAACCATCTATCTTAATGTTTCAGATGTAAATGACAACCCGCCCCGCTTTGCGAAGACTTCGTTTGTTATGTATGTAACCGAGAATAACCGAATCGGTGCTTCTATCGGTTCCGTGTCAGCCATTGATGCAGATTTTAAAGAGAATGCCAATCTGTCTTATTCCTTTTTCGATGGCCTGATACGTGGTTTCCCTGCGTCTAATTTCGCCTCAATCTGTTCTGCCACGGGTGTGATATTTGCTCGCCGCTCATTTGATTACGAACAACTGAAACGTTTTCAGCTTTCTGTGCAGGTAAGGGATGGTGGATCTCCTTCGCTCAGCGACAACGCAACCGTGAGTGTGATCATCGTAGACCAGAATGATAATGCCCCTGTGATCATATCGCCTTTGGCAAATGGAGGATCTCAAGCAGAGGAGACAATGCCTAGATCCGCTGATCCTGGTTACTTAGTTGCTAAAATCACGGCCACCGATGCCGATTCTGGGCAGAACGCACATCTTTTCTATCAACTACTGCAACCAACAGATGGAAGCCTGTTTACCGTATCCTCAGAGACTGGGGAAATCTGGACTATCCGGCATGTTGGATTCAAAGACTTACCTAAACAGAAACTCTTAATTTTGGTAAGAGACAACGGAAAACCACCCCTTTCTTCAACAGTTATCATCAACTTATTCGTGTCGGAGAGTAATACGGAACATGCATCAACTGTCGGTCTCTTGGGGAATTCAGAACCGTGGACGTCCGACGTAAGACGCTATCTGATCATATCTTTTGCTGCCATTTCGTTGATTTTCCTAATCGCTATTATAACTCTTGCCATTAAGATTCACAAAGGCAGAGATGGAATGCATGACTGCAGTTGTTCCTGGCCCATTTTACTACAGATGGATGGACGGCATGGAATTCAGAAGCCTGATGTGAACATTCATTCAACACCAGATTTTACAGTGGTTTACGAAAGTGGCACCCTCCCGCAAAGGGTTCAGTACGAATTGTGTCCAGATCCAAGCATAAATGATTTTATGTTTCTAAAATTGCATGGCCCTGCTGCACCAATGATTAATCTCAAAACCGGGTCGTGTGTGTCGCAAGAAAATGAAAAAACACTAAATTATGCAATTAAGGGTAGTGTGGAAGCCGCTAAGGTAAGTCGTGCTTCATATGTTTCGGAATCCATGATCGTGTGTAAACTCCTAACTCACATTCCCAGTATTGATTATCGCATTGAAATAACTAGCTGGTGTTGTTACGTCGAGACAGCAAAATAAAGCCAGAATCTGCAGAATGAAATCCGCT
Organism: Mustelus asterias; assembly: GCF_964213995.1. Lineage (NCBI taxonomy): Eukaryota > Metazoa > Chordata > Chondrichthyes > Carcharhiniformes > Triakidae > Mustelus > Mustelus asterias. The sequence continues at coordinate 7,871,886 of NC_135816.1, read as the reverse complement.
TCTAACATTCTATCAGGCAGTGCAAGCGAGACATTAACAACCCACGGCGTAATTGTGTTTTCCTCCTGTCCGCTCTGGTTGTTTTGCCTCTCTTTCACTTTCCAAACATGCTGCCAGACTGGCCGGTATTTTCACAAAATGTTGCCTTTGTTTTAGAATCCAACGCCCATTGTATTCTGCCCTTCTAAAGAACCGAGCAGTGGTATTAAATGGCGTGAGTAAATGTTTCTCCTTGAGAAACATGATTCAATTAACTTCTTTAAGCATCTGTCTGTTTCCAGCAACTGTGAAACTATGAAAGCGTTGAACTCCATAGCTTGTGAAAAAATACTGATGGCTGTATTATGACATTTTTTCTCGAAAGCAATTAGGGATAGACAATAAATGTTGACCTCGCCAGCGACGTTCCCATTCCAGAAACTGATGATTGTAAATGTTGGGAAAGTAACGTTGTAGGTACATTACATAACAAAAAGATTTAACAAAACATTATTCAGAGAGTCCGAGGCCAGTTAATCAACCAGCTTGAGAAGCGGTAGATTTACATTAATATAGGTAAAGATCAGCCACTGTCGATAAAAAACAACATACATATTAACATCACGTCCACAGATCCCTGAAGGTGGCATGGCAGGTAGATAATGTGGTTCGGTAGTATATGGGATACTTGCCCTTATTAGCCTAGGCGTAGAACACAAAAGCAGGAGGCCATGCTGAAAATGTATAAAAAGCTGTTAGGCCACAGTGGAGTACTGCTTTATGTTCTGGCCACACAAAAGAGAATGATGTGATTGTACTGGAAAGGATGCATAGATGTTTTACCAGGATGCTCCTGGACTGGAGGGTCTGATCTTTGAGGAGTAGTTGCGTAGGCTGGGGCCATTATACTTGAAGTAGCAAACGTTGAACGGGCCGTGATAGACATGTAGGATTATGAGGCGCATAATTAGATGGGTAAGAAAGCAGATTTTTCCATTAATAGAGGGACAATAACTAGCCAAGTGGCTATAAGGTAAATGTAGAAGGCTAAAAGTGGAGTTGAGGAGACAAGTTTCCACCCAGAACGTGGTGGGAGTCTGAAATTCACTGCCTGAAATAGTGAATGAGTCAGTCACTCTCATAACATTTAAGAAGTATTGAGATAATCGTTTGCCCTGCCATAACCTCCAGAGGTATGAGTTAAACGCTGCAAAATGGAATAGTATAGTCAGAGTTTCGTAGACCACCGTGGGCACGATGGGCTGAATGGCCTCGTTCTGTGCTTTAAACGTCTATTAATAAAAATGGGTCCGATATTTTTTTAAAAACCTACGTTTGTCAGAGTGTTCCATTGGGAAAGCCTGTTCCATGAATTTCTGATAATTGAAACAAAATGAACAAGTTGAGTCAGAACGTTCAACTCAGAAGGAATTAGAATATAATTAAAATGTTCCTGTAATTAACTCTCGGGATACAAATATTGCCAGCAACCCCAGCATTTGTTGTCAATTGCTACTTGAGAAGGTGATGCGGAACCTTCTACTTGAAAGGCTGCAATTGCTTCGGTGAAGGTGTGCCCACGGTTCTGCTAGATACGAGTTCCAAAAATTATTACTGCAATCAAATTACTGTCAGAGCTAAGTTTTATGCCAAGCTGACTGAACCAACGTACATACCCATTAAAATACTGAACATAAACCCTTGGTCAGGATATTGGTGATTGTACATCTGCCGGACACCGGGCTGGCTGGACTATTTGCATCTGCGAGTTTCGATTATTAGCTTACCTACTTTGCTTGCCATTGTTAATTGACTCGCAGGATGATGAAGGACAGAAGAAGGCAATTCAGCCCCTCGTATCAAAGTTGGCTCTCTGGAAGAGCTAATCACCTGGTGCCAAACTTTACATTTTCCCGTAGCCCTGCAATTCCTTTCGCTTTTATCGAATTATTTCTCGGACAACGCAATCACATTGCATTCCAAAGATGTATTGGTGTCGTTTTTGTTTCTCTTGCGAATAACCATAACGCGATGTCTTCAGCTTCTCGACGATTTTGCCAATGGAAAGAATTTCTCCTTATGTATTTTGTCCTGGGCCTTCATGATTTTGAAAAGTGGTATCATATCTCTTAATATTCTCTACTCCACAGAGAACGTCGCCAGCTCCTCCTATCAGCTGGGTAGTTGAAGTTTATTATCCCTGGACTTATTCGCATGAATCTTTTCTTCCAATGTCTTCACATCCTTCCTAAAGAGTGGTCCCCAGAACTGGACAGTTGAAGGCGAACCAGACTTTTGCACAAGTTTTCAGAACTTCCTTGCCGTTATGCTCTGTGCCAATATTTATGAAGCCTGTGGTCCTGTATGCTTCATTAACTGCCTTTATCACATTCATTGATTGGGCATGCATAGTTCTCGGTTTCTCTGCTACAATTTAGAATTGTATACTTTATCCCATATTTCCTTTCCTTGTTTTCCTATCAAAATTAACCGTTTCACACTTTCCTGCATTAAATTGCCCCTGGCATTTGTCCATTAATTCAAGAAGCCTGTGCAAGCCCTCTTGAAATATATCATGATCACCCTAACAGTTCATAATGCGAGGTTTTGTGCTACCGAAGTATTTTCAAATGTTCCTTGCACACCGAAGTCAAGGCCAGGAGTATATATTTTTTAAAATGTTGCCCCTACACCGTCACCAGAGGACCCCACTTTAGGTATTTCTCAATTGAAAAAATAACTAACACCACTAGTTTGTTACCTGTTATTCAGCAATCTATAATGCATGCTGGTACTGTGCCTCTTATCATGGGCTTTAACTTTGCTGCCAACATGGTGATGTGACACTTTATCAACTGCCTTTTGCAAAACCATGTAGAGTACTTCAACTACATAACCCCATTCTGTCTCTCTGTTAACTCATAAAAAGAAACCTTAAGAAAGTTAGTTACATGCGATTCCATATCATCAACAAATCCATGCAGTCTTCCCTTTATTAATCCGCAATTGTCCAAATAACTGATAATTTTGCTGCAAATTATCATTTCTAAAACCATTCCCACTACCCAATCAAAATTAAATCGCCAGCAGTTTCTGGGCTTATCCTCACACAGCTTTCGAAAAGAAGGTGAACTTTAAAAAAAATCCTACATTCTTCTGACACCACCAATTTACCCTGGATTATGGTCATTGCTCCATGACTTCCAGTCTTACATGTTTCAGTATTCTTGGATTCATCTCAACTGACTCTGGTGGCTTTATGTACTTTCAACATATCTAACCAATCTAATATTTCCTCTTCAAAAATTTGACCTATCCTATATCTCAACCTGAACCTTTTTCTGTTGTGATTCGAGAGCGTTTTCCTTCCTTGGTACAGTCATGTCTTTATTTAGTATTTCATCCGTACCCTTTGCCTCCATTAATTTACTAATTTTTACTCCCTATTGGACCCCATTCCCCGTTGACCACCTGGTTATTATTTATATTCCAAAGAAGACCTTTGGACTCCCTTTTATGATAGTTGCTAAAATCTTCTCAAATTTGTCTTTGCTTCCCATATTTCACGCCTCAAATTCTCTGTGAAGGCTTTATATTCAGCGTGGTTCTCAGTTGTATTATCCAACTGGCATCAGTCATTTGCACGCTTTATTTGTGTTATTTCAGTTTCTATCTCTGTCGTTTCCCAAGAAACGCTAAATTTGCTTGCCCTACCTTTCAGCCTCTTTGTACCGAAGCCACACCCGAGCTGTCCCTTCTTCCATCCTGCCATTACAGAGTTGTAGTCCAATCTCCAATTCTAATTTACTTGGGCCGGATCACCCCCAATGAAGTTTTCTTTTGATTTGATTCATTTATTCTTGTCACATATATTGGTATTGTTTCTTGCGCACTATACAGACAAAGATAACATTCATAGAGTACACAGGGGAGAAGGACAGGAGAGGGTGCAGAACGTAGTGTTACAGACATAAAAGATAGAATTAGAGGGTATGCTGGGGACAGCTCATAAGAAGTCGCCATGCTCCCGGCCATCTTGAAACTCAGTTGGCCTTTTGCCAATTACTTCCTCTTACTCTAAGTTGTTCCTTGTCATTTTATGAAACGAACACAAATAATATGATACAAGGAAATTTGATTCGCTTGGTAAGAAGCCTCACAACACCAGGTTAAAGGTTTATCTGGTAGCACGAGCTTTCAGAGTGCTGCTCCTTCATCAGCTGAAAGCTCGTGCTACCAGATAAACATTTAACCTGGTGTTGTGAGACTTCTACCATGCGAATCAAGTTTCCTTGTATCATATTATTTGTGTTAGTGGACTTTAATCTGGTGTTGTGAGACTTCTTACCAAGCGAATCAAGTTTCCTTGTATCATATTATTTGTGTTAGTGGACTTTAATCTGGTGTTGTGAGACTTCTTACTGTGCCCACCCCAGTCCAACGCCAGCATCTCCACATCTTGATTTGCTTGACCCAGGACATTTCCCAGAATCTGGTCCTTCCTTCTTTGCTGGGCCTGTGACATTCATTTGAACACAAATCACAAAAAGTCCCTCTTACAGATTCCTATCCATGTCAATACTATGATTATTAAAGTTCGCCATTATGGTTGCACTCTAGTTCTTGCACCTCTCTGTAATTGTCTTGAAAATTCTTTCTGCTATGTCTTTACCACTAGATGTTGGCCTTTAGAATACACCCAGGAGTGTAATTACACCTTTATTGTTTTTTTCTGGGCTATAACCAAATAGATTTCGTCCGACAGTTTGCTAGGATATCTTCCCTCTCCAGCCGCGTAATGTTCTCCTTAATCAGGACAGCTATGTAACCTAATTTCTTTCCTTGCTACCTTTGCTGAATGCTTAGTATCCAGGAACATTTAATACTCAGTTTTGCCCTTTTTGAACCAGACCTCCAATATCACCAGACCTCACAGACCCACGCAATTATCTGTGCCTGAAGGCATCTCTATTTACCACAACCAAAACATTCAGGTTTATGTACAGTAAACCTAATGTCCAATTCATTTAATTCATTCTCACTGTGACTGAACGTAAGACCCATTTACCATTCCAGTCCGACCTGCCTCTGCCAATTTGCTGTGCACCTTGCTTTTCCTCAGTAGCATTTTTTGGTCTCCACATACATGCCAATTTAAACATATACGATCGCACAGGCAAACCCCCGAGAAGCGATATTGCTTCTGATTCAGTTGAGGTCTCGCACGAACCCCTCTGCGGGTCATTTATCCCCCACGTACCGTTCCCAAGCTACCAAATATCTAAACCTTCCCTCATGCATTATCCACACATTCATATGTTCCACACTCCTATTTCTGCACACTCTAGTACATGGCACCACAAGAAATCTGGTATTTACTACCTTGAATGTGCTGCTTGCTACTTTCTTTCCCAGTGCCATACCCTGCCTGCCATCCTTGCCTGCTGCCTGACAGCTCCAAGGACCATTTTCTTTTGAAGTGGAGACTGGTACCCAAAGAATAAAATTTGCGGCAAGCTTGCAGTTTCCTGCTTCCCATAAAATAGATTTTATTTATTGATCTGCAAATTGAATAATAATTTTGTGAAAATCCTACATTTCGAATTATATTAAAAGTTACATGGGCAGGCAAAGAGACGGTCAGTCAATATCTACCATCCAAGCATTGGATTTGTATGGTTTATATTTTGCCAGATTGGGGCAGTAACGTAGAACATTTTTCATAGCGATTGATCAAAAACCTAAATTAATGAGGCAATTCGTGTCAGTAATACAGGATTTTCTTCATTTACTACATTTTGTAATTCATTGATTACCTAGTACAAGAAGCACTAGAACGAAAGACTGTCCTTATCCCAATAGTAAGAACCAGGAAGCAAAGTTCGTTTTTAGGAAAAGAGAAATGCCTTATTATAATGGACAAATAATGGACAAATATGCCGCACTGATTCATAAAACGCATTCTCGGCCAATGAGCCTGAGTACATGACGTACACGATGACGTACATTGGAATTTAAATAGTGAAGAGTTTGTGACATTTGGGAAGGATAAGAAGTTGAGACTAGCTGAAGAAATGACTCTGCTAATTGATGATAGTGTTACCACATTAGGGAGAGATGTCCTAAGTTCAGGAAACCAGGATATACATTCAATTTGAGTTGAGATGAGAAATAATAAAGGGAAGCAATTATTTGTGGGAGCGGTGTACAGGCCCCCTTATTGTAATGACATGTTGGAACAGGGGGAAATAGTGATCAGGTGAGCTTCTAAATAAAGGTACTGAATAATCAAAAGGGATTTTGATCTGCATATAGATTGGAAAAATCAGATAACCGTAGAGTCCTGATAATCATAGAATCCCATAGAATCATAGGATTCCGACAGTACCGAAGGAGGCCATTCGGCCCATCGAATCTGTGCCGACCACAATTCCACCAAGGCCCTATTCCTGCACTTCTCATTAACCCTGCTAATCCCCTTGACACTAAGGTTAATTTAGCATGGCCAATCGACCTAACCAGCACATCTTTGGACTGTGGAAGGAAACCGAAGCACCCGGAGAAAACCCACAGAGACATGGGGAGAATGTGCAAACTCCACACAGACAGTGACCCGAGGCTGAAATTGATCCCGGGTCCGGGGCGCTGTGAGGCAATATCTCACCTTTATAGCTATACTAGATCTGGTATTGTGCAATGTGATAGGGTCAATTGATAACCTCATAGGGAAGGCTCACCGAGGTAATTGCGAGCATCATCTGGTTGAAGTTTACATTCAATTTCATGGAGAGTGAAATGTGTCCAAGACGAGAATTTTTAAATTTAATACGAACAAATATGGTAGCACGGAATCGAGCTTGCTAAGCTGAACTGGCCAATGTTTGAAGTGATTGATTTTGATTTGATTTGTTATATTATTGTCACAATATTAGTATACAGTGAAAAGTATTGTTTCTTGCGCGCTTTACAGACAAAGCACACCGTACATAGGGAAGGAAAGGAGAGAGTGCAGCGTGTAGTGTTACAGTCATAGCTCGGTTGTAGTGAAATATCAACTTAATGCAAGATATTTCCATTCTGATGTCTGGTGGCAGCAAGGAAGAAACTGTTTATGAGTTGGTTGGTATATGACCTCAGACTTTTGTATCTCTTCTCCCGATGGAAGAAAGTAGAAGAGAGCATGTCCAGGGTGCGTGGGGTCCTTGATTATGCTGGCTGTTTTTCCAAGGCAGCAGGAAGTGTAAGCAGTGTCAATGGGTGTGAGGCTGGTTTGAGTGATGGACTGGAATTCATTCACGACCCTTTGTAGTTTATTGAGGTCTTGGACAGAGCAGGAGCCACACCAGGCCGTGATACAACCAGATCAACAGATGTTCAATGGTCGACAGTCAAGGGGATATTTCATAATATACAGAAGAGACACATTCGAATTAAAAAATAATAATTGCACGAAAAGCACCCATCATCTGTGCGAAAAGAAGAAAAAATAAAGACAGTATCAAACTAAAAGAACAAAGCATTTGAGCAAAGATAAATGGCATGTTTGAAGACTGAAAACAACATAAGGAACATCAAACGATGACAAAAACGTTCATAAGGAAGGAAATACTAGAGTATGAGAAAAAGCTAGGCAGTAATATAGAGGTCGATAGGAAGGGTTTCTATAGATAGTTAAATAAGAAAAGTGAACAAAATGAGAATTGGTCCGATAAAAGTGCATTTGGGGAACTGGTAATGGAAAGTAATGCAACGGTGGATGAATTAAACATGTGTTTTTCATTCATCTTCGCTTTTGGTGACACCAGTAACATCCCTGGAATGACTATAAATCAGGAAGTGGAAAGGAGGGAGGAACACTGGAAAATTGTACTCACAAAGGAGGTGGTAGTGACCAAATTGTTTGGTCTGCAGGCTGACAAATCCCCTGGCCTGGATGGAGTTCATCCTAAAATTTCCTCCATAACAGCACTATGGGTGTACTTGTACCTCAGAGGTTGCAGCGGTTCAAGCATGCCACCACCTTCTGAATGGCAACTAAGGATGGACAATAAATGCCAGCCTAGCCAGCGACATCTCGTAAATTAATAAATTAAAATGACGAATGAGGTATTTGCTGCACTCGTTTTAATTTTCCAAAAGTCCGTAGTTTCGAAGAAGGTTTCATTCGATTGGAAGATAGCAAATCGAACTCCTTTATTTTTAAAAAAGAGGGCAACAGAAAGAGAAAACTAAAGGCCAGTTAGCATAATGCCGAAGGGAAATGTTAGCAGCCGTGATTAAAGATGTTATAGCAGGGCATTTGGAAAGAAAATCAAGGTAATCTGGCAACATCTATGTGGTTCTGTGCAAGGGAAATCTTGTTTAACCAATTTATTGGTGAGTTTGAAGGAGTCACATGTGCTGTGGATAGAGAGCAACCGGTGGATGCGCTGCACTTAGGTTCCCAGAAGACAATTCATATATGCCACATCAAAGTTTACTGCATAAAATAAAAGCTCATGATATAAGGGACATCATATTGACATGCATTGAAGATTGGTTAGCTAAGAGGAAACAGGAGTTGCCGTAAGTGGCAATTTTTCAATTTGGCAGAATGTGACGAGTCTTACGTCACAAGCATCGGTGCTGGGGCCTCCAATCTGTACAATTTATGTAAATAACTTAGATGAAGGGACTGAATGAATGGTTTCTAAAAGTACTCATGGCTGAAAGATAGTTAGGAAATTAAACTGTGGAAATGATGTAAAGAGAATACAAAATAGGATAGATAGGTTAAGTGAATGAGCAAGAACCTGGCAAAGTGAGTACAATATGGGTATTGTGTAATTGTCTATTTTGGCAAGAAGAATACAAAAATAAGCTTATTCTGTAAATTGTGAGGAATTTCAAAGCTCTAACATTCAGAGGGATTTGGGTGTTCCAGTGCATTGATCACAAGAGATTGGGATACAGTTACAGCAAGCGATTAAGTTTTTAAGTGTATTTATTAGTGTCACATGTGGGCTTATATCAAAACTGCAATGAAGTTACTGTGAAAATCCTCTAGTCACCACACTCGGGCGCCTATTCTGGTACGCTGAAGGAGAATTTAGCACGACCAATGCATCTAACCAGCACGTCTTTCAGACTGTGGGAGGAAACAAGTACAAGTACTGGGAATCAGGAAAGAAAGGGAGTCTGGTGACAAGAGTGCCACAAGAGCTAGAACAAATAAAAGCAGCGAGGGCGGCACGGTAGCACACTGGTTAGCACTGCTGCTTCACAGCTCCAGGGTCCCGGGTTCGATTCCCGGCTCGGGTCACTGTCTGTGTGGAGTTTGCACATTCTCCTCGTGTCTGCGTGGGTTTCCTCTGGGTGCTCCGATTTCCTCCCACAGTCCAAAGATGTGCGCGTTAGGTTGATTGGCCAGGTTAAAAATTGCCCCTTAGAGTCCTGGGATGCGTAGGTTAGAGGGATTAGTGGGTACAATATGTGGGGGTAGGGCCTGGGTGGGATTGTGGTCGGTGCAGACTCGATGGGCCGAATGGCCTCCTTCTGCACTGTAGGGTTTCTATGATTCTATGAAACCGGACCACCTGGAGGAAACCCACGCAGGCATGGGGAGAACGTGCAATCTCCACACAGACAATGGCCCAAGGCCGGAATTGAACCCGGGTCCCTGGCGCTGTGAGGTAGCTGTGCAAACCAATAGAATGCTGTTGTTTATTCTGACGGGAAATTATTACAAAAAATGGGAGGTTATGCTCCAGTTGTTCAGGGCATTGGTGAGACCACAATTGTTCTACTGTGTACAATATTGTCCAATGTCCTCCTTATTTAAGGAAATATGTCAAAGCGTTAGAAGCAGTTCAGAGATAGTTTACGAGGCTAATTCCAAGAAGGGCGGAGCGGGGGGTGGGGGGTGGGGGGTGGGGGGGAGGGGGGAGGGGGGAGGGGGGAGGGTGTTTTCTTGCGAGGAAATTTTGGAGAAGATATGTTTGTATCCACTAGAGTTTAAGATTAAGAGACAACTTGGTCGAAACCATTAAGAACATGCGTAGTATTGACAGATTAGATGCAGAGAGGATGTATCCTCTTGTCGGAGAATCTAGAACTAGGAACCATTGTTTGAACAAAAGAGGTCGCTCATTTCAGACAGAGATGAGGAGGAATTTTGTCTCAGAGAGGGTCGTGAGTCTCTGGAACTCATTTCCTCAAAAAGCCTCTGGCGATGATCTTTGCGTCGTCGATGGAGACGGGAGAGGTTCCGGAGGATTGGAGGATTGCGGATGTGGTTTCTATATTCAAGAAAGGGAATAGGGATAACCCAGGAAATTACCGACCGGTGAGTCGAACCTCAGTGGTTGGTAAGTTGATGGAGAAGATCCTGAGGGACAGGATTTATGAACATTTAGAGAAGTTTAGTATGCTCAAAAGTAGTCAGCACGGCTTTGTCAAAGGCAAATCGTGCCTTACGAGCCTGGTGGAGTTCTTTGAAAATGTAACTAAACACATTGACGAAGGAAAAGCGGTAGATGTGGTTTACATGTACTTCAGCAAGGCGTTCGATAAGGTCCCCCATGCGAGACTTCTCGAGAAAGTGAGAGGCCATGGGATCCAAGGGGCTGTTGCCTTGTGGATTCAGAACTGGCTTGCCTGCAGAAGGCAGAGAGTGGTTGTAGACGGGTCTTTTTCTGAATGGAGGTCGGTCACCAGTGGAGTGCCCCAGGGATCTGTTCTGGGACCCTTGCTGTTTGTCATTTTCATAAATGACCCGGATGAGGAATTGGAGGGATGGGTTGGCAAGTTTGCCGACGACACGAAGGTTGGTGGTGTTGTGGATAGGTTGGAGGGATGTCAGAAGCTGCAGCGTGACATAGATAGGATGCAAGACTGGGCGGAGAAGTGGCAGATGGACTTCAACCCGGATAAATGTGTAGTGGTCCATTTTGGCAGGTCAAATGGGATGAAGGAGTATAATATCAAGGGTAAGACTCTTAGCAGTGTAGAGGATCAGAAGGACCTTGGGGTCCGGGTCCATAGGACTCTTAAATCGGCCTCGCAGGTGGAGGAGGTGGTTAAGAAGGCGTATGGTGTGCTGGCCTTCATCAATCGAGGGATTGAGTTTAGGAGTTGGGAGATAATGATGCAGGTTTATAAGACCCTCGTCAGACCCCATTTGGAGTACTGTGCTCAGTTCTGGTCACCTCATTACAGGAGGGATGTGGAAATGATTGAAAGGGTGCAGAGAAGATTTACAAGGATGTTGCCTGGATTGGTTGGCATGCCTCATAAGGATAGGCTGAGGGAGCTCGGTCTTTTCTCCTTGGAGAGACGAAGGATGAGTGGTGACCTGATAGAGGTGTACAAGATGTTGAGAGGTATTGATCGGGTGGATTCTCGGAGGCTTTTTCCCAGGGCTGAAATGGCTGCTACGAGAGGACACAGGTTTAAGGTGCTGGGGAGTAGGAACAGAGGAGATATCAGGGGTAAGTTTTTCACTCAGAGGGCGGTGGGTGAGTGGAATGGGCTGCCGTCAGTGGTGGTGGAGGCAAACTCGATAGGGTCTTTGAATGAGTACATGGGACTTAATAGGATTGAGGGTTATAGGTAAGCCTATATATAAGCCTAGGTAGGTAGGGACATGACCGGCGCAACTTGTGGGCCGAAGCGCCTGTTTGTGCTGTATTTTTTCTATGTTCTATGTTCTAAAAGGCAGTGGGAGAAGAGTCTTTGAATAAGATTAAGACTGAGCAAGATAGATCCTTGATTAACAAAGTTTGAAAGGTGATCCGTTGGCAGGAACGTGGAGTTGAAGTTACAGCAGAAGAACCATGATCTCATTGAATAGTTATGGGGTGGGGGGGGGGGGGGCGGCGCGGAGGGGGGGCGGGGGGGTGGAATGGCCTTCTCCGGCACCTAATTCGTATGTTTGCATGTCCGTACGTAAATGCATTACGCGCACTATTTATCTGGATTGGACTGTGTGGTTTGCGTTTCAACTGCATATATCTGCACACTTGGAACGTGTGTGAGGTTACCTTCAACGTAGAAAAAAACAAGGGAATTTGTATCAGGAGATTACCCTCGATATCACCGTATAAACGGCGAGAACAACAAGAGACAAGAAAGTCAAATCAAATTGAACATTATAATAAGCTGTTATAGTTCCATCCGGAAAAGCGAACAGCTGCATTACTGAATGCTTCCCAATCATTTATAATCCAGACTTCCAACAACTAGAAATATATTTCAGGCGAATAAAAACTTCTCAAATAGAAATGCAAGAAGCAAACAATGTATATGGCCACTGCAATTTACAGTCATTTAGGATGTTAAAAGATGACTAGTATGGAATAATTAAGCATTTCGCCGTGTAACGTTTCCAATGCACATGCAAATATTTGTTAACATGTGTGAAAAAAGAAAAACCGATGTCATTCGCACAATTCCTGGGGGTCACTGGCTGTGTGGAGTTTGCACGTTCTCCCCGTGATTGCGTGGGCTTCCTCCAAGTGCTCCGGTTTCTTCCCAGATTCTGAAAGACGTGCTGGTTAGGTGCATGGATCTGAACAGGCGTCGGACTGTGGCGACTAGGGGAATTTCACAGTAACTTCATTGCAGTGTTAATATAAGCCTTACTCGTGACTAATAATTTTTTTAAAAAACAGTAACGTCACACTATTGCTCGAATAGGTGCGTATGAAAACACAAGCCTCTAACTTTCCTTTCTCATTTTTGTTTTCAGATATACGGGAACCGACAGCTGGATTTGGAGCAATCTGCCATTGAAAGATGCGCTTCAGGACAATATGGCATAGGGTTGTACACTTCTGATAAAAACGACGTGGGACCTGATCCCAGAAGGCTTGTAGAAATACATTCGCGTGCCTTATAGGAGCTACGAATGGATTTAGAACCGCTAGAAGTAATGTTTTTGTTAATGTGGTGAGCAGGTTAATAAAGGATTATGTTTGCTCTGCTTACTTTGTCTAAGTTAACCTGAATAATGTTATCCAAGTTTCTCGTGGTGCATCAAGATGCATCAACTCTGTACAGTCCAATTGCATGTTTGCCAGATGAGCCATGGTGGTGTGCGTCAGAATAATCTTCGTCTACAGATAGACATGAACCAGGGGAATTTCTCGTTATACAGCTCCTCAGGTACATAACCTTCCTCGCAACGTTCTGGGATGTTGCAGGAAAAGAGTGTCATCTCTCTCATGGGCCAGATATCGTATTCTGAAAAACACAGCCCTCGTATGTGATGCAATTCCAGACCGATTCTTGCTAATCCACAATACCTGCTAGCTTTTTCTTAATATTCCTTGTCGCAAATTCTGCAATTATCTCACTGAAATAGGACCACAATTTCTGCTCGATTCTTCATCCTCAACTACCCATCACTACATGCTGAAATAGTTCTCGTTGAATGGAACTGAGCCAAAAGAAGACGATAGCTGGATTATGGGCCAATATGACAATAGGCAATATCTATTGCGCGTAAAACTAGGGAATGAAGAGAGCTACAGAAATCGTTTCGGAAGAAATTTACATATACGAACAAAGGGCAGCAGTGAACTAACAGGAAGGAATTTTGGGTCTGTGTGAGAGACTGTAAAGGCTACTATTCTTGTTTGTGCATTGACGTTTGATCTTTAGATACCTGTTTGCGCTATTGATCGATTGTGGTTATGTCCGTTAGCCTTTCTATGTTGCTTTACACTACATCATCGCCTGTATGTAAAGGGCCACACGCAGTGGCAAGTAGCACTGTCAATGTTTTGAAAAGCATATATCGGTGTTAGTGAATCCAATTTACCTAATAAATTGAGTCTGCTTCAAATACATTTGTCTTCTTGTACCTTCTTAATCTCCATTGAAGCTGCTTCTAGCAACGGGATACCAAACGACGCTCCTTTTAATTCATACATGTGAAGGAACATGAATATGAGGAATCAGTTTACGAAAGTCAAAGATAGACTTGCGGGCCTGGTTCAGCGGATAAATATTTGAATATCCATCGTAGCGCACTAAGGAAAATTTCTAGATACTTGAGTGTGTTTGGAAGTCTACCAGTAAATTACTTTGGGAAAACAAGAAATGACTTGATCTGACTTTGGCCTATCATTAAGAGAACCTGGGTAGAAAAGCAGAGAGAGATGGTACGGTTGAAAAGGGAGCAGTGAATATGGGTAGGAACGTCTTTGTGATGGAAAATAGAATTAAATGGATATGCAGGAAGACAGCGAATGCATAGGGTTGATAACCGTATGGGTGGTAAGATTCAAATCATGGAGGATCATTTAATGCAGAGCTGGAAGGAAGAAAGGAGTATGTCTCATTTTGAAACTTGGACTGTGGCGGAGTGGGGGGAGGTGGGTGGTCAATGGCGAATGAAGACTTTATGTAAGGAGCAAGAGGAGTGGAAGCAGGTGAGTTACTTAAATCACGATAGAGCCAATAGTAGTTACGATCGCTTAAGAAGTATAAAGTGGGAGATTTTAGCAAGTATAAAATGACGTCATTCATGAGCCATCATTTCCATTAAGGTCGTAATACTAATGCACTCATTCAGGTTACGATACAATGGACGAGAAAGACATGCTTCTCTATCGAGAAGGTAGTCTGCAGGGGAGAGCAACTCATTAACTGGCAAATAGAGTTCCTTGGACCATCGAACACATGACTGTAGTTGACAAAATTCATCCGCATTCAACAAGTTAACGGAGAAATTTAATGATTGGCGACTTTGGATAATTCATATAGTTGCTGCTAAGGAGGTAGAACTGATTGGCATGATAGTTGCTTCAGGTAAAGAAAAAACGTACAGAGATACACAGGCGATACACTTAAATATTAATGGCATCCATTATATTTTAGCATAGGAGCACTGACCACTGAAGTAAATGGATTGGGTTAACCGAGGTTACTTTCCTGTTTAACGCTTAATTCCTAATTAGTTCTGTATTCGTTGTGTTATTTGTTCACTTTATCCACATGGCAACGATCGTTGGAGCGCATGCACTTTAGTTCTCCATGTCAATCCTAGAACGGTAAGAAGTCTCACAACACCAGGTTAAAGTCCAACAGGTTTATTTGGTAGCAAATACCATAAGCTTTCGGAGCAATGCTCCTTCGTCAGATGGAGTGGTCTCTGTTCTCAAACAGGGCACAGACACAGAAATCAAATTACAGAATACTGATTAGAATGCAAATCTCTACAGCCAGCCAGGTCTTAAATGCACAGACAATGTGGGTGGAGGGAGCATTCAACACAGGTTAAAGAGATGTGTATTGTCTCCAGACAGTACAGCTTGTGAAATTGTGCAAGTCCACGAGTCAAGCTGTGGGGGTTACTGATAATGTGACATAAATCCAACATCCCGGTTTAGACCGTCCTCATGTGTGCGGAACTTGGCTATCAGTTTCTGCTCAGTGACTCTGCGCTGTCGTGTGTCGTGAAGGCCGCCGTGGAGAACGCTTACCTGAAGATCCAAGGCTGAATGCCCGTGACTGCTGAAGTGCTCCCCCACAGGAAGGGAACAGTCTTGCCTGGTGATTGTCGAGCGGTGTTCATTCATCCGCTGTCGTAGCGTCTGCATTGTTTCCCCAATGTACCATGCCTCGGGACATCCTTTCTTGCAGCGTATCAGGTAGACAACGTTGGCCGAGTTGCAAGAGTAGGTACCATGTACCTGGTAGATGGTGTTCTCACGTGAGATGATGGCATCCGTGTTGATGATCCGGCACGTCTTGCAGAGGTTGCTGTGGCAGGGTTGTGTGGTGTCGTGGTCACTGTTCTCCTGAAGGCTGGGTAGTTTGCTGCGGACAATGGTCTGTTTGAGGTTGCTTGGTTGTTTGAAGGCAAGAAGTGGGGGTGTGGGGATGGCCTTGGCGAGATGTTCGTCTTCATCAATGACATGTTGAAGGCTCCTAGAACGACCAGCATCTCAAGACTTTCATGTCAGATGAAGTCCATGTAATTAAAAGTTAAAAGTTAAAAGTTTAAGTTTAATTGATTCGTTTCACAAGTAGCCTTGCATTAACACTGCAACGATGTTACTGTGAAAATCCCCTAGTCACCGCACTGCAGCACCTGTTCGGGTGCACTGAGGGAGAATTTAGCATGACCAATGCACCTGACCAGCACGTCTTTCGGTCAGGAAACCCGGAGGAAACCCACGCATACATGGGGATAACGTGCAGACTCCGCACAGACAGTGACCTGAGGTCTGAATTGAACCCGAGTCCCGAAAGCTGTGGGGCAGCGGAGCTAACCATTAGGCTACTATGCCGCCCAAAACGTTTGCTTACTTGATATTACCAGTTTTACACTGTACCGGAAATTCCAGATGTATCCTGGTGATACTGACCTTACTGATAATAATTCTGCCAACGAACACCGGGACAAAGAGTACCGGAACATAAAAACGTCAACGTTGCGTAAAAGTTAGAAATTCCGGAAACAAAGAGTAGATGTTCTGCTAAATAAAATTAGGACAATTATGACGGCATGAAAGCAGAGCTAGATAAAGTGAACTAGCAAACGAGTTAAGGGATAGGTTAAGAGGCCGATACTTAAGGGATATTTCAGAATACAGAAAATAGTTACATTTCTGCGGTTAATTAAAAATCTTAAAAATGGTATCAAATTTAAGCAAAAATACATAGAATAGTGCAAATATATGTGTGGCAGTCAGAAAAGTGAACAGAATATAACACCGGCAGAGGACACGTAAGGATTGGATTACGAGGGGCAAATCAGAATAAGAGAGAAAACTAGCTAGAAATATTTTTACAAAGATAGTAAGTGTTTCTATAGATATTGGGAAAAGAAAATAATTACCAAAGTTAGTCCGATAAAAAGTGAGTCTGGGATTGGAGGATAGCTTATGTTGTTCCGTTGTTTACAAAAGGCTCAAAAAGTAATGCGGGAAATTATAGGCCGGTAAGATTGACGTCAGTAGTAGGTAAATTATTGGAAGGAGTACAAAGAGATAGGATCTACAAATATTTGGATAGACAGGGACTTATTAGGGAGAGTCAACATGGCTTTGTGCGTGGTAGGTCATGTCTAACCAATCTATTAGAGTTTTTCGAAGAGGTTACCAGGAAAGTGGATGAAGGGAAGGCAGTGGATGTTGTCTACATGGATTTCAGTAAGGCCTTTGACAAGGTCCCGCATGGGAGATTAGTTAGGAAGGTTCAGTCGCTAGGTATACATGGAGAGGTAGTAAATTGGATTCGACATTGGCTCAATGGAAGAATGATGTGGAGATGCAGAGAGTGGTAGTGGAGGATTGCTTCTCTGAGTGGAGGCCTGTGACTAGTGGTGTGCATGATGTGGAGATGCCGGCATTGGACTGGGGTAAACACAGTAAGAGTTTTAACAACACCAGGTTAAAGTCCAACAGGTTTATTTGGTAGCAAATGCCATTCGCTTTCGGAGCGCTGCTCCTTCGTCAGATGGAGTGGGAATCTGGGAGCAGCACTCCGAAAGCTAATGGCATTTGCTATCAAATAAACCTAGTGGTGTGCCACAGGGATCAGTGCTGTGTCCATTGTTGTTTGTCATCGATACCAATGATCTGGATGATAATGTGGTAAATTGGATCTGCAAATTTGCTGACGATACAAAGATTGGAGGTGTAGTGGACAGTGAGGAAGGTTTTCAAAGCTTACAGAGGGAATTGAATCAGCTAGAAAAATGGGCTGAAAAATGGCAGATGGAGTTTAATGCAGACAAGTGTGAGGTATTGCACTTTAGAAGGACAAACCAAGGTAGAACATACAAAGTAAATAGTAGGACACTGAAGAGTGCGGTAGAACAGAGGGATCTGGGAATACAGATACACAATTCCCTAAAAGTGGCGTCACAGGTAGATAGGCTCGTAAAGAGTGCTTTTGGTACATTGGCCTTTATAAATCAAAGTATTTAGTCTAAGAGTTGGAATGTTATGGTGAGGTTGTATAAGACATTGGTGAGGCCGAATGTAGAGTATTGTGTGCAGTTTTGGTCACCTAATTACAGGAAGGATAAGGCTGAAAGAGTGCAGAGAAGGTTTACAAGCTGTTGCCGGGACTTGAGAAACTGAGTTACAGAGAAAAGTTGAATAGGTTAGGACTTTATTCCCTGGAGCGTAGAAGAATGAGGGAAGATTTGATAGAGGTGTATAAAATTATGATACGTATTGATAGAGTGAATGCAAGCAGGCTTTTTCTCCTGAGGCTAGGGGAGAAAGAAACTAGAGGATATGGGTTAAGGGTGAAGGGGGAAAAGTTTAAAGGGAATATTAGGGGGGCTTCTTCACACAGAGAGTGGTGGGAGTGTGGAATGAGCTGCCAGGTGAAGTGGTGAATGCGGGCTCACTTTTAACATTTAAGAAAAACGTGGACAGGTACATGGATGAGAGGGGTGTGGAGGGATATGGTCCAGGTGCAGGTCAGTGGGACTAGGCAGAAAAATGGTTCGGCACAGCCAAGAAGGGCCAAGAGGCCTGTTTCTGTGCTGTAATGTTCAATGGTTCTATCGTTCTATGGGTATTCGGAATGGAAAATAAAGAGATGAAAGGTGAATTGAATAGGTATTCTGCATCGATTTTCACCATTGAGTTACAACATGGCATTAGTAGCAAGTCATGAAATGTTGTGAAGAGTAATTGAGGTGGATACAAACAGATATAGATAGGTTAAGTGACTGGGCAAAGATCTGGAAAATTGAATGGAATGTCGGAAAACGTGGCATTATCTATTTTGCGGGAAGAATAAAAAAATAGCATGTTATCTAAATAATGAGAGACTGAAGGGTTCGGAAATGCAAAGAGATTCGAGCGTACTGGTACTTGAATAGCAAACGGTTATTTTGCGGGTGCAGCAAGTAGTTAGCAAAACCAGCAGAACGCCGTCCGTAATTACGAGATAAATTGAATCCAAAAGGAGGGCAGTTATATTTCAGGTATACAGGACATTGGTGAGACAACATTCTGCAAACGGTATACAGTATTGATTTAATTCCCTTTAAGGGAAGATTAAAATGCATTTAAAACAGTCCAGAGAAGGCTTACATGACATATACAAGGAATTGGCTGTGTTGTCTTAAGGTAGTACTATTTACTGATGCATCGGTCAAAGAAGCCACAGACGCTCGCACAATATCATTATGTCATGACGATCAAGATGTACCGCAAATATCTGAATCTGTATTCAGTGAACTAATCAATTCAGCAACTCGAGCAGTTGAGTTGGATTTTAGCGACATGTATGTCAAAATCAGAGGCTCCCCTGTAGCCCAGCGCTTGCCAACATCTTCAAGAGGCTCGATGAAAAACTGAACTTTGATTGAATGATCAGTAACTTCCTACCATTTGCATATTTCCAAATCGTAGATCGTGCGTTGGCAGTATTTGAATCTGCATCTGCATGTTAAAAAAATCTACATCTTAATGGGGCTGCATCTTGCGCTCAGATTCACTGTTGGAATGCAGCAGTCAAATTAGCTCACTTTTCTCGACGTTCTAGTAGAGAAATTCATCATGGGTTCTCTACTACTGTCAGCTGCAAACCCGCCTTCAGTTGACAATGTTTTTTTTTGGATTCCTCTTGTTCCACTATTTATTACAATACAGAAAGGACACATATTACACGAACAGGACTATAATCATCTTAGACAGTTACGTATCAGAAGTACCATACAAACCCACACAGTTTTAAATATAAATTACCCTTTTGATCATTCCCGAGATCTGAACTGTTTCAGGACCTCCCTCTTCTAAAACATATCCAATTCAATAGATCCAAAAGTAGCAGCATGGTGGCACAGTCTTTAACAATGCAATCTCACAGCTCTGGGCAGCTAGGTTTGATTCTAGTCTTGTGTGACTCTCTGTGTGGAGTTTGAACATTCTCCCGTATGTGCGTGGGTTTCTTCTGTGTGCTCAGGGTTCCTCCCATAGTCCAAGGATGTGCAGGTGAGGTGGATTGGCGGTACGAAATTGCGCCCAAGAATCCAAAGATATGTCCTTTAGGTGGGTTAGCCATGGTGAACGGCCATGTTACAGGGATTGGGGGTTGCGCGTGGAGAGGGCCTAGGTAAGACTATCTGTCAGATAATCAGTTCAAACCCGATAAGCCGAATGGCCTCCATCTGCACGACAGAGATTCCATGATTCTCTGATGATTCTATGATTCTATGATGAAGGCTAGCTTATAGTTACCACACTGTACATCATTGAGTTGTTTGAGTCTGGGGAAGTCACTTCCTGTTTCAGAGAAGATATTCCTTTAACTGCCTCCACCAAGGTTTCCTGCACTCTTAGTCTGGTCTGCTAGCTAGAACCGGCTTACAAATTCCCTTCAAGCTGCAAGATGGAATCTGCCTCCCTCATTCCACGAAAAGGTTGCCAATTATCCTAATATCCCCCTTTGATGTTTCTTTGCTATTTTTTTCTGTCTGTCGCCTCAACTTCCATAGTTATGAAGGATTAGCATGTGCATGTCTCCCCTGGCATGGTGCAATGCTCTCCCCAAAGTATTTCCATTAGTCGTATGATGTATTCTTCTGGACCGTCTACAGCTGCTAATCTCGTTATTGGGACTCACATACTGTGAACTATCTTTTGAAATGCTGGTCGCATTTAATCTGATAGCGCATTCATGGCACAATGAATTTAATCTTTTCAGTTAGGCTCACACTATGGTTCAGTTACATGCGTTCGAAGCTCTATGTATTCGCAACTGGGCCCTGTCTTTGGAAAACAGGAAGAACGTATCCATACCCTGTGCCTTTTTCGAAGAAGCTATCTGGGGGAATGCTTTTCCACGTTTCATTCCCTTTGGAAATGCCTCGGCCAATCAGAGTCGAACAGCCTGTTTTGCATTCAAATTAAGTCTTGGCAGTTAACTGTTCTCCGATGCATTTTCTATGACAACGCCGCTTTCAGCCGGAATCCACTTGCCGACGAATCAACATACTCTTCTTATGCAGGATAAGTTGCTGTTACTTTGAGCTTTGGTATTCTTGCAAAACTACCTTGGTGAGTGCAAGGCGAAAAAATTCAACAACACGCATCATTTTTCAACATAACTCAAAACATAATCATTTAATACCTCTATTACGTTTTGGAGATAATCTAAGGGATAAATTGCACTTTCGTTGAAGGAAATAATAATTGTTTTGTCTTCATTCACGGGATGATGCTGGGCCTCCTGGGCTAGGCCAACATTTATACCCCAACTCTAACTTTCCTTAAGACCTTGGTGCTGAGCTTGTCTTATTGAACCGCTGTCGTCCCAGTGGTTTAAGTACACTCACAGTGAAGTTCGGCAGGGAGTCCTATTATTTTGATGCAAGGATAACGAAGGAACTGTGACATAGCCCCAAGTCATGATAGTGTTGGCTTGGAAGGGAACTTGCAGGACTCCCATGAGTCCGGTGCCTTTATCTTTCCACAACCGATCAGATGGTACATCAGCTAAACATGTTATTTACATGAAAAATAAAACCGCCACAGGTGCAGAATAACACAATATGCTTCCACACAATCTCAAAAATCTGTTCGCAATTCCTTTCCCTTAGCCTGTCTTGACTAAGAAATCCGATTGAATAAATATAATTGCAAGCTTGCTCTTAACTGCATAACCGAAACGTAACTTTAGATGGAGTTAGACAATCCCACGCCATTATCGAATTCTACTTTTGACGTGATCCAAAAATTAGCAGTGTATTTGACAGTGGGGCTGATTGCAAAGAAGGTTCAAAGAACGTCCCCTGTGAAAAGTGTGCACATTGGAGCAATTTGCGCTCATCGCGGCTTAAATGCGTACAGGAGGTTTCTTTGGAACAATATGTAGATAGCCCGACTAGAGAGGGGGCTATACTGGACCTAGTACTGGGGAATGAGCCCGGTCAGGTCTTCAAAGTTTCGGTAGGGGAACATGTAGCAAATAGTGACCACAATTCTGTTAGCTTTAGGATAGTGATGGAAAAGGATGAGTGGTGACCCAAGGGTAAGGTGTTGGATTGGGGGAAGGCTAACTTTAGTGGGATTTGGCAGAAATTGGCAGCTCTTGATTGGGAGAGGCTGTTTGAGGGTAAATCCACATCTGGCATGTGGGAGTCTTTTAAGGAACGGCTGTTAGGGCTGCAGGATAGGCATGTGCCTGTAAAAAAGAAGGATAGGAAGGGTAGGATTCGAGAACCGTGGATAACCAGGGAAATTGAGTGACTGGTCAAAAAGAAAAGAGAGGCGTATGTTAGGTCCAGGCAGATAAAAACGGAGGGAGCTCTGGAGGAGTACAAAGAAAGTAGGAAAGAACTCAAATGGGGAATTAGAAGGGCAAAAAGGGGTCACGAAATGTCCTTGGCAGACAGGATTAAGGAGAATCCCAAGGCATTTTATTCATACGTTAGGAACAAAAGGGTTGTCAGGGAAAAATTCGGACCTCTCAGCGACAAAAGTGGGGAATTATGCTTGGAGCCCAAAGAAGTAGGAGAGATCCCAAATGAATACTTTGCGTCAGTATTCACAAAGGAGAGGGATGTGCTGACTGGGAGTGCCTCGGAGGGGAGTGTTGAACCGTTGGAGAAAATCTCCATTACAAGGGAGGAAGTGTTAGGTTTGTTAGAGAATATAAAGACTGACAAATCCCCAGGGCCTGATAGAATCTATCCAAGGCTGCTCACGGAGACGAGAGATGAAATCACTGGGCCTCTGACGCAAATCTTTGTCTCGTCACTGGACGCAGGTGAGGTCCCAGAGGATTGGAGGATATCTAATGTGGTCCCGTTATTTAAGAAGGGTAGGAAGGATAACCCGGGTAATTATAGGCCGGTGAGCTTGACGTCCGTGGTGGGGAAGTTGTTGGAGAAGATTCTTAGAGATAGGATGTATGCGCATTTAGAAAGGAATAAACTCATTAACGATAGTCAGCATGGTTTTGTGAGAGGGAGGTCATGCCTCATTAACCTGGTGGAGTTTTTTGAAGAAGTGACCAGAATGGTTGACGAGGGAAGGGCCGTGGATGTCGTCTATATGGACTTTAGTAAAGCGTTTGACAAAGTCCCTCATGGTAGGCTGGTGAAAAAGGTTGGATCTCATGGGATAAAGGGGGAGGTGGCTAGATGGGTGGAGAACTGGCTTGGTCACAGAAGACAGAGGGTGGTCGTGGAAGGGTCTTTTTCCGGCTGGAGGCCTGTGACTAGTGGTGTGCCGCAGGGCTCTGTATTGGGACCTCTGCTGTTTGTGATTTATATAAACGATCTGGAAGAAGGTGTAACTGGGGTGATCAGTAAGTTTGCGGACGACACAAAATTGGCAGGACTTGCAGATAGTGAGGAGCATTCTCAGAAGCTAAAGAAAGATATAGATAGGTTGGAAATTCGGGCAAAGAAATGGCAGATGGAGTTCAATCCTGATGAATGCGAAGTGATGCATTTTGGTAGAAATAATGTAGGGAGGAGCTATACGATAAATGGCAGAACCATAAGGGTGTAGATACGCAGAGGGACCTGGGTGTGCAAGTCCACAGATCCTTGAAGGTGACGTCACAGGTGGAGAAGGTAATGAATCAGGCATATGGCATGCTTGCCTTTATAGGACGGGGCATAGAGTATAAAAGTTGGGGTCTGATGTTGCAGATGTATAGAACGTTGGTTCGGCCGCATTTGGAATACTGCGTCCAGTTCTGGTCGCCACACTACCAGAAGGACGTGGAGACTTTGGAGAGAGTACAGAGGAGGTTTACCAGGATGTTGCCTGGTATGGAGGGGCTTAGTTATGAGGAGAGATTGGGTAAACTGGGGTTGTTCTCCCTGGAAAGACGGAGGATGAGGGGCGACTTAACAGAGGTGTATAAAATTATGAAAGGCATAGATAGGGTGAACGGTGGGAAGCTTTTCCCCAGGTCGGTGGTGACGCTCACGAGGGGTCATAGGTTCAAGGTGAAGGGGGGGAGGTTTAACACAGATATCAGAAGGACATATTTTACACAGAGGGTGGTGGGGGCCTGGAATGCGCTGCCAGGCAAGGTGGTGGAGGCGGACACACTGGGAACGTTTAAGACTTATCTGGATAGCCATATGAACGGAGTGGGAGTGGAGGGATACAAAAGAATGGTCTAGTTTGGACCAGGGAGCGGCACGGGCTTGGAGGGCCGAAGGGCCTGTTCCTGTGCTGTATTGTTCTTTGTTCTTTATTCTTTGTTTAAACCCGTTCATTTTCTCACAAGCTGTAGCTATCTGTCCATTATATACATTCGAAGCATCACATAACTGACTAAAAGTAGAGATGATCCACATGTAAATTTTAAATTATCCTCGGAAACTCGGAAAGAGGGAACAACATTTTTCATAGCAGAAAGTCAGTACCGAGAAAAATGCATACAGTTACTTGAACTAACTTCACATGTGTATTTGAACCTTGCAGAGAAGAAACATTCTAACATCGCTGTTCAGGGTATTTAATTGACCATTGCATTCAAAATCTTGTGGTTCTATAATTAGAACATGGCTGGACAGCTCTTTGCGACTGACAGTTATTTCCAAGTGTACATGGACCTGGAGTTCTTCAAAGTTTCCGATTACATTTTGTTGTTGACAACTTATCTTAAAAACTGTTCACGTTTACCACGAGTGATCTTTGAATATTTCACAGAAGAGTGTTTGCGACAATACTGAAACGTTAGTAACTATTGTCATTCAGACCAGAAAGGGTTGCGCGTCACAAATTTTCCAAAATAAATCCACCCATAAGGGCCTTCAGTGCAGCCATTCTCTGTGCAGTGAGTTCTGAGTGTCGCTGAGATGGCGATTTGCACTGAATGGAACGTTTTCCTCTCTGATGTTGAATGCTACAAACCGACAATCGTCAACCACATGTCCAGGAACAAACAATGGAAATCTTGGTTTCAGGTGAATTATTTTCGGGACTGATTGAGGGTTCAACGTCGCTGTCCATTAAAAAGGTACTGACGTTGCTGTCCATTTATGAGGTGCTAATATTTAAGTGACGGTGCATGACACCGCGTTGTGGTGTAAACACCTTGGTGGACAACGTGACTTCAGTTACATTGCATCAATCCACTGGGTAATAATGGCCACCAAATGATTGCTCTTGCAGATTGTCAACCAAGATCCAGAAACTTCCCATTTAAAGCACACTCTAATATTGGAGATTCATTTTAACACAGTATGCAACTTAGCGAAGGACAGAGTGAAAACCGTCCACTAGTTGGAGTCATACCTAATGCGAAAGATGATGGTTGTAATTGTTGAAGGCTGACCATCTCAGTCCTCCAGCATCGCTGCACGATTTCTCCGGTTTAGAACCTTCGGCCCAAACATCCTCAGCTGTTTCAGTAATGGCCTGTCCACGATCATTAGGTCAAAAATGGGGATGTTGACTGATGACTGACGCTGAATACGATCCGCAACTCCTCCGTTATTGACGTAGAACGTATCCATATGCAGAAAGAGCTTGGGAAATTTCAAACTTTGGTTGAGAAATGACCAGTGGCATTCGCACCACAAAATTTCCAGGCAATGGCCACGTAATGCAAGACAGAATGCAATCATCTCCATCTGACGTTCCGTGTATCACTATAGCGGAATTCATCACACCCTACATACTTGGCGTTATTATTGAGAAGAAACTGAGCAGAACCTCCATAAAAACATAAGCATACAAATGCTGGAAAATCTCAGCAGGTCTGTCAGCATCTGTGGGGAGAGAATGGAGCCAACGTTTCGAGTCAAGTTGACACTTCGTCAGAGCTCAGAGTTTTTGTTTCAGATGCCATCATTCGCCATATTTTATTTTTATCGCCACATTAACACTACGGCTTCAACAACAGGCCAGGGGCAGTGAATTCTGAGGCAAGTAACTCAACTCCGGATTCCCCAAAACTTGCCCACCATCTACAATGCACAAGCCATGCGCTTGACGAAATACTCTCCATTTGCCGTCCAGGTCAGAGCAGCACAAGAAGTGGCACCCCATCAATAACCTCTCCATCCACCATCATCGAACAGTGCTAGACGTGTATACAATATACAAGATGCACTGTGCAGTATATTCTTTAAAACATGCAAGAGATGTGCGCTTTGCTACCTCGGCGAACATTCATTGCCCATTTCTTACAGATATTGAGAAGATGGTATGGGGCTGCTATCTTGAATCTCTGCAAACATGTTTTGTAAGTACACCCGCAATGCTGTTATGGAGGCCATTCCAGGAAACTGACCTGGCAACAGTGAAAGAACTGCGATATCGTTCCAAGTCAGGATGGAAAATGACCGGCAGGGGAACTGCCTGGTGTTCCCATGTATCTGCTGCAATTGTGCTTACAGATGTAGTTATCGTGCGTTTAGAATGTGCTGTCTAATGAGGCTTGGTGAGCTCTGCAACGCGCCTTGTAGATTGTACATAGTGCAGACACTGGACATCCATAGTGCAGGGAGTAAATATTTGTGGAATGGGTGCCAATCAAGCGGGGCAGTTTTGTATTGGGTGGTGTCAAGCTTCTTGAGTGTTTTTGGATCTGTGTTCATCCAGGCAAGGGGAAAATATTCCATCACACTCTGGACTTGTACCTTGTGCATGGGGAGTCAAGGGGCGAGTTACACCCCAGGATTTAGAACCTCTGACCTGTTCTTGCAGCCATAGTATAAGAACATAATACGAACAAAAGAACTAGGAACAGGAGTGGGCCATCTGCCCCTTGAGCCTTATCTGCCATTCAATAAGATCATGGCTGATCTTGTTGTGGACTCAGCTCCACTTACCCGCCCGCTCACCATAACCCTTAATTCCTTTACTGTTCAAAAATGTATCTATCCTTGCCTTAAAAACATTCAATGAGGTAGCCTCAACTATTTCACTGGGCAGGGAATTCCACAGATTGACAACCCTTTGTGTGAAGAAGTTCCTCCTCAACTCAGTCCTAAATCTGCTCCCCCTTATTTTGAGGCTATGCCCCCTAGTTCTACTATCACCCGTCAGGGGAAACAACGTCCCTGCTTCTATCTTATCTATTCCCTTCATAATCTTATGTTTCTATAAGATCTCCCCTCATTCTTCTGAATTCCAATGAGTACAGCCCCAGTCTACTCAGTCTCTCCTCATAAGCCAACCCTCTCAACTTCGGAATCAACCTAGTGAATGTCCTCCGCATCCCCTCCAGTGTCAGTATGTCCTTTCTCAAGTAAGGAGACCAAAACTGTACACAGTAATCCAGGCGTGGCCTCACCAGCACCTAATACAACTGCAACATAATCTGGCTGTTTTTAAACTCCATCCCTCGAGCAATGAAGCACAAAATTCCATTTGCCTTCTTAATTACCTGCTGCAGCTGCAAACCAACTCCTTGAGATTCCTGCGCAAGGACACCAAGTTCCCTCTGCGCAGCATCATGCTGCAACTTTTTACCACTTAAATAATAGTCCATTTTGCTGTTATTCCTACCAAAATGGATGACCTCGCATTTACCTAAATTGTACTCCATCTGCCAGACCCTCACCCACTCACTGAGATTATCTATATCCCTTTGCAGACTTTCAACGTCCTCCGCACACTTTGCTCTTGCACCCATCTTAGTGTCATCTGCGAATTTTGATACACTACACTTGGTCCCCAACTCAAAATCATCTATGCAAATCGTAAACAATTGCGGTCCCAACACTAATCCCTGAGGCACACCTCCAGTCACTGATCGCCAACCAGAAAAACACCCATTTACCCCCACTCTTTGCTTTCTCTTAGTTAACCAATCCTCTATCCATGCAAATACATTACCCGTAAAACTGTGCACCTTTATCTTATGTAGCAGTCTTTGGTGCGGCACCTTGTCAAATGTCTTCTGGAAATCCAGATACACCACATCCACAGGTTTCCCATTGTCCACTGCACATGTAATGTTCTCAAAGTATTCCACCAAATTAGTCACACATGACCTGCCCTTCATGAACCCATGCTGTGTCTTGCCAATGGGGCAATTTATATCCAGATGTCTCGCTATTTCTTCCTTGATGATAGATTCAAGCATTTTCCCTACTACAGAAGTTAAGCTAACCGGTACATAGTTACCTGCCTTTTGTCTACGTCCTTTTTTAAACAATGGCGTCACATTTGCTGTTTTCCAATCAGCGGGAACCATCCCAGAGTCCACCGAATTTTGGTAAATTACCACTAGTGCATTTACTATTTCTCCCGCCATCTCTGTTAGCACCCTGGGATGCATTCCATCAGGACCAGGAGACTTGTCTACCTTTAGCCCCATTAACTTGCCCAACACTACCTCTTTCGTGATAATGACAGATTCTCGGTTCTCACCTGCCATAGCCTTCTTGTCATCAATTTTTGGCATGTTATTTGTGTCTTCCACTGTGGAGACCGACACAAAATACCTGTTCAATGCCTCAGCCATTTTCTCATTTCCAGTAATTACATCCCCCTTCTCGTCCTCCAAAGAACCAATGTTTACTTTTGCCACTCTTTTTCGTTTTATATATTTGTAGAAACTTTTGCTATCAGTTTTTATATTCTGAGCTAGTTTAGTTTCAGAATCCATCTTACCTTTCTTTATTGCTTTTTTCGTGGCTTTCTGCTGACCTTTAAAGATTTCCCAATCCTCTGGTTCCCACTGATCGTTGCCACTTCGCATGCATTTTCTTTCAATTTGATACCTTCCTTTATTTCCTTAGCTGTCCATGGCGGATTATCTTTTTCTACAGTCTTTCCTTATCACTGGTGTCTACTTTTGCTGAGCACTGTGAAAGATCGCTTTGATGGTCCTCCACTGTTCCTCAATTGTCCCACCATAAAGTTTTTGCTCCCAGTCTACCTTCGCCAACTCCTCCCTCATTCCTTTATAGTCTCCTTTGTTTAAGCACAAGACACTGTTATTGGATTTTATCTTCTCACGCTCCATCTGTATTTTAAATTCAGCCATACTGTGATCGTTTCTTCCAAGAGGATCCCTAACTGCAAGACCATTAATTATTCCCTTCTCATTACACAGGACCAGATCTAGGATAGCTTGCTCCCTTGTCGGTTCCATTGCATACTGTTCAAGGAAGATTTTGTGGATACATTCTATGAACTCCTCCTCCAGGCTGCCTTGACCGACTTGGTTTGACCAATTGATATGTAGATTAAAATCCCCCATGATAATTGCTGTACCATTTTTACATGCATCAGTTATTTCTTTGTTTATTTCTCGCCCAACCATGATGTCATCAGTTGGTGCCTATAGACTATGCCTATCGGTTACTTTTTCTCCTCACTATTTCTAATTTCCACCCAAATGGATTCAATCTTTTTTTCTATAGAACCAATATCATCTCTCACTACCGCCCTGATATCATCTTTAAATATCAGAGCTACACCACCTCCCTTACCTTCCTGTCAGTCCCTCTGAACAGTTTGATACCTCTGGATATTCAACTCCCAGTCGTGACCATCCTGCAACCATGTCTCTGAAATGGCCACCAAATCATATTCGTTTGCAATGATTTGTGCTGTCAATATGGCTAGTCCAAGTGTTTTTTCTGTCAATGGTAACTCCAAGGATGTTGATAGTGGGGCACTCAGCGATGATAATGCCATTGAATGTCAAGGGGCGATAGTTAGATTTTCCCTTGTTGGAGATGGTCATTGTCTGGAACTTGTGCAGCGCCAATATTATATGCCACTTGTCAACCGAAGACTGGATACTGTTCCGGTCTTGCTACATTTGGACATGGTTTGCTCCAGTGTTTGAGGAGTCACGAAGTGTGCTGAACGTTGTGCAGTCATTGGCAAACATCCCCACTTTTGACATCATGATGGGAGGAAGGTTATTGATGACGGACTAAAGAAGGTTGGGCCTAAGACACTCCACTTAGGAATTCCTGTGGTGATGTTCTGGAACTCAATTGATTGACCTCCAACCACCAAAACCGCCTTCCTTTCTGCTCGGGATGACTTCAACCAGCGGAGTGATTTCCTCATGATTCGTATTGATTCACGGTTTACTCGGGTTTCTTGACGCCATACTCAGTCAAAACCGGCCTTCGTATCAAATTCTGTCACTCTCTCCTCACGCCTGGAGTTCAGCTCTTTTGTCCTTGTTTGCTCCAAGGCAGTAATGAGATCAGGAGCCAACTGGCAGCGACGGAACATAAACTGAACGTCAGTAAGCAGGTGAATGCTGGGCTAGTATTGCTTGGTAGCTTTACGTCATTGCTAGCTGGTAGTTGTTATGAAGGGAGGGGCAGAAATTTGACGTAGTGACAGCAACAGAACGGCGAAATAGTTCCACGTCAGGATGGTGCGTGGCGCCCAGTGGGATCTGAAGGTTGTGGTGTCCCTATGCATGTGTGACCCTTATAATTCCAGGCGATAGAGGTTGAGGGTTTGAAAGGTGTTATCGAAGCAGACAAGGTGGAGTCCTGCAGTACATCTTGTCGATGACAATATTTGGATGTGGTGCAGGGATTGAATGTTTAAGGTGGTGGATGGGGTGCCAATCAATTGAGTTGCTTTTTCTTGGATGGTGCCAAACTTCCTGAGTATTGTTGGAGCTGCATGTATCCAGCCAAAGGGAAAATATTGCATCATGCTCCTGACGCATGCACATTGTAGATGTTGGACAGACGTTGGGGAATTAGGAGATGTGTTCCACACATCGGAATTCCCCATTTCTGACCTCCTTTTGTAGCCAGTGCATTTTAAGGGATGGGACAGCACCGTCTCTGGTAAATCGTATGCCGCAGTGTGCTGATCGTGAGGAACTCAGCCCCGGCAACGACACAAAATGTCAACTGGATATTGTTACATCCTCTCTTCCTGAAAATGGGCATTGCCTGGCACTTGTGTTATTTAATACAATGTTTCCATATTATTGTATCTGAACGTCGCTGGCTTGGCCAGTGCTTTTGTCCATCCCTAATTATCCTTGAGAAGGTGATGGTGAGTGTCCTTCTTGAAAATCTGCTGTTCATGTAGTGTAGGTAGGTCCAGAGTTCTGTTATTGAGGGACATCGAAGATGTTGACTGAAATAGTTACTTAATTCCAAGTCAGAATTGTGTGTGACTTGGAAGCGAACTTCCCGGGATTGATGTTCCCATGTATCTGCTGCCTTTGTAGATGATAGCGGTCGTAGCTACGGAAGAAGTTGCCAAAGGAGCCTCGGTGAGTTGCAGCATTCAATCTAGTGCGTTGTTGCTGGTGGGAGTGAATGTTTGTGAAACAGGTGTCAAAAAAGCTGGTTGCTTTGTCCTGAATGGTATAGGGTTTCTTGAGTATTTTTGTAGCTGAACTCATCCAGGCAAGTGAAAGTATTCCATCACACTTCTGACTTGTTCCTTTTAGATGATGGGCAGACTTTGGGGAGTCAGGAGGCGAGTTTCTCGAGGTAGAATTCCCAGCCTTTGACCTTCCCTTTTAGCCATGTTGATGTGGCGAGTATAGTCGAATTTCAGCTAAATAGTAACCCACGGATGTTAAGAATGGCGGACTCAGGGATGGTAATGACATTAGATATCAAGGGATAAGGTGAAATTCTCTGTTACTTGCCAATTGTTTACACAAACTTGGTGTGAATATTACTTTCTAATTATCCGTACAAGCTTGGGTGCTATCCAATTCTTGTTGAATATGGACATGGACTGCTTCTGTATCGGAGGAGTCGCGAATTATGTTGTGATATTCTGCAATCATCAGCGAACGTCCTCACTTCTGACATGAGCAGCTGAACATGTTTGTGCTTGGGCCATTACCCAGACGAACGCCGGAAGCAATCTCCTGTGATACTCCGGTTATCAATAGGAGGCGAACATACCTTGATAGGTATGTCCCTGTCAGGCAGGGAGGAAATGGCCGAGTGAGGGAACCATGGTTCAAGAAAGAGGTGGAATGTCTTGTGAAAAGGAAGAGGGAAGCTTATGTAGGGATGAGGAAACAAGGTTCAGATGGCTCGATTGAGGGTTACAAGTTAGCAAGGAATGAGCTGAAAAAGGGGCTTAGGATAGCTGGAAGGGGACATGAGAAATCCTTGGCTGGTCGGATCAAGGAAAACCCCAAGGCTTTTTACTCTTATGTGAGGAATAAAAGAATGATCAGGGTGAGGTTAGGGCCGGTCAAGGACAGCAGTGGGAACTTGTGTATGGAGTCAGTAGAGATAGGCGAGGTGATGAATGAACACTTTTCTTCAGTGTTCACCAAGGAGAGGGGCCATGTTTTTGAGGAAGAGAAGGTGTTACAGGCTAATAGGCTGGAGGAGATAGATGTTCGGAGGGAGGATGTACTGGCAGTTTTGAATAAACTGAAGGTCGATAAGTCCCCTGGGCCTGATAAAATGTATCCTAGGATTCTTTGGGAGGCAAGGGATGAGATTGCAGAGCCTTTGGCTTTGACCTTTGAGTCCTCACTGTCCACGGGGATGGTGCCAGAGGGCTGGAGAATGGCGAATGTTGTTCCTCTGTTTAAGAAAGGGAATAGAAATGACCCTGGTAATTATAGACCAGTTAGTCTTACTTCGGTGGTTGGTAAATTGATGGAAAAGGTCCTTAGGGATGGGATTTACGACCATTTAGAAAGATGCGGATTAATCCG
The DNA here is from genome assembly GCF_964213995.1 of Mustelus asterias. Lineage (NCBI taxonomy): Eukaryota > Metazoa > Chordata > Chondrichthyes > Carcharhiniformes > Triakidae > Mustelus > Mustelus asterias. The sequence goes on along the minus strand of NC_135816.1, from coordinate 7,839,336 downwards.
GGATAGTCAGCACGGATTCGTGAAGGGCAAGTCGTGCCTCACAAATTTGATAGAATTTTTTGGGGAGGTAACTAAGTGTGTTGATGAAGGTAGGGCAGTTGATGTCATATACATGGATTTTAGTAAGGTGTTTGATAAGGTCCCCCGTGGTCGGCTTATGATGAAAGTAAGGAGGTGTGGGGTAGAGGAAAGGTTGGCCGATTGGATAGGTAACTGGCTATCTGATCGAAGACAGAGGGTGGTGGTGGATGGAAAATTTTCGGATTGGAGGCAGGTTGCTAGCGGAGTGCCACAGGGATCAGTGCTTGTTTCTCTGCTCTTTGTGATTTTTATTAATGACTTAGAGGAGGGGGCTGAAGGGTGGATCAGTAAATTTGCTGATGACACCAAGATTGGTGGAGTAGTGGATGAGGTGGGGGGCTGTTGTTGGCTGCAAAGAGACATAGATAGGATGCAAAGCTGGGCTGAAAAATGGAAAATGGAGTTTAACCCTGATAAATGTGAGGTGATTCATTTTGGTAGGACTAATTTAAATGTGGATTACAGGGTCAAAGGTAGGGTTCTGAAGACTGTGGAGGAACAGAGAGATCTTGGGGTCCATATCCACAGATCTCTAAAGGTTGCCACTCAAGTGGATAGAGCTGTGAAGAAGGGCTATCGTGTGTTTGCTTTTATTAACAGGGGGTTGGAGTTTAAGAGCCGAGAGGTTATGCTGCAGCTGTACAGGACCTTGGTGAGACCACATTTGGAATATTGTGTGCAGTTCTGGTCACCTCACTATAAGAAGGATGTGGAAGCACTGGAAAGAGTGCAGAGGAGTTTACCAGGATGCTGCCTGGGTTGGAGGGTAGGTCTTATGAGGAAAGGTTGAGGGAGCAACGGCTGTTCTCCCTGGAGCGGAGGAGGCTGAGGGGAGACTTAATAGAGGTTTATAAAATGATGAAGAGGATAGATAGAGTGAACGTTCAAAGACTATTTCCTCGGGTGGATGGAGCTATTACAAGGGGGCATAACTATAGGGTTCGTGGTGGGAGATATAGGAAGGATATCAGAGGTAGGTTCTTTACGCAGAGAGTGGTTGGGGTGTGGAATGGACTGCCTGCAGTGATAGTGGAGTCAGACACTTTAGGAACATTTAAGCGGTTATTAGATAGGCACATGGAGCGTACCAGGATGATAGGGAGTGGGATAGCTTGAACTTGGTTTCAGATAAAGCTCGGCACAACATCGTGGGCAGAAGGGCCTGTTCTGTGCTGTACTGTTCTATGTTCTATGGCTCATGTATTTTGCACCTCGGGCTAAAGATGTTTGCAAATCCTTGAACTTTATCATTTGAAATCGTGTACTTGACTCTCCTGTCACTGAAGGTAGGATATCCTCGGGGCCTTCTCTGCACACTTTGCTCATTTCTGCTCAGGCATTCCTGATTTCATGCGATATGATTGCAGCGTTCTTTTTCCGGATCTGTGGTGTATGACCTAGCTTTGTCTTGAGCGGTGTATAGCACACACTGAGTCTTGTTTTATAGATTCAGTAAGAATTAACTGATTTTATATCTAATCCTGTGGCCTCAGATTAAGTCATTCCTCCGGAAGTGCATCCCCATGTAGTGTACGTATATTTCTGCCTCCAGAATGCACTAGTACACTTTTCATCCAATTACGTCTCCCTTGGCTCGAGGCTAGTGATGCAGCGACAGATATGGAATGTAATTCCGGTGACGCTGATGGCCCACCAAACATCGTGGATGTATTTTTTTTAAATGTTAGCTTTGTTTTAAATCAATCCCAATTCAGCAGTATAGGTGGTACAGAGCCAAACCTGTTGAAGGACATCAACATCCCCATCCTTAAATGCGTTCTGCATCTTTGTTGCTCCAGGTGCACTTCCAAGTGGTGCTAAAATGGAAAATGGAATGTAATTCATTCCCTTGGATTGTGGGAAGTAGTACTTGGCATGACGTTTTCTTCCTTGGGTTTGACCCAATGCCAGGAGACTTTATGTGATATAGAACCAAAATTGAGAATGCCCAGGGCCATCCTCTCCCGAATGTATGCCACTCTGCCGCCCCTAATACAGGGCCTGTCAGTTGATGTCCATGGATTGTGATGGAAGTGCATGGGACATTGACTGAAATGTATGATTCTGTGAGCATTTCTTCGCCAGGTTGTGTTATTGACAAGTCTGTGGAACAGTTCTTCCGATTTTCGTGCTGTCCCCCTGATTTTAGTGAGAAGAAATTGTGCGTTTGTTTTTACCTGAGCAGCCCGTAGTTAAACGGTGTCGTGGTAAGATTCGAATTAATTCATCGTGATCATCATCTCACATATCTGGATTACTATTTCAGTAACAATGTCACAATGCCACCATTTCCGTTAGATTTACTACGAGCGACAGGTTGCCAATAAAATTATGCTCAAATGACTCGAAACGTTATTACCATCTGTACATTCCGCATGGTTCTTCAAGAAGTGTGTTCAGTTGAACTGAATTGATGTCTTTTGCAAAAACACTTTCTATTTCAAAATCTGTCAGATTGTGAATGCCCGAGTGTTTTTTGGTTGTAGGTCTTTGGTCAATTCAATTAGATATCAGTCCTTAGGACGTGTTATCATAGCTAATGATGCAGCAGGTCATTTTCTATCCAGAACTGAATGGTTCAAATTCAGTTATAGAGTTTACAGAAGTAAACTTCGTGCATTATCTGTGTCCAAGCTGTATATTTGAGAATAAGGTGCCTCTCGGTTTTATCGGTTCGACAAATGCATTTGGAGGAGAGATTGCCTTGCACTATGTATCGAAAAATGTGTTAGAAGACTGATGTGATGGTACCAATGACCCATTTTTGTGACGATAATTTCTTTGTACTTTTACCGTGCTCACAGCAGGTCTGTGAACTAAAGAAAGAAGCAGAAGGCGAAACAAATGCAGAACTTGAAGAAAAAAAAAGCTTATGACCTGTACCGAGGACATAATACTGCACAACATATCGAGTACACGATGTTTAGGGGTGAAATGGAAGGGAAAGTAAGGAAAGAATTGTCAGGAAAAATATTGAGATGTAAAAGCAAGGACTGAGAACAACTTACCTTTTCACCAGTTGACGCTGACGGCTATTGATTACCGGGTCCCATTGAGAACTCGAGCTCCGAGGATTACCATTGCTGTCGATGACACCAATGAAAATAAGCCAACTTTGGATCAAGCAATCTACAAAATCAAATTTTTAGAAAAGTTATCAAAAGAAAGTCATGATGAAATTCAATGTCAGCCGGTTAGTTGAAGTGAGCAATGGAGAATGTTGTACTCTATTTGCCGTGGCCCATTACGGTTTCAAACACTGTTCGTTTTCAGGATCAATAGAGGAGTGGTAAGAATTGCATTTCCACTGAATTTTGAAGAAGCCAGAGAATAGTAGTTTAGCCTGCAGCCGATTGACTAGGGTTCGATTTCAGTGCCCTGTAATGCCAGGCCATGGACAGTCCAGCATGTGAAGATGCTCTGCTGAATGATGTAGCAGCCCAAGTCAGTGTTATCGTCTGAAACTGCGAAGAAAATGGAAAAAACGCTTGCAGCTTTACTATTTAAACAACAATGGTTAGCACTGATGCCTGAGAGCGCCAGGGACCCCGAATGGATTCCTGGCTTGGGTCACTGTCTGTGCTGGTTAGGTACAGTGTCCATCCTAAATTCTCCTGCAGTGTACCGGAACAGGTGCCGGAGTGTGGCGACTCGGGGATTTTCATACTAACTTCATTGCAGTGTTAATGTCAACTTATTTGTGACACCAATAAATAAACTCTAAACTTTAAGAAATACTGTACGTTCATCACTGATGATATGCTGGATTGTGGAATCAGGACTATGAGATAGCTATCATGGCCAATGTGTTGAGTGTCCCTCTCCCTTAAACAACAAATCAACTGTTGTGAGCATTTCGGGTTTGAAAATAAGCCACAATTTAAATATTCACAGTATACCGTGTCAGTATCAGAAAATAATTTCCTTGAAGCGTCTATCAATAGAACTTTGATGAACGGAGACCAAGGCTCAAAACGTTAGCTCTATTTTATATCCACAGAGGCTGTCAGACTGCTAAGATTTTCCAGCAGTTTCTGTTTTTTGTTTCAGATTCCAGCATCCGCAGTAATTTGACTTTATCATTAATTTAATAGCTTTTGGTGCAAATTCAGTAGGAAATAGCCAGCTACTTATTCTGTTATTGATAGCTGAATTCTGGGTATCTCTTTGTCAACCTACGTCTCTATCATCACTGAAAATGGTCAGATTTACGCACGATGACCTTTGGATTCTGAGGAAATCAAAACCGTTCACTTTCAATTTCAGACTCAGGATTCAGCAGTCAGCACCCGTCGTCAACCTCTGCATCTCCCACATGCGTAAGATGAGGGGCATAGAGCAAATCAAAACCGTTTGGAGTGGTGATAGCATCACGTCGTTCACGTTTGCTAATGATTGAAGGGAGCAATCGGTAAGAGGAAGGTTCTGCCACATGTGCTACATATGAAGCAGTTGTCAGGTGTCGTTCTGAGTTACCCATTTTCAATGGTTGCGCCTTTTGTCAAGCCGCTGTAGTCAGTAATCGGCACAGTAGCACACAGGTATTATCACCTTTATTTCTCTGTCGTCAGGTGGTATCTCTCAAGTTAACTGAGCGTTCAGGGAGGTATCTAGGCAATTACTTTTCACGCAGGTACTTAAGTAACGTTGTGTCTGATTTGATTCCCTTGTTCCGTTATAATTGCTCCACGTTGTATGAACGAACATAAGCTTCTGGAGGCTACGTTAAGAGAACAAAAATGCAACCCTTTTGAGTTCAAATGAAACCCCAGTAAGTGATGAAACATAATTCATTACATGTGTTATTTCTGAGTCATCACTGTAATTGTCGTAACTTGGACGCCATTGTAATGAAAGTAAAAACAACGGTCAACTACTGTATTTAAGGAAAGCTTACAATTAGACAATTTGGTCCACATCTTGCTTCACGCCTCGACTATATGGTTGGCCGCTAATGCCCTCCGGTCAGTAAATACTATCTTGGCAACGTCAAAAAGTAAGTTACTCAAATTCTAAGGACAAATGATGAAAATGTATTAATTTGTTATTCTTCAGTTCTAAAAACATTTCCATCATTATTGATATAACAGAAGAAATTGTACAGTCAGTCCAGGTCAATCTGCATGGATGAATACATGATAATAGATAATCAGTTTCTTGCAAATCGTTCTTCAAATTCTTCCAAAATAAGCTGTTACAGTAGATTGTCCGATTATCATACGATGAATATCGAAATGAATGCCAACCTTACACTTAACAGACAAGAAAATTGCCCTGCCTGATTCTATCACCAAGAAGTCCACTTTTGCTTTGAACGGATTTAATCGCTTTCCCAGGAATAGTGTGTTCCGTGTTAGAACATAGAACATAGAACATAGAACATTACAGCGCAGAACAGGCCCTTCGGCCCACGATGTTGCACCGACCAGTTAAAAAAAAAAACTGTGACCCTCCAACCTAAACCAATTTCTTTTCGTCCATGAACCTATCTACGGATCTCTTAAACGCCCCCAAACTAGGCACATTTACTACTGATGCTGGCAGGGCATTCCAATCCCTCACCACCCTCTGGGTAAAGAACCTACCCCTGACATCGGTTCTATAACTACCCCCCCTCAATTTAAAGCCATGCCCCCTCGTGCTGGATTTCTCCATCAGAGGAAAAAGGCTATCACTATCCACCCTATCTAAACCTCTAATCATCTTATATGTTTCAATAAGATCCCCTCTTAGCCGCCGCCTTTCCAGCGAAAACAATCCCAAATCCCTCAGCCTCTCCTCATAGGATCTCCCCTCCATACCAGGCAACATCCTGGTAAACCTCCTCTGCACCCTCTCCAAAGCCTCCACATCCTTCCTGTAATGTGGGGACCAGAACTGCACACAGTACTCCAAGTGCGGCCGCACCAGAGTTGTGTACAGTTGCAACATAACGCCACGACTCCTAAATTCAATCCCCCTACCAATAAACGCCAAGACACCATATGCCTTCTTAACAACCTTATCTACTTGATTCCCAACTTTCAGGGATCTATGCACACATACACCTAGATCCCTCTGCTCCTCCACACTATTCAAAGTCCTCCCGTTAGCCCTTTGCAACCTGTCTAAGTCTTCCTGCAAACTACGACACCCTTCCTCACTGTCTACCACACCACCGACTTTGGTGTCATCAGCAAATTTGCTAATCCACCCAACTATACCCTCATCCAGATCATTAATAAATATTACAAACAGCAGTGGCCCCAAAACAGATCCCTGAGGTACACCACTTGTAACCGCACTCCATGATGAATATTTACTATCAACCACCACCCTCTGTTTCCTATCCGCTAGCCAATTCCTGATCCAATTTCCTAGATCACCCCCAATCCCATACATCTGCATTTTCAGTGTTAAAATCGATACGTGACGAAAAGATAAAACTGGTATTAAGGCAGACGCTAACTTACTTTTTGATGAAGAAATTAAAAATTCTGAAATATTCAAATGGACAGTCCGATATAATTTTGATTGTACAACCATATATGTGAGAAGGGAACTATGTTAGAACGCGCCTGCTTTAAGCAATGTAAAATGATGATTGGTCAAATGTCTCTGTACTTCCATCCACCAATCAAAAACCGAAATGCTCCTGGAGATCCAACTACCGCCCTAATCGTCACAATCAGACTCAGTGTAATGTTAGAATGGCTGCCGTATGACACTGTGTCAGTGTTACGCCTGGAAACGCGTGTTATTCCACGAGAAACAAGCTAACATTTCAGAAATCAATTCAGCGATTCAAGTACACATGCAAGTATTTTGCGATGCCTGATTTTTTTCGGTGAAAAAAATGAGGTAACTCATTCCTGAACAATGTACAGTCGCTCTGCCATACGTGGAATTGGTCGTTGAAAAAATGGCCTTTGTTAAAAGAAATTGTCGGATAAAATGGCAACTGCTGTACTTCATGTTACCGTTTTGGAACGTAATTTTTGGACAGATTCGTTATTCAATTCCCGAGAAGTTAACTATCGGCACTTTCGTCGGAAATATTGCTAACGATTTGGGATTAGATGCTGAACAGCTGTCTGCTCGTCGTTTTCAGATTGTATCGAGTGCTGAGATGCAATATTTGGACGTGAATCTAAATAAGGGGATTCTGTACGTTAACGACAATATTGACAGGGAAAAGATCTGTGGGTCGAGCATCCGTTGCATGTTAACTTTACAGGGTGTGATTCAAAATCCGCTGAATATGTACCGGGTGGAAGTGGAGATTCTCGATGTGAATGACAATGCACCCAGCTTTCCACAGACGCAGGTCCGCTTGGAAATATCTGAACTGGCAGCTCCAGGATCGCGCTTCCCGCTCGAGAGCGCGCACGACCCGGACGTTGGAACTAACTCCCTGCAGACCTATCAGCTGGTTCCAGATGGGCATTTTATCCTGGATATACAGACGCGTAGTGCGGACGTGAAACTACCGGTTTTGGTGCTACGAGACTCACTCGATAGAGAGAAGCAAGCGACACAAAAGTTAGTGCTAATTGCTAAAGACGGCGGTGTTCCGCAAAGGACTGGCACTGCTGAAATTGTGATCATAGTAAAGGATGTTAATGACAATGTGCCCATTTTTACTCAGTCGTTTTATAGGGTGCGATTGTTAGAAAATGCACCGATAGGAACATTAGTAATCAAACTAAATGCATCTGACTTAGATGAAGGTTCTAATGGAGAGATTGTGTATTCTTTTAGCGGCCATGCTTCCAGTAGAGTCCGTGAGCTCTTCAAAATAGACTCAAAACTAGGGGAAATCAGGGTTAAAGCAAACCTAAATCACGAAGAATCTGCTGTTTATGAGCTTAATGTGCAAGCTATGGACCGGGGTTCCGTGGCAGTTCCTGTGTACTGTGATGTTCTTGTGGAGGTTCTGGATGTGAACGACAACGTCCCTGAAGTGACAGTAACATCTTTGTCAAGTCCCATCCGGGAAGATGCTCCAACAGGCACTGTGGTAGCTCTGATCGCTGTAACGGATGCAGATTCTGGGGATTATGGCGAGCATCGCTGCCACGTTGCAAATAACGTTCCCTTCAAGCTCGAGTCCTCCTTTGACAATTACTACAGATTGGTTACTGACCAACTGCTCGATCGCGAAGCAGTTTCGCAGTACAATGTTACAATTGTATGCAGTGACGCTGGTTCTCGTCCCCTCTCTGGTTATAAATACATTATGGTGCAAATTTCCGACATAAATGATAACGCACCCCGCTTTACGCAGTCTTCATATACCACATATGTGACAGAGAACAATGTCATCGGGTCATCAATATGTTCAATAACAGCCCAGGATCTGGATCATAATGCTCGGCTGTCCTATTCCATTTTAGAAACGCTGGTTCAAGGTTCCCCCGTGACTAATTATGTTGATATAAATTCGGAAGCTGGCACCATATTCGCTCAGCGTTCTTACGATTACGAGCAGCTCAAAACCTTTCAGATCCGAGTCCAAGCCCAGGATACCGGGTCACCACCATTGAAGGACAACGTGACCGTGGATGTCATTATTCTGGATCAGAATGATAATAGCCCGGTAATCGTGTCCCCACAACCTGAATATGGTTCAACGGTGGTTGAGACGATTCCGGGTTCGGCCCAATCTGGATATTTGGTGGCTCAGGTGACAGCAATGGATGCTGATGCGGGTCAGAATGCGCATCTATCTTATCAGTTGTTACAATCTACTAACCCTGGTCTTTTTACTATTGCGCCTGACACTGGGGAAGTCTGGACAATCCGCAGTGTTAATAGCAAGGATTCGAATAAGCAACGGTTGGTTATCCTGGCGAAGGACGGCGGAAAACCATCACTTTCGGCCACAATGACCCTCCTAGTAACAGTGGCGGAGATTGGTACAGAAAGGCTTTCGGATGACTCTGGTTTGTCAAATGATCTCACGTTTGCTTCAGATTTCAGTATTTACTTAGTTACATTCTTGGCATCAACGTCCTTAATATTTTTTGTGGTTGTAATTGTGCTTGCTACTAAAGTGCACAGGCAGAGAATCGGATGCAGCAGCCACAACTGTATATACTGCTGTTTCGAAACAAGGAATAATCTAGATGGATTGCAAAAAGGCAATCGGAATTTACATATTCCTGCGAATTATGTCGAAGTATTTGGAGGTGACCCTCTCTCGCAACGTTTCCGCTATGAGTCCTACTCCACCTTAGGTTCCAGCAACAAAGACTTTACTTTTACCAAAACACCCAGTTTAAGAGGAAGTCAGAATGTCGTCAAGGGTGAAAATTGTGTGAACGAAGGACATGCCAAAAATCCGAATTCTGACAAAAGATCGAGCGAGGTGAGACACATATCACATAGCCGACAAATTTAAGTTACGAATATTCATCGGTATATCACGTTGATAGGCTGTCTTGCACTCAGTACACCTGTGTGATAATTAGCAATTTGTTAGTGCAGAACTTAAGCACTGCTGAAGATGTCTTGCGCTCATCAAGGAGGATGCAAAAATGCAAAGTTTAAAGAAAGCAACAATTTCTACTGCATGAGGAAAGAATCCCGAGTTTGCCAGTAATGACACTGACAACCAGTTTGAGATTCTGTGCCGAGCTCGCTGTGTAGCTGTCGTAAGCTTGCGAGAGGTTAGATATATCCAGGTACAGTGACCTGTCCTCTGAAAGTAGAAGACATTTGTCGAGGCATTGAATTAATGAAAAGTTCTCTGGTGCATTCTTCATGGCAACGCCTCGACCAATGAGAACAGATTTGTCATCCAATCTGCTGCCTTCCCACATGCAGTATAAATTGTTTCTGGTTTTAAAATTGGACAATCTTGCGCGGGTCCTGATGAGTACAAGAGGAGATTGTCGGTCAACATGTGCCGTTTTCAGAAATACTTCTCTGATACTTATATTATTGTTAAGGGTCACCATCAGAAGTCTGTTGGTCGCTACCTAGTAAGAACGTTTTGAATTATATTGCACTGTGGACATCTACACAGTTTTATATCAATTCCTCACTCGTGATAGCAGCGTTATTAGCATTGCAAAGTTAAACCTTTTCTATGTCAGAAATTCAATGTATCCACAACCCACACTGGAATAAAACAGAAAGTTGTGGAAAATCTAATCCGGTCTACCAGCAGCTATGACGAGATTTGAAGTTCTGAGTTGAATAAGACCCTTCTCCATTTCTGAAAGAAGGCATACATATGATGGGTTTAATGTCATCGAAAGGAGGATGGGAAAACAAACAGAAGGGAAGGTCTAATGGGCAGGATAGGGTAGAAGGAGGGAGAGATTATTTGACAAATTTGTGGTGGAACAAGAAGCAAAGAGAGTGGCAATATTTGTAACAGATATAAAGCCAGTGCCATAGACAGTGGAAATGCCAAAATAACGAACAGCTCTATCTGAAAGCAAAAGCATGCAAAATAACGAGTTGCGCAGTTGTATTAGGTAAACAAAAGTGAAGTTGCAGGATTTTGCAGATGGCGCAGTTTACTGGACTGTCACCCCAAGGGTCAAAAGGAAATGTTCGTCCTGATCACAGGAGCTCCACGGCCATTTAGCACTCCTAGGGGCGCTAATTGGCTGGAGGCGATTCTTCTGCCAGTTACTCCGACAGACATGGCGCCTCAGAGAACTGCCGGTCAACATGTTTGGACGACAGACCCATAGTCACAGCAGTGACGGTGGCATCAATGGTCAGGACTAGGAATACAGTCAGTCCTCAGATTTTAAGTCCCAGAACCCAGAACTGGTTAAATGAAGGCATCACACGGCGGGAAGGATGATGACACACGTGGACAGTTATCGAGTTTTACGGCACAAAAAGAGTCCCTTCAGCCCATCGTGTCGGCGCCATCAAGCACCTATCCATTCTAATTCAATTTCCAGCACTTGGTCCTTGTATGCTGTGGCATTTCAAGTGCTCATCTAAATGCTTTTGAAATGACGTGTGGGTTCCCGCCTCTACCACCTTTCCACGCAGTGAATTCCAGATTCCCACGACCCTCTGATTAAAAGTGCGTGTTCTCAAATCCCTTCTGAATCTCTTTTCCCTTAAATCCACACACCCTGGTTATTTTACGCCCCTCTTAAGGGAAGAAATCCTTCTCATATAACCTATCGATCGATGTTCTTCAGAATTTTGTACATTTTGGTCAGGTCGCCCCCCGCCCCCGCCCCCCGCCCCCCGCCCCCCCCCCCCCCCCCCCCCCACACACACACAATACCTCCCCTTTTTCATGGCTAAGCAATGTCCTGGTGAATCTTCTCTGCGCACTTTCTAATGCAATTGCATCCTTCTTAAATAGTGTGGCACCAGAACTGCAAACAGTACTATAGCTGCAACCGTTGTATACACTTCCATCGTAATCCCTCTCCTTCTCTTATATGCCATGGCTTGGCTAATGAAGGCAAGTATCCCATATGCCTTTTCACCCACCCCATCTACATGTCCTGCGGCGATCTATAGCCAAGTACCCAAGGTCCCTCTTGTTCACATGGTTCAATATACTGCCTGGTTAGCCCTCCCAAATTGCATCACCTCTCACTTATCGGTAAAATTCAATTTGCCACTGTTCTGCTCATCTAACCAGCTCGTCTACATCATCCCGTAATCTAAGGCTTTCGTCCTCACTATTTACCACACCACCAATTTTCCTGCCATCTGCGAGCGTACTGATCATACCTCCGACTTAATACCCAACTCATTAAAGTACACTAAACGCTGCAAGTGACCCAGCACCAATCCATATGGTACACCACTGGACACCAGCTTCCAGTGACATGAACACCTTTGCTCTGGATTCCATGGGCTCTAACGTTCTTAGAATCATAGAAACCCTACAGTGCAGAAGGAGGCCATTCGGCCCATCGAGTCTGCACCGACCACAATCCCACCCAGGCCCTACCCCCACTTATTTACCCGCTAATACCTCTAACCTACGCATCTCAGGACTCTAAGGGGCAATTTTTAACCTGGCCAATCAACCTAACCCGCACATCTTTGGACTGTGGGAGGAAACCGGAGCACCCGGAGGAAACCCACGCAGACACGAGGAGAATGTGCAAACTCCACACAGACAGTGACCCGAGCCGGGAATCGAACCTGGGACCCTGGAGCTGTGAAGCAGCAGTGCTAACCACTGTGCTACCGTGCCGCCCTTGACCAGTGTCCCAAGAGGGAATTTTTTAAAAGCCCGACTGAGGTCCATGTAAATAACATCAAGTACACTGTCCTCCTCTACGTCACTAGTCACCTCCTCGAAAAATTCTATCAAATTTCTTAAACACGATTCCAGCTGAGAAATCCAGGCTGACTAATTTTGATTAATCCTCAACCCTCCAAAAGGAGATTTATTCTGTCAGGAAGGTTTTTTCTGATAATTACCCTACAACTGATGCTGGGCTCAATTACCTGTAATTACCTGGTTTATCCATACTTATTCAATAATGGTACCACATAAGCTGTCCTCCGGTCCTCCAGCACCTCACCAGTGGCCAGAGCAGATTTGAAAATTAGCGTCAGAGTCCCAGCAATTTCCTCACTTGTCTCCCACATCATCCTGGGATATATCTAGTCTGGATCTGGGGATTTAGTCACTTTTATGCCGACTCGGACGACGAACAAATCTTCCCTCTCAATGCTAAATTGTTCAATTATAATCACAGTCTCTCCCCGAATTCTATACCAAATTCGTCTTTCTCCAGAGTGAACACAGATGCGAAAAGAAAACTCATTAAAACATTACCTATGTCTTCCGGCTCCACACACAGAGCCCCACTTTGGTACCCAACGGGCTCTAATATTTATCTGGTTGTCCTCTTGTCCTTACCATAAGACAATAAGACAATAAGATATAGGGGCAGAATTAGGCCATTCGGGTCTTTTCCGCCATTCGTTCATGTGACATGATTCTCATCTCAATTCTCCTGCCTTCTCCTCGCAACCCTTGATCCCCTTACTGGTCAAGAACCTGCATGTTAACCTTAAGAGAGCCCTGAACCAGAATAGCCAAGTCCCTTTGTGCTTCTGATTTCAGAAGCCTTTCCCCATTTAGGAAATGGTCTACGCCTCTATTCTTCCCATCAAAATGCATAACCTCAAACTTTCCCACATTGTATTCCATCTGCCACTTCTATGCTCACTCTCCTAGCCTGCCCAAGTCATTCTGCAGCCGCCCCACTTCCTCAATACTACTGTCCCTCGAGATATCTTTGTATCATCCTCAAATTTCGCAACCATGCCCTCACTTCCACCTTCCAGATCTGTAATGTGGATAGTGAAAAGCTGTGGTCCCAACACTAACTCCTGTGGAACTCCACTAGTCACCGGTTGCCAACCTGAAAAGGATCCTGTTATCCCCACTCTCTACCTTTTGTCAACCAAACTTCTATCCATGCCTCTAACACCATTGGCTCTTTTTGATTATTTAGCAGCCTCCTGTAAGCGACCGTGTCAACGGCTTTCCAGAAATCCAAATAAATCACGTCCACTGGCTCTCCTCTGTCTACTTATACTTATATACATAAAATACTTTCGGATTGTCCTTTATTCTTCCTGCCAATGTGTATAGGACAGCACGGTGGCACAACAGTTAGCAGTGCTGCTTCAAAGCCAAGGACTCGGGTTTGACTCACGGCTTGGGTTACTGTCTGTGCGGAGTCTGCACGTTCTCCCCGTGTGTAAGTGGGTTTCCGCTGGGTGCTGTGGTTTCCTCCCACAGTCTGAATGACGTGCTGGTTGGCATTGGTCACGCTAAATTCTCCCTCAGGCGCCAGAGTGTGCTGACTCGGGGATTTTCACTGGGTGGGGGAGGGAGGGAGCACTTGCAGATACTATGAATTATTTCCTCTTCTTTATTGCCACGGATGGACACAAATTCTCCAATGACTTTAGCTTGACTGAAGGTGGCAAACCTTCCTCTAATTTAAACCTGCACTCAATCATATGTCTTTGGGAAACCCCATTATTTTTCTTTCCTGTGTTTTGCAATTAATTTTAGTGATAAAGATCATGGAAAATAGTCTAATCTTTGCCAGAATGGGACTTTTCGAGGCAACATTTTGTTTTGCTTAACACCATTCAGTTCATTAGCGAAAGGTGCCACACAATTCTCCAGATCCCCTCAAACTATTCTGAAGTGTTCGTGGTAATACAGTAATTCAAAGTTTTCGTACAATATCGAATCTGCTCCAGGTTCATGCAAAATTAAGTTCATGTTGCCTAATAAATATAGTTTGTGAATGTTGAGAAAAGGCCAGATAGCTGAAGCCTTAGTGGCTTATGGGAAACATCAGGTATGAAATTCCGAAAATGATTTCCAAGTACCTATGTGTATGGTAAGTTTATTTTCTATGACTGACGGCAACGTTTGATTTGATTTGATTTATGAATATACAGTAAAAAGTATTGTTTCATGCATGCGATACAGACAAAGCATCAGGTACATAGGGAAGGAAAAGATTGGCGAGGACTACTGGCTATTTTTTGATTCGTTTATACTGTTCCTTTACAAGTGGAGCTATTCATAATTCTACCGTATATCTGTGTAAATTTACTCAGCCCAGACACGAACAGGATGACATTACTATTGATCCAGATAGAGATGTATATAAACTAGATGAACTGTGTTTTTGAATACCACATTTGAAAGTCGTGGTTCAGTGCTGCAGAATTTGAGTATTGCTGAAGAAATGGAAATGTTGTTGAAGCTTTTCGTTTTCCACACATCACGACAATTTGCAAGAACATTAATTACAAAGGGAGCGACAATTTACACTGCACGAGAAGACAGTGCCAATTGGTTAACAAGTGGACTCTGATTGGTGGAGGTGTTGTCATGGAGAATGAATCAGAAAGCAGTTAACTGCAAAGATTTTGTTCAAGTTCAAACCAGGCAAGTTGAAACATGCAATATGGGAGCAGGAGGAGGCTATTTGGCCTTCGAGCATGCTTCGCCATTCACCACGATTATGGCTGATCGTCCAATTCAGTCACCTAAGACTGCTTTCTCCCCATAACCTTTGATCTCATTCGCCCCAAGTGCTACCTATCCGCCTCTTGAATACAGTCAATGTTTTGGCATCAACTACTTCCTGTGGCAATGAATTCCACAGGCTCACCACTCTTTGGGTGAAGAAATGCCTCCCCACCTCAGTCCAAATGGTCTACCCAGAAGCCTAGAATGTGACCTCTGGTTCTGGACACACCAACCATTGGGAAAAACCTCCCTGCATCTCCCCTGTCTAGTCCTGTTAGAATTATGTAAGGCTCTATGAGATCGCCCCTCATTCGTCTGAACTCTAACGAAAACAATCCTAACCTAGTCAATGTCTTCTCATACATCTGTCTCTCCATCCCCAGAATAAGCCTGGTAAACCTTCACTGCACTCCCTCGAGAACAAGAAAATCCTTCCTCAGAAAAGGAGATCAAAACTGCACACAATATTCTAGGTGTGGCCTCACCAAGGCCCTGTATAATTGCAACAACACATCTCTGCTCCTGCACACGAAATCTCTTGTAATGAAGACCAACATACCATTTGCCTTCTTTACCGTCTGCTGCATCTGCATGCTTACCTTCAGCGACTGGTGCACAAGGACACCCAGGTCCCGCTGCACACTCCCCTCTCCCAATTTACAGCCATTCAGGAAGTAATCTCTCGTCTTTTTTGCTTCCGAAGTGAATAACCTCACATTTATCTAAATTACACTGCATCTGGCATTGATTTGCCCACTCACCCAACCTGTCCAAATCATACTGAAGGATCTCCGCATGCCCGTCACAGTTCACCCTCCCACCCAATTTGGTATCATCTGCAAATTTTGGAATGTTATATTTTGCTACCTCATCCAAATCATTAATATATATTGTGATCCCTGTGGCACATCATTAGTTACTGCCTGCCAATTTGAAAAGGATCCATTAATTCCTACTCTTTGTTTCCTCTCTGCCAACAGTTTCTATCCATCTCAATACCTTTCCCCCAATGCATTTAATTTTGCACGATAATCTCTCATGCGGGACTTTGTCAACCACTTTCTGAAAGTCCAAATATACGACATCGACTGGCTCCCCCTTGCGAACTCTACTAGTTACATCTTCAAAGAATTCCAACAGGTTGTCAAGCATGATTTCCCCTTCATAATTCCATGCTGACTTTGTCTGATCCTGCCAATGCTTTCTAAATGCCTTGCTCTAAAGTCCTTGATAATCGATTCGAGAATTTTCCCCACTACTGATGTTAGGCTGACTGGTCTATAATTTCCTGTTTTCTCTCTACCTCCTTTTTAAAATATTAGAGTGACATTAGCTACACTCCAATCTGCAGGGACTGTTCCAGAGTGTGTACAATTCCGAAAGATGACCACCAATGCACCCATTATTTCTACAGCTACTTCTTTAAGTAAATTATCAGGCCCTGGAAATTTATCCGCCTTGAATCTCATCAATATTTCCAGCAACATTTCCTCTACTAACGTTGATCTCCCTCAGTGCTTCCCTCCCACTATTTCTTGCATTCTCCAACATTTCTGGTATCCGATTTGTGTCCTCATTTGTGAAGACAGAACCAAAGTATGTATTCAGCTGCTAAGCCATTTCTTTGTCCCCTATTATACATTCCCCCGTTTCTGTCTGTAGAGGACATTTGTCTTCTCCAACCTCTTTGTCTTCACGTATCTATAGAAACTCTTAATGTCAGTCTTGATGCTCCCTGCAAGCTTACTTTCGTAGTGTATTTCTCCTTCTTAATCAATCCCTTGGTCCTTCTTTGCTGAATCCTCAACTGCTCCCAATCATCAGAACTATTATTTTTCTTGGTCAATCTGATGCTTCTTCCTTGGATCGGATACTATTTGTAATTTCCTTTGTAAGCCATGGATTGGCCCTCTTACCCGTTTTGCGTTTGTGCTAGACAGGAATAAACAGTTGCTGCAGATCCCTCATGCTTTCCTTGAATGTTTGCCATTGCCTATCTATTGACATCCCTTGAAGTAACACTCCCCAATCTATCAAGGCCAACTCACGCCTCATATCTTCATAGTTTCCTTTATGAAGGTTCAGCGTCCTAGTTTCCGAATCAACTACTTCACTCTCCATCTTGCTAAAATATTGTGCCATGTTATGTTCGCTCATCCCCAAGAAGTCTCACACAGCTAGATTGGCAATGATTCCCTGCTCATAACACAGTACCAAGCCTAAGATGGCCTGCTCTCTAGTTGGTTCCTCCACATATTGGTCAAGAAAGCCATCCCGTATACACTCCAGGAATTCCTCCACTACAGAATTGTGCCTAATTTGATTTGCCCAACCTATGTGCAGATTAAAATCACCCATGATCACTGGTATTTCTTGATCACATGCATCGCTAATTTCGTGTTGACTCTGATTACGAAAGGTATTGCTTTGGTGAATGAACAAGGAAATGACTGTCGCCAAACTTTAATTTAGTTGAAAAACTTGCAAAATGTAGACATGCTTCTTCTGTTATTTCTATCCTGAAAAGTGTTCAATCTAACTTGATAACCCTGGATGGGTTTCAGCAACAACAATCGCGCTCCCCAGTGTCGGATTGGCGGCGGGGGGCGGGGGACACAAAATGTGCTGGGAAATACCTCATTAAATTTCTCCAAAAGTGCAAACACCCCCGGGACAATTGGGGACCATCTGACAAAGGAATTTAAACCACGAACTTCAAACAATCCACAAGGGTTACACAAGTAGTTACTCAAAAAAGCTTAGAAGAAGTAAAACCTCTTTTGACTTCTGTGTAATTCGCCCAGGCAGTTCCACGCATGGACACTACCCACACCCTGCAGCGGTAACAAACTCCACACTAACCACCCCTCAATGGTATTCCCCACCCCGACCTCACCCCCATGATATGTCCCCCACCCCCACTCGAACGGGATTTCCCCGCCTAATCCAGGGGCCTGAATCTCATCCCTCAGCTATCGCAACTTGATCCTGACCCAGTTGTACCCACGCTCATCCACCAAGCCAACCCCCTCGACACAGCTAGACTCCCCTTCCCGTCCTGACCCAACAGCCCAACCCAACGGAACCGTGCCACCAGCAGCCACCCGCCCCCACCCAGATCGAGCCAGAATCCAGGCCGACATGACACCTGTACCCCAACTGGGCTCCCTCCCCTTCCTGAACCAGCCCCAAAGTTGCACCAACCCGACTCCCACCCAGGTCCCCCAATGTCACCATCCTGATGTCTGACTTCATCCTCGAAATCAAATCTCCCACCCACCAATATTCCACCCTCTGAACCTCCAATGCATCTCGGTATAGTCACCTGCCACTGTTCTTCAATGGTGGAGGGATTTAATGTTTGTGGAAGGGGTAGAAATCAAAAATGTTGCTTTTTCGTGCACGTTGTTGAACTGCTTGAATATTGTTGCAGCTGCACTCATTTTAGAAAGTGGGGCATATTTCGTTAAATTTGAGACTGTGCCTTTTGGATGGTGAACAGACTTTGGGAAGTCAGGAGATGAGATAGACGCTGCAGGATTCGTAGACTTTGATTGCTCTGGTAGCCACATTTAAATTGCTATTCCAGACCAGTTGCTGATCAATGGTAACTCACAGGGTGTTGACAGTAGGGGATTCAGTGATGGTCATGCCATTGAATATCAAGGGCCAATGGTTAGATCCTTTGTCTTGCTGGAGATAGTCATTGGCTTGCACTTGTGTGTGGTGAGTATTACTTTCAACTTTCAGCCCAGGCCTGGATATTGTCCAGGTTTTGCTGCATTGGACCTGGGCTGCTTCAGTATCTGACGAATCGTACATGGTGCTGAGCATTGTACAGGCACCAGCGCACATCTCCACGTCTGACATTATGATGGAAGATGACTTGGCCAAGGACACTCGACTGAAGAACTCCTGCAGTGATGTCATGTAGCTAAGATTATTGACCTATAACCACCAAAAACATTTTACATTGTGCTAAATATCACTCCAGCCAGCGAAGGCTTTTGCTTCCCCATTTGCCTTGACGCCAGTTTTTCCAGGGCTCCTTGATGCTATACTTACTAAAATGTTGCATTTATGCAAAGGGAGTTCACCCTTACCTCACCTCTGGCGATCAGTTCTTTTGTCCATGTTTGAGCCAGTTCTGTAAGGAGCTGAGGAGTGAGAGGTCCTGGCTGAACCCAAACTGAGCATCCCTGAGCGGGTTGTTGATGAGCAGAAACCTCTTTATAGCACCTTTGGTTATACCTTCCATCATTTTATTGATCATTGAGCATAGACTGATTGGGCGGCAATAGGTCGGATTGGATTTCAACTGTTTCTTGTGTACAGGGTATACCTGGGCAATTTTCCACATTGCCGGGTATATGCCAACGGTGTAGTTGTGCTCGAAGAGCTTGGCGAGGGTGTCGGCAAGTTCTGGAGCATAAACCTTCAATACGATTTCTCCGGCTCCCAGCTGATTCTGCGCAGCTTTCAAGAGCAGACAAGCACTGTTTCAAGTCTTGTATTTCCAGCCAACCTTCTTTCCCACACAGGTTGGAAGTTGCGGAAATTTCTCGAAAATATGGGCCACAGGTGAATTTAGTCATTTTGCACTCTTAGTATGCAGGAGCAACACGAGTGGTATTCTCCACCAACTGGATGCTGCCATCGGACCAGTTAGACTTGCTGTCTAATAAAAGTGACTAATGTGGTATATAATTTTCAGTGCCAGTCTGATGTCTGGTATGTAGGTTCTACGTCCCAGTGACTGGTGGATCGCATCAAACAACACATCCCTTTGGATGTTCCCAACAGCCAAAATAAAGACCGGATCCAACCAGTCCATTCTTACAAAACGCAAAACATAGTGTCCAGCATAACTGGTGATTCTGAAGTTGGACAACGCTTGCTGAACACTCGCAAAATTACACTGAAAACCAAGTCAAGATTGGAGGTCAGGTTGACTGACCTGCGCAAGCTGGAAGCTGCAAATATTCATAGACCTGGCCCGGTCGTAAACATTTTTCAGCTGAACAAAAACAGTCCAATTTCCTGACGATCAGTTCCCTTTTCTCATGCGGCATCAATTGTTGTTCTCTTTTACTACTGCTATTGTTGCGACATGTTCTGATAGTGCAAGACGATAAGTTGTGTTTCAAACGACATTATATCTGATCACCCGGCGACTTTATTGAATTGATAAATCGTTGTCAAACATCCGTGGCACTCTGCGTAAGGATTCAAGGAGAATTACATTCTTTCGTGACGCACTGTATTAGTGTAGACGATCCTTGGGGCAACATGCACAGAATTAATTCAGTTCCAATTTGAAAATCCTGAATCACGCCTTATTTACCCATATTAGAAGCCATGCCGCCCCAATGAAAGCAATCTGTACATGTTCACATGCTAATATCCCTCTATAGCAACGTCTCCAGAGTCCATTTTTGGAAGGCTATCATTACAACATACAACGTTTACATTGCAACGTAGGGGGCAGTTTCCAAATGCGAGGATGATTCTCCTTCAAGGGCCATGGCCTAAAAGAACATTGCCGACCATGGTCTTCCATTGGATTGGTCCATGATTATGCTTGGCAACTTACTGCAGTGGTTTACCTTTGCGTTCTGTATCATGTTCCACCAGGAAACACCTTTTCTTTACATAAATGCAGTATACTGCGGATGATGGAATCGAAAACAAAAACAGAAAATGTTAGAAAATCTCAGCAGGTCTGATAGCATCAGTTCTGACCCCAGCGTCATCCTGACTTGAAACGGTGGCTCTATTCGCTCTCCACAGTTACTGTCAGACTTGCTGAAATTTTGCGGTATTTTCTGATTTTGTTTTGTTCCTGATCTTTATAGCCTGTCATCAGGCATTTTGGGAGGTATTACAAAACTGATAATCAACCTGTTTCGCAACATTATGCATGCAATTTAGATGGCCATCAAGTCTTTCAGTGGGGCTTAAACGTGGAGCTTCTGGCCACTGTTCGAATTTATAATGTAAAACGCGTAATGGGAGGTTTAAGAAGGATATCGCATATGGTAAAGAAGTGATGAATAAACCGGTTTAGCTTATAAGATTAGTCACCATTTGACTTATCAATATATGACTTAATAGTGCTCATATCGATCAAAACTTAACTCAGTTGCCAACTTTATTATCATTGCTAATAATCATTTTGGACTGGACTTACTGGACGAGTAATCACGAGACCCACGCAATGCTCTGGAGAGCCACGTTTAAAATCAACCATGACGAATGGTGAAATTTGAAGTAAAAAAAAGAAATCTTGATTTAAACAGCTAATGTTGTCGTAAAAACTCATCTGGCTCAGTACTGGTCTTTAGCGAAGGAAATTTGCTATCCTTACCTGGTCTAACCTACATCTGACTCCACATCCACAGCAATGTGATTGACTTTTAAATGTTCTCTAAAAAGGCCTACGATTTTGTTCAAGTGCAATTAGTGATGTGCAATTATTTAAATTAATTTTAAAAACTTTAGAAAAAGTTATGAGAAATTTTCAATTTTGCACATTTCGCTGTAGTAATTTCCTGAAGGTTAACCGAGGTGAAAAGTATTCAGGTCAAGTTTCTACTTTTGATGACGATTGATGAAAGGGAAATTTGCAAACTGTTAAGAAGGTACTCGCTGTTGGTTAAGTGGTCTCATGTTAAAGGCGAAATAAGAAGCATTTATTTTATGTGTACTCTATTTGTGAATATGTTATATGTGGGAGTGTGTGGATGCATACTCGTTGTAACTTACAAATAGGAGGAGAATTGTAAATAATTCAGTTGCGTAATGTATCAGGTGAGAAAAAATGTGCAAATGAGAGGAATTTTGATTTCAGCTGTGCAAGTATAAATCAAGTACATTCTCAGCGCCTCTTTAAGAGTTTTCAGCTTGAACACTTGCGTCACTACTGATTCGTTGTGCATACATCCACCAAAGAGAGAAGGAAATTCTGACCGGTGATCGCTATTGCTCACTGAATCGACATGAACAGTCAAGCTCTCCCATGTGGAAACAGACGGCGCAAAACTTTGTAAGTACGCAATATGCAATCTGGGTTAGAATTTTGAGGAGTGTGAGGATATTTTGAAAATGATAAGAGCGACTTAAACATTCGCCTATTTGCGCGTCAACTCATTCTTCCCAGTAACAAAGGGATGCACATCAACTTTATTCCTGGGTGATACCGAAGACCTGATGCGTCCGGCTGAAGTCATTATAAGAGTCGAAAGCGGCGGTGATCGATTTAAAAATATCTGAGATGCTTAAGTAGCAAATATTCTTCGTTTTCGTTATCCTACATTCCAGTTTCTGGAACAATTCGGTGTTCCATTCTCAAACAATTACAACTCGACGCTTTTGCTGGGAACATCAGGAATGATTCAGGTTTGGATGTAAACCAACTGGCATCTCGCAGTTTTCCGATTGTGTCTGGTCCCAGGGAAACAATATTTTGAGTTGAATTTAAAGGGAAATATTGACAGAGAACAAGCTTGTGGGGCCAGTCTGAATTGTGTGCAGTCCCTGGATGCTGGATGGTAAACCCGCTAAATCTCTACCAGGTTGAAGTGGAGATCCCGGATGTAAATCACAATTCACTCTGATTTCCAAACAAACATCTGCACCTTGTTATTTCGGGGGCCGCTGCACCGGAAATGCGCTTCGGCCTCGATTCCGCGCACTTTCCAAATGTCGGGAACCACTCCTTGCAAAGCCATTGACTTCGTCAGAACAATTACTTTGCCCTTCATGTGCAGACCAGTAGTGGAGGCGAAAACACTTCAGAAGTTCAACATCATCCACGACAAAATAGCCCACTTGATTGGCACACCATCTATACCTTACACATGCACTCTCTCCACCACTGATGCACAGTGGCGTCTTTGTGTAACGTCTACAAGATACACCGCAGCAACCCATCAAAGCTCCATCAACAACACCTTACAAGATTACTTGCGAACTCCATATTCCCTTCATAATCAGTAATTGCCACGACAAATTTCAAAATGGCAATCTGCACCCGCTGTTTTCTGTCAATACTTCAGAAAGCAAGGGCGGAACGTGCTGGAAATTCCCTATTCCTATTTTTACATTTAATTCAGAAAATTCAGTTCGTTATTATCTTAATTCCAAGAATTCTTTTGCGACTCGTTCCTTTGTCGTGCTATAGCACCGCATGTTGCTTTCAAGCGTTACTTGGCAATTCCACTGAAAATCGCCAATCTACCCGACAAAAGGTGCATGCGTTTTCTATTGTATAAAGTATTATAAAAATAATAGCTTCAATAATTCAGAAGGTGAAAACGCATACTTCCCACCATACTGTGTTGTAAATGTGCAATAATAAGCACTTACGCCATTTGCAGTCCAATGCTGTTGAATTCGTTATTGCTATTCGTAGCGGAATCGTCGCACAGTTCAGAGGGTGATAACATAGAACATAGAACAGTACAGCACAGAACAGGCCCTTCGGCCCACGATGTTGTGCCGAGCTTTATCTGAAACCAAGATCAAGCTATCCCACTCCCTATCATCCTGGTGTGCTCCATGTGCCTATCCAATAACCGCTTAAATGTTCCTGAAGTGTCTGACTCCACTATCACTGCAGGCAGTCCATTCCACACCCCAACCACTCTCTGCATAAAGAACCTACCTCTGATATCCTTCCAATATCTCCCACCATGAACCCTATAGTTATGCCACCTTGTAATAGCTCCATCCACCCGAGGAAATAGTCTTTGAACGTTCACTCTATCTATCCCCTTCATCATTTTATAAACCTCTATTAAGTCACCCCTCAGCCTCTTCCGCTCCAGAGAGAACAGCCCTAGCTCCGTCAACCTTTCCTCATAAGACCTACCCTTCAAACCAGGCAGCATCCTGGTAAATCTCTTCTGCACTCTTTCCAGCACTTCCTATAGTGAGGTGACCAGAACTGCACACAATATTCCAAATGTGGTCTCACCAAGGTCCTGTACAGTTGCAGCATAACCCCACGGCTCTTAAACTCCAACCCCCTGTTAATAAAAGCTAACACACTATAGGCCTTCTTCACAGCTCTATCCACTTGAGTGGCAACCTTTAGAGATCTGTGGATATGAACCCCAAGATCTCTCTGTTCCTCCACTGTCTTCAGAACCCTACCTTTGACCCTGTAATCCACATTTAAATTAGTCCTACCAAAATGAATCACCTCGCATTTCTCAGTGTTAAACTCCATTTGCCATTTTTCAGCCCAGCTTTGCATCCTATCTATGTCTCTTTGCAGCCTACAATAGCCCTCCACCTCATCCACTACTCCACCAATCTTGGTGTCATCAGCAAATTTACTGATCCACCCTTCAGCCCCCTCCTCTAAGTCATTAATAAAAATCACAAAGAGCAGAGGACTAAGCACTGATCCCTGTGGCACTCCGCTAGCAACCTGCCTCCAATCCGAAAATTATCCATCCACCACCACCCTCTGTCTTCGATCAGATAGCCAGTTACCTATCCAATCGGCCAACTTTCCCTCTATCCCACACCTCCTCTCTTTCATCATAAGCCGACCAGCCATAAAGGCTGCTTTAGTGACTGGAAGCCAGCGTCCAGTGGCGTACCATACGGATGTGTGTTGGGCCCGCTATTATTCGTCATTTATATAAATGACATTGATGACTACGTGCGGGTTAGGATTAATAAGTTTGCGGATGACACAAAAATTAAACGGATGGTTAAGAGTGAGGTGGAGTGCCGTGGGGTACAAGAATATATAAACGGAATGGTCAAATGCGCAGAGAAGTGGCAGTGGAATTTAACCCTGAAACCAAGATCAAGCTATCCCACTCCCTATCATCCTGGTGTATTCCATGTGCCTATCCAATAACCGCTTAAATGTCCCTAAAGTGTCTGACTCCACTATCACTGCAGGCAGTCCATTCCACACCCCAACCATTCTCTGCGTAAAGAACCTACCTCTGATATCCTTCCTATATCTCCCACCATGAACCCTATAGTTATGCCCCCTTGTAATAGCTCCATCCACCCGATGGAAGGTGTACTTTAACAAGAAGGTACATGGTAGGACATTAGGAAGTTTTGTGGGACAAAGGGAGCTTGGCATGTTTGTCCACAGATTGCTGAATGCGGAAGGGCGTTACTGGGGTGGTGAAAAAGGCATATGGGGCACTTGCCTTTATCAATCGAGGCATGCAGGTAAGTAATGTTGGAGTTGTATAGAATTTTGCTGAGGCCACAGTTAGAGTAATGTGTGCAGTTCTGGTCGCCACATTATCGGGAGGATGTTATTGCACTGGAGGGGGTGCAGAGGAAATTCACCAGGACGCTACCTGGGATGGAAATTTTAAGTTATGAAGAGAGGTTGCAGAGGCTTGCTCTGTTTTTGTTGGAGCAGAGAAGATTGATGGGCGACCTGATCGAGGTGTACAAGGTTATGGGAGACATGGACAGAGTGGATAAAGAGCAACTGTTTCCCTGAGTTGAAGGATCAGTCACAAGGGGACATAGGTTCAAGGTGAGGGGCAGGAAGTTTCGTTGGGATGTGTGAAAAAGTTTTTTTTTTATCCAGCGGGTGGTGAGGGTTGTAGAGGCCGGTTGCCTCACATCCTTTATGAAGTATCTGGATGAACACTTGGCGCATCATAAAATTCAGGACCATGGGCCAAGTGCTGGCAGATGGGAATGGGTGTAAGTTCAGGTGTTTCTGATGTGTTCGTGCGGATTCGAAGGGCCGAAGGTCCTCTTCTGCGCTGTATGATTCTATAATTCGATGACAGTATACAGTCCTACCGTTTTAGTTAAGGCAAAAATATTTCAATCAGTGGACGTTCATATTTCGATTTACAGCAGAGTGAAAAGGTGTTGCCAACATCAAGCTTAACTTGGAGCCAAGGTATTTGTTTCTAGTTTTCAGCATCATTTTTGGCATTATACTATTACCATCGGAGTGGGTGTGGTTTCCTTGTTCGTCCCCGGTGTTGCGAAATTTTAAACGATTACATGTAAACGTTTCTTATCGTTTCCGACACCAAGCCTACAATGGATAACCCAGACTCCCCGTCTACGAAACACCAATTCAGGTTTATTTCGGGCATTTCTGGGTATTTGGCCCCAATGATGAATATGTTATTTGTTCGTATGAGAGAATAGATTAACAGAGAAATGTAAACCATGCAAATTTTGAATTCATTTGGTGTATTACATTTTTGATTGTACAACCAAAAATGCACAATCAACGCAATGATCTTTCGAGACATCCTAGCTTTAAGGAATGCTCAAAAACCTGATTGGATGCCTGTGACCATTTTTCCATCCACCAATGAAAAGCTGCAAAGTGCCCAGTGATCGAGGCGGCCCCCTTCCCTTCCCAAGCACCATTGCGCAGTTGTCGCCACGGTTCATTGTGAAAGCTGGGGCCGCGGCTGCTTTTTAAGAGCTGTTGCGCTTTAAATCAGTGCTGATGATTCGCATCAATAAGGAGATCGACAAAGAAATAATGTCAAGATTTTAGACCGCACAAGTGTTTGGGTGAAATCTACTACTTCGATCAGGGATCATATATTTATTCGAATGAATTGTCCATGGCGCTGAGATCATTGGGATGCTTTGTGCTGGAAATGAGATATTATCAACGACACTGGCTGTTAAAATGGTCACTGTTGCACTGTGCATTCTGCTTGTGGGATCTGATTTCTTGTCAGATTCGCTATTCGATTCCGGAAGAGCTGCAACTGGGCGCCTTTGTTGGGAATATCGCAGATGATTTGGGTTTAAATGTGAAGGAGCTCGCGGCTCGCAGTTTTCGGATCGTTCCCGGGCCCAGGAAACAGTATTTCGACCTAAATTTGAACAATGGTATTTTATCTGTGAAGGAATATATAGATAGAGAACAGCTGTGTGGGTCGAGTGAAACGTGTCCTGTATCTTTGGAAACTGTGATCGAAAAGCCTTTCAGCCTCTACGATGTTGAAGTGGAAATTCTCGATGTAAATGATAACGCACCGATTTTTCCAAAAAAACAATTCCGCATTGAAATTTTCGAAGGGGCCTCACCGGGAACTCGCTACGCCCTTCAGCGTGCCAACGACCCAGACGTAGGAACCAACTCCCTCCAGTCGTATCAGCTGGATGCCAACCAGTACTTCACTTTAAATGTTGAGAGTCGAAATGGGAATGACGACATGCCTGTGTTAGTGCTAAAAATGTCACTTGACAGAGAAAAGATATCCAGTCACAGGTTAGTGTTGATCGCCAAAGACGGAGGGGTCCCGGAACGATCCGGAAGTGCCGAGATAATAATCAGTGTAAAAGATGCAAATGATAACACTCCTGTCTTCTCGCAGTCGGTTTACAACATCAGTCTTTCAGAAAGCGCACCCAAAGGAGCATTGGTAATAAAGATAAATGCCACTGATTTGGATGCCGGTCCAAATGGGGAGATTCTGTACTCTTTTAGTAACCATGCCTCCGGTAGAGTCCGTGAGTTGTTCAGTCTGGATTCTAAAACTGGTGAAATCAGAATCAGGGGCAATTTAAACTATGAGGAGAACAAGCGTTTCGAGCTTAATGTGCAAGCAATGGACAAGGGACCTTATGCAGTCCCTGCTTATTGTCATGTGCTGCTTCATATTGTGGATATCAATGATAACGCCCCAGAGGTGACTGTTTCTACGTTGTTCAGTCCAGTTACCGAAGATGCCGTGCCCGGGACAGTTGTAGCTCTAATCAGTGCAACAGACAAAGATTCAGGAGAAAATGGGCAGGTAAAATGTAAAACCGCAGAAAACGTTCCCTTTCAACTGGATTCATCATCCAAGAAGTACTTAACATTGCGTACAAAACAGGGACTTGATCGGGAAAATGTCTCCAGATATGAAGTCACAGTTCTGTGCAGTGATTCAGGATCTCCTCCTCTCACCTCACAGAAAGTGATCCTGGTGGAGGTTTCGGATATAAATGACAACACGCCACGCTTTTCGCGACCTTTATATACAGCCTATGTGATGGAGAACAATGTTATTGGAACGTCTATATTTTCAGTGACCGCTTTTGATCCAGATTTAAACCAGAACTCTCGACTAAACTATTCCATACAACCGACGCAAGTACAGGATCAGTCAGTATTTAGTTACGTCCATATGCAATCAGAAAAGGGAACTATAATTTCTCAAAGGTCGTTTGACTATGAAAGACTCAAAAGTTTTCAGTTTGAAGTTCAGGTTACGGACTCTGGAGTCCCGTCACTATCCAGCACCGTCACAGTAGAGTTGGTAATTCTTGACCAGAATGATAATGCTCCTGTTATCGTACATCCATTGCCCGAATATGGATCTACAGTAACAGAGATTGTATCTCGATTTGCAGAACCAGGCTATCTAGTTGCCAAGGTGTCGGCCACAGATGTCGACTCTGGTCAAAACGCACGCCTCACTTACGAGATTCGTCAGGCTACTGAACCGGGACTTTTTACCATGTCACCAGATACAGGTGAAATCTGGACCACCCGAGGCATTATGAGCAAAGATGCCACCAGGCAAAGGTTGGTTATTGCTGCAAAAGACAACGGTTCACCTCCGCTTTCAGCCACAATGACAATCATCTTATCACTGACAGAGGGTGATACGGAAATGCTTTCTGACGTGAGCATTCTGTCTGAGGATTCTGGTTCTGTTAGTGACATCAGTTTTTTCTTAGTTATATCGTTAGGGATAACCTCTTCAATTTTCCTCGTCGTTTTAATTATTCTCGCCCTTAAGCTTAAAAATAACAGGAACATATTTGGTGCACAAAATGGTTTTCGAAATACTTGCTGTTGCCTCAACGGACGAAATTCCATGAATGGAGTTCAAAAAGCTAGCAGAAATCTTGAAATAGTTCCGAACTATGTTGAAGTATTTGGGGGCGATCCACTTTCCCAAAGTTTTCGCTATGACTCGTGCTCATCTTCAGGCACAGCCAAGAGAGACGCCATATTTTCTAACAAGTATCGGTCATCCAGCTCCAAGAATAACGTCATGAGTGGAGATGAAGAAATGCTACGAAATGTCAACTGCAAAAATACCATAAATAGTGAGGTGAGCTGACCTTAATGCCTAAAACATTTGCATTTGTTTTTGGTGTCCAGACACGAATTCGCTATTCCCAATGACCATTTGCTTTAATGACTCTGATATCTTCTGAAGTATTGTCATTCCAGGTTCTGGCATGTCCTAGTTGATGGCAGAGGGATATCGGATATGGTTTATATCCCAAATCTAAATTTGTTTTTCTATTTCAGTTCAAAGTAATGACACTTGATCAAGGTTCCATCCAGTTCTAAACTGAGAATTCTGGGTGAAATGCTAAGGGTCATTGCACAAAAGTGAGACTTTGAAGAGAAAGGAATAGCTGAGTTAATTATCAGGCCAGAACCCTCCGGGATTCCATTATCGTAGGTTGCCATAGCAAAGAGACTGAAATAATCAAAATGTTTTGCAACTCTTAAAACTCTGCATGAGAATTACTTGAGGTGGTGATGCAGTTGCTCTGAATTTGGGAAGAGGAATGTGTAATGGATACATGCATGACATTTAGAAGAAAGAAAACATTCAGAGTACTAAAATAAGCATAGTATTGTGGATACGATTGTCAGAAAAAATGCGATGAACGTGGGGACCAGTGAAAACCGTTCAGCATCTTGAACCTGTACATTACTTCAATTAGAACATTTCAGTTGGATATCTTAACTTCAATTAGCTGCCTTGCTTCCATTGCCCTCAAGTCTTTTGTACTATAAAAATATACCAATTTTAGCATTGGCAATTTAAGTTTAGAATCCACATCAGCTTTTCAGTGATCCAGTCTTGATTCCTACTTTGTGTGAGCGACTGCACACTGGCATCACTTCAATTCTCTGGCTCTACTTTGTCAGGTTATGCCCTTTCTGCTTGATTCTCGTGCCAGAGAAATAACTTCTCTCTAAACTTTAAAAGCCACTAGCTGTCTTAAGCACTTCATTTAGACCATCCCTTAATATTTTCTTTACAAGTGAATAGTAAATTTATTGACACAGTCGGTATTGATAACTGCTTTAGACTCGGCATCATACTCGTGAATCTGCAGTGAGCCCACTCCAAAACCAACATATGCCTCCTGAAGTGTGGTGCCCTCAACTGAATGTAATTCTCCACACGGCGACTCACCTGAGCTCTATAAAGCTTTAACGCGCCATCCACTGTTAGTATATCAGGCCTTTTGAGATAGTGATCACATTTTCAAAGTGTTCACTGTTGTTTTTAAAGCAGTACGCTCGCTTTTAATGATGTCCGTACTGGACTTTTAAATCTCTGCTCATTCATATCCCCAAAATTAAATGAAAAATAATTGTGTTCATAAAATCATTTTGAGAACCACCAGACGCGATAAAGTACGTAAGCCAATGAAGAACCGTGCACTGTCGGACGCGCATCAACCAAATTACGCACAGCAAATCCCGACCAATAGTAGTGCAAGAATGACCAGATAATCTGCATATGTGATGTAAATTGAGGGATAAATATTGGTCAGGAGACCAGGCTTCCACTCAAGTAACCGAAGGTTGCTTTGGTTTAAAGTTTCATCCGAAAGACAGCACCTCTAACAGTACAGACCCTCTGAGTACTGCAATGGAGCGCCAGCCTTGATTTTTGTCCTTGAGCCCTGGAGACTACATGAAGTCGAAATCCAGTAATTGAAAGCGAAAATGCTACGAACTGAGGCAAGGTTGACCTGCTATTTTCCCATACTGAGCTCAATCGCAGCATCTTGCCCACGCTTTAAACTCGCAATGTTCCTTGAAGCCTATTGTTCCCGTTTGCGCTATTTATTGTGTTACAACACCTATTTCCGTAGAGGGGCTGCAGAGAGAGGAGAAAACGTGATAGACCATCACTGAAGGAAGGATCACGCATTCTAAAACTTGTTTTTGGATGAATGTTGTGTTGTCATCTGCATTCATTTCAATTTTGGCAAATTGTTTCAGTGACTTCCTGCAGCAGAAATTTGCGTCCTCGCGTCAACCAGTTGTATTTTGGAAAACTATGTATGAATTAATTGAGAAAGAAACAGAAAAATAGTGATTAAATGCATATTTACCACCAGAACAGTATAGGTGTGTAAGTATACTTAACGATTCATTTAGCTGTTGAGTGCAGTGTTGATTTTATGCTGCATGGTGGTATAAATTGCAATAAATGTGACTCCCAAGGTTTGGTATTCAATTCCAAATAATTTCAAGAAATTGTATTTAATTTGACCATGCTTCGTTGGTGTGCGCATTGGGAGAAGAGTGATATTAGCTTTAGAGTATTTAATCATTTTTCATTTTGTGCAATGCCAACCATTAATGAAACGCAGGTCGATCATAGCACAACTCTGGTATACAATTCTTGATCATTTCATTGAGTGAATTAACCTCATCTTCCAAGAATTGATTTATAGCTGTAGAAGGATGTTACACACAAACACAGTAGCCACGATGAGTGGCATAATCAAAGGAGTGTCACATTCGAGCCAGTATTGTGAAGTAAGACAACCATTGGTAATTGTGTACCATCTGCTCAAAGGCATTCAATATCAAACACTTACTGTAGGAGTAGATAAATGTATTCCCAACTATCAGAGATCTTCTAATCTCTTCACTTAAAACGCAATGTGATAGCTCACTGTAATCTTCTCCACAATATGGCTAGCATCAGCAGCTAGTGTTCCACCTGTTCCCTGCCACTACAAACAACAACGATGCCAAGAGGAATATCAATATTATGTCAGATGTAATCAACAGAAGACTAACTGATAATCTTGAAAACTAATTAGACATGCATTTTAATAATACTATAAGTGGGTTTGGTAATGATGACACTCAGAAAATTAACTATGAGACTATTTTAGGAGAATAGCACAGTTCAGAAATGAAATGCTCTGAACTATTTACATAAGATGCTTGCAGTTTTGATTTTAAAAATGAGCAAAATTGGATAAAGCGAGGCAGAGCAATCTGATCATGACATGCTTATATTTTATTATTTGTGGTTTATGTGATGTGCACATCACTGCCGAGACCAGCATTTATTGCCCACCCCAATTTACCCTTGAACTGAGTAGCTTGCTCTGCCACTTCTGAGGGCAGTTAAGAGTCAACAGCATTGTTGTGTGTATGCAACAAGGTGAAGGTCAGACCAGGTAAGGGCATCAGGTAACCAGATGGGTTTTTACGACAATCGACAATGGTTTCATAGTCATTATTAGACCTTTAATTTCAGATGTTTATTGAATTCAAATTGCACCATCGTGAGATTTGGGCTCACATCACGAGAGCATTATAATGCATTAATTCACTACTAGTCAGTGGCAATGCCGCTTTGCCAACGCCTCTCCTATCTAATTGTTTAAATCTGAGATTTTGTTGTTTTACTAAAATGAACATGAAATCTAGGCTCGAGTTTGCAATGACCCACTTTAGCTATTTCGCACGACGAGATATTGAATGGGCTGTGATGCTTGTTAGTCTGAATCCAATGCCTTGGAGGAATTGATAGAAGTAATCGCTTCACAGAAGAACAGGTTTTTGAACTGCTGAGGAAGTGATAGCAGCACATTTGGGAAATCATAATCTAAACAAACTGAATCAACATGGCTTCATGAAAGGGAAATGGTTCTGACTAATTTATTGGAGTGTTTTGAGGCAGTCTGGACCAGAGTGGCTACATGGTGAACAAGTTGTATTTGGACTTGCAAAAGACGTTCAACAAGGTACATTACAAGAAGTTAAGTTAATCATAAAATCTCTACAGTGCAGAAGGAGGCCATTCAGCCCATCAAGTCTGCAGCGACGACAATCCCATCCAAGCCTCATTCTCGTAAACCTACATATTTACTTTAGCTAATCCCCCGGACACTAATGTCAATTTAGCATCGCCAATCCACCCAACCTGCACATCTTTGGACAGTGGGAGGAAACCAGTGCACCCGGAGGAAACCCACGCAGACATGGGGAGAATATGCAGTCTTCACATTGTGACCCAAGGCCGGAATTGAACCCGTGTCCCTGGCGCTGTGAGGCAGCAGTGCTAACCACTGTACCACTGTACTGAACCCATCTTAAGATAAGAACCCATCGTGTTGGAGGTAGTATTTTGACATGCATAGAGATTTGGTTAATGGGAAGGAAGCAGCGAGTGCAGATAAGAGATTCTTTTTCAGGTTGCAACCTCTAATCAGTGGGGTTTCAGAGGGACCAGTGCTCGGATTGCAACTGTTTATAATATCTTTTATTTACTTGGAGGAAGGAAGCAAATGTCTGGCAGCCAAATTTTCAGATGACACAAAATAGATGGAAAGGCAAAATGCGACAGAGATACGAACAGTTTACATACAGATATCAATAGGTTAAGTAAGTTGGCAAATACTGGCAAACGGAGCATCACATGGAAAAATGTGAACTTCTTCAATTTGCAAGGAAAGCAAAATAACAGTGTATTATTTAAATGGAGAAATCTGCAGAAAACGACAACACGGAGATTTCGAGGTACTTGTGCACGAAACACGGAAAGAGCACAAAGGTGCAGGAAGGCGAGTGGAATGTTGACGCTTATTTCAAGAAGGTTGTAGTATAAGAGTAGGGAAGTCTTGCTGCATCTGTAAATCTGTCAAGGAGGTTGTAGTATAAGAGTAGGGAAGTCTTGCTGCACATTATCTCATTGGGGACAGTTCAAGAAACGTTCACCAGGATAATCCTCAGTATGGAGGGATTGTCTTTTGAAGAATGGTTAAATAGGTTGGGACACTATTCATTTGAATTCAGAAGAATGCGAGGTGATCACTTTAAAACATATAGGATTCATAAGGAGCTTAACAGTGCAAATGCCAGATGATGTTCCCCCTCATGGGAGAGTCAAGGACCAGAGGGCATAGTTTCAGAGTAAAAAGGCACGAATTTAAGACTGAGATGAGGAGGAATTTCTTCACTAAGAGAGTTGTGAGTTTTTGGAACTCCTTGCAACAGAAATCTGTGGGGACTGAGTCTAGTCTATTCGATAAGGTCTCCCATGCAAGGCTTCTAGAAAAAGTGAGAGGGCATGGGATCCAAGGGCCTGCTGCCCTGTGGATCCAGAGCTGGCTTGCCCAAAGGAGGCAGAGAGTGTGTATAGATGGGTCTTTTTCTAAATGGAGTTCGGTCACCAGTGGTGTGCCCCAGGGGTCTGTTCTGGAACCCTGGCTGTTTGTCATTTTCATAAATGACCTGGATGAGGAAGTGGAGGGATGGGTTGGTAAGTTTGCCGACGACACGAAGGTTGGTGGGGTTGTGGATAGTCTGGAGGGATGTCAGAAGTTACAGAGGGACATAGATAGGATGCAAGACTGGGTGGACAAGTGGCAGATGGACTTCAACCCAGATAAATGCGTAGTGGTCCATTTTGGCAGGTCAAATGGGATGAAGGAGTACAATATAAAAGGAAAGACTCTTCATACTGCAGAGGATCAGAAGGACCTTGGGGTCCGGGTCCATAGGACTCTAAAATCGGCCCCGCAGGTGGAGGAGGTGGTTAAGAAGGCGTATGGTGTGCTGGCCTTTATCAATCGAGGGATTGAGTTTAGTAGTCCGGGGATAATGATGCAGCTATATAAGACCCTCGTCAGACCCCACTTGGAGTACTGTGTTCAGTTCTGGTCGCCTCATTACAGGAAGGATGTGGAAAAGATTGAAAGGGTGCAGAGGAGATTTACAAGGATGTTACCTGGATTGAGTGGCATGCCTTATGAGGATAGGCTGAGGGAGCTCGTCTTTTCTCCCTGGAGAGACGTAGGATGAGAGGAGACCTAATAGAGGTATATAAGATGTTGAGAGGCATAAATAGGGTGGACTTTCAGAGGCTTTTTCCCAGGGTGGAAATGGCTGCTACGAGAGGACACAGGTTTAAGGTGCTGGGGGGTAGGTACAGAGGAAATGTTTGGGGAGAAGTTTTTCACACAGAGGGTGGTGGGCGAGTGGAATCGGCTGCCGTCAGTGGTGGTGGAGGCAAACTCAATAGGGTCTTTTAAGAGACTCCTGGATGAGTGAATGGGACTTAATAGGATGGAGGGTGGGAGGTAGGCCTAAAAGGTAGGGATATGTTCGGCACAACTTGTGGGGCCGAGGGGCCTGTTTTGTGCTGTAGTTTTTCTATGTTTCTATGTTTCTTAACGCTGGGATAGATATATCTTTGATCGGTAAGAGAATCAGGGCTTATGGGAAAAGGGCAGGAAAGTGGATGCAAGGAATGCCAGCCCTGATCCTATTAATTGGCAGAGTAGGCTCAAGTGGCCGAATGGCCTACTCCTGTTCCTATATCTTATCGTCTTACGGTCTTATTAGAACGAAATTTTAAGGGGAAAGTCCTGACATAAACTTTATTGCCAGAAGTTTCAGAATGCTAGTATGGGGAAAATATCGAGCTGAAGTCCACTGGTGCTTTGCGACTTCAGTAACTGTTTTAACAATGCCAGGTTAAAGTCCAACAGGTTTATTTGGTAGCAAATACCATTAGCTTTCGGAGCGCTGCTCCTTCGTCAGATGGAGTGGAAATGTGCTCTCAAACAGGGCACAGACACAAAATCAAGTTACAGAATACTGATTAGAATGCGAATCCCTACAGCCAACCAGGTCTTAAAGATACAGACAATGTGGGTGGAGGGAGCATTAAACACAGGTTAACACAGCTTTGCGACTTGCCAAACCAACACTATCTGTCTGGCTCCCATCCCTATATTACTGGCACATCGCAGCATGAATCAGCGACTCTGAGCAAACAGTACAAAAACCAGATCCTTCCACTCAGTAAGATTTCGACACCTCAAATCGAGGCCAAAGATTCTATTGGTGATGAAATTGTCCAAACATCAGAACTCACACCTGAATATAAGTGGGGAATGATGTGGCGTCAAGGGGCATCAGGAAATTATCGTGATCAGATTGTCTTCAAATGCTGCGTGAAAACATCGTTTAACTCCGCATTGTATGAGTATTTCATACGCACGGTCAAACTGCTGTCTTTCATTCGAAGAAGTAAAGCATGCTCTGTCGTTGTAATACCGCATCTGCTGTGGTGGGACTCGAACCCGGGTTCCCAGAACATTAGCTGACTTTCTGAATTAATGGTCTAGCGATAATACCAATAAGCCATCACCTCCTAGAGTATTGCCTGCCTTGGAGGTTGATCAAATATGGATTGTTTTTTTTTGGAGCCTTGGAGGATAAGGGGGTGGGGTGGTTGTACTTGGCCTGATAGAGGTTTACAAGATTATGACAGGCTTGGATAGAGTGGATAGTCAGAGTCTTTTTCCCAGGGTCGAAAAGTCAACTACTCGGGGACTTAGGTTGAAAGCGAGCGCGGGAAAGTTTAAAAGAGATGAAAGGGGCAACTTTTTCACACAGAAGCTGGTGAATGCCTGGAACGCGCAGCCGGAGGAGGCGGTGGAAGCAGATTCTAAAACGACGTTTAAGTGGCATCTGGATAGATACATGAATAGGCAGGGAACAGAGGGATATGGACCACGTAGAGGCAAGAAAATTTCCGACTGTAGAGGCATTTGTGTCGGCACACACTTGGTGGGCCGAAGGGCCTTTTCCTGTGTTGTACTGTTCTTTGTTCTTTGTTCTTTGTTCCTTCTTCATAAACATCATTGCTGACTAGTCCGTCCTCGCTGCATTATTGCTCAGTGGTAAAAGGAAGTCATTATCTCAAATCGGGCGTGTAAAATACTGATGTCAGTTCCAACATGTCGGCATTAAAATTGCGTTTACTACAAATTGGAGTAGAGTTGCCAATAACGAAATTTAATAGGATTTGATGAATTATAATTTAGATTTCAACAGCACCTCCAAAGTTTCGTAATTAACGGGTTTCTGCTCATCTCAACGCAATTATGTAAAACTGTGAGCTGATATGAAATGATTTATTAGTTGACAAATGCCATTCTGGCATTTGAGAAAAAAGAGTGCCTCGTTGCAATTTTGATTGAACAACCATAAATGCGAAATCGGCATAATCAGTTCTCTCGTCATTCCAGCTTTAAGAACTGCTCGCGAGCCTTATTGGTTGGATGTGATTCTGTCACATCCGCCAATCAGATGTTGCAATGTGTCTGGAGATCCTGGCTGGCCCCCTTCCCATCCCATTCACCACTGCGCTCGTCCAGGCACAGATGAACAGCGGACCCGGCAGCTTGGTTAGCGGCTGGAACACAAACAAGGGGCGATTTTTCACAGAAATAAGATGGTCCGTGAGCGGTAATACCCATAATTTTAAATCTGCTGATATTTTGATATAATCCTTCACTGGAAAATAGACTTTAAAAATATTTCGGCGTGACCAAGCATTCGGGCTGAGGCAACTGGGATGATTTGTGCTGGAAATGATATATTATAAACGATTTTGGCAATTCAGATGGTCGCTGTTATACTGTATGTGGGTTTTCGATCAAATATCTGGGGAGGTTCGCTATTCAATACTTGAAGAGCTACAACTGGGGGCCTTTGTTGGGAATATCGCAGAGGATTTGGGTTTAGACCTGAAGGAGCTCAAAGCTCGCAGCTTTCGGATTGTGCCTGGTCACAAAAAACAATATTTCGAAGTAAATATGAACAATGGTAATTTATTTGTGAAGGAAAAGATTGACAGAGAAAATCTCTGCGGACCGACTGCGGCGTGCCTGTTATCTTTACAAACAGTGATAGAAAACCCTTTCACTCTGCACGATGTTGAAGTGGAGATTCTGGATGTAAACGACAATGCTCCGACATTTCCTAAAAATCAATTCCGCCTTGAAATCTCCGAGGCGGCCGCACCAGGAACCCGGTATCCACTTGATTCTGCGCACGATCCAGACGTAGGAACCAACTCCCTGCAGTCATACCGGCTACTAACAGACGAGAATTTTGTCTTGAATGTTGAGAGTCGAAATGCGAATGAAGATATGCCAGTATTAGTTTTGAAAAGGTCACTGGATAGAGAAAAAGTAGCACATCACAGGTTACGCTTGATTGCCAAAGACGCAGGAATCCCTCCGCGGTCAGGAACGGCTGAGATAATAATCAGTGTACAAGATGCGAACGACAACACGCCGGTGTTCGCCAAACCAGTTTGCAACGTCAGCCTTTCCGAAAATATAACCAGAGGGACATTGGTGATCAAACTAAATGCCACTGACTTGGACGATGGTTTGAACGGTGAGATTATTTATTCTTTCACGAGTCACACAGCGGTTAGAGTGCGGGAGTTGTTCAGTCTGGATTCTAAAACTGGAGAAATCAGAATCAGGGGCAATTTAAACTATGAGGAGAACAAGCTTTTTGAGATTAATGTGCAAGCAACGGACAAGGGACCTTATGCAGTCCCTGCTTATTGCCTTGTGCTGGTTCATGTTGTGGATATCAATGATAACGTCCCAGAGGTGACTGTTTCTACGTTGTTCAGTCCAGTTAACGAAGACTCAGTGTCCGGGACAGTTGTGGCTCTAATCAGTGCAACAGACAAAGATTCAGGAGAAAATGGGCAGGTGGAATGTAAAGTCGCAGAAAACGTTCCCTTTCAACTGGATTCATCATCTAAGAAATACTTAACATTGCGTACAAAACAGGGACTTGATCGTGAAAATGTCTCCAGGTATGAAGTCACAGTTATGTGCAGTGATTCAGGATCCCCACCTCTCACCTCACAGAAAGTCATCCTGGTGGAGGTTTCGGATGTAAATGACAATGCGCCACGCTTTTCGCGACCTTTATATACAGCTTATGTGATGGAGAACAACGTTATTGGAACGTCTATATTTTCAGTGACAGCTTTTGATCCAGATTTAAAACAGAACTCTCGACTAAACTATTCCATTCAATCAACACAGGTACAGGACGAGTCAGTATTTAGTTACGTCCACATCCAATCAGAAAAGGGAACTATAATTTCTCAAAGGTCTTTTGACTACGAAAGAATCAAAAGTTTTCAGTTTGAAGTTCAGGTTACGGACTCTGGAGTCCCGTCACTATCCAGCACCGTCACAGTAGAGTTGGTAATCCTTGATCAGAATGATAATGCTCCTGTCATCGTACATCCATTGCCAGAATATGGATCTACAGTAACAGAGATTGTATCTCGTTTTGCAGAACCAGGCTATCTAGTTGCCAAGGTGTCGGCCACAGATGCCGACTCTGGTCAGAACGCACGCCTCACTTACGAGATTCGTCAGGCTACTGACCAGGGACTTTTTACCATTTCACCAGATACAGGTGAAATCTGGACCATCCGAGGCATTATGAGCAAAGATGCCACGAGGCAAAGGTTGGTTATTGCTGCAAAAGACAACGGTTCACCTCCGCTTTCAGCCACAATGACAATCATCTTATCACTGACAGAGGGTGATACGGAAATGCTTTCTGATGTGACCAGTTTGTTTGAAGATCCAGGTTCCTTTAATCATGTCAGCCTTTACTTGGTTATATCTTTAGGGATAACATCATCTGTTTTCCTCATCATTTTAATTATCCTCGCCATTAAGGTTCATAAAAACAGGAATCGTTTTGGAGTCCATATCGGTTACCTGGACACGTGTTGCTGTTTCGAAGACCTGAATGGAATTCAAAAAGCCAGCAGAAATCTTGAACTTGGTCCGAACTACGTCGAAGTTTTTGGGGGCGATCCACTTTCTCAAAGCTTCCGCTATGACACTTGTTCGACCTCAGGTACAGTTAAGAAGGATACAAAGTTCCTTGACATGTACGGGTCATCTGTATGCAAAACAAACGTACCGAATGGGAATGACGAACCTTTCCGGAATGTAAACATCCGGAACTCCAGAAATAATGAGGTGAGGCACTTCTGATAACAAAAATATTTTGAATTTCTTTTTTTCAGGCACCCGTTGAAATACTGGAAAACCAATCGCCCGACTTTAAGCAGATGCTGCAGAGAAATGGTAGATGTATCAATTATCATGCATCTGAACCTATTTTGCTATTTCTACCTTTAATAATTATGTCTCGTCAAGGCACTATTTCAATTGAGAAGTCTAGCAGAAGTGTCAAGGGTCATGATGTAATTTAGCAGCAAAGTGGAAATCATGAAGTTGAGAGAAGTCAAAAATTGGCGTAAAGGGCACCACAATTGGGTTATCGCAGATTTCAGCAGCAAAGGGGCTGAAAGAATGTTTCACTCTTTGAGGTTCTGCATGACCAAAATGAAGCAATTGGTCTGAATTCAGAAAGAAGAACGTGTCGCAGTTTTATACCTGAACT
Source organism: Mustelus asterias (assembly GCF_964213995.1). Taxonomy (NCBI): domain Eukaryota; kingdom Metazoa; phylum Chordata; class Chondrichthyes; order Carcharhiniformes; family Triakidae; genus Mustelus; species Mustelus asterias. Next base: position 7,798,966 of record NC_135816.1, on the reverse strand, counting down.
TGAGAAGAAGCAGGGAAGTAGATGAATATTGTGTTCCAGTACTATGGAGAACGTTGACAGAAACGTTACGATGAGCATATTAACAAGAGGTGGCCATTCAGCACCTCAAACGCATACCGCCTTTCAACTAGATCATGGCGGGTCTACATCTTAATTCTATCTCACTCGCCTTGGTTCCATATTCCTTAAGATTCACAGAGCATAGGTATTTCGAATTTATTGTGATACGTTCAATTGGCCCCAGCTGCCAATGTCAGCTTCGGACACAGAAGTTCAAATCTGTATGCCCCTTAAACAGCGGGATCATTCCAAAACAATCGAGCTCTAATTCTCAGTTTGGGCCCTGTTGTTCTGGAATTCCTCACCCGTGGAGATAGTTGTCGCTGATCATCCCTTAATCATCCTTAAAGTTTTAATTAGTTCATTCCTTCATTTGCTTCATGCAATTGAATAAAAGTCTAGATTATAAAACCTGTTCTTACAAGCTAAAATAATTTTCATTGTGATGTATCTATGCTGCATCTTTTATTCATTCATCGAATATGAACGTCTCTGGCAAGGGCGACATATTGCTACCCATCCTTAATTGTCCTTGAGAAGTTGGTGGTGACTTGCTTTCTTGAAATACGGCAGCCCATGTGCTGTAGGTACGTGCGCAATGTTGTTAGAGTGTGAGATGAGACTCCAGCTGCTGGTGTTCGTTTACACCATCTACACTTGTACTTGTGGATGACAGTGATCGTTTGCTTGAAGCATGTGTCGAATGGCATTTGGAGATTGGCTGCAATGCATCTGGTAGATGGTGTACATTGCTGCTTCTGTACACCGCTGTCGTGGGAGGGAATCTATATGTTGATGGATAGAATCATAGCTGCTTTGACCTGGATGGTGCCGAGCTTGCTGAGTGTTAATGAAGCTGCAGCCAACCAGGCAATTGCAAAGCGTTGCACCACACTCCTGCCTTGTGTCCAGGACAGGCTTGTGGGGTGTTTGGGGAATCATGAGGTGAGTCATTCTCCAAGGAATTCTGAGCCTTTGATTTGCTTTTTTAACTGCGTATTTATGTGGCTGGCTCAGTTAACTGTCTGGTGAATGTTAACCCCCAGGATGTTGATGGTGGTGAGCTCAGCGGTGGTAATGTCGTTGAATGTCAAGGGCAAATAGTTAGATTATCTGTTGCTGATTATAGTTATTGTCTGGAGCAATTGCTTGGAAAAATTGCTATTTGCCACCAATCAGTTCAATTATAAATGCTGAGGACGTCTTTCTGCCTGCGAACGTGGTCTACCTCAGTATCTAATTTGGCAATGCTACAGAACTCTGTGCCATCATCAGCAAGCGTGTTACCCCCTGGCCTTATGGCAGAGCCAAAGTGAAAAATAAAGCAGCTGAAGATGGTACGGTGCCTCACAGTTGACACAATTTTAAGATTGGGTTTAACGAGGGCTCTCTACCACTGAAACATAACTGCCTCCCCTTCGTCTTTCAGCCATGTTTAGATAAATGCCAACACCCCCAACATGATATATGTATATTTTCATATTTCTGTGGTCCTGTATCTATTCTGTGTATGTGTGTTAATCATCGGAGAGGTTATTTGACGTCAAATTCTCTATGGAGTCTCAGGACGAAAGAGTACAGGTGCTACCTCTCTGCATTTGTAATGAGGCCTTATGGTGGGTTAATTTTGCAGGTAAACAGAATAGATTTGAAATTTCAATTTGGAGTTAAGTGTTGAAATTGATGTGTGGCTATCACATTTCAACGGACGTCGACAGCGCCAAAGACCATTTGCATCCTAATGAAGATTAGTCAGTAAACAGAAGCAGCCATTTTAAACTGGATTGATGTGAAATAGAATCAAAAGCAGAACATGTGGGGAGCTTAAGTTTAAAGGGATTTGTGAAGACAATGAGAAGCGACTATTAAAAGTGGCAATACGAATGAGAACAGTTTTTTTTAGCTGGGGGGAGGTATTGTGAGGGACTTCCCATTGATGTATCCTCTGTTTTGGCTGTGAAAAAGTGCTAACTGAAGAAAATAACTGAAACTTAGGCCTGGCGAATTTTTATCCTGGAAAGCAATTTATTGTGCGCAACTGTCTTTGAAAAACCTCATCAGTGTGTTCGTGTAAACGTCATCATTGGAGTTCACAGGGTTTTCGTTGCTCAGTAGCTATCCCTCCTCAGTCCGACAATACGAAAGAAACAGATTGCAATCGACTGAGACAGATGTTGATATGAGACCTGGCTTGTTTAACATTAACATCAGCTCCAGTCAGAACACACCATTATTATTTAAATCATTTTAGTACTCTCCACAAACCTTTCATGATTTCTGTATTTCCAGACCAAAATCGAGCTATTCATCTATATTTCCTCGTTTCTTGTCATTTCGAACAGCTATCATTTAGAACATTTGTGGGTTACCATTAATCAAAAGTTTAACTGGACTGGCCATATAAATACCATGGCTACTACAAAAGGTTAGGGGCTCGAATGCAACAAGTTGTTGGAGAAGATTCTTAGAGATAGGATGTATGCGCATTTAGAAAGGAATAAACTCATTAACGATAGTCAGCATGATTTTGTGAGAGGGAGGTCATACCTCATTAACCTGGTGGAGTTTTTTGAATAAGTGACGAGAATGGTTGACGAGGGAAGGGCCGTGGATGTCGTCTATATGGACTTTAGTAAAGCGTTTGACAAAGTCCCTCATGGTAGGCTGGTGAAAAAGGTTGGATCTCATGGGATAAAGGGGGAGGTGGCTAGATGGGTGGAGAACTGCTTTGGTTACAGAAGACAGAAGGTGGTAGTGGAAGGGTCTTTTTCCGGCTGGAGGCCTGTGACTAGTGGTGTTCCACAGGGCTCTGTATTGGGACCTCTGCTGTTTGTGATTTATATAAACGATCTGGAAGAAGGTGTAACTGGGGTGATCAGGAAGTTTGCGGACGACACAAAATTGGCAGGACTTGCAGATAGTGAGGAGCATTGTCAGAGGCTACAGAAGGATATAGATAGGCTGGAAATTTGGGCAAAGAAATAGCAGATGGAGTTCAATCCTGATGAATGCGAAGTGATGCATTTTGGTAGAAATAATGTAGGGAGGAGCTATACGATAAATGGCAGAACCTTAAAGGGTGTAGATACGCAGAGGGACCTGGGTGTGCAAGTCCACAGATCCTTGAAGGTGACGTCACAGGTGGAGAAGGTGGTGAAGAAGGCATATGACATGCTTGCCTTTATAGGACGGGGCATAGAGTATAAAAGTTGGGGTCTGATGTTGCAGATGTATAGAACGTTGGTTCGGCCGCATTTGGAATACTGCGTCCAATTCTGGTCGCCAAACTACCAGAAAGACGTGGAGGCTTTGGAGAGAGTACAGAGGAGGTTTACCAGGATGTTGCCTGGTATGGAGGGGCTTAGTTATGAGGAGAGATTTGGTAAACTGGGGTTGTTCTCCCTGGAAAGACGGAGGATGAGGGGAGACTTAATAGAGGTGTATAAAATTATGAAAGGCATAGATAGGGTGAACGTTGGGAAGCTTTTCCCCAGGTCGGTGTTGACGTTCACGAGGGGTCATAGGTTCAAGGTGAATGGGGGGAGGTTTAACACAGATATCAGAAGGACATATTTTACACAGAGGGTGGTGGGGGCCTGGAATGCGCTGCCAGGCAAGGTGGTGGAGGCGGACACACTGGGAACGTGTAAGACTTATCTAGATAACCATATGAACGGAGTGGGAATGGAGGGATACAAAAGAATGGGCTAGTTTGGGCCAGGGAGCGGCACGGGCTTGGAGGGCCGAAGGGCCTGTTCCTGTGCTGTATTGTTCTTTGTTCTTTGTTCTTTGTAACGCGTATCTCATGATTTCCCAAAGGCTTTCCACAATCTACAAGGCACAAGGCAGAAGCATAATGCCACACTCTCCCTACCCTTGATTAGTACAGATTGAAAAACAATAAGGAAGTTTGACATGACCCAGGACAAAGCACCCCATCTCCAAACATGCATTCACTTCACCATTGACGCACAATGGCAGCAGTGCATACCATCTACAAGACGCACTGAGTAACTCACCAAGACGTCTTACACAGCATCCTCCAAACACAAAGAAGTAGAAGGATAGTGTATACGTGGGAACACCACCATGTGGGATTTCACTTTCAAGTCTTTCGGCATCCAGACTGGAGTTATATTGCCTTTCCTTCACTCTCGCTGGGAAGAAGACCTGAAACAATGAAGCACAGTGGTCCATCAAGCTTACTTCCAAAATGCATCACCTAGCACTTGCCCATATTAAATTGCATCTGCTCAATTAAGCTAATCACTCAAACCGCCAATAACCATGTGAAACGTCTCACTCTAAATTTATTTTGCTATCTAACGTACAACCGTAGAGAGGGTATAAACAAGGGAGGAAGGTTTGTGGCCAATATTAAGAGAACTATCGTTATCAGATACAGTTCTTGGGCCTAAACATTGCTTTCCTTCGAAGAATCTGTTTGCCCTTATACATTAGTATGTGTCAACATATTTTAGCTTTCCTGCGTTTTCTGAAAATTGATATATTTGCAAGTCACCATGGTGAGTGACTTGGAGGGAATGTTCAGGTGGCGATGTTTCCAAGCGCCAGCTATCTTTGTCCTAGTAGATGGTGATGGCGTTGGGTTGAAAGATTTTGTTGAACGCGGGTTGGCAGATTCCTTCAATTCATCTTGCAGATGTACACACGGCGGCCATTGGGCATCCATGGTAGAGGGGATGAATGGTTGGCGGTGAGGTTTCAATCAAGCAGACAGCAATGATCTGGATAGTGTCAAACTTCTGGACTGTTGTTGGAGCTGCATTCATAAAGGCAAGAGTGGAGTATTCTAATACACTCCTGACTTGTGCCTGGTGGACTGTGGACAGACTTTGGGAAGTCAGGAGGTGAGTTATTTGCTGCCGGATGACTAGCCTCTGACGTATACTTGTAGCCATAGTATTTATAAGGCGAGTCCAGATCAGTTTCCTGTTAATGGCAACGCCTAGGATGTTGACCGTGGGGGATTCAGCGATGGTAATGCCAATGAATGACAAGGGGTGATGATCTGACACTCTCCTGGATATGCACATTGCCTGGAATTTGTGTTTTACTTGCCACTTGTTAACCCAAGTCTAGATATTGAACAGGCCTTCTTGCATTTGGACATGGACTACTTCAAAATTGGGGAGTTTCGAATGATGCTGAACATTGTGCAGTCATCAGCAAACATCCCTACTCCTGACCTTATGATGGAATGAATGTCATTGATGAAGCATCTGAAGATGGTTGGGCCTGGAACATTACACTGAGGAACTCCTGCAGTGATGTCCAGATGCTGAGGTAATTGGCCTCCAAAAAACAATGGACAGTTTTCATTTGCTATGGCTCCTTAATGAAATCATAGAAATCATAGAAACCCTACAGTACAGAAAGAGGCCATTCGGCCCATCGAGTCTGCACCGACCACAATCCCACCCAGGCCCTACCCCCATATCCCTACATATTTACCCACGAATCCTTCTAACCTACGCATCTCAGGACACGAAGGGCAATTATTTTTTAGCATGGCCAATCAACCGAACCCGCACATCTTTGGACTGTGGGAGGAAACCAGAGCACCCGGAGGAAATCCACGCAGACACGAGGATAATGTGCAAACTCCACACAGACAGTGACCCAAGCTGGGAATCTCACACTTTGCTTCAGGCTGCCACTATGTCAAGGGCAGTCAAAATCATTTCACCTCTGGAACTCAGTGCTTCTGTCGATGTTTCAAGCAAAGCTAAAATGAGGTCAGAAGCTTTGTGGCCCTTGTGGAACTGGAACTAACAATCGTTAAGCAGGTTGTTGGCAAGAAATATGACTTGATAGCGCTGTTGATTATCCCTTCCATTAGGTTATTGATGATCGCGTATGGATTGATGGGGCGGGGATTGGCTGGGTTGGATTTCTCCTCCTTTCTGTGTACAAGACATGTCTGGAAAACGTTCCACATTGTTAGTTGAATGCCAGTATTGTAGCTGTTTAGGAACAGCTTGGCTGGAGGTGCAGCACGTTTTGGACGCCAGTACTATTGCCAGAATATTGCCAAATTCAGAGCCTTTGCAGTTTCCAGTGACTTCAGCCATTTCTCAACATCACATGGAGAGAATTGAACTGACGAAACACAGGCATCTGTGATGCTGATGACCCCATGAGGAGACGGAGACGGATCACACATTCGGCACCTTAGCCTGAAGATTGTTGCAAATGTTTGAGCGTCTCCCTTGTGGAAGTAATGAAGGAACTATTATGTTATTTTAAACTCATCGCTAAATCTTCGTTCTGACAGCATAGTGATGTTCGGTTTAGAGAATGTTTACAGTTTAAGTAATGCCCGTTGTGAAACAATCATGGGGCACACATAGCACAGCTTAACTACCGAGTGAAGTTCATAATTTATGTTTGCGTAGATTTGCCCAAGTAATTCAACCTCACATTCAAAGTACCTGTGTGGTATTTAATGTTAATACAGTAGCTTTGGTCCCTCTGGTGTAAGGTCGTCAAATAAGTACCAGAACGGAGGCAGCTCTGTGCAGTGGAATTGCGCCAATTTACAACTATGTTATTTGTAATTTATTCAAGGAATGTGGCTTCGCTGGCACGGCGAGCATTCATTGCCCTTTCTTAAATGTCCTTTCGAAGGTGGTGCTGAGCTTCCTTCTTGAACCACTGTACACCATGAGGTCTGGTACACCCAACGTGCCGTTACGTTCGGAGTTCCAGGATTTTAACCTAGCGACAGCGCAAGAACGGCGATATATATGCAAGTCAGGGTGGTAAGTGGCTTAGAGGGGACCTTCGTGTTGTTGGTGGCGAGAGTGAATGTTTATGGAAGGGATGGCAGTCGAGCTTAATTCACATAAAATGGGGCGACATGGCAGCGAGCACTGCTGCTTCACAGCGCCAGGAACCTGGGTTCGATTCGGACCTCGGGAGGCTCCGTGGGGTTTGCACATTCTCCCCTTGATTGCGTGGGTTTCCCTCGGGGGCTCCGATTTCATCCCACAGTCTAAAGGTGCATTGGCCATGCTAATTTGCCCTTTAATTATCCAAAGATGATCAATGAGCAAGGTTATGGGGATAGGGCGGGGGTGGGCCGAGGGAGAGTGTTCTTTCTGAGTGTCGGACTTGATGGATAGAATGGACCCCTTCAGTACTGCAGGGATTCTATGAATTCCATGGAAACCTCTGAGGCACAGGGAAAATCCATTAACCTCTATATCTATATCCTAAAGCACAACAGGTTAATTCGCTGTGCCATCTATTCTCTAATAATTTACTTAAATAGTTTTCTTAAAGAATACGGCAATGCGGTAAGAGACAACCTCAGAACAATATGCCTATGTTTTTGGTTACCAGACAACAAAGCAGGAAAAGGGATGACAAGGCCGGCCAGTTGTAATTCAGTTGGTTAAATTTGGAAGTTTACTTTAATAAAGGCATGCTGAAATGTAATGGAGATCATGGCAACGAGCTTGCAATCACGCACTGCTTGGTATATTACATAATTCAATGGCGAGCTGTGTGTTGTTGCGTACGGCATTTCCGTGTATAAATATAATGATTTAGAGAAAGTAGTAGAAATATTCGGCTTAGCATTCAAACATTGAGGGACATTGAAGGTTGTAATGGGCAGACATTGCGCAATAAAACTTCTTGACGTGTAACTGGATTGCGCGCTGAGATGCATCTGACGAACACTACCGCTAGCTCCCTTTCTTCCGCCAAATCGTGGCAGTAGTGTCCGAAGGGAAGCAGCAATAATGATAGATAAAACCATGCCCTGACAAATTAATGTAGATCTCCAAAAGTGCTGAAGATAAGAATCACACCCGATTCGGAACCCTGGAAACTTAAGAATTTTCACCGAAATTGTCCATGGCATATGATGTGGGAAGCCGACGATTAGGAGCTGACTAATCAAGAAACCTCACAATGTCACGTAAAATGTGGATCACTGCGCCAGAAATTCATACGATTCTGAAATCATGTGCTCGTTGAGTAGAAAATGAAGGATAGCCTATCATGTCACTGGAACAACTCCACAAAACAATGAAGCACGGTGCGAAACATTATTCACTCAAATCCATGAGCCGGGGGTGGGGCAGGGGGGAGGGGGAGGCGGGGGCAGGGGGGGCGGGAGAGGGGATGGGGAGGGGGGGAGGTTGGCATCATCAGAGGCACAGAGCTCATGATGACATGATAGTCCGCATTTAAATTATTGTATCAGCCGAAGTATGAGGGAAATGTAGCTGACTGATGACGACATTGTCAAACTTTTGGAAGGCTTTTTAAAGGAAATGTAACACGTTAAAGTGATAACTTATGTGGGTTCCGCTTCTTTGCTGCTATTTAGTTCATGGATGTGGTGGTTACTCTTGAAAAGTCGCGACTGGATTCATTCCTTGTGAATGTTGCGGTCGCTAATGAACTAGATATTTCGCAACCGAATGGCGTTTAAACAATGAAACGTCTCTGACGTATTGCACATCAATTGGCTATTCCATTAAAAGAGTGCGAATGTGAGCTGCCTCACTCTTTTCTCGGTGGATATTTGACATATATGTTGGGAATTTTCCAACATTTCAGTTCAATGTGAGAGTCTACCTGTTGGTTACGAAAGATAAGCTCCTCTCCCTTGAGAACATGATTGGTCCAGTTGTTGGAAGAAACTCCATACCAGCTTCTTCTGGAATATTTCATCCCAGACAAACAGGCCAAAAATAGCGTTGGAATGTTGTCTATCTTTGCGCTAGACAACACCTTGGATCAAGTAAAGTAATCGGCGTAAAACGTAGCCGGACTCGACAAAGATAGTGATATGCTTGAAAGACATTAAGCTGTTTTGTGCCTGACAGCTAGATGTGAATCGCAGTATAGCGTGCAAAGGACAAGGTGTTTATGTTTTATCAATTGGCTTATAATGCCGGTCTATTGGAAAAGAAGTGCAGCCGAGCTCTAGTCATCAAACTAATCGCTTTTGGCTTCAACAACGGTTCCAACGGAAAGACAGTGTTTTCGGCGTACACGCATCTGGTATATTGTTTGAGTTAGGTTGATAGAAACAATATTGGGCCATTCAGATCCTTGAGCTTACTTTGCTTTCAATTGGGTTTTGAGTCATCGGTAATTAAACTGCATTTACTCAAATTAGCCCAATCTTCTTTACCTAACATAAATCTAACGAGGCCAGTCTTAAAAGCGTCATTTTCACAGAAGTCATATGTTTTGCTCGAGAACGTTCCAGGGTTGTCCTGTTCTAAAATGCTAAATCCTAACTTTACTATTCGGTATACATCAACATTTGTTGCAATACCTACTTGCCAGCTTTTTTCCACATCGTCATTATTATTTAGTAAAGGGAAATCTTCATCACAACAGCATGTTATAGTGCAAGGACTTGGCACACCGATTGCAACAAGTGTACATTAATAATGTGTTGTCACCAAGTTTAAAGTTGAAGTTTTTGATCTTAGCTTTAAACAGCATAGTTATGATTCTGAAAAGCCTCCTTAATTCGGAAGCACTTTTTACGTAGCTTCGTGCAGTGATATAGGCTATATATTGATGTGTACTAATATGGAAAAACATATTGGGAAAAAGAATATGATCCAACAAGAGTTGAAAACATTATTTAGTTGAATTTTTGATGCATTTGTCTGAGCTTTCAGCAGCAAATTTAAGGAGTTGACAGCAGCTCGCCTATTAAGCATGCTATCCATTTTATGTAGTATTTGAGGATTTGTTGGATAATGGTAGGAGCTTTCGACTGTTATTAACAGATAAGTAAAGACCAGCTCTGACGAAGTGTCATCCAGGCGAGAAACGTCAGCTCTGTTCTCCTGCCACAGATGTTTCAGACCTACTGAGATTTTCCAGCATTTTTTGTTTTTGTTTCAGGTTCCAGCACCTGCAGTATTTTGCTGTCTATAAAGTAAAACCCTGCAATCCATTAAAACATGAAAATAATGAACAATTACATTTTTGATTGAACAACCATAAATATGAATGTCAATGATTTTCCAAGACATTACAGCTTTAAGAGCTAAGCAGATGCCTGATTGGCTGGAGCTGATTAGGTGCTATCCACCAATGAACAGCTGCAATTTGCCTGGCGATCCGGACTGTCCCCTTCCCTTCCCGTCCAACATTGCGCAGAGGCAGTTAAATGTTGAAGGTCGGGCCCACAGCATTGTCAGCGATTTTGCATTCGAAACTAAACGGTGATTATTCGCGAAAAGATCGACACGGAAGCGATTTTCAGACGTTTAAAACGACAGGTATTTCGGGAAGTCTGCTCCTTCCGCAAGGAAAATAATACATCAGTGGCTTCATCCGAATGATTTATCGAACTGAGCTCTCGCGCTGAAACAATTGGGATGCTTTGTGCTGGAAATGAGATATTCTAAACGACACTGGCTGTTAAAATGGTCACTGTTGTACTGTGCATTCTCCTTCTGGGATCTCATTTCTTGCCAGATTCATTATTCCATTCCTGAAGGGCTGCAACTGGGCGCCTTTGTTGGGAATATCGCAAAGGATTTGGATTTAGACCTGAAAGAGCTCGGAGTTCGCAGTTTTCGGATTATGCCTGGTCCGACAAAAGAATATTTCGACGTAAATTTGAACGACGGTAATTTATTTGTGAGCAAAGAGATTGACAGAGAAGAGCTGTGTGGGTCGAGTGCAAAGTGTGTCTTGTCTTTAGAAACGGTGATCGAAAACCCTTTCAGTCTCTATGATGTCGAAGTGGAGATTCTGGATGTAAATGATAACACTCCGACATTTCCAAAAGCTCAGTTCCGCCTGGAAGTCTCCGAAGTGGCGGCACCGGGGACACGCTATCCACTTGAGTGCGCTCACGACCCGGACGTAGGAACCAACACGCTGCAATTTTATGAGCTATCTGCAAACGAATATTTCGCTTTAAATGTTGAAAGCCGAAATGGAAATGAAGACATGCCGGTGCTAGTTTTGGAAAGAACACTGGATAGAGAAAAGATATCAAATCACAGGTTAGTGCTGGTTGCCAAAGACGGCGGCGTCCCTGTGCGATCCGGAACTGCAGAAATATTAATCGTTGCCCAAGATGTCAATGATAACGCGCCTGTCTTCTCCCAGACAGTTTATAGGGTCAGTCTCTTGGAAAGCACACCCACAGGAACACTGGTGATAAAATTAAATGCCACCGATGCAGACGATGGTTCTAATGGAGAAATAGTGTACTCATTCAGTCGCCATACCTCTGCAAAAGTCCTGGATTTTTTTACTGTGGATTCCAAAACTGGTGAAATCAGAGTAGGGAGAAATTTAAATTATGAAGAGAACAGTCTGATTGATATCAATGTACAAGCAATGGATAAGGGACCAGTCTCAATACCATCTTATTGTCATATATTGGTTCAGATTGTGGATGTAAATGACAATGCACCAGAGGTGACTATAGCTACACTGTTCAGTCCAGTTCCTGAGAACTCTATTCCCGGGACAGTTGTAGCTCTGATCAGTGCAACAGACAAAGATTCAGGAGAAAATGGGCGGGTAGAATGTAAAGTCGCAGAAAGCTTTCCCTTTCGACTGGATACATCCTCCAAGAAGTACTTAACATTGCGTACAAAACAGGGACTTGACCGGGAAAATGTCTCCAGGTACGAAGTCACAGTTGTGTGCAGTGATTCCGGATCTCCTCCTCTCATCTCACAGAAAGTCATCCTGGTGGAGATTTCGGATAAAAACGACAACGCACCACGCTTTTCACGATCTTTATATACAGCTTATGTAATGGAGAACAATGTTATTGGAACGTCTTTATTTTCAGTGAGAGCTTTTGATCCAGATTTACACCAGAACTCTCGACTAAACTATTCCATACAACCGACGCGAGTACAGGATGAGTCAGTATTTAGTTACGTCCACATCCAGTCAGAAAAGGGAACCATATTTTCTCAAAAATCTTTTGACTACGAAAGACTCAAAAGTTTTCAGGTGCAAGTTCAGGTTAGGGACTGTGGAGTCCCATCGCTCTCCAGTAATGTCACTGTCGAGGTAGTTATCCTTGATCAGAATGACAATGCTCCTGTCATCGTGCATCCATTGCCTGACTATGGATCTCCAGTAACAGAGACTGTATCTCGTTTCGCAGAACCAGGCTATCTGGTTGCTAAAATATCGGCCACAGATGCCGACTCTGGTCAGAATTCACGCCTCTCTTACCAGATTCTGCAAAGCACAGACCATGGACTTTTTACCATTTCACCTGATACAGGTGAAGTCTGGACAATCCGAGGCATTGGGAGCAAAGATGTTTCAAAACAAATGTTGGTCGTCGCTGCAAAAGACAACGGTTCACCACCGCTTTCCGCTACAATGACAATCATCTTATCACTGGCAGAGGGTGATCGGGAAATGATTTCTGATGCGAGCAGTTTGTCCGAAGATCCTAATTCCTTTACTGACGTTAGCCTTTACATAGTCGTAACGTTAGGGATAACATCATCTATTTTTCTTGTCGTTTTAATTATACTAGCCGTCAAGGTACATAGAAACAGAATCCAGTTTTCTGCTCAGAATGATTGTCAGGACACGTGTTGTTGTTTCCTACCACGAACTTCGCTGAATGGAATTCAGAAAGCCAGCAGAAATATTGAAATAGTTCCAAACTATGTCGAAGTATTTGGGGGCGATCCGCTTTCACAAAGGTTTCGGTATGAGAGCTATTCAACTTCAGGTACGGCCAAGAGACAGGCGACGTTACCTAACATGCAAAATTCAGGCAAGATTCCTCTCACGGATGGAAATGAAGGACTTATCCAGAATTCAAACTACAAGAGCACTATACAGAGTGAGGTGAGGAGCCCGTAATTTTTTTTTTTAGATTGATTTCTAAATGCAGACCTCCCCTTAAGTATTGTAGCACAATATTTTATCTTTGCCTACTTGACAGTAATTGGTGTTAAGATTGAACATCTGAACGTCTATTGTTACTTCTGCCCTTTTGTTTACCTCCAACAAGACACAGTTCGTGTTTTGTATTGAGACCTTCAGGCGTCGAGACATGGGAAGTTATAGGTAAGTTCAAGTGAAAAGGTGAGATGATTCAAATAATGGTTGGAAGACGCCAACGTTATGTTTCAGCGAACTGCAACAGGGAAGGGAGTGAAATAGTCATGTCATTCAGGAAGGCAGCTCACCACCACCATCTCAAGGGCAACGAGGGATGGCCAATAAATGCTGGCCAGCCTGCGACGCCCTTGTCCCACGAATGAAAATTTTTAAAAAATGAGGTTCTGCCTGTAATTGGGTTGGATTAGAATGCGCCAAAATGGAGAGCAGAACGTGTGAGGGGAGAGATGCTTTAAGTTTAGGAAAAGGAAATTATAAGAGCGCTAAACAAACGTGCAGCACTTTTGATGGAGAGAAATTTTGATGAAAATAGAGAGGAAGGAAGTTTTGAAGTCAGTGCTAAGAGAATGATCGCCCAACAGACACCTTTTGGATTGAAAAGAACGGTAATCGTAAGACTGCGTTCCAAATAATTCACAAATCAATTATTTATAAATCTTTAAATGGTGTAATTGCAATCCAAGAAAGTGCCCTCACACGTGAAAGCTTCATATTGCTGCATTAACGCATGCAAAGCTGTTACGCATTTGTAGGAGAGTGAAGTTACATGTAAATACCCAATTGCGGCGACAGCAATTGCTGAAAAGAAGAACATGTTATATTACACCAATGATAATGATCAATATCATTTAATGTTCATGGTTTCTGACAGTCTTTCCTGCAAATTTACTTTCCTGCAATTACGTTATCACGGAATGGATTTAAGTTATCGAAGGATGAATTTGAAAGTATTGCGTCATTGTTCGTTGCACTCGGTGTAACGTTCTGCTTCAAATTTGTTTTTGTGACGCACATTTCTTCCAATATTTTGTGTTAAATTGTGGAAGAAGTGCAAGTAATACGGAATAATTTGAACTTGGTTGGTGAAATTTTGGGGCAGAATGCTGTTGGCATTGCAGAATAACAACGCTTTTATTTGCAAGCAGTGTCATGAGGCAACAGTCAGATGTCAGGCTTAGCTGAGTTTAAACGCAGAATGAATCGTATTTTATTCACAACGTGCCTCACTCAATTTTAATTTCCGCAGATTAACCCATTGCATCAGTGCAATATTTCATATTAAAACGCTACCTGTGACCCGCAGTTTAGGTTTGTTAACTGGGTGCAAGATTGGAGGCAACACTGTAGAGCCAAATCATTCCTAACACTAACTGTCCTTCGTCTGCCCAATTGCTGCTCAGATGTATTTTTTATATCCAAAGCGAAAATGCATTAATCTCAACAATTTCTTTTGGATTAGCACCTGATTGGAAAGGACAATTTAAGACTATTGAAGGACGTCTTGGTGCGGGAAAGCTCCAACATAATAAAAAGTAAAGTTTCCGTGATAACTTGATTGCAGGAAAGTAAAATTGAACGAAAGACTGCCAGGATCCACTAACATGATACTGATAATTATCATTGGTGTAATATAATATTGGTATCACAGTATGGCTGAATTTAAAATACAGATGGAGCGTGAGAAGGTAACATCCAATACCAGTGTCTTGTGCTTAAACAAAGGAGACTATAAACGGATGAGGGAGGAGTTGGCTAAGGTAGGCTGGGAGTAAAAACGTTATGGTGGGACAATTAGAGTCATAGAGCTGTACAGCATGGAAACAGGCTCTTCGGCCCAACTTGTCCATGCCGCCCTTTTCTTTAAAAATCCCCTAAGTTAGAACATAGAACATAGAACATAGAACAGTACAGCACAGAACAGGCCCTTCGGCCCACGATGTTGTGCCGACCTTCATCTGAAACCAAGATCAAGCTATCCCACTCCCTACCATCCTGGTGTGCTCCATGTGCCTATCCAATAACCGCTTAAATGTTCCTAAAGTGTCTGACTCCACTATCACTGCAGGCAGTCCATTCCACACCCCAACCACTCTCTGCGTGAAGAACCTACCTCTGATATCCTTCCTATATCTCCCACCATGAACCCTATAGTTATGCCCCCTTGTAATAGCTCCATCCACCCGAGGAAATAGTCTTTGAACGTTCACTCGATCTATCTCCTTCATCATTTTATAAACCTCTATTAAGTCTCCCCTCAATCTCCTCCGCTCCAGAGAGAACAGCCCCAGCTCCCTCAACCTTTCCTCATAAGACCGACACTCCAAACCAGGCAGCATCCTGGTAAATCTCCTCTGCACTCTTTCCAGCGCTTCCACATCCTTCTTATAGTGAGGTGACCAGAACTGCACGCAATATTCCAAATGTGGTCTCACCAAGGTCCTGTACAGTTGCAGCATAACCCCACGGCTCTTAAACTCCAACCCCCTGTTAATAAAAGCTAACACACTATATGCCTTCTTCACAGCTCTATCCACTTGAGTGGCAACCTTTAGAGATCTGTGGATATGGACCCCAAGATCTCTCTGTTCCTCCACAGTCTTCAGAACCCTACCTTTGACCCTGTAATCCACATTTAAATTAGTCCTACCAAAATGAATCACCTCACATTTATCAGGGTTAAACTCCATTTGCCATTTTTCAGCCCAGCTTTGCATCCTATCTATGTCTCTTTGCAGCCTACAACAGCCCTCCACCTCATCCACTACTCCACCAATCTTGGTGTCATCAGCAAATTTACTGATCCACCCTTCAGCCCCCTCCTCTAAGTCATTAATAAAAATCACAAAGAGCAGAGGACCAAGCACCGATCCCTGCGGCACTCCGCTAGCAACCTGCCTCCAGTTAATATCAATTGCCCGCATTTGGCGCAGATCCCTCTATACCCATCGTACCCATGTAAATATCTAAATGCTTTTTAAAAGACAAAATTGTACCCGCCTCTACTACTACCTCTGGCAACTTGTTCCAGACAATCACCAGCCTCTGTGTGAATGAAATTGTCCCTCTGGATACTTTTGTATCTCTCCACTCTCGCCTTAAACCTATGCCCACGAGTTTTAGACTCGCCTACCTTTGGGAAAAGATATTGACTATGCAGCTGATCTGTGCCCCTCACTATTTTATAGACCTCTGTAAGATCGCCCCTCAGCCTTCGACGCTCCAGAGAAAAAAGTCCCAGTCTATCCAGCCTCTCCTTATAACCCAATCCATCAAGTCCCGGTAGCATCCTAGTAGATCTTTTCTGCGCTCTTTCTAGTTTAATAATATCCTTTCTATAATACGGTGATCCGAATTGCGCACAGTATTCGAAGTGTGGCCTTACCAACGTCTTGTACAACTTCAACAAGACATTCCAACTCCTGTATTCAATGTTCTGACCGATTAAACCAAGCATGTCGAATACCTTCTTCACCACTCTGTCCACCTGTGACTCCACTTTCAAGGAGCTATGAACATGTACCCCGAGATCTCTTTGTTCTGTAACTCTCCCCAACGCCCTACCATTAACTGAGTAAGTTCTGCCCTGGTTCAATCTACCAAAATGCATCACCTCGCATTTGTCTAAATTAAACTCCATGTGCCATTCTTCAGCCCACTGGCCCAATTGATCAAGATCCCGTTGCACTTGGAGATAACTTTCTTTACTCTCCACGATGCCACCAACTTTGGTGTAGTCTGCAAACTTACTAACCATGTCTCCTATATTCTCATCCAAATCATTAATATAAATGACAAATAACAGTGGACTCAGCACAGATCCCTGAGCCATACCGCTGGTCACAGGCCTCCAGTTTGAAAAACAACTCTCTGCAACCACCCACTGGCTTCTGTCAAGAAGCCAATTTTGCATCCATTTAGATACCTCACCCTGATCCCTTGAGATTTAACCTTATGCAACAACCTACCATGCGGCACCTTGTCAAAGGCCTTGCTAAATGTAGACAACATCAACTGCACTGCCCTCATCTACCTTCTTGGTTACCCCTTCAAAAAACTCAATCAAATTTGTGAGACATAATTTTCCACTCACAAAGCCATGCTGACTGTCCCTAATCAGTCCTTGTGTCTCTAAATGTCAGTAGATCCTGTCTCTCAAAATACCTTCCAACAATTTACCCACCATAGATGTGAGGCTCACTGGCCTGTAGTTCAGTGAGGAACAGTGGAGGACTTTCATAGCAATCTTTCACAGTGCTGAGTGAAAGTGTATACCAATGATAAGGAAGGACTGTAGAAAAAGAGATAATCAGCCATGGATACCATGGATATCCAAGGAAAGAAAGGAGGGTATCAAATTGAAAGAAAATGCATACAAAGTGGCAAATATTCGTGGGAACCTGGAGGATTGGGAAATCTTTAAAGGTCAGCAGAAAGCCACGAAAAAAGCTTTAAAGAAAGGTAAGATGGATTATGAGAGAAAACTAGCTCAGAATATAAAAACATCTAGCAAAAGTTCCTACAAATATATAAAACTAAAAAGAGTGGCGAGAGTAAACATTGGTCCTTTAGAGGACCATAAGACCATAAGACATAGGAGCGGAAGTAAGGCCATTCGGCCCATCGAGTCCACTCCACCATTCAATCATGGTTGATTTCAACTCCATTTACCCGCTCTCTCCCCATAGCCCTTAATTCCTCGAGAAATCAAGAATTTATCAATTTCTGTCTTGAAGACGCTCAACGTCTCGGCCTCCACAGCCCTCTGTGGCAATGAATTCCACAGACCCACCACTCTCTGGCTGAAGAAATTTCTCCTCATCTCTGTTCTAAAGTGACTCCCTTTTATTCTAAGGCTGTGCCCCCGCGTCCTAGTCTCCCCTGTGAAGGGGGACGTGAAGGGGGATGTAATAACTGGAAATGAGAAAATGGCTGAAGCGTTGAACAGGTATTTTGTGTCGGTCTTCACACTGGAAGACACAAATAACATGCCAAGAATTGATGACAGGAAGGCTATGGCATGTGAGAACCTCGAAACTATCATTATCACGAAAGAGGTAGTGTTGGGCAATTTAATGGGGCTAAAGGTAGACAGGTTTCCTGGGCCTGATGGAATGCATCCCAGGCTACTAAAAGAGATGGCGGGAGAAATATCAAATGCACTAGTGGTAATTTACCAAAATTTGCTGGACTCTGGGGGGGGTGCCCGCAGACTGGAAAACAGCAAATGTGACGTCACTGTTCTAAAAAGGAGGTAGACAAAAGGCAGGTAACTATAGGCCGGCTAGCTTAACTTCTGTACTGGGAAAATGCTTGAATCTATCATCAAGGAAGAAATAGCGAGACATCTGGATATAAATTGTCCCATTGGTAAGATGCACATGGGTTCATGAAGGGCAGGTCATGTTTGACTAATCTGGTGGAATTCTTTGAGAACATTACATGCGCAGTGGACAATGGGGAATCTGTGGATGTGGTGTATCTGGATTTCCAGAAGGCATTTGACAAGGTGCCGCACCAAAGACTACTACATAAGATAAAGGTGCACAGTGTTACAAGTAATGTATTAGCATGGGTAGAGGATTGGTTAACTAACAGAAAACAAAGAGTGGAGGTAAATGGGTGTTTTTCTGGCTGGCAATCAGTGACTAGTGGTGTGCCTCAGGGATCAGTGTTGGGATCCCAATTGTTTACAATTTACATAGATGATTTGGAGTTGGGAACCAAGTGTAGTGTGTCAAAATTCGCAGATGACATTACGATGGGTGGAAGAGCAAAGTGTGCAGAGGACGCTGAAAGTTTGCAAAGGGATATAGATAATCTAAGTGAGTGGGCGAGGGTCTGGCAGATGGAGTACAATGTTGGTAAATGTGAGGTCATCCATTTTGGTAGGAATAACAGCAAAATGGACTATTATTTAAAAGTTTAAAAATTGCAGCATGCGGCTGTGCAGACGGACCTGGGTGCCCTTGTGCAGGAATCTCCAGGAATTGGTTTGCAGGTGCAGCAGGTAATTAAGAAGGCAAATGGAATTGTGTCCTTCATCGCGAGAGGGATGGAGATTAAAAACAGCGAGATTATGCTGCAGCTGTATAAGGTGCTGGTGCGGCCACACCTGCAGTACTGTGTACAGTTTTGGTCTCCTTACTTGAGAAAAGATATACTGGCATTGGAGGGGGTGCAGTGGAGATTCACTACGTTAATTCCGGAGTTGAGAGGGTTGGCTTATGAAGAGAGACTGAGTAGACTGGGGCTATACTCTTTGGAATTCAGAAGAATGAGGGGAGATCTTATAGAAACATATAAGATTATGAAGGGAATAGATAGAAGCAGGGAAGTTGTTTCCACTGGCGGGTGAAACTAGAACTAGGGGGCATAGCCTCAAAATAAGGGGAAGCAGATTTAGGACTGAGTTCAGGAGGAACTTCTTCACACAAAGGGTTGTGAATCTGTGGAATTCCGTGCCCAGTGAAGAGGTTGAGGCTACCTCATTGAATGTCTTTAAGGCAAGGATAGATAAATATTTGAACAGTAAAGGAATTAAGGGTTATGGTGAGCGGGCGGGTAATTTGGGCTGAGTCCACAACAAGATCAGCCATGATCTTATTGACTGGCGGAGCAGGCTCGAGGGGCCAGATGGCCTACTCCTGCTCCGAGTTCTTCTGTTCTTATGTTCTTATAACATTGTCTTCTTTTCGCCAATGAGAAAACAGATTATGGCTGGCGATCATGACAAACAACTATTACGCATCAAATGTATTGGAAAAATAAACAGCAAGCTGTGCACCTTTACATTAGGTTTCCTTAAAATGGTCGAAATTTTAAGGAATAAACCTCTGTGGAATAAATTCTGACACGATTGACATTAGTCAATGGAGATTCTGGACGGTGTTTGGCGCATTGAGTCATTTGGGAGGTTTTGAAATGAAGCATTTTAAAACTAAATGCATTGCTAAATTGACAAGTGCTGTGGTTTATATTATTTATCTGGTATGATAGCTTATGGTGCTGTTGGCTGTTGAAAAAGAGCAGCCTTTTTAGAAATAGTACCGAACAAAGCACTTGAGTTTATCTTCTCAACTTGCAGTTTAGGATTATATCAAAGTAAATTCCAGGAATACAGGTTGTTTCTAATGGCAAAATATCGTATGATATCTTTGTAAACAAGAGTATAATTTGGATATTGTGCTAAGACGGTGAGAATTAAACTCTTTTCAGTCTCGGCAAAATAAATGGAGGTTTCAGCTGCAAATGAGAACTCTTGACTTTTCTACAAAAGACGTTTGTTCCATCTCAGAGATTGTTGCACCAGGGGCATGCTTCGTGATTGCACACACACACACGTTCTAGATATTGGAAATAATCCATTATTAACGTGCAAGTGGCTTTGGAACGTTTTGTTTTCTACAGTAAAACCCATATTGACAATGGAAAGATGCTATATTGAATCTATAGTGTCATTGGACAGAGAACAATAGTTCATCTAACAGTTCCAGAGAGATGCATAAGTCACTGCAGATCTATCCCTGCCCTTGCAGGATGCTTGAAGTAAGACGCTTGTGTTTATACATTATAGACTTTATTAGATTACCACATTGGAAAAATCACCCAAAAAATCTCTATCATTCAAACTCGAAGCTCGTGAATTGGACGACAGGCCCATCAAATGGGAGGATATTGTCATATTCAGCAGGCAAGCACCCATTCGAGTGCAGGAACCAAATCTGTGCATTCCAAAACAAGGGAAATTGGAAATAAAAAATACTAGTAGGATAAGGAAATAATGTTCTGAGTTAACAATCCAATCAATACATTGGAGTTCATCCAGTCAACAGATTAGGGTTCTCGGTCTGTACACGTGCACGATGAAGTGCTCATGAGTGTTGACAATATGAATGACAATGTATCTGAGTTGACTCTGGCTTCTTCAACCAATTCGTGAAGAAATCAGAACTCTGGTTTGATCAAAGCAGCACACAAAGATTAGGAAGTAAATGACCAGTAAAATATTAAATCACAAGCAATCTTCCTTTAATGTCGATTCTTCTTTCAAAAACAATAACGATTACTTGTCCAGTACATGCCTGACATTGGGCATTCCATCAAGCATTCACTGCCATCATTCGTGCGAATGTGAAACCCTTCCTTTTACATTAAAGTAAACAATATTGGCGAATAATTATGATGTAAGTGACAACATATGATAAACGTCACAGAAACAGGCCATTCAGACCATCCAGTCCATGTCTGTCATTATGTTCCACTCCAGCCTCTTCCCATTTTGTCCCCATCTAAAGCAAGTATCCCAACCATCTAGTTTCCTTCCCCCCATTCCATATCTAGTTCCTCCTTAAACACATCTGTAGTATTCACTTCAAGCATATCGATGGTATCGAGTTCCACATTCATACCACTCTTGAGTGAAGTTGTTGCTACTGAATACCTACCAGATGCCTTGGCAAGTGTTGTACTTTGATGGCATCAAGTTATGCTCTTTCCCACCAGAAGAAACGTTTCTGTATCTATGATATCGAAATTTGGTAAATGCATAAACCTTTCTTTCAAGAGAAGAGACCCAATCTGTTACACCTTCCCTGGTGCGTACAAATACACAAATCAGGTATCATCCTTGTAAAACTTCTCTGCATCCTCGCAAGTGCCTCTATATGCTTTTTTACAATATGCTGACCAGATCTGCACGCAGCGTCGAGTAGGTGCAGGCTAAACAAGGTTCAGTGCAGGTTTAGCATAACGTCCTTACTTTTAGGAACACCTTCCACGATTAAAAATAACGCTGCTGGGGCGCTTCCATTTTCACCAAGAACTTCTGTTCCAATTTCAAACAAAACTGCCAGCTTGCAGATCCCGTTTCAGGGGAGTTTTGCTTTCCACTTGGATCTATATCATTTCAGGAAACAGAACCATATTTTCTTTTAACGACAAGCAACTGGAATTGAACCGTTGAGATCTATGTTCTGTTCCTAGAACCTTTCTCAAGCAATGTTTCAGTGGATTGTAACCATCCTTTGCTCGAACGATCATGTCCTAAGATTTAAATATCTAGTATTAGTGCATGGATCATCATTAATAACAAGTGTCCTCATTTGCATAACCAGAGTATCTAGTTGGCAAAATTGTAGCTGATGGCATGGGCCTGTTGGGGTGTAGTGGTAATCGATCAATCCATGGCAAAATTCTAGGGCCTTAAGAACAAATCCTAGTACAGAAACGGGTGGAACGTAACTTTAGTTGATAGAATGTGGAATTTAAAGTTAGTCTCATGGTGACTAAGAACCGAATGGTTGAATTTTTGGTGACATGGATATTAATGCAAAGACTGGTATCATATTTTCTCAGATAGTTTGACTCTGAACAACTGAAACATTTTCAAATCCATATCCAAGCACGTGACTCTGTAGACCTTGCAGTTACCGCTAATACCTCGGTAACTTTAGGAAGTAATAGAGTCATAGAGTCATAGTCATGCAGCACAGAAGAGACTCTGCAGCCCATCGGGTTTACACTAACAAAACTACACCAAGACTACACTAATCCCACTTTCCAGCCCCTTCCCATAGCCTTGAATGCTATGGCATTTCAAGTGTTCATCCATGTACCTTTTATAGGTTGTGAGGATTCACATATCTACTCCCTTCCCAGGGATGCACGCCAGACTCCCATTACCCTCTGGGTGAAAATATTTTCCCCAAATCCCCTGTAAACCTCCGACCCTCATCTTAAAATTATGCCCCTCTTTATTGAGCCCTCAGCTAATCAGAACAGCTATTTCCTATCTACCCCGTCCATACACCTTAAAATGTTATGCATCTCAATCAGGTCCTCCCTCAGCCTTTTCTGCTCCCAAGAAAACAACCCGAGCCTATCCAGCGTCTCTTCAAAGCTCAAATTCTTCATGCCAAGCAGCATTCTGGTGAATCTCCTCTTCACCCTCTCAAGTGTAATCACATCCTTCCTATAGTGAGGCGACCAGAACTGCATCCTGTACTCCAGCTGTGGTTTAACCAAAGTTTTGTACAGCTCCAACATAACCTCCCTGCACTTATAAAATATGAAATGTCTGAAAAAGACCAATGTCCCGGATGCCTTCACAATTACCCTATCCTGCCAATTTCAGGAGTCTGTAGCAAGAATCATAGAAGCCCTACAGTGCAGAAAGAGGCCATCTGACCCATCGAGTCTGCACGGACTACAATCCCACCCAGGCCCTACCCCCATATCCCTCCACATTTACCCGCGAATCCCTCTAACCTACGCATCTCAGGACACTAAGGCGCAATTTTTTTAGCAGGGCCAATCAACCTAACCCGCACATCTTTGGACTGTGGGAGGAAACCAGAGCACACGGAGGAAACCCACGCAGACACGAGGAGAATGTGCAAACTCCACACAGACAGTGACCCAAAGCCGGAATCGAACCCAGGTCCCTGGAGCTGTGAAGCCGCAGTGCTAACCACTGCGCTACCGTGTCGCCCCAAGAACACCAAGATCATTCTGTCCCTTTGACTTCCAAGTGTCCTGCCATTCATTGAGTGTTGCCTTCGTTTGTTAGTCCTTGCAGAGTGCATCACCTTCATCTTAATAGGGTTAAAGTCAATCTGCCACTGTTCTGCCCATCTGACCAATCCGTCTATATCTTGCAACAACCTAACACCTTTTTCCTCACTATTAATCATCCTGTCAATCTTTGTGTCATTCGCAAACTTACTTATCAATCCCCACGTTACCATCTATATAATTTATATATATATATATATATATATCACCAACAATAAGAGACCCAGCGCTGATCTCTGTGGTGTGCCACTGGGCACCAGCCTTCAGTCACACATATCGTGTGCTACCACCAGCCTCTGTCTCCTACCATGAAACCTGTTTTGGACACATCTTGCCAAACTACCTTGTATCCCATATGCTTTTACCTTCGTTATCAGTGCCCCAACTGGGACCTTGTCAAAGGCTTACTGAAATCCATATAAACTATACAGTCTGATTTTTTTTTCCTTACATTCAAAGTCGATTAAAAACAGAACTGAATTTCATGTCCGTTCCTTTGCCAGGGAAGCATGTTGCTCATTCGATTAAAGGAATTTGTTAAATGGTATTCAAAGAGTCCGCTGAAACAGTCACATAGCCGCAAACTGTGTGGACGTATGAGGGGATGATCCACTTTGGCAAAGTTACCGTTACGAGACTTGTTCAACTTTGCATTCTAACAAGAGGGAGGCAATATTTCCCAAAACTTTCCCAACAAACCAGCCCCCATCCACTGACACTGTCTACACTTCCCGCTACCTCGGAAAAGCAGGCAGCAAAACTAAGGACACCATGCACACCGAACTCTTCCACCATCTTCCGTCGGGAAAAAGATACAAACGTCTGAGGTCACGTATCAACAGACTCAAGAACAGCTTCTTCCCTGCTGCCATCGGACTTTTGAATGGACCTACCTTGCATTAAGTTGATCTTTCTCTACACCCTAGCTATGACTGTAACACAATATTCCGCACTCTCTCCTGTCCTTCTCTATGAACGGTATGCCATGGAAGAAACAATACTTTTAACTGTACGTTAATACATGTGACAATAATAAATCAAATCAAATCAAAATCAAATCAACACTTGTGATCTATCTGACATTAAGTCAAGAGATAAGTTGTCGGAAAGAAATGAATCCACTGACATCAGGTTTTTCAAAGTATATTATAAGCAGAAAACTTATGAGATAAACCACGGTGAACTTTTAAAATCTAATTCTGTTAGTTTGTGATGATGCACCATTCAAAGTGTTAAGATTACCTTTAACAAGGGTACACATCTTAACCAGCTTATTACGTTATTAATGAACTGTTAAACTCGGCCAAAGAAAGGGTTAGTCATGATATATGTCTGTGACGAGCATGTGACCTGAAAACCGGAAATGTGGTCGTCATAAAGCTGCCGAGTGTGCAGATGTCGGAGGAAGAGGTAGAACTGTGGAAAAGAATAACTGTGGACAAAGCAGCAGGTGTGCTGCTCTGGGTTTTGCTGCTGACCGCTATTGGCAAATCTCCACCTGCGTGATTTTCATCCACCCGTTTATATTTATTCTATTCATAGAGTCATAGAGTCAGAGAGATTTACAGCATGGAAACAGGCCCTTCGGTCCAACTTGTCCATGCCGACCTTTTTTATTAAACCCCTAAACTAATCCCATTTACCCGCATTTGGCCCATATCCCTCTATATCCATCGTACCCATGCAACTATCTGAATGCTTTTTAAAAGATAAAATTTTACCCGCCTCTACTACTACTTCTGGCAGTTTGTTCCAGACACTCACCACCCTCTCTGAAAAAATTGCCCCTCTGACACTTTTGTATCTCTCCCCTCTCACCTTAAACCTATACTCTCTAGTTTTAGACTCCCCTACATTTGGGAAACGATATTGACTATCTAGCTTGTCTATGCCCCTCATTATTTTATAGACCTCGAGAAGGTCACCCCTCAGCCTCCTTTGCCCGAGAGAAAAAAGTCCCAGTCTATTCAGCCTCTCCTTATAACGCAATCCATCAAGTCCCGGTAGCATCCTAGTAAATCTTTTCTGCACTCTTTCTAGTTTAATAATATCCTTCCTATAATAGGGTGACCAGAATTGCACACAGTATTCCAAGTGTGGCCTAACCAATGTATTTTACAACTCCAACAAGACGTCCCAACTCCTGTATTCAATGTTCTGACAGATGAAACCAAGCATGCCGAATGTCTTCACCACTCTGTCCACCTGAGACTCCACTTTCAAGGAGCTATGAACATGTACCCCTAGATCTCTTTGTTCTGTAACTCTCCCCAACGCCCTACCATTAACTGAGTAAGTCCTGCCCTGGTTCAACCTACCAAAATGCATTACCTCGCATTTATCTAAATTAAACTCCATGTGCCATTCGTCAGCCCACTGGCCCAATTGATCAAGATCCCACTGCAATTGGAGATAACCTTCCTCACTATCCACCATGCCCCAATCTTGGTGTCATCTGCAAACGTACTAACCATGCCCCCTATATTCTCATCCAAATCATTAATATAAATGACAAATAACAGTGGGCCCAGCACTGATCCCTGAGGCACAGCGCTAGTCACAGGCCTCCAGGTTGAAAAACAACTCTCTGCAACCACCCTCTGGCTTCGGTCAGGAAGCCAATTTTGTATCCATTTAGATACCACACCCTGGATCCCATGAGATTTAACTTTATGCAACAACCTACTATGCGGCACCTTGTCAAAGGCCTTGCTAAAGTCCATGTAGACAACATCAGCTGCACTGCCCTAATCTACCTTCTTGGTTACCCCTTCAAAAAAGTCAATCAAATTTGTGAGACATGATTTTCCACTCACAAAGCCATGCTGACTGTCCTTAATCAGTCCTTGCTTCTCTAAATACGTGTAGATCCTGTATCTCAAAATACCTTCCAACAATTTACCCACCACAGATGTGAGGCGAACTGGCCTGTAGTTCCCAGGCTTTTCCCTGCAGCCCTTTTTAAACAAAGGCACAACATTTGCCACTCTGCAATCTTCAGGCACCTCACCTGTGACTATCGATGATTCAAATATCTCGGCTAGGGGACCCGCAATTTGCTCCCTAGCCTCCCACAATGTCCTGGGATATACCTAATCAGGTCCTGCAGGTTTATCTACCTTGATGTGCTTTAAGACTTCCAGCACCTCCTTCTCTGTAATATGCACACTCCTCAAAACATCAATATTTAATTCCCCAATTCGCCAACATCCATGCTTTTCTCAACAGTAAATACTGATGAGAAATATTCATTTCGGATCTCACCCATCTTTTGTGGATCCGCACATAGATTTCCTTGTTGATCCATAAGAGGCCCTACTCTCTCCCTTGTTACTCTTTTGCCCTTTATGTATTTGTAGAAGCTCTTTGGATTCTCCTTTGCCTTATCTGCCAAAACAATTTCGTGTCCCCTTTTTGCCCTCCTGATTTCTCTCTTAACTCTACTCTTACACCCCCTATACTCTTCAAGAGATTCACTTGATCCTAGCTACCTATGCACGTCATGTGCCTCTTTCTTCTTCTTGACCAACGCCTCAATATCCCGAGTAGATGGTGTTGTTTGGCAACCATCTCTATTGAGGCACAGGTGCATAGATTTTCAGACTTGTTCTTGAGTTTTGTGTTGTTTTGTCGGATGTACTCGAATCCGACGGCCTCATAGGTGTTGGCTGAGTGAACCCGAGTTTATTTGCACTCTGTCTCTTTGTCTTCATCTGTATATTTGCCAAGGTTTTTGTCTACTGAATTTTCCCAATCTCTCTGGGTTCCTGTCCTATCTTTTTCTTCCTCCGACTTGACGAGCAAAAGTGTGATCAACTGACTAACTTCATTTCTAAATTCTCTGCGCACTGACGCTGCGCAAAAGTAGCAGATATTACTGCATGCAAGTGCACATGTATGCTTTCCACGCCTACTGAAACAACATGGGTATTTCTGGGGTTTTTTCTGTTATGGCAATGGGTGGTAATGACTTCAGAAATTCTTGTGTTCGACTTAGAAAACTTTCTGCAAGTTTTGGGCAGTAACAATATCCAAGAATGCACTAGTTAGATTCTTCTTCAACTAAATTTGATGTGCAAAGCAGTGATGTGCCGGCTTCACAATTGTTATACAATATTCCATCAATTAATTTCATAATGTTTTGCTTCTGGAGAAATCACTGGTTAATAATTATGTCATTTTCTATCCTTGTTTCTGTTCATGGTGGCGATGTATGTCAGGTCTCAGGGTTGGTTCACTTTTCAATTTGAGATAACCATTTACAACCAATTATATTCTTAACTCAAACACCTATGCAGTTAGTGGCAAAGCAACATAACCTGAGCAACACGGGTACTGGTGGAGGAGTGTACCTGCCAAGAGGGAGATCGAGCTGATGGGCTCATCTGTTCCACCAGCTCAGTCTTACCTTTTGCTTCGAGTAAAATTATCACGATTCCTGTGTGCCAATATCCACAAAATTGCCCACATTGCCTTGTAAAAATTTAACATTGCCTTGTCAGAGTTTCAGGTTACAGTAGCTTCTGAAATCAAAACAACGTCTGTCGAGCTAATTGAACGAAGTCCAAAATAACAGGAAAATGCCAACGGAATATCGAGATGTAACATCTGAGAAATTGCTGATTAGCTTCTATGAAGTACTGATCTACCCCGATTGATTGCTGAATGAAATTGTGAAACAGATCCACACAATGCAATAAAGGGAGGGATGCAGATTCCATCCATGTTGGAGTAAAAACGGTCAAATATATGTAGCTCCGGGGCCTAATGTTTATTTGGGTAGAAGTAATTTACAATAATATGACACTAAAACTATTGATCCCACTTGTTTTAAAGCGCAGTTGCTGGTAATAATGTTTCTATCGCTTCCTCTCCACCTATCTTCCATCTGATCCACAATCTATATTTGCCTCAGTATCCCTTTTGTCATTTAATGTTTGCTGCCTTCCACCTTACCACAGATTCTTCATCTTCTTTCGCTCACTCCACCCTTCCCCTGTCCTTGATGTTGCGTAATATAAGTTGAATATCTAAGCATTACCAGTCTAATGAGAGGTCAACAAGCTAAACATTAACTCTATTTTGTTCTCGACACAAATGTTGTCTGACATGCTCAGTATTTCCAGCATCATCTGTTTTTATAAGTAAATTCCAAAAAGTGATTTGACTGTGCGTTCTCAGGATGTTTACATCAAGTAGACATAGCTTGCCACAATTGCATTATGATCGTTGTATCTTAAAGGGAGTAAATAACTGGATCATAGGAATGCACTCAACATTGCCACGTGGTTGAGTTTCGGCTGGAAAAATAGACACTCAGTTAATTGTTAACATATGTGGCGAATTCAATGATTCAATCGGGACGCAGCAATACGGGAACTCACAAATTCCGAAATGCAAGCATTGTTGGCAGAGTGAAGGGAATGAGAGATATATTTTGACACACTTGTATGATTGGCTACTTCTATCCAATCAGAATAGGCTGGATTCAAATGCATGACCACAATGTGAAAAAGTGTGTGCTAACAAATTACACCGCCCAACCTCTCCGGGATTTGAATTTCATTAGTCACACATTAAGTCAAACATAAATTACAAGGAACAAAACTACAGGAAAATTACTGAATAGTAAACGAATAAGTGAGCAATTTAGAACTTAACATGACTCCCTGCACTGTCGCTCGGTTACACATTCACTTGGAACGTAATTTTCACGGTGATTCTGGCGTGCAGACTCTTAAGACATTTAAGTAAACCTGTTGTCTAATTTTGTTTCCGCAAAAAGTGAAACAACTGTAAAAAAATGCGAAATTGAACACCCGTTTCGATTTTCCATTGAACAACTATAATTGCAAATATGCTGCCTGTAATAAGATGTCATCGCTTTAAGAACTCAATAGTATTCTTATTGGATGAATACGACTGTTCGCCTGGCAGCCAATCAGAGGCTAAAATGCGATTGGTGATCCGGACAACCCCCTACCATCCTCCATCTCCTCACATCAGACCAGTGTACACTGGATTGCGAGCTGCAATGTTTCACCGGTAATTTTCGCCGAAATGAGACGATTTGACGAAGTAACCTCGGCGATTCTCAAAAGACGCAGAGGACCTGCCGCACAATCAGTTCGTTCATGTTAAGGAAAGATATCCACTTAACTGTTACAGCGATTTTAAACGGTGCCGCCTCGCCCTGAAATCTTTGGAATGTGGAATCGTGGAAATGCGAAATAAAATAATTTGGTTGCTAAAATGGCAACCATTGTTCTACATTTTGTTCTCCTGCGATCTAATTTCTGGGCAGATTCGTTACTCGATTCCTGAGGAACTGCAACTGGGCGCCTTTGTTGGGAATATCGCAGCCGATTTGGGTTTAAATATAAAGCAGCTCTCGGCTCGCAGTTTGCGGATCGTGGCCGGTGCCAGGAAACAGTATTTGGAGGTAAATTTAGATAATGGAAGTTTCTTTGTGAAGGAAAAAATAGACAGAGAACAGCTTTGCGAATCTAGCCTCCATTGTGTGCTGTCCTTGGAGGCTGTGATTCAGAACCCCCTCAATTTGTACCACGTTGAAGTGGAGATTCTGGATGTAAATGACAATGCTCCCAGATTTCCAAAGGGCGAGCTTCACCTTGAAATCTCAGAGCTTGCTGCGCCTGGAGCCCGCTTCCCCCTCGAGTCTGCGCACGATCCAGACGTAGGAAGCAATTCCGTGCAAACCTACCAGCTCCACCCGAACGATTATTTCGCCCTGGATGTCCAGACGCGCAGTGGAGTGGGGAAGATTCCAGTTCTGGTGCTGGAAAGGCCTCTGGATAGAGAAATGCACTCAGCCCACAGTCTGGTGCTGATAGCCAAGGACGGAGGATCTCCTGAATGGTCGGGTACTGCTCAAATCACCGTCCTGGTCCAGGATGCTAACGACAACGCTCCTGTTTTCCCTCAGGCGGCTTATAGGGTCAGGCTGTTAGAAAACTCACCCAAAGGAACTGCAGTAATCAAGTTAAATGCTACTGATCTGGACGCTGGCCCTAACGCAGAAATAGAATATTCATTCAGCAGCCGGACAGCAGTCAGAGTGTCTGAACTGTTCAGTATGAATTCCAAAAATTGCGAAATCACAGTTCAAGGTCTTTTGGACTATGAAGAGAGCAGTGTATTCGCCATTAACGTGCAAGCTATTGACAAGGGTCCGAACGCAATGCCCGTGTATTGTGATGTTGTGGTGGATATTATTGATGTTAACGATAATGCCCCTGAAGTGACTTTGACGTCTTTGTCCAGTCCAGTTAGTGAAGATGCGCAGCCGGGCACCGTAGTTGCTCTGCTCAACGCAGCTGATAAAGATTCGGGACAAAATGGGCAAGTAGCATGTGAAATCTCAGAGAACCTTCCCTTCAAGCTTGACCTATCTTTAAAAAACTATTACAGATTGCTCACGCAGCGGCAGCTGGACCGCGAAGATGCCTCTAAGTATGACGTTACTGTCACGTGCAGGGATGGGGGAAACCCTCCGCTAATTTCCAACAAAGCAGTCCTGGTGGAGATTTCCGATGTAAACGACAACCCCCCACGCTTCACGCAGCCATCGTATACTGCTTATATAATGGAGAATAATGTTATCGGGACTTCCATTTTTCAAGTCACAGCCTTTGATCCTGATTTAAATCAGAACTCTCGATTATCCTACTCTATCCTTGAGACACAGATTCAGGGTGTTCTGGCGTCCTCTTATGTCCACATTAACTCGAGCAGTGGTATCATATTTTCTCAGCGATCGTTCGATTACGAGCACCTTAAAAACTTTCAAATCCAGGTTCAGGTTCAAGACTCTGGAGACCCAGCACTCGCCAGCGAGGTTTCGGTGGATTTTGTCATCCTGGATCAGAATGACCATGCCCCAGTGATTGTCCATCCATTGCCCGAGTTTGGTTCAACCGTGATGGAAACAATGTCCCGTTTCGCTGAACCTGGGTACTTAGTTGCTAAGGTATCGGCCAACGACGCGGACACGGGTCGAAATGCTCAACTTTCTTATCAGATTCGTCAAGCTACAGATCCTGGTCTTTTTACTATTTCTACCGACACTGGGGAAATCTGGACAACCCGTCGAATAGTCAAGAGCGATAGCAAAAGGCAAAAGTTGCTCATCTTGGTGAAGGATAATGGAACACCATTCCTATCCGCTACGGTAACTATTGCCTTGACGGTTGTGGAGGACGATACAGAAATGTCGTCTGTTGCAAGTAACTTATCAGGGAATTTTGGGTTGACTTCTGACATCAGTATTTATTTAGTCATATCTTTAGGGATTCTCTCGTCGATTTTTCTGGTGGTATTAATTATCCTGGCTGTCAAGGTTCATCAGCGCAGACATGGTTTTGACGATCGCCGTTGTCATGTGGATATCTGTTGCTGCTTTGATGCAAGAAATTCGCTGAATGGGATTCAAAAAGCCAGTCGAAACATTCAAATACCTCCTAACTATGTTGAAGTATTTGGAGGGGATCCACTTTCACAAAGTTTCCGTTATGAGACCTGTTCAACTTTAAATTCTTCCCAAAGGGATGCCCTGTTTTCCAAACTTTGCACCTCATCCACAGGGAATGATTATTTCTGTCGTGCAACACCGGGGAGAGAAGAAAGCGCACTGCAAGCAAAGTCTGCAAACAATAGGAACACGATAACTGATAAGGTGAGATCCTAGTAATGAACAGTCCAGGCTCTGACTGGATCCACAGGTATCCATTAAAATAATCCCTTATGGATTTCTAACAAGAACTTATGTATCCTGTTTCTTCAGTTCACATGGCGAATCCAGCGTCCAAACTGTGTGTCACAATGTGCTGTGTTGTAAGGTTGATAACTTGCCGGTTTTTAGATTCGTAATTCGGCCCCATCCCTATAATCACCTCCATCCTCCTCCACTTCACTCAGCAGAATTCATACATTGTAAGATCGCGTTGTTACGCGTAAAATCGAACTATAAACATAACGCAGAAAACTGCATAGGTCGAATGGCATTCCGCTTGGCATCTACTTACTGATTCTGCTCGAACTGTGAAGTCTAGCTGAACTTGATTAATTATGTAAATATCCATGATGATATGCATTTATAAATAATCTTGTTAATATATGGACGAAAAGCTTGTATTCGTTCTAAGGAATATAGTGTGGCGATAGGAGAGAAGTTATCAGTTGGAGTTGTAGTAATTTAGTGTATCATTTTGATTATGGTATTATCATTCGTCAGCGAGAAGGCACCTCGGTATATGGAGCGGAGGGGTGGATAAGTTGATTTGCAACCTGCGCCAAATCATAGTGATGAGAAAAGTGGCCAATTCAATGCTCAGCTTTCCGAAAAAAAAGAACTCTGTCGGGATGTGTAAACACATCTACTTTGCTCAGTGAAATGTGGCTAAGAATTGATTCAGTGTTAACATTAACAGAGAGCAGAAAGAACAACCTACCTTGCTCAACCTACCCTAACGAACTACCCTAAAAATGAGATGCGTAATTAAATTGGGCAGGCACATATTCCATTGTTTCTCAAATCCTACAAAGTTGCACGGCATTGAGGTGAAACAAGCGCCTAATAGGCCTATTCATGTTTGTAATTTTTTTGCAATGCATTGCAATTTCAGTACATGAAATCCAAAAACTGCAACTTTCCAGTTGTGCGTTGACGCAACTTTGATGCAAAACGGACAGTTTTGCAAGTGCTGAGACTGCGATGAAGGAATTAAGAACTGTTTTGGTTGTGACCAACAACAGTCTTGGATATGTATCAAGAAAAATCTGATAACACAACGCTGAATATAGGTGGCTACGCGATTGCGAAGCACACAAAAAAATCAGTGGGTGGCATAGTGGCACAGTGGTTAGCACTATTGCCTCACAGCGCCAGGGTCACGGCTCAATTCTAGCCTCGGGCCACTGTCTGTGTGGAGTTTGCACGTTCTCTCCCCTTGCCTGCGTGGGTTTCCTCCGGGTGTTCCGGTTTTCTCACACAGTTCAATGACGTACAGATCAGGTGGATTGGCAGAAAAAAAAATTCCCGTTCGTGTCGGGGGGAGGGCAGGGTAAATACTTGGGGTTACGGGATAGGGCCTGAGTGAGATTGTTGTTCGTGCAAGCTCGATGGGCCGAATGGACTCCTTCTAAACTGTAGGGATTATATTATTGTATGATTCTGCTATCATTGGGCTACAGACAAACTTCCTCTAAATTACGTTGAGGTTTCATAGAAATTTCAAAACCAGTAAATTTTAATTATCTTAGTGTCAACAGCGAATCAGTGATTTAGCCAGATTTTTTTCTAATTGGGCGTTAGAAACTATTGAAAGGATGTGCCCCTCCATCCGAAACATGTGTAAAACTTCATTGATTCTTCAGACAGCGCACGGGAGACCACAGTCCATCTCCAATCGCGCCCCCACAGCACATCGGTCTCTATTAATGCAATATAAACCGGTAGCTCTTAAACGTATCAGCTGGGCTCGATTCAAACCCATGACCATGGTCAAATAGACAGCGTGCAACTGAAATAGACCTGACTACCCTTTGCGATTTTAGTTTCTTTTCACGATATATTGAAAGTTGACATAAATGGTGGTAGCATGCTCAATTAAAACAGGACTTTGGAGGTTTATTTGGATTGCTCTAATTTGTCACAATCTCACTGAAATGCGTAATTATTTTGTAGGAATCTATAGATCGTCCATAATCAGAGCACTGAGGAAACTTAGAAAACGAGTTGTTTTGATGTTCTGTGACTAATTAAGGCCTTTTACTGGTGATAGCGTACTGGTTGGTTGAGGTTGGCAGAGAGTGGGGATAAAGGGGTATTTTTCAGGATGGCAGCCGGTGACCAGTGGTGTGCCTCAGGGGTCAGTGCTGGGACCACAACATTTCACAATATAAATTAACGATTTGGAGGAAGGAACTGAAGGCACTGTTGCTATGTTTGCAGATGATACAAAGATATGTAGCGGGACAGGTAGTATTGAGAAAGCAGGGGAGCTGCAGAAAGAATTGGACAGGCTCGGAGAGTGGGCAAAGAAGTGGCAGATGGAATACAATGTGGAAAAGTGTGAGGTTTGGCACTTTGGAAGGAGAAATGGAGGCATGGACTATTTTCTAAATAGGAAGATGCTTAGAAAATCAGAAACACAAAGAGACTTGGGAGTCATTGTTCAAGATTCTCTTAAGATTAACATGCAGGTTCAGTCGGCAGTTAGGAAGGCAAATGCAACGTTAGCATTCATGTCGAGAGGGCGAGAATACAAGAGCAGGGATGTCCTTCTGAGGCTGTATAAGGCGCTGGTCAGACCCCATTTGAAGTATTGTGAGCACTTTTGGGCCCCATATCTTAGGAAGGATGTGCTGGCCTTGGAAAGGGTCCAGAGGAGGTTCGCAAGAATGATCCCTGAAATGAAGAGCTTGTCGTTTGAGGAACGGTTGAGGACTCTGGGTCTTTACTCGTTGGAGTTTGACCAGCCCACAATGAGCTAGGGAGTGGAATCTAATGCTCATGGAATAAGTTGCACATTATCCAGCCGGAATGAGAATTAGCTTAGTGTCCAAAGTTCGGTGCTGACTTTCTCAAGGAGTTTGCTCTGATCTCCACTGCACATCACGTTTATGGATTGCATGGATAAGCTCCAATAATGTTATAATATTTCAGGGACAACTTATACGTAATGTAGTGAGTTGAAAGAAATTTAACTATTTTCTGCCCGACTTGCACCATATCATAAATGCGTCTGTAGTATGCAAGATATGAAACAAATAAGAAAGCACATATAGTAACACAGTAACACTGTGCAAACCATGGAAACGTAAATACTTTATACACAGCAAGAAAGAAACTTAAACACTGGAACGATCGCTGATCACCCAAGGAAGGCATCCAAACAGCGTCAAGAGTGCGAAAGAGGACAAATCGAAAATTCAGAGATGTGTATAATGCATTGGTGTTCAACTCATAGCAAATTAAGTTGTACAACGTAATTGTCTAACTAAGTAACGTTTATTTATTAGTCATAAGTAAGGATTACATTACACTACAATGAAGTTACTGTGAAATTCCCCTAGTCACACACTCCGGCGTCATTCAGGTAAATGCAGCTAACCATTTCGAATTGTGGGAGGAAACCGGAGCACACAGAGGAAACCCACGCAGACATGGGGAGAACGTGCAAACTCCAACAGACAGTGACCCAAGCTGGGAAACAGCCCTACATCCCTGGCGTTGTGAGGCACCAGCGCTAACCACTGTGCCACCGTACCGCCTGGGGTGTAGCTTACACTCTTGACCAAACTTTCTCAAAAATATCATGCAAGCTTTTAAAAGATTAGAAAAGAGAGGTACTTTCACAATTCAGTGCATGCGTGTTGCCCTCTTTTTAGGTCAAACCAAAACAAGTAAACAAACTCAGATTAAATCAGGACAAAGTAAAAGGGGCAGCTCCCCAAAAAGGAGGGGGAACAGCCCGACCAGAAATCAAAGTACAAAGGAAACTTAAAAACATCAAATTAAAATGTGATTATTGGGGTCAATAATGCACCCCAACCCCTGCGGTGCCCAGCGGGCGCGGAAAGCGTCAACCTCGCCCGTGGACACCGCATGCTCCCTCTCCAGGGTCACCTGGCCACAAACGTAGCCGCGGTAGAGGGGAAGACAGTCAGGATGGACGGCCCCCTCGATCGCCCGCAGCCTGGACCGGTAAATGGCGCGTTTCGCCAGGCCCAGGAGCAGGTTCACGAGGAGGTCGCCATCCCGACCCTCCCCTCTCCGCACCGGGTGGTGCATGCGTGTTGCAGAAAAGACAAATGATTTGAAGCCAAATGATACATTTACAAAGCATCTGGATGGATATCCGTTTGGAAGTGAAGTGGATCATTACTGAAATATTAATAATACTGATTCGTTATTTCCGTTCAAGGAGTCGACAGTAATTCAATCGTCCTCAAATCGTGGTGGACATTGGAAAATCCTGATCGAATAATCGTCAATGGACTATAAATGGAACCGAACTGATGGACCAAACATTAATGCCTGATTTTAAAAAAAAATCTTATAAACATAAGTTATCTGTAAGATGTTCAGTGCATTTATATCTCGAGATAGTTTTCATAGCAGAAATAAATGCCCACAATAGTGAAATAAAAGCTTAATTCAATTTTTAACTGTGCAACAATAAATAGAAATATTTTGTTCTGGTTTCATACGTCCTAGCTTTAAGAAATCAGGACGTTCTGGTTGGTTCAATTTTAGCTTACCCCTGTTCACCAATCAGAAGCTGAGATGTGAATGGGGATCCGGACTGCCCCCTTCACAAACCAGACACCATCACGTCCGATCAGACGCAGTGTAAAATGGAGCAGCGAGCAGCGAGGGAGGATTTGTGCGGAATCCAACAAACAATTCAAGAAATGAAGATTAAAAGTAATTAAACCGAGAGAATTGCAAACCGTGCAAGTAAGTTAAATATCGCCGTTGTTCGAGTTTAACCAAATTCCAAAGAAAACAGTTGAAAGGATATGCATGGTGCCGCGTCGGACTAAAAAATATTGGAATGCTTTAGGCTGGAAATGAGATATAAAATATATTGGTTGCTAAAATGTCAACTACTATATTGCGTATTCTCCTCGTGGAATCTAGTTTCTGCGCAGATTCGTTATTCGATTCCTGAAGAACTGCAGCCGGGTGCCTTTGTTGGGAATATCGCAGATGATTTGGGTTTAAATATAAAGCAGCTTTCGGCTCGTCGTTTGCAGATTGCGTCTGGGCCGAGGAAACAATATGTGGACGTAAATTTGAACAATGGCATCTTATTTGTCAAGGAAAGGATTGACAGAGAACCGCTTTGTGGACCCACCCTGATTTGTGTGTTATCCTTGGATGTTATGCTTGAAAATCCCATCAATCTATACCAGGTTGATGTGGAGATTCTCGATGTTAATGACAATGCTCCCAGTTTTGCAAAGAGACAATTACGCCTGGAAATCTCAGAGCTTTCCTCACCGGGAACGCGCTTTCCCCTCGAATCCGCGTACGATCCGGACATTGGGACAAATTCCTTGCAAACCTATGAGCTCCTCCCGAACGGTCATTTTATTCTCGACATACAAACACGCAGCGGAAAAGGAAAGTTGCCAGTATTGGTGTTGGAAAGGTCCTTGGATCGAGAAACAGAATCGACAGACATTTTAACTCTGATAGCCAAAGATGGCGGGACCCCCATTAGGTCAGGTACAGTTGATGTTACAATCATAGTAAAGGATGCAAATGACAACGCCCCTGTTTTTTCTCAGTCAGTTTATAGAGCGAGACTGTTGGAAACCGCACCCAAAGGAACCCTGATAATCACATTAAATGCCACTGACTTGGACGATGGCCCCAATGGAGACATAGTTTACTCTTTCAGCAGTCATAGTTCCGCGAGAGTTCGAGAGCTGTTCGGTGTGGATCCCAAAACCGGTCAGATTAGTGTGAAAGGCAATTTGGACTATGAGGAAAGCAGTGAATTTGAGATTAACATACAAGCAATGGACAAGAGTCCATACGCAATGTCCGGGCATTGTGATGTTTTGGTGGATATTATTGATGTGAATGATAACGCACCTGAGGTGACTGTGAGGACTTTGTCGAGCACAGTTTCAGAAGATGTTCCACTTGGAACTGTAGTCGCTCTGTTCAGTGCAGCAGATAAAGATTCGGGGCAAAATGGGCAGGTACAATGTCAAATTTCAAATCAGCTGCCCTTTAAACTCGATTCTTCCATGAATAACTATTACAGATTGCTTATTCAGCACCTACTGGATCGGGAAGATAACCCCAGGTATGACGTCACTATAACATGCACGGATGCAGGAAATCCCCCTCTGACATCCAAAAAAATCATTCGGGTAGAGATTTCAGATATAAATGACAATGCCCCACGTTTTACCCAGACTGTATACACAGCAAACGCGAAGGAGAATAATGCTATTGGGACGTCCATATTCTCCGTCTCAGCCTTTGATCCAGATGTAGGACAAAACGCTCGTCTAAAATATACTGTACTGGAGACTCTCGTTCAGAATTCTTCAGTTTCCACTTTCGTTTCTATTAACTCGGAGACTGGGGCCATTATCACTCAGAAATCTTTTGACTACGAGCAAATGAACAACTTTCAGGTCCAAGTTCAGGTCATGGACTCTGGAACCCCACCACTCGCCAGTAATGTCTCAGTGAATGTTACTATCCTTGATCAGAATGACAATGTTCCAGTGATCGTGCACCCATTAGCCGAGTATGGCTCAACTGTAACAGAAACAATATCCAGGTTTGCAGAACCAGGCTACTTGGTTGCTAAAGTATCGGCCACTGATGCTGACGCCGGGCAGAACGCTCGCCTTTCCTATTTCATTTTTCAGGCTACCCAGCATAACCTTTTTACTATTTCATCAGACACTGGGGAAATTTGGACTATCCGGCGTGTTGAGAATAAAGATGCCTCTAAGCAAAGGTTGGTGATTATGGTAAAAGACAATGGAACACCATCACTTTCTGCCACAGTGACCATCATGTTAACTGTTGTAGGTACTGATGCTGAATTGTTATCTGATGTGAGCAGTTTATCAGAAGGTCCTGTTTTGACACCTGATCTGCGCCTTTCCTTAGTATTCGCTTTAGGAATAATTTCAGCCATTTTTCTGGTAATTATGATTATTCTCGCTGTAAAGGTCCACCGAAACAGAAACGGTTTGGGTGTGCAATACTGTTCCCTCAGCACCTGTTGCTGCTTTGAAACAAGACATTCTCTGAATGGAATTCAAAAAGCCAGTAGAAATCTTCAGATACCACCCAACTATGTCGAGGTATTTGGAGGTGATCCACTTTCTCAGAGTTTCCGCTACGAGTCATGTTCAACATTGCAGTCAACAAAGAGAGACTTCCTAACCCCAAATGCATGTAGGCCTTCTACAGCCAAGTACGCGCTACAGAATGCATCTATTGGGAAAGACATGTCAGGGTTGACGAACTCTGAGAATTACAACATCACAAGCAATGAGGTGAGGCACTCGCAACCAAACTAACAGTCTCACATGTTTGATTTGGAAGCACGAATATCTGAGGGAAAATGCAAAACATTGAAATTCGGGATGGAAACAATATTTAAAATCATTTGTTGTTTATATTATATCCTGTCACCCCCACTCCCACCCCATCATCTAGCTGTGTAACGAGCGGCCTTTACTGATTTGTACCAGCTAATTACGAACCAAACTGTGGGATTTAGGCATTGAAGGATGCGACATGGCTGATCTATTAACTTAATATTTTGCACCTATCTTTTCCAAGGAATATGATGTTAAGCAGACCATGGTGAAATAGGAGGTGATTTCAGACGTTGAATTTGATAAAATTGATAAAGCTGAGGTTTTGGTTAGGCTGTCTGTAGTTATAATTGATAAGACAACGGGACCAGTTGAGGTGCATCCAAATATACTGAGCGAAATGAGAATAGAAATTGTACAAGCCCCAGCTGTAATTTTCGCATATTCCTTCGACTCAGAGATGGTGCCAGTGTACTGGAGAATTGCAAATATTTCACCCTTGTTCAAGAAACGGTGTAGAAATAAATCCATTAATTGCAGGCCAACCACTTTAACCTTAGTGGTGGGGAAGATTCTGAAAATTATAGTTTGGTACTCAACTAATTGTCACTTGGGAAAATGCTGATTAATTAAGAAAAGTCAGCAAATATGTCTAATTTCTAGAGACTTTTAGTGAAGTAACAGAGAAGGTTGATGAGGTGAATGCTCCTGGTGTGGTATACATGGATTTCCAGAAGATTACAGGAGACCATCGAAAATGGGGCAGATATGTAAGGTCTTCCAGTGACAAGATTGAACACAAGAAGTTAGGGGCTGTTCGAATGCAGTATGTGGCCGGTCCGCCTATTTGTCAACTGTATCTGAGCTGTATCAAATTACACAGGAGGGAGTTATACTGTGGGGGGCACTTAAATGCCTCATCACACCCAAATCACTATTTTACCCATAGCATGGAGAGGACCATTGGGTAGCCCAACAGTTTCAGTTGTAAGGCTTGTTGCCAGGCCAGGGGTGTGTACCACCTTTGGGGTTTCCAGTGTCTATCGGAGGCACCACCAAGGTCATACACCGCCAGCAACCCTACTCCCTTTGGCATCACAA
Source organism: Mustelus asterias (assembly GCF_964213995.1). Classification (NCBI taxonomy): domain Eukaryota; kingdom Metazoa; phylum Chordata; class Chondrichthyes; order Carcharhiniformes; family Triakidae; genus Mustelus; species Mustelus asterias. Next base: position 7,758,214 of record NC_135816.1, on the reverse strand, counting down.
ATCATGCATCTCACTCCTCTCACTGGAGTCTGCCAACCAGGCCCTATCGATGTAGCAAACGTACCTTCAACCCAATCACCATCAGCTCCTCTTCCTAGGGTTTTGCCTGTAGTCCTTGCAGTGGCCACCACTTGACCCTGACGCTGCTAGTACTGCAGAACTTCTGGCCTCCCAATTGGCCTTCCAATCTCTCAGGTGGGACTTCAAAACAGATAGTGGAAGAAGTTTCACCCTGAGCCAATAGACACCCTGTCAAATGTTAAATTGGTCTGACAGCTGGGGAACTGCAGTATTACATCCAGTTTTGGATACTACACTTTATGAAATAAATTTAGGCATTCGAGAGTGCAGAAAAGATGCATACGAATTTCCAAGACAGATCAGGGAAGTTGCGACTACTTTCCTTGGAAAAGAGAAGTTTGAGAGGCAGTTTGTTTCAGATATGCAGAATCACAAAGGGCTGGACAAACAAAAATGAGGGAAAGCAGTTCCCATTGCTGGAAGTATTGAGAAAAAGAGGGCACATATTGAATCTAATCAGAAAAGGAAACAATGATGACATGAGGAAAAACATATTCATGCACAAGTGGTTTTGATTGGAATGCATTGCCTGAGAGTGTGGTGGAAGTAGGTTTAATTGTGGTGCTCAAGAGGGAATTGGATTGTGATTTGTAAAAGAAGAAGGTTATAGGGCTATGAGGCGAAGATCGTGCACTGGCAATAGAAAAATGGCTCTAATGGAGAGCTCGTGCAGATACGAAGGGCAGAATGGCCTCCTTTTGTGCTGTAGAAATTTGGGGATTCTGATATTTAGAAGCTAGTGAATGGAGCTCACTCAATTGCGTGAACACATGGTAAAAGACCTGACTGCTTCTGAAGAGAGTGCGTACCAGAGTCTAACTCCATTGCCATCTAAAGACATGCTCGGTCCCTGAAAGATGGAAATTAATCTAATTTCACTAACTGGAGTCCAAGCCCCTGCCAAAGGATAAATAAAAACACTACTGCAGCATGCTAAACCTCTCTTCAAGATTTTAATTTTATTCCCCATACATTGACACTCTAGTCAACGCTTGCAAAACAAATATGCTATGGCTAACTGAAACAAGGTTGGTTGAGTTCAATCACGACAATGTTAAATATTTTAACATGATTCCTACATACTTTAATGCTATTCAATGCTTATCAAAGATTGTCGGGTGTCAAGTTGAATAATAAGGTGCTGCTCCTCGCGCTTGATTGGTCTTCATTGTGACACTGCAGCAAGACAAAGGTCAGAATAAGAAAGATGGAGAATTTTAATGATAAGCAACAGGGAGCTCAGAGTCACACTTGCATACTGAACAGAGGTGGTCCACAAACTGGTCAGCCAGCCTGGCAGTCTTCCCAATGCAGAGGAGATCACAGAATGAACAGCAAATACCGATTATTAAATTGAAAGAAGAAAAGTAAACCGCTATTTCGCTTGTAAAAGCGCCTAATCTGCGCCTATTACCATTCCTTTTGGTTTTAGTAACATGAAACCTTTTTATTACTTAATCTGTTTCGCCCTCCAACCCGTCACACGTTTTCCTTCTCCTTGCACACCACTTCCATTCCTCCATCCCCAGTTCCCAAGCCCCCACCCCTAACCCCATCACTCCTTCTTCAGTTGCACCGGTTGCTCAAAACCTATAACAGTACCTCAGTTCTGATGAAGGTAATTGGCATGAACCTTCACCCGGATTCTGTCCACATATATGGTCTGGCTTGCTGAGTATCTCCTAGGTTTTCCAATTTTATTACAGATTTTCAGCAACTTCGGTATTTTGTTTTTCTACAGCGATTCAGAATCTTTGCAGGATATAACAGATGACTGTTGAGAGGAATAGGTCTTCGAAGAAGCTTTTGCCTAACGAATATAATGAAATTATTTGAGAGACAACTAAGCCACAATATATGAATAAATGTAGATTTTTAATGGATGCCATTGGGATTTGCATGGTTCTCTAAGATTCGTAGAACAGGTGAGATTCAGGGAATGTGGGCACCACTGGCTGTGTCAACATGCATTACCCATCCCTGATTGTCTTTGTGTGTCTACGCCATTTCAGTGTCAATCACATTGCTGTGGGTCTGGAATCACATATCGGCCAGACCAGGTTAGGATGGCAGACTTCCTTTCCTAAAGGACATTAATGAACCAGATAGGTTTTTACAATAATCAACAATGATTTCTTGGTCATCATTAGACTTTTAAATCCAGATTTCTATTGCATTCAAATTTCACCATCTGCCAGGGTGGGATTCGAACCTGATCACCATTATTCTGGGACTCCAAATTACTAGCCCAATAAAAACGCCACTCCGCCACTGCATTCCATGAATCCAGTGACCAGAAGTAGGCAGATAGCAAGATAAACTGAATGTGATTATTTCCAGGGAGAATAAGATTAAAAATGAAATTGAAGTGTGAAGCATTCAGTATCAGTTACAATAACAGTGCCTCTGTTTAAAACAAAAATAGATCTCCAAAGGCATAGGCTGAAAGAGAGCAAATTGAAATGGGAGTCAACAGTGTACATACTGTGAAAGTGTTAAGTCATGAAAAATGTAACAATCAGACAAATCGAGAAAGGAAAAGCACATGAAAGGCGTTAATTTTCAAGTTCTACTGGCATGATTCTGAAATGGTTAGGTGTGTTTACCCGAGCAGACGCCGGAGTGTGGCGACCAGGGGAATTTCACAGTAACTTCACTGCAGTGTTAATGTAAACATACTTGTGACTAATGAATAAACATTAACTTTAATTATTCAAATGAACTTTCCCTTTCTCGAGTGTGGCCGACAGTTCTGAGCACGTGATCTGAAAAATAAAGTAGCTGCATCATTAACAGGTTGACGGATCTGTATTCTGAATTTACAGCTTTGGAAACTACATTTAACAGTTTCAGAACTGAACTTACTTTCATTTTCAAGAAGATGGAGGCATTTGCAAAACTAAGTACTTAACTGTGGTAGTTTTAAGTAAAATTAAAGACAAGATGCTACTTAACTTAGAGTGAGTGTGATGATATGGGTTACGATCATAAAATTTGTCGTTTTCGAGTAAGATTAGAGATTGAAGTGTTTAGTCAAGAGTAAAGACTACCTTTCGAAGGGACTTAATAAATATCGTATGGCTAAGAGGCGGGGCATATATATATATATCATAAAAGTAACAATTTGTTCTTTTTCCACGGGGAAATTCTTTAATATTCCTTCAGTTTTACTCAACGGCAGTGATTAGAAAATCAGGGGCGAGTATTCATCCTGTGATCATGCAGGGAATGATGGAGCGAATGAATTCAGCTGACACCTGATATTCTTGAATTTAATTTCCTTTATCGCACATTCTATAAAGCTGTTTTTTAAGATGTTAGTTATACTGTTGTTGTACCGAAATATTTTCACAACAGGCAGATATAACCACGCTGAAGAAAAAGGTGAAATCATTTTTTGATTCTGCAACGATAATTATATCGCTGGTTTGAAGCATTGCAGCTTTAAGAAACAGAGAGCATTCTGATTCGTTGAATTTCACAGTGCTTGTGTTCACCAATCAGAAGCTGAAATGTGATTGGGGATCCGGACTGCCCCCTTCATAAACCAGACACCGTCACGTACGACCAGACGCAGTGTAAAATGGAATAACGAGCAGCTCGGGAGGATTTGTGCAAGAATCCATTGGCAATTTTAGGCAGAATGCGAAGATTTAAATAAAGTCAGAGAGTGATTCGGAAAGCGGACAGGTATGTTTCGCATCGCAGATCCTCGGATTTAAAAAGAAAATCCCCAAAAGACTGGTGAAAGGATATGAACAGTATAGTAGCGTACTGAGAAAATTGGGATGTTTTATGCTGGAAATGAGATATAAAATACATTTGTTGATAAAATGTCAGCTATTGTATTGCGTATTCTCCTCGTGGAATCCAGTGTTTGGGCAAATTCGTTATTCGATTCCTGAAGAACTCGAACAGGGCGCCTTTGTTGGGAATATCGCAGCCGATTTGGGTTTGGATATAAAGCAGCTCTCGGCTCGCAGTTTGCAGGTTGCGTCTGGGCCGAAGAAACAATATGTGGACGTAAAATTAGACAACGGGATTATATTTGTGAAGGAAAAGATTGATAGAGAACAGCTTTGCGGGTCTACACTGACCTGTGTGTTATCCTTGGATGTTATGCTTGAAAACCCCCTCAGTCTGTATCAAATTGAAGTGGAAATCCTCGATGTTAATGACAATGCTCCCAGCTTTCCAAGGAGGCAGTTCCGCCTCGAAATCTCAGAGATTGCTGCGCCTGGAGCGCGTTTTCCCCTTGACTCCGCGCACGATCCGGACATTGGAAACAACTCCCTACAAACATACCAGCTCCTTCCGAACGATTATTTCACTCTCGATGTACAAATACGGAGTGGGGAAGGGAAGTTACCGGTACTGGTGTTGCAGAGGCCATTGGATAGGGAAACGATATCAACCCACAGTTTAACGCTGATATCGAAGGATGGCGGGATCCCTGTAAGGTCAGGCACTGCTCAGGTCATAATCACAGTAAAAGATGCAAACGACAACGCGCCTATTTTCTCCCAGTCGGTTTACAGAGTCAGTGTGTTGGAAAATGCTCCAGTTGGTACCCGAATAATCACAGTAAATGCCACTGATTTAGACGATGGTTCAAATGGAGAGATAATGTACTCGCTTAGCAGCCATACATCTGCAATAGTCCGTGAAATATTTGGAGTGGATTCGAAAACTGGTGAAATCAGAGTGAAAGGCAATTTGGACTATGAACAAAGAAATGTTTATGAGATTAACATACAAGCATTGGACCTGGGCCCAAATGCAATGCCGGAGCACTGTGAAGTTTTGGTTAATGTTATTGATGTGAATGATAATGCACCTGAGGTGACGCTGAGGACTTTGTCCAGTACAGTTTCAGAAGATGCTCCAGTTGGAACTGTAGTTGCTCTGTTCAGTGCAGCAGATAAAGATTCGGGGCGAAATGGGCAAGTAAATTGCGAAATTTCAAAGAAACTCCCCTTTACATTAGATTCTTCCATGAAGGGCTATTACAGACTACTTATTCAGCGTCGACTGGATCGGGAAAATACCTCCAACTATGACGTTACTATCACATGCACGGATGCAGGAAATCCTCCTCTCACAACCAGGAAAACCATTCGGGTGGAGGTTTCAGATATAAATGACAATCGGCCTCAGTTCCCGCAGCGTTTCTACACAGCAAACGTTGTGGAGAATAACATTATCGGGAGTTCTGTATTGTCCGTCATAGCCGTTGACCCAGATATAGGACTAAACGCTCGACTAAACTACTCTCTGCTGGAGACTCAAGTTCAGAACTCTTCGGTCTCCACTTACGTTTCTATTAACTCGGAGAGTGGTGTCATATATTCTCAGAGATCTTTTGACTATGAGCGATTGAAAAGCTTTCAGGTCCAACTTCAGGTCATGGACTCTGGAATCCCACCACTCGCCAGTAATGTCTCAGTGAATGTTATTATCCTTGATCAGAATGATAATGTTCCAGTGATCGTGCACCCATTAGCCGAGTATGGCTCAACAGTAACAGAGACAATATCCAGGTTTGCAGAACCAGGCTACTTGGTTGCTAAGGTGTCGGCCACTGATGCTGACGCCGGGCAGAACGCTCGTCTTTCTTATTCAATTTTTCAGGCTACACAGCATAACCTCTTTACTATTTCACCAGACAATGGCGAGATTTGGACTATCCGTCGTATTAAGAATAAAGATGCCTCTCAGCAAAGGTTGGTGATTATGGTAAAAGACAATGGAACACCTTCTCTCTCTGCCACAGTGATCATCACCTTATCTGTGACTGGGAGTGATATGGAAACGTTTCCTGACGTGAGCAACTTATCGGATGATCCTAGTCTCACAGCGGATTTGAGCCATGCCTTAGTCATAGCCTTAGGTACAATTTCTATCATTTTGTTGATTATTTTAATTATCCTCGCCATTAAGGTTCATAACGGCAGAAATGTTTTGGGAGGTCAGCCCTGTTCCCTGGCTGTTTGTTGCTGCTTTGAAACAAAACATTCTCTGAATGGAATCCAAAAGGCCAGTAGAAATCTTCAGATACCACCCAACTATGTTGAGGTATTCGGGGGTGATCCACTTTCTCAGAGTTTCCGCTATGAGTCATGTTCAACATTGCAGTCAACAAAGAGAGACTTCATCACATCAAACACATGCAAATCATCTACGGACAAGAATTATATCTGGAATAAACCAAACACGGATGAAAATCCAGGGCTGAGGACTTCAGAACATTATGGTAACTCTGTGAACAATGAGGTGAGACCCGTCTAAATGAGGAGCCGATCCTGGCAGGTTTGGTTTGCACGTACAGATGTATTTACGCAAATTCAGCATATTTAAATGAAGGGAAGCAGATGTATATTCAGTATCATTGACAGCATTCTGCAGTGTCTGCATTTACAGACTAACGTGCCGATTTGTCGTTATGTTGTGGCATCACTCAGGAAGTGTTGGCAGTTTTATGGGTTATAGATAAATACTGTGTATTGCTCAGTTAGGTTTTACAAGTTTACAGAAGTCCACAGGATGGTAAGGGTGCGTTCAAGGGCCAAGGAAGGTTGGTTAAAATGGTCGGAAACATCAGCATTTCCCACACTCTCTAAACATTTATATGTTAACTATATGTAGAGGAAGATTGTCCATCGCATATGTCTGCACAGGTGCAGAGCTGTTTCTTTTACAGCAGAAAAGGAGAACAGATGATATAAACAGTGCAGTTAGTTCTCCGTTGCTCTTGTCACAGCCCAATGGCTGCAGGTTAACATTATTAGGATATTTCCCAGTTCCAGGTTAAAATGGGCAGGATTACTTGTGACACCTTTCTTCTCATAAATTGCAGAAATACTGAGTTGAGGTCGATTCAATAATTAAGACTACTTGTATTGAATATTTATCTGTCAATACGGAATCAGTAACTGCATCAGATACAAGTGAAAGGACTTCTGTGCATAGGCATGAAAATGGACAAAAGCTCTTCCCTTTCTGGAGAGACTGCAACATCCAACTCCAGTCAGTCTTTCACACACCATCACATTCAAAATATAGTATGAGACAGGTAGCTGTAATATGTAGCCCTTGAAAGCAAAAATAGTAATCAACATTTTAGCCAATTATTCTAATCAGAATTGAAGCTCATGTGAAAGGGCAAAAAGAGCAATATGCCCATGTATGTGCCAATCTTCCTTCCTGGAGTTGCATGTTAATCCACATGTCTCAATCTATGGAGTAACTTGGGCACAAATCGAATTAAAATAGGCAATTAATACAGATTGTAGGTTTGAGTTAATCATGACACGGTGTCATAACAAAATGCTCAATGAAATGTGTTAGTATTATTCTAAATTCTATAAATACAGCAACTTGGGAGCGAAGGACAACTAATGTAGCATCCGTGTTTTGAAAGATTTAAGACAATGTTTATAATGACATAATGGTTTTTCAAATATTCCAATGAGGAAATACCTGGGACCCTGGTCCTCTTCATTCTGTTCACTGGAAAATTATGCAGGAGGGGTAAGTAGTCCACAAACTGTTCTCAGGATAATTGAAGTGTGACAGATACCTCGTCGTGCATCTAGTATGCATCAGTGACGAGGCATGTGCCTAGTAAAACACTGTTTTCTCAAGCTGTAGCAAGAAATGATGATTAGAGAGCATCATGTGAGGCCCGGCGAAGTGCAACTGGTTGGCTGACAAGAATTAGCAAGTGCCAGCGTTTCTGTCATGCCATCTTTCATCAGTATCGCCTGGGGAAAATGTTCTTTACACTTGGTGAGATAATGATGGGTCAGTTTCCTGTCAGCAAAGCTCAACTTCTCTCCTTGGAGGGCTTGTCAACTCCTGCAATTGAGATGTACCTTAACCCTCTCAAGGAAGCCTGGCTGGCCAACCAGAAAGGAATGGAGGCCAGAGCCATCCTAAGGCACGTGTCAACTGCTATGTTGCACATATGTACACTTTCGGCACATGGATTCCTCCCTGAAGCGTCATCTCCAAAATAAAGGATCTAATTTACTTATTCTGAGAGGAAAGGACATATTTAGCTACTGCCATGGTTCTGAGTCTCCCCATGTGTGTCCATAGTCAGGTGAGGGCTTTTCATCTTCAGACATTGCAAATATGCCTATACGTTGAAGAACCACTGAGAAGAATTGTGTTAATTCCATATTTCTTCTGCCAGCTGCATGTCCTCATGAAGTTCCATGCAATTTCTCCTTGAAAACTCGCAGGGCATCTGAGACGCCTTACAGGAGCTGCCTATGCTCTACCAGTATTTGATTAAATATGGAACGAAGTGCACCCAACCACAACTTTCCCCATTGTGACAAGTGTCCTCCGGGACATGCTGCTCAGAACTTTACACTTCCAGAAGCGTCATATAAGCTGGTTAGCAGAGGTTAGGGACATGTTTGGCAAGCCGACAAGGGTTGCTTGTGTACTGCATTGTGGAGGAGAGACTGGATTATTGCCAGAGGAGCTGGCGCACCATCCACCTTGGGAGAGCTTCTACGATGGACATTGAGATGCTCAATGTAGCTCTCCCTTCTAACACTGTGATGTATGCTGCGGAGCCTCAAGCATGCAACGCGATTCTTTTACAGGTACCATTATTCAGGCAAAATTGCCTTTGAACCCCGGCACCAAAATCTTCCCCCAGGAGCTGGTGGCTTACAAACTGAGTACTCCCTTGAAATCAGCTCATGGACAGATCCAGGCAGCTCACAATCGAGGGATCATTCATCCCAACTCCAAGCTTCTTTTCCTTGTTATTGTCACATCTGGATATTCCTGGAATGTGATCATGTCATGTCCTCTTGCACGCCAGAAGTCTTTGGCGAACTGTGAGTGCCATCAGAACTGGGGCGATTAATCAAAACCCAAGACAAAAGAATAATAGATTTGCTTAATTTGGTGGCTCACCAGAGTATTTCAAGAGCAATTCGGGATGGGGAGCAAATTCTAGCATTCCCAGTGACACTCCCATTTTTTAATTCATTCTTGGAGCACGGGTGCTACTGGCTGGCCAGCATTTCTTCCTCATCCCTAGTTGTCTTTCTGGAGGGGGAAGTTGAGAGCCAACTAAATCGCTGTGGCTCTGGGATCAGATGTCGGCCAGACGAGGTAAGGATGGCAGATTTTGTTCCCTAAACGGCATTAATTATTTATTTCTCTGAAAATCAACAGCGGTTTAATGGTTATCAGTCGATTCTTAATCCAGGTTTTTTTTAAAATTCAAATTCTGTGGGCAGCACGGTAGCACAGTGGTTAGTGTTGCTGCCTCACAGCGCCAGGAACACAGGTTCAATTCCGCCCTCGGGTGACTGTTTGTGTGGAGTTTGCACATTCTCCCCGTGCCTACGTGGGTTTCTTCCCATTGCCACGGTTTCCTCCCACAGTCCAAAGATGTGCGGGTTAGGTTGATTGCCCATGGTAAATTGATTGCCCCAAGTGTCAGGGGGACTATCAGGGTAAATATGTGAGGTCAGGGGGATAGGGCCTGGGTGGGATTGTGGTTGGTGCAGACTCGATTGGATAAATGACCTCCTTCTGCACTGCAGAGATTCTATGATTCTATGAAATTCCACCGCCTGTCGAGGTGGCATTCAAAACCTGAACATTACTTCAGTTTCCGGATTGATAGTATAGCGCTAATATGACTAGGCCATTGCCTGCCCCCACGTCATGTTATTTAACTTATTGAACCCTTCAAAAGTGCATAGTCAATGACGTAATCATTCTAATTAGCAAGTAAGAGAGTAATACCATTGTTCTTCATACTGCAAATGAGAGCAGGAACCGTGAGTACCACAAAAGGTTTCTTGAAGTGAAGCATTGTACAAACCAAGGCGAAATTATTTGAGAGACAATGGCTCACAACCTCCTGAGAGTGGTATTCCCCAGCTGATTGCCAGTCTCGATGGTTTTATTCGCATTGAAATTCCAAAGCCCCTGTCACTCCCAACTTTCCTCACTCAGGCCCATTGAGATAGGAGCAGCGAAATGCGCCCCTGGCTGCGTCGATGAGGAGCAACTGGGGTGGGGGGAAGAATGGAGTGGATTGGGTCGAGTTGTGTTGGGCTTGTCTTCAGGGAAGTTGGTTGTGTAGTGATATTGTCACTGGACTAGTAATCATTAGACCCAGGGTAACAGTTTCGGGACCCAGGTTTGAATGTGAACGTGACAGATGGTGAAATTTGAATTCAATACAAAGACTCTGGGCTGGGGTGGAAGGGGATTTTATTGGACTGGAAGAGGAGGTCGGGCCGGACCCGGAGCGGTGGGAGAAGCAGAACAGATCGGTAGGATGGGGGTGGGGAATCGAGTCGGGTGAGGGGGGACAACTGGGGTCGTGTTTGTGCCTGACTGACTCTGGATTTTTTGGATTGTTATTCTAGAGTTAGAAGTGTTTTCTTTCCTTTTCTCACTCTTTCAGACGAACTAGCAAGGCGATTTAAAACTCTTCTGTTAGATGGTCCAAAGCCCTCTGGAAGTATCAAGGAGAAGTTAGCACTTGTGGACAATTGTCGGGTGCAACCTTATGTGGGAAAGACCTAGAGGAATTTCCGAGCACATCACTGGGTTACCCCCAAAATGTGACGCTGCATAAACAAAACATTTTGGGCCACTGATCTAGGCTTGGGCCTCTGGACACAATTTCAAACTTTGCAAATGAAGTAAAACTTGTGTTGTAAACTGAGAAGAGGGCAATGATAGATATCAAGAGGACATAACGACAGGTTGATGGAATGGGTAGACACGATGGATGATATTTAAAGCAGAGAAGTGGGAGATGATACATGTTAATAGGACGAATGATGAATTGCATTGCTAATTAATGGATGAACTTCTAAAGAAGGTACTAGCGCAAAGGATCCTGGAGGTATATGTGCACAGATCGTTGAAGGTGGCAGGAAAGGTTGAGAAAGTGAGTAAAAAGTGAATGGGTGTAGAAATAAAGTGGGAACGTTCAAAAGCAAGGTGTATTGCTGTAAATGAGACAGGCAGTCAAAATAATTCAGCTTCACTCATCAAGACAGATGCATGAATACCAAATTTGAAAGGGAACAATTTGTTGCATGATTAATCGGTGCTAATTAGTTGACAAGTTGATTTGGCCGAGGGGTTATTATGGAGAATGCAACAGGGAAAATGAATCCCATAAGCCTCGAAATATATCGCCATTCCTTTGCATTCCTTAGGTCCAAATCCTGGAATGCACTACCTAATGGAACTGTGGGTTAACCCACAGCACATTTCAAGAAGGCAGTTCACCACCACCTCCTTAAGGGCAACTGGAATCGGCAATAAAAGCTCGCCAGCCAGCGATGCCCACGTCCCACAAATGAATAGAAAATGTTGTTTAAATCCAATTTGGGCAAGATAACTCAGATTGTTTGGAGCATTGCCATGGGGTATACATCATGGTAAATGAACAATCTCAAATGTGAAAAGAATTTTGTGCTGTATTGTTCTTTGTTCTTTGTTCTTTGTTAATTACAGTCACCAAAAGCGGAATGTTAACATTCAAGCAGGCCATTTGGTTCACTTAAATTTGCTACAGGCTACCTGTATTCATGCATAGGGGCACGCCCTATGCAAACAGAAATAAAATGCACAGACATTGCCCTTTTAAAAATTAAACACAATAATGAGAACAACATCCATGTGCATTCTCCATTTGTCAACCAATCAGATTCCAACCAAACAACCTAGTTTGCATATGCAGTATTAACTGTTGTTACCTTTGACATTTTGTATATTTGCATCTATCCTGAAGAGTGAACAAAAGCTTCGAACTCATATCTCATTTTCAGTAACACTCAAAATTTGTAGAATCACAAACCCAAGTAGCTTATGATGAACATTTATAAAATACCAGCTGGACCTCAGCTAAAGTACTGTATCCAATTCTGAAGAGCACACTTCATGGAGAATGGAAAGGAATTGGGGCAAATGAAGAATAAATATGAGAACGTTTCCAGAGATCAAAAACCTCTCTTATGTGGATGTCGTAGCAAAACTTGTACTGTTTTCTTTAGAGCAGAGAAGATTGAGAAGAGATTTGCTGGAAGCAGAGACAACAGAAGCAAATGCCTTTCTGTGCAGCCAATTGATCGGATCTGCAAGGTGCTTCCAAAGATTGTGAGGAAGGCAGATTCAATCATATCTTTCAGAGTAAATTGGATAATTATCTGAAAATAAAAATATTGCAGCTTGATATAAAACTGCAAGGAAGTAGGACAAGATGATTAGTTCTTGCAGAGAGCCGATATGCACACAATGGATGGAATGGCCTCCTTGTGCATTTTAACCACGTTTTCATGCCAATTTATCAGCAAAAATACCAATAAAAATATGTACTTTGTTTAGATTTTAAATGGACGTTTGACGACAGGCCACAAGGGTTATGGGGTTTCAAGCTCATAAGATAAATTAAATGCAAATTGGCTTCGTGCCAGAAGGCAGGTGTATTAGGTTACTATCATCAGGTGTATTTTCCAAGCATCGTTTTTTGCTTCCTACAGTTCACAAATACTGTAATTCAAATAGATTATTCGTGTTCATACATTCTTCAGTGACAAAGAGCTATGTGGTAGTCAGGGGTGAAAAAAACAAAATTACTTTCAGAGTGACATATACTCATTTCAAACAATGCGTTGAGGTATAAAATGTTCTCGTGGGTTAAATATATGTATAGTGAATTACTTTTTGTGAGATTATGGGCAGCAAGAAAATGCACCCACTGCCCAAGACTGAGAAAACAAATAAAGATAGCTATGGAAACGAACATATATTATGCCCTGAAATGTTCCAATCATTTTGAAAGAGTTAGTAATGAGGCAAAGGCCAAGGGCCTGGAAGGCAGTGATTTTAAAGTCAAGGCCATTAATACTGGCAGTGGAATTGAATGGTTGGACATAATGAGTTCTGCAGATTCCTTTCCATCTTATGTCTTTATTTATTTTCAGGACATTCGCCACGTATGATCTGACATTATTCATTCATTCAGTACAAAATGTCTATGCATAACAAACAATGGTGAAAAAAGCTTAATAAAATTTTAATTGTGCAACTCAAATTGTAAGTCTGCAACGTTGCTTTCAGGCCTTGCTTTAAGAAACGAGTAACAGTGCAATTGGTTGAATTTCTTTGTGGCTCTGTTCACCAATCAGAAGCCGAGATACGATTGGGGATCCGGACTGCCCCCTTCACTACCCAGCCACCATCACGCACGGTCAGACGCAATGTAAAATTGGATAGCGAGCAGCTCGGTCGCATTTGGGAGAAATGAACAGGTCTGACTTAAAAATAATCGAGCGATTCACAAAGCGCCAAGGTACTTAGCACATCGTAGCTCATTGGTATTATTTTGCAAACGATGCAAACAACCTTTAAAAGGATAATGATTTGTGCGTGCGAGTACTGAAACAATTGGAATGTGTTGACTGGAAATGAGATATCAAATATATTGCTTCCTAAAATGTCAACTGTTGTATTGTATATTCTCGTGGAGGCTTGTTTTTGGGCAAATTCATTATTCGATTCCTGAAGAGCTGCAACTCGGCGCCTTTATCGGAAATATCGCAGCCGATTTGGGTTTAGATATAAAGGAGCTCTCGGGCCGCAGTGTACGGATTGCTCCCGGGTCCGGGGAGCTGTATGTGGACATCAGTTTAAACAATGGAGTTCTGTTTGTGAAGAAAAAGATTGACAGAGAAAATCTCTGCGGGTCGAGCCTCACGTGCGTGTTATCCTTGGATGTTATGCTTGAAAATCCCCTCAGTCTGCACCAGGTTGAGGTGGAGATTCTCGATGTTAATGACAATTCTCCCAGTTTTCCAAAGAACCAGATCCGCCTCGAAATCTCAGAGATAGCTGCGCCTGGAGCGCGTTTTCCCCTGGATTCCGCGCATGATCCGGATATTGGCAACAACTCCCTGCAAACGTACCAGCTCCTTCCGAACGATTATTTTATTGTCGATGTGCAAATACGTAGACGAGAAGGGAAGTTACCGGTCCTTGTGTTGCAGAGGCCATTGGATAGAGAAACGATATCAAGCCACAGTTTAACGCTAATAGCCAAGGATGGCGGGATCCCTGTAAGGTCAGGCACTGCTCAGGTTATAATCACAGTAAAAGATGTAAATGACAACTCGCCAGTTTTCTCTCATCCGGTTTATACAGTCGCTATCCTGGAAACTGCCCCAATAGGATCCGTAATAATCACATTAAATGCTACTGATTTGGACGCTGGTTCAAATGGAGAGATAATGTACTCGCTCAGTCGCCATACTTCTGCCAAAGTCCGTGAATTATTTGGAGTGGATTCGAAAACTGGTGAAATCAGAGTGAAAGGGAAATTGGACTATGAACAAAGAAATGTTTTTGAGATTAACATACAAGCATTGGACCTGGGTCCTGATGCACTCCCTGAGTACTGTGATGTTTTGGTGGATATTATAGATGTGAATGATAACGCACCTGAGGTGACGCTGAGGACTTTGTCCAACACAGTTTCAGAAAATGCTCCAGTTGGAACTGTAGTCGCTCTTCTCAGTGCAGCAGATAAAGATTCTGGGCAAAATGGGCAAGTACAATGCGAAATTTCAAAGAAACTCCCCTTTACACTAAATTCTTCCAAGAAGGGCTATTACAGACTGCTTATTCAGCATCTACTGGATCGAGAAGATACCTCCAAGTATGACGTCACTATCACATGCACGGATGCAGGAAATCCTCCTCTCACAACCAGGAAAATAATTCGGGTGGAGGTTTCAGATATAAATGACAATATGCCTCAATTCACGCAGCGTTTCTACACAGCAAACATTGTGGAGAATAACGTTGTCAGGAGTTCAATATTCTCTGTCACTGCCGTTGACCCAGATATAGGACTAAACGCTCAACTCAACTATTCCCTGCTGGAGACTCAAGTACAGAACGCTTCGGTGTCCACTTATGTTTCTATTAATTCAGAGACTGGTGCCATATATTCTCAGAGATCTTTTGACTATGAGCGATTGAAAAACTTTCAGATCCAAGTTCAGGTCATGGACTCTGGAACCCCACCACTCGCCAGTAATGTCTCAGTGAATGTTATTATCCTTGATCAGAATGACAACGTTCCAGTGATCGTGCACCCATTAGTCGAGTATGGCTCAACGGTAACAGAGACAATATCCAGGTTTGCAGAACCAGGCTATTTGGTTGCTAAGGTATCGGCCACTGATGCTGACGCCGGGCAAAACGCTCGTCTTTCCTATTCCATTTTTCAGGCTACCCAGCTAAACCTTTTTACAATTTCACCAGACAATGGCGAGATTTGGACTATCCGTCGTATTGAGAATAAAGATGCCTCTAAGCAAAGGTTGGTGATTACGGTAAAAGACAATGGAACACCATCACTCTCTGCCACTGTGACCATCATCCTAGCTGTGATGGGCAGTGATATGGAAACGTTTCCTGTTGTGAACAGCTTATCGGATGATCCTGGTCTCACAGCTGATTTGAGCTATGCTTTAGTCATAGCCTTAGGTATAATTTCCATCATTTTTTTGATTATTTTAATTATCCTCGCCATTAAGGTTCACAACGGCAGAAATGCTCTGGGAGGTCAGCCCTGTTCCCTGGGAGATTGTTGCTGCTTTGAAACAAGACATTCTCTGAATGGAATTCAAAAGGCCAGTAGAAATCTTCAGATACCACCCAACTATGTTGAGGTATTCGGGGGTGATCCACTTTCTCAGAGTTTTCGTTACGAGTCATGTTCAACATTGCAGTCAACAAAAAGAGACTTCATAACCTCCAACACATGCAGGTCGTCTACAGATAAGAATTATATCTGGAATAAAGCTAACGCGGATGAAAATCCAGGGTTGAAGAATTCAGGAAATTATCCTAACGCTGTAAGCAATGAGGTGAGACCCGTCTAATTGAAAAGATAATCCTGGCAGATTTGGTTTACATGTACAGATATATTTGCGCAATTTCAGCATATTTAAGTGAAGGAAAGAAGATGTGCATTTACTGTATCATTCACAGTATCTCCATTTACAATGCACGTGCCAGTTTCGTGGTTATGCTGTGGTACCTCTCATTATGTGCTCAGACCCTTTTTTGGTTTACAGCTAAATACTGTGTATTGCCCAATTAGGTTTTACAAGTTTACCAAGATCCATAGGATTGTAAGATCGCTTTTGAGGGCTTGGAGGCTTGGTTAAAATCGCAGGAAAAGTTAGCCCTTCCCACAATCCCTATTTTAACCACATTTTAACTATGTGGAGAGAAACTCTGGGTATCATGTATGTCCATACACATGCAGAGCAGATTCCTTGACAGCAGAAAAGGAGAACAAATCATGTAAACAGTATGGTTAGTTCACCGTTGCTCTGGTCCCAACTCAATGGCTGCAATTTAATAATATCAAGATGTTTCTGACTTCCAGGTCAAAATGATCCGGACAGTTTGTGTCACATTACTTCTCGCAAGTGGAAAAAATATTGAGTTTAGGTCGATAAAGTAATTAAGACTACTTTAGTTGAATATTTATCTGTCAACAGGGAATCAGTGCCTGCATCAGATACCAGTGAAAGGATTTCCATCCATGTACATGAAATGTGTAAAACTCTTACGCTTTCTGGAAAGACTGCAACTTCCACCTCCAGTCAGTCTTTCACTCACCATCACGCTCAAGATACAGTATGAGACAGGTACCTGCAATCTGTAGCCTTTGACAGCAAAACTAGGAATGATCATGTCAGCCAATTATTCTAATCTGCATTGAAACTCATGTGAAAGGGCAAAAGGTACAATGTGCTCGTATATGGGCCAATCTTCTTTCCTGGGTTTGCGTTTTAATCCACATGCTTCAATCTTTGGATAAACATTGACACAAATCAAATTAAAGTAGGAAATCAAGACAGATTGTGGGTTTCACTGGATCACCACTTTGTGTCATAAAATATTAATTAAAATTTGGTAACTTTTTTCGACATTCTATAAATATAGGATCTAGGCAACTAAAGACAATCAATGTAACATCCGTGTTCAGAAAGATTTAAGATAATATATTGGTATTGGCATAATAGTTTTACTAATGTTCCAAGTGAGGAAATACCTGAGACCCTGGCCCTCTTCATTCTGTTCGCTGGAAAATTGTGGACGAGGGTTCAGGATCTCACAAACAGTTCTCAGGACTATTGATTTGTGACAGATTCTTTGTCTTGCATCTAGTATGCATCAGTGTCGAGGCATGTTGACTAAAACACTGTTCTCTCAAGTTCTGACAAGCAAAGGTGTTTGGGGAACATCATGGGAGGCATAGCCTTTTTATATGACAAGCACGAGAAAGTGCCAGCATTTCTTCCACCTACCAGAATCCCCTGGGAGAAATGTGAGTCAATGGTGGGTCATTTGCCTATCAGCAGTTCAACGCCTCTCCTCCGATCTCTTGTCATCTCCCCCAATTGAGATCTACCTTAACCCTTTCAAGGAAGACTAGCTGGCGAAATGGAAAGGGCTGGAGGCCAAATTCACATAATGACACTGAAAGGACTTTTTCAACTGCATATGCCAGCTTCTATGATGCACATAGGTAAAATATGGGCACATAGACTCCTTCCTGCAGTGTCATCTCCAAAATAAAGGACCTCATTGACTTACTCTGGAAAGAAATAATATATATAGTTACTGTCACCGTTCTGAGTCTTCCCAGGTGTGCCCATGGTCAGATTAACGTTTCCCATCTTCAGACATGTCAAAGATACCTGTACGTTTAGAAATCTCTTTGAAGAAGTGTTAATACTTTATTCCTTCTGCCAGTTGCAAGTCCTCAATTATTCCACGCAGCTTCTCCTTATAAATCCGGAGGGCCTCCTTACAGGAGCTGTCTATCATTGACCAGAATCTGGTTAAGTATGGACCAAAGTGCATCCAACCACAGCCTTCCCCATTGTGACAAGCATCCTCTGGAGTTGCTGCACAAAATCACATACTTCCATCTGGCAATTTAAGCTTGTTGGAGGTTAGTGTGATGGTTGGCAAGATGACAAGGGTTCCATCTGTACTGCATTGTGGAGGAGAGACTGGATTGTTGCCAGAGGAGCTGGCGCACCATCCCCTTGGCAGACAGTATCTGTCATGGCCATTAAATTGGTCAATGTAGAACTCCCGAGATACTATGATTTGTGATGAGGAGCCTCAAGCATGCGTATCGATTGTTTTTGAACTAACCCACATTCAGGCAGAATTTCCCATTGAACCCCAACCCCAAATCTTCCCCCAGGACCTGGTGCCCCACAGATTCTCCTGAAATCACCACATCAGCTGTTCCGGGAGGCTCACAATCGAAGGATTGTTCATCCCAACTTCAAACCTCTCTTCCATGTTATTTTCACATCTGGGAATTCCTGGGATGGCAATATGTGGTCTCCACTTGTGTGCCAGAATTCTTTAGTGATCTGTGAGCGCCGTAGGAACTGGGATGATCCACTAACACCCAAGACGAAAGTTTAATTAGATTTGATTAATTCAGTTGCTCACCGCCATTAATTCAATAGAATTCGGTGTGGGGAGAAAATTCTCGGTTTCCCAGTGACGCTCACATACTGTTAATGAGCTTTCAAAAATTATTTAAATGTTATTCAACGTATACATATTGATCCCTTAAAAAGGGTTCCTGTAAATGTTCATTGTCAATGACAAAATGATTCTAACTGAGCAAGTAAGAGAGCAACGCCATTTTCTCGGATTATGTAAAAGACAGGACGGACGATGGTGACCGCGAAAATATTTTTGAAGTGAAAGATTGTACAGACAAAGATGGAATTCATTGAGAGATAATGGCCGCTAAATTGTTCAAAGTGTTAATAACCAGGGCATTGCCAATTTTGATGGATTTATCTGCGTTGATGTTCCGAAGCCCTGGTGACACATTCAACCTTCCATACTCAGGCTAAGTGAGATAGGAGCAGTGAAACATGCCACGGGCTGCATCAGCGAGGAATACCTGGGAAACAGGGAAAAAAGGAACGGACTAGGTCGAGGTGGATCAAGCGATGGTAGGGGGAGCTGGTAGAATAGTGATAGTAACAGTGATCTAGTAATCGCAAGACCAGGGTGACAGTCTTGGGACCAAATTTTGAATCCTACCATCGCAGTTGCTGAAACCGCCATTCAATAAACAAAACTCGGGCCATGGCGAAAGGGGAGGGACCTCCGAACCTAGGGGACAGCAGGTCAGAACTGGCGGGCATGGGAGTTGGGGTGAGGGTGGATCGAGATAGGGTGCGGTGGAATGAGGGGATCCATTATGGGTTGTGTTTGTGCGTGACTCAGTCTAATTTTTAAAAATAATTTCTCTGGAGTTCGAGGTGGCTTTATTTCTCTTCGCACTCTTTCATAGTAACTATGAGGATACACTGGCAGAACCATCCCAAGATAGCGATTTAAATTGCATCTGTTCCGAGCGCAGTGTAATTGTCAAGAGCAAGTTCGGGTCAATTGCCAGGGAAACCCTTAGTGGGAACTTTCTAGAGACATTCCCCAGCACATCACTGGTGTACCCCCAAAATGCGCCGCTGAGGAACCAGACAGTTTTGGGCCAGTGATCTAATCTTGGGCCTTGAGATAACAAATTTCAAAATTTGCAAATGATGCAAAACTTGTGTTGTGAACTGTGAAGGGGGTAGCGATAGACATCAAGAGGACATAAAGTCAGGCTGATGGAATGGGCAGATACACGGTGCATGACGTTTCAAACAGAGAAGTGCGAGGTCATGTATTTTAGTAGGAAGAAAAATGGAGAGCAATGCAAAATGAAGGATATAATTCTCAATTAGGTGCAGGCGAACCTAATTAGGTGAACACCACACTTCATGGACAATGTGAAGCAATTGGAGCCAATAGAGAACAAAGTATGGGAATGTTTCCAAAGATCAGAGTCTACACTTTTGTTGATATATTAGCAAAACTTGTGTTGTTCTCTTTAGAGGAGGGAAGGTTAAGAAGAAATTTGATGAAGGTTTTCACAATCATATGGAATCTGGACGGAGTAGCGAGAGAGAGAAACTTCCAATTATTGGGGGTCAAGAACCAGAGGTCAACAATTCAAGATCTTTTACAAAAGAAACAAAGGCAACAGAAAGAAAGCTATTTCTATGCAGCCAGTGGGTAGGATCTGCAAACTGTTTCGAAAGATTATGAGGGAGGCAGATTCAATCATTTCTGTCCAAGGAAATGGGGCAATTACCTCAAGAGAAAAATATTGTAGCCCCACGAGAAAATGCACGGAAGTGGGACAGGGTGGTTCGCTTTTGCAGATAGACGATATGCACACAATGGATAGAATGGCATCTTTGTGCGTTTTAACCACTATTTCAGACCACGTATCTAAACTAAAGTCAATAAAATATGTATTTTGTTTAGATATGTAATAGACGTGTGTCAACAGTCCACGAGGGAGAAGGGTTCTGGAGTTCCAGGCTCATAAAATGTATTAAATGAAAATATGCATAGTGCCAAAAAGCAGGTGTATTTTGTTACTATTTCCTGGTGTGTTTTCCAAACGCCGATTTTTGGCTTCCCACTGTTCACAAGTGTTGTAATCCAAATGGTTTACTCATGTTAATACTTTCCTCAGTGACAACGCGTTATGTGGGCAGTTAGGGGCAAAGGAAACGTAATTATTTTCAGAGTGGCATTTACTCATTAAAAACATAGATTGAGGTATAAAATGTTCACGTGGGTTAAATATAAGATAACATTTACAATTAACTCGTTCTATTGAGCTTACGAGCAGCAAGAAAAATGTATCCACTGCCCAAGGTTCTAAAACAAATAAAAGTAGTTACAGGAGCGAACTTATTCTGGAGCCGGAAATATTCCTATCGTTTTAGCAACGAGACAATGACGAATGGCCTGGCAGGCAATGGTTTTACATTCATGGCCAACAATACTGGCAATGAAATTGAATGGTTGGATGTAATGAAATCTGCAGATTTCTTCCCTTATTCCCTTCTTATGACGTTATATCTGCTCAGAGGATTGGCCACCTTTGATCATAAGTTATTCATTTATTCGGGTCAAACCTTATTTTCACAACAAACAACAATATTCACAATGCTGAAAAAACCTTAACACAATTTTAATTGTGCAACACAAATTGTAAGTATTCAACGCTGGTTTAAGACCTTGCTTTAAGAAACGAACAGCATTCTAATTGGTTGAATTTCTTTGTGGCTCTGTTCACCAATCAGAAGCTGAGCTGTGATTGGGGATCCGGACTGCCCCCTTCACTACCCATCCACCATCACGCACGATCAGACGCAGTGTAAAATTGGACAGCGAGCAGCTCGGCCACATTTGAGAGAAATGAACAGGTCTGACTGAAAAATAATCGTGCGATTCGGAAAGCGACAAGGTACTTAGCACATCGTAGCTCATTGCTTTTGTTTTTCAAACGAGACAAACAACATTTAAAAGGATAATGATTGGTGCGTGCGAGTACTGAAATAATTGGAATGTGTTGACTGGAAATGAGATATCAAATATATTGCTTCCTAAAATGCCAGCTATTGTATTGTATATTCCCGTGGAGTTTTGCATTTGGGCAAATTCATTATTCGATTCCTGAAGAGCTGCAACTCGGCGCCTTTATCGGAAATATCGCAGCCGATTTGGGTTTAGATACAAAGGAGCTCTCGGGCCGCAGTGTACGGATTGCTCCTGGGTCCGGGGAGCTGTATGTGGACATCAATTTAAACAATGGAGTTCTGTTTGTGAAGGAAAAGATTGACAGAGAAAATCTCTGCGGGCCGAGCCTCACGTGTGTGTTGTCCTTGGATGTTATGTTTGAAAACCCCCTCAGACTGCACCGGGTTGAAGTGGAGATTCTCGATGTTAATGACAATGCTCCCAGTTTTCCAAAGAACCAAATCCGCCTCGAAATCTCTGAGATTGCATTGCCCGGAGCGCGTTTTCCTCTCGATTCTGCGCACGATCCGGACATTGGCAACAACTCCCTGCAAATGTACCAGCTCCTTCCGAACGATTATTTTATTGTCGACGTACAAATGCATAGCGAGGAAAGAAAGTTACCGGTGCTGGTGTTGCAGAGGCCATTGGATAGAGAAACGATATCAACCCACAGATTAACTCTAATGGCCAAGGACGGCGGGATCCCTGTAAGGTCAGGCACTGCTCAGGTTCAAATCATTGTAAAAGATGCAAACGACAACTCACCTGTTTTCTCCCAGCCGGTGTATCGAGTCAGCCTCTTGGAAACTGCACAAATAGGAACTCTAATAATCAGGTTAAATGCTACTGATTTGGACAAAGGTTTAAACGGAGAGATAATGTACTCGCTTAGTAGCCACAGTTCAGCTGGAGTTCGTGAAATCGTTGATGTAGATTCCAAAACTGGCGAAATCAGAGTGAAAGGGAAACTGGACTATGAAGAAAAAAAGTCTTTTGAGATTAACATTCAAGCAATCGACAAAGGTCCTCACCCAGTGCCCGAGCACTGTGTTGTATTAGTGAATGTAATTGATGTGAATGATAATGCACCTGAGGTTACACTGAGGACTTTGTCCAGCACAGTTTCAGAAGATGCTCCAGTTGGAACTGTAGTCGCTCTGTTCAGTGCTGCAGATAAAGACTCGGGGCGAAATGGACAGGTACAATGTCAAATTTCAAATAAATTGCCCTTTAAACTAGATTCATCTTTGAAGAGCCATTACAGTTTGCTCATTCAGCATCAGCTCGATCGCGAAGGTACTCCAAAATATGACGTTACTATAACCTGCACTGATTCAGGAAGTCCTCCTCTGATATCCAAGAACAATATTCGGGTAGATGTTTCAGACGTAAATGACAACCCGCCAAGGTTCACGAGACACTTATACACAGCAAATGTGATGGAGAATAATGTTGTTGGTACCTCCATATTCTCCATGACAGCCTATGATCAGGATATAGGAGAGAACACTAAACTAAACTACTCTATCCTGGAAACTCAGGTTGAGAATACATCGGTGTCCACTTATGTCTCAATTGACTCGGAGACTGGGGCCATTATCGCTCAAAGATCTTTTGACTATGAGAAATTGAAAAGCTTTCAGTTCCAAGTTCAGGTTAGGGACTCTGGAACCCCATCACTCGCCAGTAATGTCTCAGTGAATGTTATTATCCTTGATCAGAATGACAATGTTCCAGTGATCGTGCACCCATTAGCCGAGTATGGTTCAACGGTAACAGAGACAGTATCCAGGTTTGCAGAGCCAGGCTACTTGGTTGCTAAGGTATCGGCCACTGATGCTGACGTTGGGCAGAACGCTCGCCTTTCTTATTCCATTTTCCAGGCTACCCAGCATAACCTTTTTACTATTTCACCAGACACTGGAGAACTTTGGATTATCCGTCGTCTTGAGAATAAAGATGCCTCTAAGCAAAGGTTGGTGATTGTGGTAAAAGACAATGGAACACCATCACATTCTGCCACAGTGACCATCATTTTAACTGTGGTAGGTGGTGACACTGAATCGTTCTCCAGCGTCAGTGGATCATCTGTAGATCTACGGTTCACTCCTGATCTGAGCCTTTCTTTGGTAATATCCTTGGGGATAATTTCTACCGTTTTTCTCGTTATTTTGATCATTCTTGCTATTAAGGTTCATAAAAGCAGAAATGCTTTGGGAGGTCAGCGCTGTTCACTGGGTGTTTGTTGTTGCTTTGAAGCAAGACATTCTCTGAATGGAATTCAAAAGGCCAGTCGAAATCTTCAGATACCACCCAACTACGTTGAGGTATTCGGAGGTGATCCACTTTCTCAGAGTTTCCGCTACGAATCATGTTCAACGTTGCAGTCAACAAAGAGAGACTTCATAGCTGCTAACACCGTCAGGTCATCTACGGACAAGAACTATCTCCAGATTGAGTCTATGAGGAAAGAATACCAGGGGATGATTAATTCTAAAAATCACAACAACCCTTTAAACACCGAGGTGAGTTTATTTTAAAAATCGGGCCTAATTTGCACAGATATATATTGGTTGCACCAGTATATTTGGGAAAATACTGTGAATTAAAACGAAAAGGTTGCATGTAATAACTCAGATCAATCATTTCAGTTTCCTGCACGATTTCCATTTCTTGTCACCAGCCCTGTGTTATTTATGTCAAGCAGTAAGATGCATACACATTCGTTTGTGAATACATGTAACTTCTTACATTAAACTCAAGTTTAAACCGTTCTGAAATAGAAACATAGAAACATAGAAAAACTACAGCACAAACAGGCCCTTCGGCCCACAAGTTGTGCTGAACACATCCCTACCTTCTAGACCTACCTATAACCCTCCATCCTATTAAGATCCATGTACTCATCCAGGACTCTCTTAAAAGACCCTATTGAGTTCGCCTCCACCACCACTGACGGCAGCCGATTCCACTCGCCCACCACCCTCTGTGTGAAAAACTTACCCCTAACATCTCCCCTGTACCTACCCCCCAGTACCCTAAACCTGTGTCCTCTCGTAGCAGACATTTCCACCCTGGGAAAAAGCCTCTGAGAGTCCACCCGATCTATGCCTCTCAACATCTTATACACCTCTATTAGGTCTCCTCTCATCCTTCGTCTCTCCAAGGAGAAAAGACCGAGCTCCCTCAGCCTATCCTCATAAGGCATGCCACTCAATCCAGGAAACATCCTTGTAAATCTCCTCTGCACCCTTTCAATCTTTTCCACATCCTGCCTATAGTGAGGTGACCAGAACTGAGCACAGTACTCCAAGTGGGGTCTGACGAGGGTCTTATATAGCTGCATGTCGACTGTTGGCACTTTCTAAACCTACTGGAGTTTACTTAAGTGTTTGGCAATTGTTAACTTTGTCCCAAGCACTCTAAACGTTTACATTTATCAATCTTGTGAGAAACGCTGTGTACACACGAAACCGCGCAAGTACCGAATACTTTCCTTACTAGCAGAACACAAGTTCCACATCAGATCTGCTTGGTTATCTTTTAGTTATTGTGATCTCGGCACGATAGTTCTAATGCTCCTCTGTATTCCTCAGTGTCAGACCATTCTAAATTGAGCGGGCAATCTTGGGCTTCACTGACGTTGCAAAAAACTGACTTTAAGTTAATTCAATGTTTAAAGGATATTCATTTTGAATACTTTTAGTGTCATGTGAGATTCCGTATCATATCTTGCGAACTGATATATCGATATCAGTGAACAAACTGCCGTTCATATGCGTAAACATGGGGGGAGATGGGGGTGGGTGGTGGAAATCAGGCTATTTGGAAAAGGCTGCACAAGGAATCACTATCCAAATCCAGCCACTGTCTTGGGTTCCATTGTGCTCCAAAGATGCGGCAGGAATCTGGCATCTGCAATATCTGACACGTAATAGCAAAAGGAGAGATGAACATTTCATCAAGTTCTCCTGGGTGGAATTGAACCCCATGCGTTAGCGCAAAATGACAATGCGCTCAATCAATGTGCCAACCTCCTCTCCTGGCTTAGACGTTTGTGGCCCAAATTAGCATAACTAGGTCAAAATCATTAATTAGAACAACAGTTTTCTGACTTGGCAAAATCACCACAGCACAAGCATAATGAAATATTCATTGAGACCTGATTCTGATATGCAATTCTCTACAAAGACAGCAGCGAGGCATCTAAAGACTGCTCATTGATTTCAATATTCAAAAAAATAAGTAAAACATTATGCTACTGAAAACATAGCAGTCCACCCACTAACCAAGTTGAGAAAACATTCCTGAATTATTCACAAGATGCACAAATTGTAGCCAGGTTGCACAGGTGCCCGAAAAAGATGTTACAAATGAAAGATTTCGCCTTCAAAACATAGTTGAATTCCAAGCTCGAGTAAATCAATGGGTCTCGTTAACTCCCATTTGCAATAGACATTTGACAACAATCCAGAAGTGAGAATGGTTATGGGTTTGTACGCTAATAGAACAATCTCCAAGTTATCTAGATGAAATGAGAATGCAAAATGCAGAGGTCGGTAGTTTTCTTATAGTACAGAATGGCAGAATTGTTGTGGTGCAGAAAAGGGTCATTCAGACCATCAAGCCTGCACCGGCTTTCCAAATTAGCATTATAACTCAGAGCCATTCTCCTGCTTTTTCCTCATATTCTTGTTCATTGTTTCGATTTAAATAGTTGTGTAATGTGCACTTGATATGTGTAATGATGCCTCGATATGCTGTCTCCACCATTCACCCAAGCAGTGCATTCTCGACCTGAACCACTCACTGTGTGAACATACAACATAGAACAATACAGCACAGGGACAGGCCCTTCGGCCCATGATGTTGTGCTGAACATGATGTCAAAGTAAACTGATCCATTCTGCCTGCCCCTGGTCCATATCCCTATATTCCTTGCATATTCATGTGCTTATCTAAAAGCCCCTTAAACGCCCCTTTCCAACCTGCCTGCACCACCACCCCTCGCACCGTATTCCAGACACCTATATCTCTCTGTTTAAAAATGTTACCCCTCGCATCCCTTTTGAACTCCCCCCCCCCCCCCGCCCCGCCCCCTTAACCTACTAGGCATGCAGCCTACGATTAGACATTCAGAAAAAGATTCTGACAGTCAACCCTAGCAATGCCTCTCATAATTTTACAGACTTCTACCAGGTCTCTCCTCAGGCTCCACCACTCCAGGAGAAACCATCCGAGTTTGTCCAACCTCTCCTGAGAGTTCATACACTTTAATCCAGGCAGCATCCTGGTAGACCTCTTCAGCACCCTCTCTAATGCTTCCACATCCTTCCTGTAATGTGTTGACCAGAATTGAACGCAATCCTCGAAGTGCAGCCTCACCAAAATTTTATAGACCTGCAACATGACATCCTGACTCTTGTACTCGATGCCCCAACTGATAAAGGCAAACATGCCATACGTCTTCTTTACCACCCGATCTACTTGCGTGCCACTTTCAGTTAGAACAAAGAACAAAAGAACAAAGAACAGTGCAGCACAGGAACTGGCCCGTTGGCCCACCAAGCCTGCGCCAATCATGTTCTCTTACCTAGACCAATTGTCTGTACCCCTCTATACTCCTCCTGATCATGTGCCTATCCAGATAAGGCTTAAATATCGCTAATGTGTCTGCCTCAACCACCTCACTTCGCAGTGCATTCGAGGCCCCCACCACACTCTGTGTAAAACAACTTCCCCCGCACATCTCTACTGAACCTTTCCCCCTTTGCCTTGAACTTGTGCCTCCTTGTGATCGTCATTTCTGCCCTGGGAAAAAGCTTCCAACTGTTCACCTTATCTATGCCCCTCATAATTTTATAAACTATTTTCAGGTCGCCCCCCTCAGCTTCCATTTTTCCAGGGTGATCAATCCCGGTTTATTCAATCTCTCCTCTTTACTAATGCCCTCCATACGAGGCAACATACTGATAACCCTTTTCTGTACTCCCTCCAAAGCCACCACATCCTTCCAGTAGCGTGGCGACCAGAATTGCACACAGTATTCCAAATGTGGCCTAACCAACGTTTTATATAACTGTAACATCATTTGCCAATTTTTATACTCAATGCCCCAGCCAATGAAGGCAAGCATGCCATATGCTTTCATCACCACCTTTTCCACCTGTGTTGCCACTTTTAAGGATCTGTGGACATGTATTCCCAAATCTCACTGTGTGTCCATGCTTCTGACTGTTCTGCCATTTATTTCATAGCTCCCACCTGAATTGGATCTACCAAAATGCATCACCTTGCATTTGTCCAGTTGAAATTCCATCTGCCATTTTCTCTACCCAATGTTCCAACCTATCTATATCCTGCTGTATTCTCTGACAATCTTCATCACTATCCACAACTCCAGCAGCCTTAGTATCATCCGCAAACTTGTTAACCAGACCAGTTATATTTTCTTCCAAGTCATTTCTATGTATTACAAAGAACAGAGGTCCCAGCACTGATCCCTGTGGAACATCACTAGTTACAGACCTCCATTCAGAAAGAAACAACCCTTCAACCTCTTCCCTCTGTCTTCTATGGCCATGCTAGCTCTGAATCCATCCAGCTAGCTCACCCTTGATCCCGTGTGATTTAACATTTTGCAGCAACTTACCATGAGAGACCTTGTCAAATGCTTTACTAAAGTCCATGTAGACAGCATCCACAGCTCTTCCCTCGTCAATCATTTTTGTCACTTCCTCAAAAATCTCAATCAAATTAATGAGACATGACCTCTGTCGTGCTGTCTGCCGCTAATAAAACTATTCAGTTCCAAATGTGTAGAGATCCTATCCCTAAGAATCTTCCTCAGCAATTTCACTATCACTGACGTTAGGCTCACTGGCCTATAATTACCCAGTTTACCCTTGCGACCCTTCTTAAATAAGGGACAAGATAGACCATCCTCCAATCCTCTGGGACCTCACCTATGGCCAACTAGGAAACAAACAATTCTGTTAGAGGACCAGCAATTTCCTCGTTTGTCTCCCTCAGCAACCTGGGATAGGTGTCACCTGGCCCTGGGGATTTGTCTACCTTAGTGTTTTTTAATACACCTAACACTTCGTCCTTCGTAATGGTGACTTGCTCTACAGGGCTTACATACTCCTCCAAGACACCATCAATCAACGTGTTCCTCTCCTTTCTGAATACCAATGCAAAGAACTCATTAAGGATTTCACCCACTTCCTTTGGTTCTACACATAATTTCCCTCCTTCGTTTTTGAATGGACCAACTCTTTCTCCAGCTACCTTCTTGGTTTGCTATGGACTTGAATCCCAAGATCTCTCTGGACATCAATGCTGTTCAGAGTCCTGCCATTAACTGTATATTCAGCCTTAACATTTGATTTCTCAAAGCGCAGCACCTCACACGTTCCTGGATTAAACTCCATCTGCCATTTCTCCACCCATATCTGCAACTGATCTATATCCCGCTGTAAAAATGTCTTTTCTCACAGCACATTTGTTTCTATTGCAAATCACTTTAAATTGATGGCCTCTCATTCTCGATGCTTTTGCGAGCTGGACGTTTCTCCCTACCTATTCTGTTCGGTTTGCTCATGACTTCAAACACCTCTGTCAAGTCTCTTCATAGCCTTCTCCTCTCGAAGGAGAACAGGCCCAACCTGACTAATCTATCCTCAGAACTGAAATTCCTCATCCCTAGATCCATTGTTGTTAAGCTCTCCTATATGCTCTCCAATAAGTACACCTCTTTCCTAAAGTGGTGGTGACCAGAATGTACACAATGCTCCAGCTGAGATCTAACTGGTGTCTTATACAATACAAGACAGCTTAATCAATTTAGGATGATCTGATACACATAGATATCCTGACATTACTTATTTCGAACTGCCAAGCTGAGATTGTAATAACTAGAAATTAACCATCCTTTTTGCAGTATCTGGCAGAAAGTCCTGGTCTGTTGCCAAGGGAAGTGCTCTGTACTTGTAGGGTTATTAAATGTTCGGTGTTCCTCACATGAAAGTTACATTAATACTTAATGTAAGTTTAAATGTAAGAGGCTGCAGAACTAAGTCAACATTTAAGATTAGAAACTGGCAGTAAAACTTCATGATACCTTCTTCAAGGGTACTTTCTGGGATATCTAGCCTCCACAGTGTTTGTGAACCACATGGGTGTGGTGTAGCAATGAAATTACTTTTCCCAGTGGTGCATAGCTATTTAGGGAGATATTCAGATGAAATAAAAGATTACCTTCAGAGCGACAATTAACAATTCTAATAACTGCTTAAATGGCAGGTGATGGGGCAGTGGCAATGCCACTACACTAGTAATCCATATGCCCAAATTTATGCTTTGCAGACATGGGTCAAATCGAACCAAGGCAGTTGGGGGAATTTAAATTTAATTAACAATTAAGTGCAGAGCTGGTCGAAGTAATGGTGGCATGACAACTAATATCAATTTCTTTAAAAAGCCATCGAGTTCACTAATGTCCTTTTAGGAAAGAGAGTCTACTGTATTTCACATGTCTTGATTACATGTGACTCCAGACTTACAGCATTGTGTTCTTATTTTTGAACTTCTGCAATGAACGAGCAAAGTACTCAGTTCAAAGGGAATGAAGAATGGGCAGCAAATACTGCCTTGCGAGCATCGCCAATATCCTTGAAAACATTGAACAATGATGTGGAATGTTTAGATGAAAATAAGTGGATAGGTATATAATCTGGTACAAAAAGCAACAACAAATTGGAATAATATATCAAAGACTGAAAGCTTTTAGGCAAAATTGAAGAGGTAGGAACATAGCAAAGTGAAAATGGAGAGATACCAAGCAGTTAATGGTTTTTGTGTCATGACATTTTATTATGCTAGCGTTATGCAAATGATGTATGAAGCCAGTTATTGAGTATGGCACGTTATATTTTTTTGCCTTAACACTTGAAAGCAAAATATGATGATTAGGCCTTTGAGATGATGTGTTCCAAAACTGATTAAGTTCACTTTAGAAAACAGGATACAGGGGTTCATGTATTCATGTCGTTAATACAGTTAATACCATAAAGAAATTGGAAAGAAAAACTTCACTTGAAAATGAGTGTAGCAGGGTGAGGTGTTAAGAGTGGAATTGTAAGCATTCATGCAGGTTTTGAAATTAAAAAAACGAAAATAAAATTTTTAAAAACTAGATGCTGGAAATTTCAAATGAAAATACAAAGTCCTGTAAATACACAGTAGGTCTGGCGGTACCTGTGGAGAGGGAAACAGAATTAAAGTCGAATTAAATATAATGTATAGGGAATTGATTCAGCACTTTTCCTATTTATTTGAGATTTGAACATATTTCTTTCCAGAGGAAAATTGATTTGAAATGTAGAGAATGGAGGTTGCTATCTGTCAGATAATAGTCTAATAATATGGTTCGCTGATGACGTGACGGATTTTGGATATCTCAATACAGGACAGATGCCTCATTAATTTTCGAGGGGACTGAGGGAATAACTTAGTTTTTCGTCAGTAAGAATTAACTGCTGCTTGGAGTTGCGAAGTCAGGATAGAAATATCACACATGGACTATCACATGATATAAATTCATGGGAACGCTAAAGAAATGGGGCTGATTCTTTACATTGTTATTTTCCTTCTTTCCTCTGTCAAATATTCTACAAAGCTAACATTTAAGTTCGTTATACTTCTGTTGTAGGGATAATGTTTCACAAGAGACAGGAATAGAGTAGTCAACAAAAATAGTGAAGAGATCAATTTTTAATTGTGCAACAATAAATCGAAGTATCCGCACTGATTTCAGACATTCCAGCTTTAAGAAATTAACCGTGTTTTCATTGGACGCATAAGGTGGTGCTGGTGCTCACCAATGAGAAGCGAAAATGTGATTGGGGATCCGGACTGCCCACTTCACTACCCATCCACCATCACGCACAATCAGACGCAGTGTAACATTGGATAGCGAGCAGCTCGGCAGCATTTGTGCACGAATTCACTGGTAATTTTAGACAAAAAAGATAAGATTTAAATGAAATAATTCGAGCGATTCCTAAAACAATCAGGTATTTGCTACATCGCAATTGTTCCAAGTTTAAAATATATTGATATTACTGTAAAAAGGATAATTGATGGTCCGGACACGTTCTGAAACAAGAGGAATGTTTTTCGCTGGAAATGAGATATAAAATATATTGGTTGCTAAAATGCCAATTATTTTATTGTGTATTCTCCTCGTGGAATCTAGTGTTTGGACAGATTCGTTACTCGATTCCTGAAGAACTGCAACTGGGCGCCTTTGTTGGGAATATCGCAGATGATTTGGGTTTAGATATAAAGCAGCTCTCGGCTCGCAGTTTTCGGATTGTACCCGGGCCCAGGAAACAATATGCGGATATAAATTTGAACACTGGCGTTTTATTTGTGAAGGAGAAAATTGACAGGGAACAGATTTGCGGGCGTAGTTTGAGTTGTGTGATATCCTTGGACTGTTTGCTTGAAAATCCCTTAAAGCTGTACCAGGTTGCAGTGGAAATTCTCGATGTGAATGACAATGTTCCCAGTTTCCCAAATAAACAATTCCGCCTGGAAATCTCAGAACGCACTACACCGGGTACGCGCTTTCCCCTCGAATCCGCGCACGATCCGGACATTGGAACAAACTCATTGCAAACCTATGAGCTCCTTCCGAACGATCATTTCATTCTCGATGTGCAAGTGAGCGACGCGGTGGAAAATTTGCCAGTATTGGTGCTGCAGAGTCCATTGGACAGAGAAGCTGAATCCAGCCACGTTTTAACGTTAATAGCCAAGGACAGCGGGGTCCCTGTGAGATCGGGCACGGCTCTGGTATCAATCATAGTAAAAGATACAAACGATAACGCCCCTGTTTTTCCTCAGTCAGTTTATAGAGTCGCCCTATTGGAAACTGCACCCAAAGGAACGCAGGTAATTTTATTAAATGCCACTGACTTGGACAATGGTTCCAATGGAGAGATAATGTACTCGCTCAGTAGCCACACTTCTGCGAGATTACGGGAAATCTATGAAGTGGATTCCAGAACTGGTGAAATCAGATTAAAAGGTAAATTGGATTATGAAGCAAACAAGGCCTTTCGTATCAATATAGAAGCAACCGATAATGGTCCGGACGCAATGTCCGGCCACTGTGAAGTTTTGGTGAATATTGTTGATGTGAATGATAATGCACCTGAGGTGACATTGGCATCTTTGTCTAGCACAGTTTCAGAAGATGCTCCAGTTGGTACTATAGCCGCTCTGTTCAGTGCAGCAGATAAAGATTCGGGGAGAAATGGGCAGGTACAATGTCAAATTTCAAACCAACTCCCCTTTAAACTCGATTCTTCTTTGAAGAATTATTATGAATTACTTGTTCAACATCCACTGGATCGTGAAAATGCCTCCAAGTATGACGTCACTATAACATGCACGGATGCAGGAAATCCTCCTCTGACATCCAAAAAAAACATTCGTGTAGAGGTTTCAGATATAAATGACAATGCCCCACGCTTTACGCCGTCTTTCTACACAGCAAGCGTCATGGAGAACAATGTTATTGGCGCTTCTATATTTTCCATTTCAGCCTTTGATCCAGATGTTGGACAGAACGCTCGACTTAAATACTCTATTCTGGAGACACAAGTTGAGAATGCCTCGGTGTTCACTTACATCTCTCTTAACTCGGTGACTGGGACCATATTCGCTCAGAGAACTTTTGACTTCGAAAAATTGAAAACCTTTCAGATCCAAGCTCAGGTCATGGACTCTGGAAACCCACCACTCACCAGTAATGTCTCAGTGAATGTTATTATCCTTGATCAGAATGACAATGTTCCAGTGATCGTGCACCCAATAGCCGAGTATGGCTCAGCGGTAACAGAGACAATATCCAGGTTTGCAGAACCAGGCTACTTGGTTGCTAAGGTATCGGCCACTGATGCAGATGCAGGGCAGAACGCTCGCCTTTCTTATTCCATTTTTCAGGCTACCCAGCATAACCTTTTTACTATTTCACCAGACACTGGAGAAATTTGGACTACCCGTCGTCTTGAGAATAAAGATGCCTCTAAGCAAAGTTTGGTGATTGTGGTAAAAGACAATGGAACACCATCACTTTCTGCCACAGTGACCATGATCTTATCTGTGGGAGGTGGAAGCACTGAAAGTTTCTCCAGCGTCACTAGATCGCCTGAAGATCCAGGGTTCACTCCTGATCTGAGCCTTTCCCTAGTCATAGCATTAGGCTTAATTTCAAGCATTTTTCTGGTGATTTTAGTTATCCTCGCTATGAAGATTCATAAAAGCAGAAATGCTTTTGGAGGTCAGCACTGTTCACTGGAAGTCTGTTGCTGCTTCGAAACAAGACATTCTCTGAATGGAATTCAAAAGGCCAGTAGAAATCTTCAGATACCACCCAACTATGTTGAGGTATTCGGGGGTGATCCACTCTCTCAGAGTTTCCGCTACGAGTCATGTTCAACATTGCAGTCAACAAAGAGAGGATTCGTAACTGCTAGCAGAGGCAGGTCATCTACAGACAAGAATTATCTCCGTAATGAATCTGTGGTGATGGACAATTCGAGAGTGATTAATTCTGAAAATTACAGCAGCCCTGTAAACGCAGAGGTGAGGTGATTTAATAAAAGAGAAACAACTTCACAGATTTCATTTTTATTTGCAGATATGTTGGGAAAATCCTGTCAATTTAAATGAACAGGATGGAAATAAGTGAGTACTTATACCATTGGCAGCTTTCTTCCTATTTCTATTTCCTGTCAACAACTGTTTTTCATTGCTGGGTTATGGTACGTTGTAGAAGGATTTAACATTCTTATGTGATTATATGTAATTCGTTGTATTTCCAAGCTAATTTCACACCCTGGTCACTTTGTTGAACATTGTACAAATACTTAAATGTGTCCCCCTTACGATGCGATAAAAAAGTGTTTTAGATGGTAGCAGAATAGCAGTTTAAAATAGGTCGTGGAAACGTAGTGAGATAGGACTTTGGAGCAGAGCAGGCCCTTCGAGCCTCCTCCCCCATTCTGTAAGAACATGGCTGATCTGGCTCTGGTCTCAACTGCACTTCCAGTCTGCTCTCCCTTTTCTACACCTGTCTCCATAACACGTGAATTCCTTGCTTATCGTATATCTATCTAATCAGTCTTCAGTTAATTCAATGGCCCAATTTCGACTGCTTTCTGGGGTAAAACAATTCTCCGTACTAACGACCCATTAAGGAAATCAACCTCCCCCCACCCCCACCCCGCCCCCATCTCAATCTTAAAAGGTAGATATTTTATTCTTAAAATCTGCCCCTTAGTTTTATTCTTCCCACAAGATAAACCACCCTCCCGGGTATTCACCCCATCAAGTCTCCCAGGGATCTTGCACATTTCGATTGGTTTCACTGGTCAGCGCAACATTGAGGGCCGAAGGGCCTGTACTGCGCTGTAATGTTCTATGTTCTATGTCAATAAGATCATCTCTCATTCTGCTAAACTCCAATCGATATAGGTCCAACCTGTTCAACCTTTCTCCACAAAATAATTTGCTTATTCCAGGAATGAGTCAAGTGAACCTTATCTCAAATTGTTCTAATGCAATTACACCGTTTTCCAAATAAGGAGCTGATTGATTTTTGTTGTCACATGTATTGGGATACGGTGAAATGTATTGTTTCTTGGCGGCTTTACAGTCAAAACACACCCTGCACAGAGTACATTGGGGAGAAGGAATGGAAAGTGTGTAGAATATAGGTAAGGTGACGAGACCGATCAGCTTAACATATGATAGGACAATTCAAAAGATGGCACCAGGGAAGATGCTGTTCTTGAGTCTGTTGATACGTGTTTTCAGACTCCTGTATATTTTTCCCGATGGAAGAAGTTGGAAGAGTGTATGTCCGAGGTCTGCGGATCCTTGATTATGCTGACTGCTTTCGCGGAGCAGAGGCAAGTGTACACAAAGTCAATAGATGGGAGGCTGGTTTGCTTGATGGATAGGGCTACGTTCCCCACTCTCTGGAGATTCATGTGGGCTTGGTCAGATCAGGAGATATATCAAATTGTGATACATCCGGATAGGATACGTTCTGTGGCGCATCTGTAAAATTTGGTGCGAGTCGTAGTGAACATGCCTAAAGGAGACCACCGGTGTGCACATTATGTCCGCCCCCCTCCCCCCCCCGCCACCCCCAACCCCACGCCCCCGTTTTAAATAGCAACGCGATTTTCGATTCTTCCTGACAAAGTGGAAAACTTTACATTGTACTGTATCTGCCAAATTCTTGCCCAGTTACCAACCCTGTCTGTGTCCCTTTGCAGAGTCTCTCTGTCCTCTTGACAACTTACTTTCCTACCGATCTTGATGTCATTGGCAAATTTAATTTTAAAATATTGGGCCCCTTCATTCAAGTCATTGATATGGATTGTAAATACTTGATGCTCCAAAACTGAAGCCTGTGTCGCTCCCCTGATTCCAGCCTGCCAACATTTGTTCATGGCATCCTTAATTAACAGACCTACACAACGCATTTGCTGAATTTCCTGTCTTTTCGAAATGTCAGGTACCCTTCAATATTCAGCGCTGAGTCTTAGTCGCCTTGCATCATGTCTCTGTAATGGCTCCTTGCGCTAACCATTCATCCATTTTGGACCGAATGTTGTGTGCACCACAACATTTGAAATGTTGTTTTTCTAATTTACTTTGGGTTTCACTGGGGCATTGCAGCAGGCCAAGGATGGACATGTGGCCATGAGAGCAAGGTGCTGAGTTAGAATGGCAAGTGACTGGAAGTTTGGGGTCATGCTTGTGGGCGGAGCGAAGATGGCCCTCAAAGCGGTTACCCAGTCTGCGTTTAGTCTCCACAGTGTAATATAATTTAGGTGGCACGGGTTTCACAGTGGGTAGGACTGCTGCTTCCCAGCACCAGGGATCATGATCAATTCCAGCTTCAGGCGACTGTCTGTGTGGAGTCGGCACATGTCGGCATAGGTTTCCTCCCACAGCCGAAAGGTGTACTGGTTATTTTGATTGGCCATGCTACATTGTCCCTTAGTGTCAGTGTAAAAACGTGGTGTTACAGGGATAGGACGGCAATATTGTCCGTGCAGGCTGGATGGGCCGAATTACCTCTTTCAGGGCGGCAGGGATTCTATGATTCCATTCTATGAAATAATTTATTTTATATTGTATATTCTACAAATCTGACGGTTGTTGTAATTCCATGCCAGAACATTTTCTGCAACACAGAATTTGCTAACAACTGAAGTAAAATCTTAATTGTATTTTTGATTGTACAACAATAAATCAAAGAAAAGGCGCTAATGAAAGCTTCCAGCTTTAAGAACTGGAGGGTACTTTGATTCGCTGAAGTTCAACGTGCTTGTGTTCACCAATCAGAAGCTGAGGTGTGATTGGGGATCCGGACTGCCCCCTTCACTACCCGGCCACCATCACGCACGATCAGACGCAGTGTAACATTGGATAGCGAGCAGTTCGGCAGCATTTGTGCCCAAATGCACTGGCAATTTTAGACAAAAAGAGAGGATTTACATGAAACGTTTTTTAGAGATTCCTAAAATAATCAGGTATTTGCTACATCGCTGTTTTTTTTTCAAGTTTAAATATTGTTATCACTGTAAAAGAAAAAGGATAATTGATGGTACGGACACGTTCTGAAACAAGAGGAATGTTTTTCGCTGGAAATGAGATATAAAATATATTGGTTGCTAAAATGCCAATTATTTTATTGTGTATTCTCCTCGTGGAATCTAGTGTTTGGACAGATTCGTTACTCGACTCCAGAAGAACTGCAACTGGGCGCCTTTGTTGGGAATATCGCAGATGATTTGGGTTTAGATATAAAGCGGCTCTCGGCTCGCAGTTTTCGGATTGTACCCGGGCCCAGGAAACAATATGTGGATATAAATTTGAACACTGGCGTTTTATTTGTGAAGGAGA
This sequence comes from Mustelus asterias, assembly GCF_964213995.1. Classification (NCBI taxonomy): domain Eukaryota; kingdom Metazoa; phylum Chordata; class Chondrichthyes; order Carcharhiniformes; family Triakidae; genus Mustelus; species Mustelus asterias. Next base: position 7,720,645 of record NC_135816.1, on the reverse strand, counting down.
AAATTGACAGGGAACAGATTTGTGGGCCTAGTTTGAGTTGTGTGATATCCTTGGACTGTTTGCTTGAAAATCCCTTAAAGCTGTACCAGGTTGCAGTGGAAATTCTCGATGTGAATGACAATGCTCCCAGTTTCCCAAAGGAACAATTCGGCCTGGAAATCTCAGAGCTTTCAACACCGGGAACGCGCTTTCCCCTCGAATCCGCACACGATCCGGACATTGGAACAAACTCATTGCAAACCTATGAGCTCCTCCCGAACGATTATTTCGGTCTCGATGTACAGATGCGCAATGGGGTTGAAAAATTGCCAGTATTGGTGTTACAGAGTTCCTTGGACAGAGAAATGAAATCCAGCCACATATTAACAGTCATAGCGAAGGACGGCGGGGTCCCTGTGAGATCCGGCACGGCTCAGGTCTCAGTCATAGTAAAGGATACAAACGACAACGCCCCTGTTTTTCCCCAGGCAGTTTACAGAGTCACCCTATTAGAAACAGCACTCACAGGAACGCGGGTAATTGTATTAAATGCCACTGACTTGGACGATGGATCCAATGGCGAGATAACGTACTCGCTCAGTAGCCACACTTCTGCTGCAGCTCGGGAAATGTTTGACGTGGATTCAAAAACTGGTGAAATCAGGTTGAAAGAGAAATTGGACTATGAACAGAAAAAAAGCTTTGGTATTAACATACAGGCAATGGACAGGGGCTCTGACGCAATGTCTGGCCACTGTGATGTTTTAGTGGATATTATTGATGTGAATGATAACGCGCCTGAGGTGACGGTGAGGACTTTGTCCAGCACAATTTCAGAAGATGCTCCAGTTGGAACTGTAGTCGCTCTGTTCAGTGCAGCAGATAACGATTCGGGGCGAAATGGGCAGGTACAATGTCAAGTTTCAAAGGAACTTCCCTTTAAGCTAAATTCTTCTTTGGAGAATTATTATGAATTACTTGTTCAAAATCCACTGGATCGTGAAAATGCCTCCAAGTATGACGTCACTATAACATGCACGGATGCAGGAAATCCTCCTCTGACATCCAAAAAAAACATTCAGATAGAGGTTTCAGATATAAATGACAATGCCCCACGCTTTACGCCGTCTTTATACACAGCAAGCGTCATGGAGAACAATGTTATTGGCGCTTCTATATTTTCCATTTCAGCCTTTGATCCAGATGTTGGTCAGAACGCTCGACTTAAATACTCTATCCTGGAGACACAAGTTGAGAAGGTCTCGGTGTCCACTTACATTTCTATTAACTCGGAGACTGGGGTCATTATCGCTGAGAGAACTTTTGACTGCGAACAATTGAAAACCTTTCAGTTCCAAGCTCGGGTCATGGACTCAGGAACCCCACCACTCACCAGTAATGCCACAGTAAATGTTATTATCCTTGATCAGAATGACAATGTTCCAGTGATTGTGCACCCAATAGCCCAGTTTGGCTCAACGGCAACAGAGACAATATCCAGGTTTGCAGAACCAGGCTACTTGGTAGCGAAGGTATATGCCACTGATGCTGACGTCGGACAGAATGCTCGTCTTTCTTATTCCATTTTCCAGGCTACCCAGCATAACTTTTTTACTATTTCACCAGACACTGGAGAAATTTGGACTATCCGGCGGGTTGAAAATAAAGATGCCTCTAAGCAAAGGTTGGTGATTGCGGTAAAAGACAATGGAACTCCATCACTCTCTGCCACAGTGACCATCATCTTATCTGTGGTAGGTGGTGACACAGAAACATTCTCCAGTGTTGGTGGATCGTCTGAAGATCCAGGGTTCACTCTTGATCTGAGCCTTTCCCTGGTCATAGCATTAGGAATAATTTCCAGCATTTTTCTGGTGATTTTAGTCATCCTCGCTATGAAGGTTCATCAAAGCAGAAATGCTTTTGGAGGTCAGCATTACTCCCTGGGAATCTGTTGCTGCTTCGAAACAAGACATTCTCTGAATGGAATTCAAAAGGCCAGTAGAAATCTTCAGATACCATCCAACTATGTTGAAGTATTCGGGGGTGATCCACTTTCTCAGAGTTTCCGCTATGAGTCATGTTCAACATTGCAATCAACAAAGAGAGACTTCATAACTTCTAACACATGCAGGCCATCTACAGACAAGAATTATGTCCTGTGTGAGACCATCAAGGTGGATAAGACGGGAATGATTCATCCTGAAAATTCCAGCAATTCTATACACATGGAGGTGAGATGATTACGAAAAAGTATTTATATAATCTGAGATCTGATTTGGATATACACATGTGTTTGCGGAACTTGCGCACATTGAACTGAACAGGATGGAAGTTTCCATCGCCGTTTTCTGCACTAGTGCTATTTCCTGTCAACATCCCTGTGTCATTGCTTTCTCCTAGTTTCTTCTCGGGTGTATGTGCATTCTCTTTTGGTTATATGTAAATGATTACCTGTAAACCCGACCATAAGGTGTATTTTGGAAAACCATGTTGTCCGCTGACAAACCCACTATGATGTATTTATCTATATGGTGACTACTGAGTGTGTCCTAGGCTCTGTAAAAGTTTAAATGCAACTAACTTTTGAGGAGCTCTATCCATGCACTAAACAGAGCAAGAAGAAAATTGCCAGTTCCACATACATCCAGTAAACATCCTTTCTAATTGTCACAGTATTAGACCGTTTATCCTAATTAACTAATGTCCACATGCGTTTGAATATCAAAACACTCGAAATTGATCAAATTCTTTTGTATTATCAACTTCAGAGAAACTAATGAAAATCTGAATGTTGGATATTTCGAGGTTTAAAAATATCAAATTTCAATCATTTTAGTGTCAACAGGGAATGGGTATCATATTTTTGGAACCATATTTATATACCAGTAAAATAAGAATTGTTCACATGTGTACATAAGAACATAAGAACATAAGAAATAGGAGCAGGAGTAGGCCATCTAGCCCCTCGAGCCTGCCCCGCCATTCAATAAGATCATGGCTGATCTGAAGTGGATCAGTTCCACTTACCCGCCTGATCCCTATAACCCCTAATTCCCTTACCGATCAGGAATCCATCTATCCGTGATTTAAACATATTCAGCGAGGTAGCCTCCACCACTTCAGTGGGCAGAGAATTCCAGAGATTCACCAGCCTCTGAGAGAAGAAGTGTAAAAACCAATCTCCCTGCTTGGAAGAGGTTGAAGGTGAGACCACCATTCAAGTCCAGTCACTTACTTCAATCACCGTTCGCTGTAAATGTATGATAATGTGGTGATTGTCCCTTTAAGGACAAAACACCAGAGTCAGGTGCACATGGCCTTTGCGACCAATCAGGACTCAGAATGTGGAATCAGCCCAAAGTGAGAGTGGCTCAAAGGGAAAGGGATATTTTGGATGCTAGCTGCAGCAATGAGACTGATGAAGAATTCTTATTAATATAACCTTTTTCATTAATGAAGTCTCTGAAAGTGCATCTTTGCAGGTAGAAATGTGGTATCTGCAATATCTATCCTTTTACAGCAAATAGAGATGAGCCAATGTTTTTTACACAGAGGGTGGTGGGGGCCTGGAATGCGCTGCCAAGTAGGGTGGTGGAGGCAGGCACGCTGACATCGTTTAAGACTTACCTGGATAGTCACATGAGCAGCCTGGGAATGGAGGGATACAAACGATTGGTCTAGTTGGACCAAGGAGCGGCACAGGCTTGGAGGGCCGAAGGGCCTGTTTCCTGTGCTGTACTGTTCTTTGTTCTTCTTTGTTCTTTGTATTGTAAGTTGTCTGGGTGGAATTGCTGCCCCTCTATTAGAGCAAAAATGGAAGGAAACTCATGTAACATGCCAATCTTCACCATTGATTTGAAATTTGGGCAGCAAATGTTGATACTGTGGACCAACTTGCATAACTGAAATCGAGTTAAGAATTGAAATAGGAAATTTGGTAGGTTTGGTAAATCACTACAACATGAGCATAACGAAGTAGTCATTTTTCAGAGGTCTGTAACCGCTGCAGGTAGGGATCTAAGGACAACTGCTCAGTTACAATATTCAAAAAAATGCAGAACTATGATGATGTACGAGTCAGATAACTTTCATACAATTTGTCAAAACACTTCTGAATCTTTTGAAGGAAGTGCAAGTGGCAACCAGGGAGCACAAGTAACACAAGAAGCTTTTAGAAATTATACGCTGCACCGCAAAAATCTAATATCATTCTTTGAGAGGTGCATAAACAAGATAACCTGTCGTGGACTGAGATTCTCAACAAAAAATTCCCACAGTCCAGAACTGAGAGTGTTCCAGGATTTTAAAGACTCATCGATTTGATGAAAGGTTTACCAGCAGACATGACAATTGACTTAGTGCCAGGAGACAGTGGTCCGTAATTTTCCTCCAATACAAGATAATCTGACCAATTTATCATGCTCTAATACTCAAGAAGCCTTGTCACATTAATAGGTTAGAACTGACACACTAAAACTGTAATAACTAACCAAGCAGTTTAGAGTACCTGGCAGAACCTCCGTGTCTGGTGTCAAGAAATGTGCTCCATACCTGCTCAGTGATCTGCATGCTCAGAATTCCTCAAATTTTAGAAGCTGTATAACGAAGTAACAACACTTCCTTTGTATTTAAGTTTATAAAGTGGTGGTAAAACTTGTTGGCATACTCCTCATGCACCCTGCCTGGAACCCTACATTTCACAATGTTTGTCGGTACAGGGCCAAGCTGTAGTAGGGTGATTACTTTTCACAGCAATGATTAGGTGCTTGGACAGATAGCAAGGAGAAAGAAATTTGATTATTTTCAGAGTGAAGGCTAACCATGATTTTAAAAATTGCTTAAACGTTTGAAATGCATCTGATGGACATTCATACGAACAAATGAATTAAGAGCAAGAGGAGGCCGCTCGGCCCTTCGAGCCTGCCCGGCGATTGAATGTGCTAATGGCTGATCTGATTACAATCTCAACTCCACATTCTCACATACCCCTGATAACTTTTCACGAATCAAGAATCTATCTAAATAAATAAAACTAATGTGTCTACGATTAGCTACAAAAAGTAAGACAGATGAGAGTGATCACATATCATATGCTAAAAGCATTTAGTCGACATGGAAGTGGTAATAATGAAGAATATTGAAAATGGAGAAATATCTGTTAGCTAATCATAAGTGATTATGCCTCCATTGTGCAAATTTGGCCCGTTCGGAGCATGCCTTCTAACATTGGTCAGGTATGTAGTCCCTTTATTAGGATCTGAAAGGCAGCCATGATGATTTAGGCATTTCAAATTAAGGGTTTTGAACTCTTTAGATAATTGAATATATGGTTCACTTCAGAGAAGAGGATGGGCGGGGGGGGAGGGGTTCCTTAAAATATTGAATAGTTTATATTAAATTGAAGGTAATAAATTATGTAATAGGCACACGAGTGTAAGACTGGTGGTGGTGGTGGGGGGGTGGGGGGTGGGGGGGTGGGGAGGGGAGTTGGGGGGGAGGGTGGTGTTGTTATTAGGAAGACAATAGGTATTCATGAGAAGTTCGAGATTAGAAAAACTATATTTTTCACCGGGTAATGGATGCGTCACAGGGAGATTACAGGTCAAGCAACACTGCAATAAAATGGCAGGCTGGGTGTCTGGAAATGAAGGTGGGGTGGGGATTATGGAAATCTAAACGGAGGCGAGTCAATTGATTTTTTTTCGAGGTTAACGAGGAGACAATTTACTCTTATGCAAAAGGAAAGTACTGCAGTTTCTGGAGATCTGAAATAAAGACAGAAAGTGCGGGGCAATCTCAGCAGGTTTGGAAGCACAAGAGGAGAGAGAAAAGGAGTTAAGTTTCGAACACAATATTGCGCTTCATCGAACCTGCTTTGGAAATATTTAGGCTGCGTTCAGTAAACAAGAACCACGGAGTGAGGTTGCAAATACATCACTTAACTATTATACATGAATAATAATTTGAAATAACTTAATAGGACCAATGAACTCTGCTGACAACTTGTGTTCATATTTACTAATTAATTGATCTTTTGACTTATATTCTACAAATTTGACTCTTAAGATGTGCATTGAATTCAAGCTCCAGAGGCACTATTTACAGAAGACTGAAGTATGCGAAAAAACGAAACTTAATTTTTAATTGTGCAACACTAAATCTAAGTATCTGCGCGGATTAAAGACCATTCCGCTTTAAGAAATCAACTGTACTTTAATTGGCTGAATTTCAATGTGTCTCTGCTCGCCAATCAGAAGCTGAGATGTAATAGGGGATCCGGACTGCCCCCTTCACTACCCATCCACCATCACGCACGATCAGACGCAGTATAAAATTGGATACCGAGCAGCTCGGCAGCATTTGTGCACGAATCCACTGGCAATTTTAGACAAAAAACAGAAGATTTGAATGAAGTAATCCCAGCAATTCGAAACGCAATCAGGTATTTACTGCATCGCAGATTTTCCAGTTTTTGAAATATACTGTGTTCTCACCGTAAAAAAGGATAATCGATGGTACGGACACGTTCTGAAACAAGGGGAATGTGTTTCGCTGGAAATGAGATATAAAATATATTGGTTGCTAAAATGCCAATTATTTTATTGTGTATTCACCTCGTGGAATCTAGTGTTTGGACAGATTCGTTACTCGATTCCTGAAGAACTGCAACTGGGCGCCTTTGTTGGGAATATCGCAGATGATTTGGGTTTAGATATAAAGCAGCTCTCGGCTCGCAGTTTTCGGATTGCACCCGGGCCCAGGAAACAATATGTGGATATAAATTTGGACACTGGCATTTTATTTGTGAAGGAGAAAATTGACAGGGAACAGATTTGCGGGCCTAGTTTGAGTTGTGTGATACCCTTTGACTGTTTGCTTGAAAATCCCTTAAAGCTGTACCAGGTTGCAGTGGAGATTCTCGATGTGAATGACAATGCTCCCAGGTTCGCAAAGCAGCTAATCCGTCTGGAAATCACAGAGAATTCCACGCCAGGAACGCGCTTTTTTCTCGAGTCCGCGCACGATCCGGACATTGGAACAAACTCCTTACAAACGTATGAGCTCCTTCCCAACGATTATTTTGTGTTCGATGTTCAGATGCGCAGTGAAGAAGGAAAGATGCCAGTATTGGTGCTGCAGAATTCCTTGGACAGAGAAACGGAATCCAGCCATATGTTAACGTTAATAGCCAAGGATGGCGGTGTCCCAGTGAGATCCGGCACGGCTCAGGTCTCAATCACAGTAAAGGATACAAACGACAACGCCCCTATTTTTCCCCAGTCAGTTTACAGAGTCACCCTATTAGAAACAGCACCCACAGGAACGCGGGTAACAATATTAAATGCCACTGACTTGGACGACGGTTCCAATGGAGAGATAGCGTACTCGCTCAGTAGCCACACTTCTGCGAGAGCTCGGGAAACGTTTGAAGTAGATTCTAAAACTGGTGAGATTCGATTGAAAGGGAACTTGGACTATGAGGAGAACAAGGTTTTTGAGATTATTATACAAGCAATGGACAAGGGTCCATACCCAATGTCCGGGCACTGTGATGTTTTGGTGGATATTATTGATGTGAATGATAACGCGCCTGAGGTGACGTTGAGGACTTTGTCCAACACAGTCTCTGAAGATGCTCCAGTTGGAACTGTAGTCGCTCTGTTCAGTGCAGCAGATAAAGATTCGGGGAGAAATGGGCAGGTACAATGTCAAATTTCAAAGAAACTTCCCTTTAAACTCGATTCCTCTTTGAAGAATTATTATGAATTACTTGTTCAACATCCACTGGATCGTGAAAATGCCTCCAAGTATGACGTCACTATAACATGCACGGATGCAGGAAATCCTCCTCTAACGTCCAGAAAAACCATTCGTGTAGAGGTTTCAGATATAAATGACAATGCCCCACGCTTTACCGAGTCTTTATACACAGCAAGCGTCATGGAGAACAATGTTATTGGCGCTTCTATATTTTCCATTACAGCCTTTGATCCAGATGTTGGACAGAACGCTCGACTTAAATACTCTATCCTGGAGACACAAGTTGAGAATGCCTCCGTGTCCACTTACATCTCAATTAACTCGGAGACTGGGGTCATTATCGCTCAGAGAGAATTTGACTACGAAAAATTGAAAACCGTTCAGTTCCAAGCTCGGGTCATGGACTCTGGAAACCCACCACTCGCCAGTAATGTCTCAGTTAATGTTATTATCCTTGATCAGAATGACAATGTTCCAGTGATCGTGCACCCATTAGCCGAGTATGGCTCAACGGTAACAGAAACAATATCCAGGTTTGCAGAACCAGGCTACTTGGTTGCTAAGGTATCGGCCACTGATGCTGATGCCGGGCAAAACGCTCGCCTTTCTTATTCCATTTTCCAGGCTACCCAGCATAACCTTTTTACTATTTCACCAGCTACTGGCGAAATTTGGACTATCCGTCGTATTGAGAATAAAGATGCCTCTAAGCAAAGGTTGGTGATTGTGGTAAAAGACAATGGAACGCCATCACTTTCTGCCATAGTGACCATTATCTTAACTGTGGTAGGTGGTGACACTGAAACTTTCTCCAGCGTTAGTGGATCGGTTGAGGATCCAGGGTTCACTCCTGATCTGAGTCTTTCCGTGGTCATAGCATTAGGAGTAATTTCTATCATTTTCCTCGTCATTTTAATTATTCTCGCTGTGAAGGTTCATCAAAACAGAAATGTTATGGGAGGTCGGCACTGCTCCTTAGGTACTTGGTGCTGCATTGAAAAAAGACAACATCTGACTGGAATTGAAAAGACCAGTAGAAATCTTCAGATACCACCCAACTATGTTGAGGTATTTGGGGGTGATCCACTTTCTCAACGATTCCGCTATGAATCATGCTCAACATTGCAGTCAACCAAGACAGACTTCATAACTCCGAGCACACGCAGGTCATCTACAGGCAAGAATTATGTGAAGGATGAGTCTTTGAGGAAAGATAATCACAGAATGACTAATTCTGAAAACTGCGGCAGCCCTGAATTCACCGAGGTGAGGTAATTTTACAAAGTGAACAGGATTTTCACGTAACTTGTATTGAATATATCGGCATTTGTGGAAAGCATGCCCGTTGAATTGAATGGAGCGGAAGTAATACCTTTGAGGAATAAGACGCGGTTTTCTACGATATTTCTATTTCCTGTCAACATCCATTTTTCCTTACTGTGCAATGATATGTTGTAGGATGTATTTGCATTATTTTGGAATCATATGTAACTCATTGCATTGTTAAATCAAGGTTCATTTTTTTCTGGGAGCCCATGTTCTCTTTGAGCACTTTTTGACCCACGAGATATTCAATTTGATTCGATTTATTATTGTCATATGTATTAGTATACAGTGACAAGTATTGTTTCTTGCACACTATACAGGCAAAGCATACCATACATAGAGAAGACAAAGATGGAGTAGAAAATGTAGTGTTGCAATCATAGGTAGGGTGCAGAGAAAGATCAACTTAATGCAAGATTGGTCCATTCAAAAGTCTGATGGCAGCAGGGAAGAAGCTGTTCATGAGTCAGTCAGTATGTGATCTCTGAATTTGTACCTTTTTCCTGACAGAAGAAGGTGGAAGAGAATATGTCCAGGGTGCGTGGGGTCCTTGATTATGCTGGCTGTTTTTCCGAGGCAGCAGGAAATGTATACAGTGTCAATAGATGGGAGGCAGGACTGGGCATCATTCTCAACCAAAAGCTAATTGGATATGAATTGTTGATTTTCTTCCGCACTGTCACCATTTAATTGCAGCTGTATTCTGAAGCTCTCGGTGCATGCACCAAACCAGGCAAATACAAAACATTTTCAGTTATAATGAAATAGCCCTTCATACCGCCTTTGTAAATCACTTGGTTAACTTCATGTTATTGCAGTCTCCGTGTGCTTGTTCTTTTACTAATACATGTGTTTCTGAGTGTCAGATTGGGTCACTGTTTTCTGGAATCTACACGCTCTCCGTGTCTGCATGGGTTTCCTCTGAGTGCACTGGTTTCCTCCCATAGTCTGAAAGGCGTGTTCGTCAGGTGCATTGGCCATGCTAAATTCTCCCTCAGCATACCTGAACAGGCATCGGAGTTTGGCAACAAGAGGATTTTCACAGTAATTTCCTTGCAGTGGTAATGTAAGCCGCCTTGTGACACTAATGAATACATTTAAACTTATATTACCATTCGTCATTTAAGATGCAGAATAATTGACTTCAGGTCAATACATTATTCAAAAATTTTTATGTTGAATCTTTTTATTCTCTATGGAGTGTAGGTGTCATATTTCTTCGAACTGATCTTTAGATACCATTAGAAATATGAACAGGAGTAGGTGGTTCGGCGCCTCGAGTCTGCCCCACCATTCAATATGATCATGGTTGATCAACATTCTTCACATCTACTATCCCACTCTTTTGCCATTCGATCTTCACGTTTGATGATGACACCACCGTAGTGGGTCAGATCTCAAACAATGACGAGACAGAGTACAGGAATGAGATAGAGAATCTGGTGAACTGGTGCGGTAACAAAAATCTCCCCCTCAATTTTAGCAAACAAAGGAGATTGTCATTGACTTCAGGAAGCGTAAAGGAGAACATGCCGCTGTCTACATCAATCGGGACGAAGTAGAAAGGGCTGAGAGTTTCAAGCTTTTAGGTGTCCAGATCACCAATAACCTGTCCTGGTCCCCCCATGCCGACATCATAGTTAAGAAAGTCCACCAACGCCTCTACTTTCTCAGAAGACTAGGGAAATTTGGCATGTCAGCTACGATTCTCACCAACCTTTACAGATGCACCATAGAAAGCATTCTTTCTGGTTGTATCACAGCTTGGTATGGCTCCTGCTCTGCCCAAGACCACAAGGAAAGGTCTTGAATGTAGCCCAATCCATCACGCAAACCAGCCTCCATCCATTGACTCCGTCCACGCTTCCCACTGCCGCAGCAAAGCAGCCAGCATAATTAAGGACCCCACGCATCCCAGAGAGTCTCTCTTCCACCTTCTTCCTTTGGGAAAATGATACAAAAGTCTGAGGTCACGTACCAACCGACTCAAGAACAGCTTCTTCCCTGCTGCTGATCTTTCTCTACACCCTAGCTATGACTGTAACACTACATTCTGCACTCTCTCGTTTCCTTCTCTATGAACGGTATGTATTGTCTGTATAGTGTGCAAGAAACAATACGTTTTCACTGTATGTTAATACATATGACAATAATAAATCAAATCAAATCAAATACTCTTAATTCTCTTACTGATCAAAAACAATCTGACTTGGTCTGAAATATACACAATTACTCTACTTCCACAGCTGTCTGTGGCAAGGAGCTCCAAAGACTCACAACCCTCTGAGAGAATAAATTCCTTCTCATCTCAGTCTTAAATTGGTGCCTCTTTACTCTGAGACTATGCCCTCTGTCCTAGTCTTTCCCATGAGAGAAAACCCCCTCTCAGCCTTTACCGAAAGAATCCTGCAGGTTTCAATGACATGACCTCTCATTTCTCTAAATTCCAATGAGTGGAGTCCAAACCTGTTTAATCTCTCGTTCATCAGACAATCCCTCCACACCAGGGATCATCCTTGTGAACTTTAGCAATTTAAATAATACTGTTATTTTGTTCTCCCTTCCAAAATGAGCAACTTCCCGTTTTCCCACATTATACTCAATTTGTCAGTTTTTTTCCCCAATTAGTTAACCTATCAACATCTTTCTGCAAACTGTTTGTATCCCTCCCGTATTTTGCCTTTCCATCTATTTTTTGTGTCATCTGCAAATTTGGCAACAGTACATTCACTTCATTCCTCCAAGTAATTAATATATATTGTAAACAGTTGTAGTCCCAGCATTGATCCTTGTGGAATCTACTAGTTACATGTCACCAACTTGAAAAATAACCCCTTATTCCCATTCTCTGTTCCCTGCCCATTTGCGAATTCTCTACCTATGACAGTATACTACCTCCAACACGATGTGCCCTTATCTTACCACTTAATCTTTTGTGAGGTACCTTGTCGAATGCTTTCTGGATGTCCAAAGAATCTACTGGCTCCCCTCTATCCGCTCTGTTTGAGTTTTCCTGAAAAAGAGATCTGGTCTCATGTATAAATAAGTGGAAACTCCCCCTGATTGGGAGGGTCTAGGTGAGACAACCGTTTAACCCCAGTCACCCCCTCAGATCCCACTGCTCTCTAAATGTATTGTAGGAATCTGATACTCACAATATCTGGCCCTGAACAGCAAAGCGCGAGATGCTACTTGTAGCCAATTATTCTGCACGCAATTGATGCTTCTGCAATCGAGCAAGAAGGGCAGTGTGCTCATGCATGATGTCAACCTTCACTTTGGATTTTAAATTTGATCAGTAACTCCGTGGCCACAATGGCATATCTAAGATCAAGTTGGGTAATTACAATTGGGGATCATAGGTTTGGTAATTCACTATAACATATGCATAATGAAATAGTCCTTTGGACCATTACAATTACTCAGATATTATTAAATACAGCAGGTCCCCAGCAACTCATTATTTCAATATTCTAAAAAAGAGGCAAAGCACTATACTTTTGCCACTTTCTGAACCCACTGGAGTTAACTTAAAAATATGAGAATTGTTGACTTTGTCTCTCACACACTCTAAACGTTTAGAAGTACTGTCTTGTGAGGAACTCTGTACATTCATGAAACTGTTTGCGTAATTTGATTGATTACGGATTACCAACAGTAAACCATTTTCTTAGTTCCTAGTTATCACATTCTCAGTTTGGTACTTTCAATGAATTAATATCAGCATGCCTTTGAGTGTCACATCAATCTAAATAAATCTTTCAGTTGATGCCATTCAAAATGCCCTTCCATACAGCTTGGCAAAACTTTTCAGAATCATTAGCAGATTGCCATAAGTGACAGCGAGGGAGAATGGAAGTCCTCAGACTGATTTAAAAATGATGGGCTACACTACAAAATATTCTGTAATTCTCTGTGAGTTACATAAGCTTGTGTAAATCAATGGATATTGGAAACGAAGATTTTCAAATAGCAGTTGGCAGAAGTTTCGAAGTGAGGCTGGTTTTGGATTTTAATACAGAATACATGGAAGGTTGTTGAGATGAAATGAAAATTGGCTTGGTGCCAGAAGAGTGTGGTGCTTTTCTATAATCGAGGGCAAACAATTCAATTTAGGATAACCAAGTACTTAAAAATTTCCTGATATTAACTAGTACGACCTGCTGCCCTGAGACAGTGATAACACCATTTGGCTTTTAGTACCTGGCTGATACTGATAAACTCTTGTTAAGAATAGTGTCTTGTACTTGCGCCGTAAGTTCAGACTTCCTCACAATGTTCTTACATTTCAACACTTGGCGTATGTTTTTAAGAAGTTAATATCTTTGATGTATTTCACTTAAAAAGCAATAGCAGAACTTCCTGGTATATTCTTCATGGATTCTTTCTCGGATCCCTGCCGTTCATAATGTTTGTAACTCATAGGGGTACAGTGTAACGGTGTAATTGCTTTATCCAGTAATGCATGGTGCGTGGGCAGATAGTGAGGTGAAAGAAAATTATAATTTTCAGAGTTTCGTTTAACAATTACTCTATGAAGTTGCTTAAAATGCGAGAATATTTAAAAAAACAAGCGAATGCATGCAGCATCGGGTACCAAAAGTAAGAGAAAATGTGTGATCATGTAGAAAAAACTGAAAGCATTAAGACAATGTGCAAAAAAATAGCAATATAGCAAATTGAAAATGCAGAACGACCTGGAAATTAATGGTTTTGAGTCATGAAGAGTTATTATGCTCGTGTTAGCAATGCAATTACAAGGCCCACTCAGAATATGGTCTGTAGCATTCATCACAACTTATTTCTCTCGCTTTAAAACTTGATATGTGTTGTCCTTGGGGTCAGGTTTTCTCGAATACCGTAATCTATGCTACACTGTAGAAAAGAGGATATAGAATTTTGTGTAGGCTTTGGTAGGGAGCATAAGTATATGATTCTCGATATTCATGCAAGGTTTGAGATTAGCACATTATCTTTCACAGATTATGGAATGTGTGATGCGGAGAATCAGTTCATGATTAGTTAAAACATTTAACTAAGTTGGGAGCTAGATATTTGGCGCAGAAGTGAAGGATGATGGAAACATCAGGACAATCGTGTCGATTTATAAATTTTGTGGGAGAACGTGGAACTAATTTGGACTTCTTTTACTGAGAATCAACGGCTACTTAAGGATTGAAGATATACTGGCATAGATTGAGAATTAGTTAATTGACAGAAGAATAGCATTGGAATGAATGGATCATTCTCATGTTGACAGGCTGTCACTAGTGAGGGAGGGTAAAGATCAGTGCCTAGGCCTTCGTAATTCATAATCTATATCAATGATTTCGATATGAGAATTAATTGTAATATTTCCAAGTTCGCAGATGACTCCACATTAGGTGAAAGTGTTAGCTATCAGGATGCAAAGACGCTTCAAGGAGATTTGGAGTAGCTAAGTGAGTGGGTAAAATTTGGCAGATGGAATGTAATGCAGATAAGTTATCCATTTTGGGAGGAAAAATAGAAATACAGAATGCTTCCTCAATGGTGTAAAGCTGGCAAGTGTTGAACTTGAAAGGGACTTGGGTGTCCATGACAATGAGTCACAGAAGCCTGACATGAAGGTACAGCAAGCAATTTAGAAGACAAATGGTATGTAGGCCTTCATTACATGAAGATTTGAACATTGCAGCAAAGATGTCTGACTGAAATTGTATAAAGCTTTGGTGAAACCATAACTGGAATACTGTGAGATGTGTTGTCCTCCTTACCTGAGGAAAGATATTTTTGCTATTGACAGAGTGCAGCCAAGGTTCACCAGCCAAATTCTTGGAATAGAGATTGGCGAATGAGGAATGAATAAATATGCTGAGCATATATTCTCTGGAATTTAGAGGAATTACAAGTGATCTCATTTAACCATACAAAATTCTTACAGGGCTCGACGGGGTAGATACAGAAATGATGTATCCTCTGGTTATGAGATCTAGGACCAGGCTACATAGTCTCACCATACGGGGCAGACGATGATACACAGAGATGGAGAGGATTTCCTTCACTCAGAGAGTGGTGAATCTTTGGAATTCTATGCGCCAGAAGTCTGAGGAAGAGCACTTATTGAGGAAGGTCAAGATCGTGATCGATAGATCTCTACATAAGAAAAACATCAAGGAACTTTACAGAAAAAATGGCGTTGAAATCGGCGACCATCAGTGATCTCATTGAATGTGGGCTCAAAGGGTCTGGTGGCCGACTCCTGTTCCTATGACTACTGCTCTTGTGATTGAAAGCATTGAAGTAATAAACATACATGTCATATATATTGAATTAAATGACAGGATGCATCAATCATGGTGACACCGAAGGCCCTCTTTTAAAATTTATTTTGCCACAAATGTTCAACAAACCTAAGTCTTAGGATGCTTACTGCAATTGAGTTCTAGAGGTATCATGACAACAACAGAAACAATATAGAAAAGTGAAAGAAAATACGGATTCAAATTTTAGTTGTGCAATAATAAATCAAGTATCGGCGTTGGCTTCAGACCATTCTGCTTTAAGAAATGAACGGTAATTTCATTGGTTGAATCTCAACATGCCCCTGTTCACCAATCAGAAGCTGAGATTGTGATTGGGGGATCCGGACTGCCCCCTTTACTACCCATCCACCATCACGCACGATCAGACGCAGTGTAACATTGGATAGCGAGCAGCTCGGCAGCATTTGTGCACGAATCCACTGGCAATTTTAGACAAAAAAGAGAAAAACTAAATGAAGTAATACGAGCGATTCCTAAAACAATCAGGTATTTGCTGCATCGCAGTTGTTCCAGGTTTAAAATATATTGATATAACTGTAAAAAGGATAATTGATGTTACGGGCACGTTCTGAAACAAGGGGAATGTTTTTCGCTGGAAATGAGATATAAAATATATTGGTTGCTGAAATGCCAATTATTTTATTGTGTATTCTCCTCGTGGAATCTAGTGTTTGGACAGATTCGTTATTCGATTCCTGAAGAACTGCAACCGGGCGCCTTTGTTGGGAATATCGCAGATGATTTGGGTTTAGATATAAAGCAGCTCTCGGCTCGCAGTTTTCGGATTGCACCCGGGCCCAGGAAACAATATGTGGATATAAATTTGGACACTGGCGTTTTATTTGTGAAGGAGAAAACTGACAGGGAACAGATTTGCGGGCCTAGTTTGAATTGTGAGCTATTATTGAAGTGTTTGCTTGAAAATCCCTTAAAGCTGTACCAGGTTGCAGTGGAGATTCTCGATCTGAATGACAATGCTCCCAGCTTCGCAAAAAAACAATTCCGTCTCGAAATCTCAGAGCGTTCTACTCCGGGAACGCGCTTTCCCCTTGAGTCCGCGCACGATCCGGATATTGGAACAAACTCCTTACAAACCTATGAGCTACTTCCAAACAGTTATTTCATTCTCGATGTACAAATGCGCAGCGGAGAAGGAAAGCTGCCAGTATTGGTGCTGCAGAGTTCCTTGGACAGAGAAACGGAATCCAGCCACATGTTAACGTTAATAGCCAAGGATGGCGGTGTCCCAGTGAGATCCGGCACGGTTCAGGTCTCAATCAGAGTAAAGGATGCAAACGACAACGTCCCTGTTTTTCCCCAGTCTGTTTACAGAGTCACCCTATTGGAAAGTGC
Organism: Mustelus asterias; assembly: GCF_964213995.1. Taxonomy (NCBI): domain Eukaryota; kingdom Metazoa; phylum Chordata; class Chondrichthyes; order Carcharhiniformes; family Triakidae; genus Mustelus; species Mustelus asterias. The sequence goes on along the minus strand of NC_135816.1, from coordinate 7,703,918 downwards.
ACGTACAGGAACGCGGGTAATCATACTAAATGCCACTGACTCCGACGATGGATCCAATGGAGAGATAACATACTCGCTTAGTAGCCATAATTCTGCTGGAGGTCGGGAAATGTTTGAAGTGGATTCCAAAACTGGGGAAATTAGATTGAAAGGGAAGTTGGACTATGAAGAGAATCATGCCTTTGAGATTAATATACAAGCAATGGACAGGGGCTCTGACGCAATGTCCGGGCACTGTGATATTTTGGTTGATATTATTGATGTGAATGACAACGCACCTGAGGTGACATTGACGTCTTTGTCTAGTACAGTTTCAGAAGATGTTCCAGTTGGAACTGTAGTCGCTCTGTTCAATGCAGAGGACCAAGATTCGGGTCAAAATGGGCAGGTACAATGTCAAATTTCAAACCAACTCCCCTTTACGCTAGATTCTTCTTTGAAGAATTATTATGAATTACTTGTTCAACATCCACTGGATCGCGAAAATGCCTCCCAATATGACGTCACTATAGCATGCGCTGATGCAGGCAATCCTCCTCTGACATCCAAAAAAACCATTCGGGTAGAGGTTTCAGACATAAATGACAATGCACCCCGGTTTATTCAGTCTTTATACACAGCAAGCATCATGGAGAACAATGTTATTGGCGCTTCTGTATTTTCCATTACAGCCTTTGATCCAGATCTTGGAAAGAATTCTCGACTTAAATATTCCATCCTGGAGACACAAGTTGAGAATGTTTCCGTGTTCACTTACGTCTCTATTAACTCGGAGACTGGGGTCATTATCGCTCAGAGAGATTTTGACTACGAAAAATTGAAAAACTTTCAGATCCAAGCTCGGGTCATGGACTCTGGAACTCCACCACTTGCCAGTAATGTCTCAGTGAATGTTATTATTCTTGATCAGAATGACAATGTTCCAGTGATCGTGCACCCATTAGCCGAATATGGCTCAACCGTAACAGAGACAATATCCAGGTTTGCGGAACCAGGCTATTTGGTTGCTAAGGTATCGGCCACTGATGCTGACGCCGGTCAGAACGCACGTCTTTCTTATTCCATTTTCCAGTCGATCCATCAGAATCTTTTTACTATTTCGCCAGACACTGGGGAAATTTGGACTATCCGTCGTATTGAGAATAAAGATGCTTCTAAGCAAAGGTTGGTGATTGTGGTAAAAGACAATGGAACACCAGCACTTTCTGCCACAGTGACCATTATCTTATCTGTGGTAGGTGGAGACACTGAAACATTCTCCAGCATCAGTGAATTGTCTGACCTTCCAGGGTTCACTCCTGATCTCAGTCTTTCCTTGGTCATAGCTTTGGCTGTAATTTCAGTCACTTTTCTAGTGATTTTAATTATCCTCGCTGTGAAGGTCCATCAAAGCAGAAGCCCTTTCGGCAGCCACTATTGCTCCGTGGGTGTTTGTTGCTGCTTTGAAACAAGGCATTCTCTGAATGGAATTCAAAAGACCAGTAGAAATCTTCAGATTCCACCCAACTATGTTGAGGTGTTCGGGGGTGATCCACTTTCTCAGAGTTTCCGCTACGAGTCATGTTCAACATTGCAGTCAACAAAGAGAGACTTCATATCCCCCAACTCATGCAGGTCATCTACAGACAAAAATTATGTCCGGACAGAGTCTGTGAGGAATGGAAGCCCAGGAATGACTAATTCAGAACATTACAGTAACCCAGTGCATATAGAGGTGAGATATTTTCTAAAAGTGAATCAGATCTTCATAGATTTCATAGATATTTTTGGAAAATACTACACGTTGAAAAAAATAGGATGGAAGTGATACCTGAAAGGCATCATGGCCGATTGTTGCACTATTTCGATTTCCTATCAGTTTTCATGTGTCATTGTTGTGGAATGGTATCTTGTTGATGTATTTGCATTCCTTTGCGACTTATATTTACCTTATCACTTTGTCAGCCTCATTCAAAAGGATGTTATGGGAGCGAAGCCTCTCTCATGTCACTTTCTAACCCCATGGCCTTTACTAACGTGTGGGAGAATTGTTGTCTTTGTCCCATACACTTTAAACATTTAAATATACTCATCTTGCGTGGAACTCAATGTACACACTAAATCATGCTGGTACAAAATACATTCATTGATATGATTTCCAATTATGTCCTGCAAGCCAGTTGTTAGTTTCTAGTCACCCTGATCGCAGCATGGTAATTCTAATTAACTAATGTCGCATGTGTGTGACTGCCAGATCATTTTCAATTGGTCAGGCATTCCTATATTATAAGGTTGCAATTAAAATGCAGAAAAACTGACGTGGGCCAATTCAATATTTGCAGGATGTATACCTTGAGTGGGTTTTTTAGCCAATTGGGTATGAGTGCCATATTTCTCTGAATTAGTATTCAGATACCAATGAAATGAGAGCTGTTCACATGGAAAACCAGTAGAACGAAAACCTTCCTTTTTGGGAGATGCTTCAGCTGAAACCTCTATTCAATTGCAGTCATCCCTTAGTTCCTTTGCACTCTCAAGGCATGGCCAAAGTCTGGTGCCTCTAATACCTGGCCCTTAACAGCAAAACCAATGATAATTTCATCCAAATAATCTGAGCTGAATTGAGCTCCCTACAATGTGCAACAAGAGCTGTGTGCTCATGCAATGTGCCAAATATCTGCCCTGGATTTTCAATTACAGCAACACGTGTTAAAACCGCAGCCCAACTTTGTCCACCATGATCGAGTATTAGAATAGAAAGCTGTGGCTTTGGTGAACCATCGCAACATAAGCGCAATGAAATAGTCATGTAGAGTGGACTGGGCAGATATTCTTCAGGCTTCTATAAAATGACCACCTCGGGACCAACGGGCAACTAATCAATTTCAATATTGCATTCCAAAGAAATCTCTTGAACATTAGTTAATATCCCAGTCCACCTACCATCTAAATTTTGAAATAATTTCTGAATTAAGTGAAAGCCATGGAGAAGTGACATGATAAGCAACTCGTCGAAGTGATAGGCTGCATCACAAAATATAATAGCATTATCTCAGAGTTAACTTAGATGGTAAACAAATAGTTATTGTTAATGACATTTTGAAAGGACATCTGAGAACTGCCCAGGAAGGAGAATAGTTCTGGATTTGAAGACTCATCGAATTGACAGCAGTTTACCCAAAGGAAATTGGGATTGTCTTGCTGCCTGAAGGCTGTCAGTGACTTTTCTACAATTCAAGACAAGCTGGGCAATGCAGGATGAACGGATATTCAAAGCATCCTGATATTGATTAGTTGGGACTCCCACACTGACATAATAACCATTGAGGTCTAACCAAATGATTTAGAGTATCTGTCAATTTCCTAGTCTATTGTCAAAGAAAGTATTCTGTTCTTGCACTGTTATGTGTGTGCTTGGAGCTCCTTACAAGAAACTTACATTTCAACATTTAGAACGTGTAGAATGAAGTCAACATTTCCGGTGCATTTAACTTTAGAAAGGATCAGTAAAACTTGCTAGCGTATTCTTCATGAACATTTCTTAGTGTCACTTGGATGTGTGAGTACGTAGTGAGGTGATAGAAAAATGATTACTTTCAGGGTGGCATTTGGCAAATATCAAAAATTCTTCAAAGCATGAAACGTAATTGACATGGATGAAAATAAATGAATATGCATATGATCAGATACAAAATGTAAGAAAAATTGGAATGATCATATACTAACAGTGAAAGGCTAATGTAACCATACTATTTGAAAAGGGAGGCAGAGAGAAGACAGGGAACTGCAGACCAGTCAGCCTAACGTCGGTAGTGGGGAAAATTCTAGGGTCCATTATTAATGATTTACAGCAGGGCACGTGAAAAACAATGGTAGAATCAGTTAGAGTCCGTATGGATTTACAAAAAGGAAATCGTGCTTGACAAGTCTACTGGAATTCTTCGAGGATGTAACTAATAGAGTTGGTGAAGGGAAATCAGGCCATCAGTTTTATTTGGACTTTGAGAAGTTTTTGACAAAGTGCCACATCAGAGATTAGTGTGTAAAATTGAAGCTCATGGGATTGGGAGTAACGCATTTCGATGGACTGAAAGTCAACAAAGATTAGGAATAAATGAGTATTCTTCCAAATGGCAGACAGTGATTTGGTTCTTGGTTCTTGGACCCCAGCTGTTCACAATATTTATTAATGATTTAGATGGAGAAATCTGCACTGACTCGCCGAAAAGGCATCACATCCAGACCCATCAACCCGCTCCTGCATGCCTTTTATCATCATTCTGTGTATTGACCATGGCCAATCCACCTAACCTACCATTCTTTGGACGCGAAAGCGCAATTTAGCGGGATTGAATTTCATTGCCATTGATCAGCCCACTTGAACAGCCCATCTATATCTTTCCGTCACTAGTTACCACCCCATCAATTTTTGTATTGCCTGTGAACTTACTGATCAACCCTCCGACATTCAAGTCAAAATCATTGTGCAAATGCATGTCAGATGCAGTAGAATATGAATAAGTGTGAGGTTAACCACTATGGTAGCAAAACTAGAAGGCAGATTATTACCTGAATGGCCATAATTTAAGAAAGGGGTATTTGCAAAGAGATCTGGATGTCCTCATACATCAGTCACTGAAGGTAAGCATGCAGGTGGAGCAGGCGTTAAAGAATGCAAATGGTATGGTGGCGTTCGTAGCGAGAAGATTTGTGTCCAGGAGCAGGGATGTCTTGCTACAGATATACAAGTGAGGCCTTGGTGAGGCCACACCTGGAATATTGTGTACAGAGTTGGTCTTCATATTTGAGGAAGGATGTTCTTGCTATAGATGTAGTACAGCAAAGGTTTACCAGAATGACTCCTGGTATAGTGGGACTGACATATGGAGCAGGCTTGAAGGGCTGAATGATTTACTCCTGCTCGTATTTCCTATGTTTCTATGCCTTTAAAATCCAAGCAATAAGAAGGGAGTAGTGATATCACAAATTAAGAATGCAGAAGCGCCTGGACGTTAATGGTTTAGAGACATTACAACTTATGCAAAGTAATTATATAGCTAATTCTCGAGTGTGGTCTGCGGTATTGATGAAGGTGCATTTCCTGTCTTAGATCTTGAAAGATGACTATGATGATTTTTGGCCATTGAGATTTGTGTTTTTGAACACCTTAAGGACCGAGATATATGGTTCACTTCCATTTCAAAAAAGAGAATACTGGGGTTCATGTATGCATGCTTTTGAAAAACTGAACACCATAGGTGAAATTGAAGACAACAAAATATTAACTTGGACCTTAATGCAAGACCAGGGGAGGCGTGTTTTAGAAGACATAATGTTCGAAATTTATGCAATGTTCCAGATCAAAATCCACAGATTAGTGCATATGTGGCGCAGAGAATGGAGTTTAACATATATCAATTAATACACTAATAGGATGGTTTGCTGAAAGTCTGGGAGAGAAGTGGAGGATTATGGAAATCTCAATATTGTAGTGCCAATTGTTCATTTTTATGGGAGATTAAGGAAATAATTTAGTCTGCAGTATTGCTGAAAATAGCGACATGTAATTGATGCTTTTCATCTTGCACGTATCAGCACAGCTGCAAGAATGATAAATTTTAAAGGGAACAACAATTTATGCTGCATGAGAAAATCGTGCTGATTGGTTGTCAACTGACTATGATTGGTTGGGGCATTCCCATGGCGATCTATTGACCCCCATGACTTTGTTCAATCCAAAACAAACTGCAATGCTGGACAAGTTCCTTTTCCCAGCAGAGCACAGTTCCTTGGGTATGAATATATATACCTGAGAGCAAGCATTAGTGAGAATCATTGTGAGCCCAAATGATATGTTAAATTGGTTGTTAGTGTACTTCTTAGCGCATTCGGGGTTGCTCAGCAAGTGTTGTCCAATTGCAGATTCCCATCCAATGTTAGATATTATGTAGGAATTTTGCCAGTATGGGATGTGTTGTGGGAAATGTACCACTGAGTCAGGCTTGAAGGTTTCAAGAACACAGTTTTATTTTAATGAAGCTTCGTGGAGAAAAGGCACTGACAAGCAGCAAACCTCCTCTCAATGAGACAATAGGAGCAGTCCATCTTTATACACTTTACACAATAGATGGACCGGACATCTAGCTGTTATTACATCGTTGTAATCAAGTAGGTGATCGATTGTTAACACATCATTATAGACAAATACAGACAGATACAGACATAAGCATGTTAACATCGCATTGTTCTATGAATTGATACATTTCCTTCATCAGTGACCATCAATGGTTTTAGTTTCAGTCTATTCATATAGTAATTTACAGTAATTGGTTTTCCTGCAGTTATGTATTCCCGATCCCACCTGTAGCTAATCTCGTTATCCAACCCTATTGTCCTTATCCTAAAGAGTGCCTCAAGCCCTGGCTGGCTTCCTGCAGGATTTGATTCCTGCATGTTTAACTTTGAATAGCTGTCTGTCCTTTATGTTTTAATCGCAGGTGGCTGTTTGTACTGAAAGTCAGTGCCTGTTTAATGTCTCTTTCCCAGGTGACTGTTTATGTGCCAGGCAGCCATTTTATGTGTACCCATCTGTATATCTTTCCCACTTCAGGCCCCACTGTTGGTCGGATTATGAGTTTCACTAATCCCTAGACCAATAATTTTTATATGTATAATTCTTTGTTCTTCTTTCCTTCTTCGTTTCTTCTGATGTCTTCAGGGATATTCATCGGGGTTTCTTCTTCGATGTATACACTGGCTCCTGGCACAATTCTAGTCAACATTATTTTAAAACAGACATTAAGGCATCCAACAGTCAGACAACAGACAATTACAATTGAAATGAGTATGACCAATCCATGTAATAGATAAGACCTACTAACCATTCCAGCCAGTTACTTCCTTTCTTGGGTCCGTGTCTGAAGCTATCAAGTTGTTCTCTGATGCAATTGATGACCTGTGTAATGTTATAGGACTGGTCTGTGACATGGGTTATGCATTTATTGCCTATAATTGTACACACCTTTGTTGTGCTAACTGAAAGTCCACTGTGTATCGTGCCTGCTGTGCATATAATCTCAGTTCAGCCATTTCTTGGTTAACAGCCTCCAGTGCTTTTGAAGTGCTGTTTCCCAGGACTGTTAGTCCACAAACAATATGATTCCTATTCTTTGCACTAATCACTCCTGCTGCCCCTCCCCCCCCCCCTCCCCGCACCCCCAGAGATAGGGCTCCAAGGAACCCATATCCCAGTGAGGATCCCATTGTGCCCGGGGCTTCCCAGTCAGCGCAGAATTCTTTGCTGATAGCCCGAGTTACTATTCTCCTCCGAATATGCCCCTTCTGAGGGCATGGAACAGTCAGTGGTCCTATTGTTCCTACTGCAAAACGGTTTGGGAGGTTTGGTGTTTCTGTCATGTAAGTACCATTGAAGAGGAGCACATATCCCTTCTTAGCCCGGTAACATTTAGTGTCTTGATTATGAGTCTGTTCATATTGCCAATTGTTCGGTTTACATGACTCCCCATTTGATCCCACCACCTGGTAAGTATCAAATGGATATGTCCATTTGGCTGAGCTTACGTGAGTCCCATTGCACTGTCCACAAATAAGCTGTCTTCCCGCGGTTATATTCAGACATTTCTGTTCATCACAAGTGCAAGTAAACTGTCCCTTATTAACCCGACAATGTTGACGGACTCACTGCATCTGTACACAGGAATCATTCTTAGGGACCAAAGCATAGGCACGTCCCCATCCTTGCCCCGTAAAACAAAGCAGATAGCTTGCAGTATCTGAACAAGCTTTTCCTCCCACCTGTTGGAACCCCCTGCACACAGGATCTGTGGGGTTTACAAGTTCCACACATCTCCTCTGAATGCCTCTTTTATATTTGCCAATTTGTCCCTTACAGGGTGTATCTGATGTATCTACAGTATATAGGTCATGAGGCGTCCACCCAGGGGTGGCTACAAATAGGGCTTCTACCGATTGTGCTAACGGGTAACATACAGTTCGATTCCCGTGTAAATGTATGTGAGCTTTGTAAAACAAGTTATCTTCCAATCCAGTTAAATTTACAGTCACGACAACGCAAAGTAGTACAGTTACATACACGATTACATACATAGTCACAACAATCAAATATCAAACCTAACACTATAATTCATATAATCTTTATGAGTTATATTATCTATCAACCCAGCCGTTAGCGCCAGTCGTTCTTGTTTGCAGTCTTTGCCTGTGTTGAGGAAAGCAGTTCTGTTAGTTCATCAATTTAATTACTTATTTGTTCCCTTGTGTAATTTTAGCTGTGTCCAATGTTTCCAGACACCTTTCCCTCTTATATCTATACAGGCACAGGTGTCTCCACTAATTATAACTTCATATGGCCCATTCCATTTTGGTGCAAACTCTGGTTTGTCAGGTAATGTTTTTACTAGGATGCGACTTCCCGCTGTTGGGACATAGGGAGCATTTCAAGCTCTCGCTCTGCGTCTTTTATTTCCTGATTGTCCTTTACCAATTTGCGCATCCCTTTTAGTTGGGTGCTTTGTTCCAGAACATATCTCCTGATTGTATCTTTTAGTGGACCTACATCGGTTCCACCTGTTATGATGCTTTCAGGTAATTGCATCGCCCGTCCTGTCATTAGCTCATAAGGGGTTAATCCGGTTGTCCGGTTTGTGGTAGCTCTTAATCTCATTAGTATAGTGGGCAATACCTCTGTCCACATTTTTCCCGATGTTTGTATGGCTTTAGATAATGCATTTTTCAGTTTTCTATTCATCCGTTCCACCAATCCAGAACTCTGTGGGTGGTAAGGGATGTGAATTTTTTGTTTTATCCCCATTAATTGGCATACTGATTTTAACCACCTTTCCAGTGAAGTGCGTCCCTTGGTCCGAGTCGATTTGTACCCCATCTAGGGACTTCCCCTTCTGCCAATATCCTGGCCACTGTAGTAGCAGTACAATTTGTCGTAGAGAACGCTTCTACCCACCTGGTGAACTGGTCTATGATAACCAGACAATACGTTTTGCCATGGGATTGTGGTAGTGGCCCTGTGAAATCTATTTGCAGATGTTCCCTGGGTCCCTTTGGTCTCGGCTGGTGTCCCATTTTAATTTTTATGGGTCTACCAGGGTTGTGTTGCGCGCACGTCACGCATCAGTGTCACTGTCGGGCTATATCTCTTCCCATTCCTTTCCACCACCATTCCTTTCCGATATTAGTTATCATGGTCTCTCTACCCACATGTGAGAGTCCATGGTGTAGTCCCAATAGGGTGTTTTGTATGCACTCTGGTGCTATTACCTTATCGTCCCGTCTCCAAATGTTATCAGTCCCTTTGACTGCTCCCTGTGCTTCCAATTTCTCCTTTTCCTCCTTTGGGGTATCCTCATGTAAGTCCCGAATATCTATTTCGTCTCCTGTCTGTTCTGTTGCTGCGATTGGCAGCTCGCCAATTGTCTCCTGTCCTAAAGCTAACTGTGCCGCCCTGTCTGCGGCTTGGTTCCCTTTGAAATTTAACCACTCCGGGTTGTCTCTTCCTGGCTCTTTCTGGTGCGCTTTAATTTTGATTACTGCGGTTTCTCTAGGTTTCTCGCTAGCTCTCAATAATGCCTCAATTCTTTGCTGGTGCTTATGAACCCTCTTATGAACCCTCTTCTTCCCCATGCTGTCATGTAGTCATATATGACTCCGAATGCATAGCGACTGTCTGTATAGATGTTCACCGTTTTAGCTTCAGATAACTCTAGTGCCTGTGTGAGTGCCACTGGTTCTGCCACTTGTGCGGATAGACCTCCGTCAATCCTTCCTGACCTTACTGTCTCTAATTTGTCATTCACTACTGCCCACCCTGTTCAGGGTAATCCTTCTACATATTTGCGCGACCCATCCACAAAAAGGGTCTCCTCAGCTCTTATTAAGGGTATATCCTTTATCTTACCCTCTTCTCCGTCCCTATCTATATCTTCACAATTGTGTGGCTCTCCTTCGTCTAAAATACCTTCTGCTGGGTTATTCCCTGTATCCCTTATTATTATCACGGACTTGCTTGGAGGTAGGAGGACAGCTTCCCACTTAGCCCTTCTCATGTTTGAGACTGACCTTAGATTTCCCGTGTTCAACATTTCCACCAAGGTGTGTTTGGTGTGAAGGTTTATATTCCCTGCCATGATTACTGGCTCGCTAACCTTTACAGCCCAGGCAGTGCAATCCAAGGCGGCTATGCACTTTGGCAGCCCGGTGACTATCTGCCCTTCTGCTGTGGAATAATATCCTATGGGTCTCTTTCTGTCGCCATGGTCTTGTGTTAACACGGCGGAAAGAACCCTCCTTCGTTACTACAATGGATATGGAAGTCCTTATTAGAATCGGGTAATCCTAGTCCAGGGGCTGATATCAGTTCTATTTTTAGTTTAGTGTAAGCCTTTTCCTGCTCGGGTCCCCATTCTACGGGATCTAAAGCTGGTTTTCCCCCTTTGACTAGTCTTTGTATGGGTTCTGCTAATTTTGCGAACCCTGGGATGAAACTCCGGCTATAGTTGAATAGTCCTAGCACCTTTCTGGCCCCTCTTACGGTGACGGGTCGCGGCACTTGTTGTATTGCCTTCTTTCGGTCCGTTGGCATTTCTTTAAGTCCTTGGGATATAAGGTGTCCGAGGTATAGTACCTGTGTTTTCCCGATTTGTGGCTTTTTGGGGCTCACCTTTAACCCTGTGGCTTTTAATTCATTCAGTACTAAATATAAGGCCTTCTGATGTCCTGACTTGGACTCTGAAGCTATCGGGATACCATCTACATATTGTAGGACCGTACTACCCTCTGACAGTTCTACTCTGTTCAGGATGTCACTCATTGCTTGATGGAATATAGCGGGGCTGTTGTGGAATCCCTGTGGTAAACGAGTCCAAGTGTATTGCTTGTCTCCCACTGTAAAGGCGAATTTGTCTTGGGATTCAGGATCCAATGGTAAGGACCAGAATCCGTTGGCTATGTCCAATACGATGAATATTTTATGCTCCTGTGACAGTCCATTCAGGATTGTTGAAGGGCTTGCAACAATGGGGTGCAACTTGGAGGTGACTCTATTGAGTTCGGTGTAATCTATCGTGAGCCGATAGCTTTCGTCAGGCTTGCTCACTGACCATGTTGGGGAGTTAGTGGTGCTAGTGGTTTCTCTCAGAATCCCCCTTTCCACTAACCCTTTAACTATCTCCACTACAGCTTTCTCTGCCTCTGGTTTGATTGAGTATTGTCGGTGTGGCTTAAGCTCTGGTCCCGGGACCTTTATTGGGTCCATTTTAGTCAAACCGGTATCCAACTTCGTTTTAGCACATACTCCAGGGACGGAGGCACAGATGGCTCCGAACCCTCCTGTTTCTAATTCCCAATTTCTTGTGGTGACTGTGGCCACCTTAATAGTTTCGAGGTGACTTGTAAGTTTCCCTATTCTAGTTTTCCGACCGTCCTGTCTTGGCCAGATTAATTCTCCCTTTCTACAGTCTATCAGAATCTCATATTCTTTCATCAGATCATTTACCATTATTGTACACTCGTTATTTTTGCACACATAAAAACTCATTGGTATATACAGATTGTTTATCTCTACTAACGTGGTCTCGCTCAGGTGGGCGGGTGTTTTGTTCCCTCCTATCCCAGTCAGGTAAATCATTATATTTGTAGTGTGTAAGGGTAGGTCAATGACAGATATGGACGCTCCTGTGTCCACTGGCATCTCACATTGTCTGCGCCCTACTAGTGCTGACACTTAAATCCTTCCCTCCTTCTTACCCTTGTGAATGGGGGCTGCAGACCGTCAATCTTGCTGACCCCGGAGGTCCTGTGGTTCCTCCGGTTCTGCTGTGGTCAGGGATCGGGTCGGGGGTATCCCGTGCTTATTCCAACACACTGCTTCTGTGTGTCCATACTTAGTACAGTGACTGCAATGTTTCCCACTGTTCCCAAATCTGTTCCCTTTCCGTGGAGTTTCGCAATCCCCCGCAAAGTGTCCTTTTCGGCCACAATTGTAGCAAGTCAGTTTAGACTTTGTTCCATTCCCATTACTGTAGGCTGCTACTCTTTCTGGCCTTGTTCCTACCTGGGATTTCTCTTCTCCCGGTACACCACTCGCCCACTCTACCAATTCATCGTAATCTTGGCACATAATCACTCCGATTTTTAGGATGACCTGGTGATCGCCAGAGAGTCCATCCTTAAAAGCCTGGATGAATGCTCGATCCCCTCGACCTGGGTTCCCTTGTCCTGAGCACTCTTGATATACCTGGAACAATCGTTCCTCGTATTCAGAAGCTCCTTCCCCTTTGAACTGTTTTGTTGTGGTAATTCTGCTCTAGTTAGTGGGAGCATTCCCTAATACCCTCTGAATCTCTGCTTTAAATTGGGCGAAGGATGCCTGTTTGGCATCTATCTCTGATGCTAGGGCGACTGCATGTGTCCACCATCCCCCATTACAATCCTGTGCTGGAGGAGCGGCGGGTCCACCTGCTACCTGCCTCCACTTATCCACTGGACAGGCTGCCCTGACCAGCTGGTGTATGTCTCTCAGGTGTAGTTGGTGTCCTACCCAGATTGTGTCTAATTCTTCCCAGAATTTAGTGTTTGCGCTTCTTGGTTGTAATTTACCCAGGGAAGCCATTATCTGCTGTCTCTCACCTGGGGTGAAGGGTTGATAAGTTGCCTTTGGTCGTGCATTTGTTCCCCCTCGGGTTACTGGTGCTAAGTTGTGTTCTCGCGCTTCCCACTCCTCTGAAGGAGCGGTTGGTTCCTGCTGTGTGGACTCATAACGAGGTGGAGGAACAGTTTCCCCTCTCCATTGCTTTTATTCTAAAACCTGAATTTGCTTCTCCAGTTCCCTCACTCGGGATTCTAATTCTCTAATCCTTTCTTTATCTTCACTCCACTTCTTAGTAGAGGCGACTACTTGCTCAATTAGACCAGCTAACTGATGTGTTAACATTACTCCTATCTTCTTTGTCTTGTTTCTCTTTTCTTTATCTATCCACTTTCTCTGCTGCTCTAAGGTCTGAGAAGTATCCCAGCTATTCTTTTGCATTCTCTTTATTAACTCTTTCCTGTCTGTCATGTAAATTTCAATGAGGGATCCTGCAGGTCGTCTTTTAACTTCATTATCTGCCATTTCGCAGACTTCACTAACCCCGGCCACAATTACTCCCTAGTATAGTGTGCTCTCTACCGTAGGGACTTCGCTACCCCCGGCCACTATTACTACTCTGGCACCGTGTTTCACTACCGTTACAGGATTTCAAGTCATACTCACGGCTTCCACTATTACGACCTCGGCAATGTGCTTCTCCACCGGAGTCCGGTTTTGGTCAGAGTTGATCAAGCTCCTTTTCCGCCCCACTTTTCACAACATTGACAGTACAGTCCCCAACTTTTCAAACTTTCATGCAATCAGATAGCAACTCTGCATTTGTTCGCCACTACAGAATTTGATGTTAACCGACCTCTGCCACTTGTGCTTCACAATCCTAAGTGCCCTTGGTGTCTCTTTACCCACTTCAATCTCCTGGCCTTCGCATGGGAGGTTCCTCCTCTTAACAGCCGGTCTAAGGCAGGGTTTCGAGACAGGCACTACCTTGTCCTCTTGTCGGTCAGCACAGGCAACAGTTACTTATCAGTATCAGCAGTTAGTACTTATCACTATAACATATACAGCAATACTTATTACTCCAAATACCCCTTAAGTTTAACCCCTTAAGTTTAACCCCTTGCAAACTGTATTCTTGACCTTGTCTGACTCTCACAGATTCAGTGATCTCTACCCCGGCTCCGATCATGGCCAATCGATCTCACCAGTAATAGGATCCGTGCCAATTGTTGTGGGAAATGTACCACTGAGTCAGGCTTGAAGGTTTCAAGAACACAGCTTTATTTTAATGAAGCTTTGTGGAGAAAAGGCACTAACAAGCAGCAAACCTTCTCTCAATGAGACAATAGGAGCAGTCCATCTTTATACCCTTTACACAATAGATGGGCCGGACATCTAGCCATTATCACATCATTGTAATCAAGTAGATGATCGATTGTTCACACATCGTTATAGACAAATACAGATAGATACAGACATAAGCATGTTAACATCACATTGTTCTATGAATGGATACATTTCCTTCGTCAGTGACCATCAATGGTTTTAGTTTCATATATTGCCAGATAATCAATATATTTTCCCAAAGGTAGGGGACTATTCATATAGTAATTTACAGTAATTGGTTTTCCTGCAGTTATGTATTCCCGATCCCACTTGTAGCTAATCTCATTATCCAACCCTACTGTCCTTATCCTAAAGAGTGCCTCAAGCCCTGGCTGGCTTCCTGCAGGATTTGATTCCTGCATGCTTAGCTTTGAATAGCTGTCTGTCCTTTATGTTTTAATCGCAGGTGGCTGTTTGTACTGAAAGTCAGTGCCTGTTTAATGTCTCTTTCCCAGGTGACTGTTTATGTGCCAGGCAGCCATTTTATGTTTACCCATCTGTATATTTTTCCCACTTCAGGATGGTTGAGTATCTTTACGAGCTAAAGGAAATTCTTATTTCATATCGTTTGCCGGTTTTAGGATATATGGCTTTTTTACATGGCATTATATCATACTAAAACCCATATACCCCATTACTCATTTGTGGAGTTGGAAAAACTTATTTTTGGCTTTATGGTCGTATCCTGCAAGCAAAAAATGTAACTTGTTACCACTGCATCGTAGCTGCGTGAAACAGCTGGCGGCACGGTAGCACAGTGGTTAGCACTGCTGCTTCACAGCTCCAGGGTCCTGGGTTCGATTCCCAGCTCGGGTCACTGTCTGTGTGGAGTTTGCACATTCTCCTCTTGTCTGCGTGGGTTTCCTCCGGGTGCTCCGGTTTCCTCCCACAGTCCAAAGATGTTTGGGTTAGGTTGATTGGCCAGGTTAAAAATTGCCCCTTAAAGTCCTGAGATGGGTAGGTTAGTGGAATTACCGGGTAAATATGTGGGGGTCGGGCCTGGGTGGGATTGTGGTCGGTGCAGACTCGATGGGCCGAATGGCCTCCTTCTGCACTGTAGGGTTTCTATGATTTCTATGAACTGTTACTTAATTTTTTACTGCGACAACTAAACCTTTGAACGTTATTTGAAGTAGATTGGTGATCAACTACACAACTATACAATATTCAACCATCCCATGCTTGCAAAACTTGGAACACAATTTCGAACATTAAATGTGACTCTGCCAATGGCAGGACTGGCTCACCAACCCCGAGTCATAGAGTCATAGAGGTTTACAGCATGGAAACAGGCCCTTCGGCCCAACATGCCACCCTGTTTATGAAACCCCGAAGCTAGTCCCAATTGCCCGCATTTAGCCCATTTGCCTCTATACTCATCTTACTTGCTTTTTCAAAGACAAAATTGTAGCCGACTCTACTGTTACCTCTGGCAACTTGTTCCAGATACTCACCACCCTCTGAATGAAACAATTGCCCCTCTAGGCAGTTTTGTATCTCTCCCCTCTCCCTTAAACTTATGCCGTGTAGTTTTAGACTCCCCTACCTTTGGGAAAATATATTGATTATCTGGCTGATCTATGCCCCATAGAGTCTGGGAAGAATTGCAATAATAACAATTTTAAATGATCAGTTGGACCCGCAATGTTGCTCACATAGGCATGCTGCAAGCTTCATATATTCATTTGCAGAACCTTGTCACCTGCAAAGAAAAGGAATATGCCCACGCCATTTTCGAATGATCAGAAGCAAGTAGGCGTGTGTGTATGTGTGTGTTGTGGGGGGGGGGGCGGCAGGGGGTGGGGGGAGGCTCTGGGGAGGTAAGGGAGTGGAGGAGGGGGGAGCAATAGTTCCCTCGTGCATTCGCCATGGCAACACCTCGACCAATCCGAGTCGAAATACCAAGCTATCAGCATCCTTTCCCCTCATGCAGTATAAATAATTTCTGCCCTTCAAAACCGGTGTTCTTGCATTTTTTCCCGAAGAGTACAGGGCTGAAGTTTTTTTCACGGTATGTCTCTTTTCACCAACACTTAATACTGAGTGGTATAAAGCACTAATTCAGTCTCTCTTTAGTGACAAGCAAAAGCAACATTGGAATTTTAAGATATGACAGAATAATCATTCAATGCTTATAAATTGAATTAAATTTATTGGTCCAATTAGCAATGCAAATTACCTATGTACTTCTCATTTGTGTTTTGAGTGCTTCTATCAGATATGCGACAAAACGGACTCTTACGGTGTCCCTTGTAAGTACGCTGCAGAATTCCTGTTCCAAAACAATCTGATTGGTGATAGAAAATATCGATCTTATTTTTAATTGTGCAACAAAAATCTAAACACCCACGTTCATTTCAGAACGTCCAGCTTTAAGAGTTGAAGGCAATTTTGATTGGGCGAATTACAATATACATCTGTTCACCAATCAGAAGCTGAGCTGTGATTGGGGATCCGGACTGCCCCCTTCACTACCCATCCACCATCACGCACGATCAGACCCAGTGTAAAATTGGACAGCGAGCAGCTCGGCAGCATTTGTGCACGAATCCACTGGCAATTTTAGACAAAAAAGAGAAGATTTAAATGAAATAATCCAAGCGATTCAAACAGCAATCAGGTATTAATTGCACGTCAGTTTTTCCAGACTTGAAATATATAGATATTACTGTAAAAAGGATAATTGATGGTACGGGCACGTTCTGAAACAAGGGGAATGTTTTTCGCTGGAAATGAGATATAAAATATATTGGTTGTTAAAATGCCAATTATTTTATTGTGTATTCTCCTCGTGGAGTCTAGTGTTTGGACAGATTCGTTACTCGATTCCTGAAGAACTGCAACTGGGCGCCTTTGTTGGGAATATCGCAGAGGACTTGGGTTTAGATATAAAGCAGCTCTCGGCTCGCAGTTTTCGGATTGTACCCGGGCCCAGGAAACAATATGTGGATATAAATTTGGACACTGGCATTTTATTTGTGAAGGAGAAAATTAACAGAGAACAGATTTGCGGGCCTAGTTTGAGTTGTGTGATATCTTTGGACTGTTTGCTTGAAAATCCCTTAAAACTGTATCAGGTTGCAGTGGAGATTGTCGATGTGAATGACAATCCTCCTAGTTTCCCAAAAAAACAATTCCGCCTGGAAATCTCAGAGCTCTCGACACCGGGAACGCGCTTTCCACTCGAGGCTGCGCACGATCCCGATATTGGAACAAACTCCTTGGAAACCTATGAGCTTCTCCCGAACGATCATTTTATTCTCGATGTTCAAATACGCAGTGAAGAAGGCAAGTTGCCAGTATTGGTGCTGCAGGGTTCCCTGGACAGAGAAACGGAAAGCAGCCTCACATTAACGTTAATAGCCAAGGACGGCGGGGTCCCTGTGAGATCCGGCACGGCTCAGGTCTCAATCATCGTCAAGGATACAAACGACAACGCCCCTGTTTTTCCCCAGTCAGTTTACAGAGTCACCCTATTGGAAAGTGCACCTACAGGAACTCGGGTAATCATATTAAATGCGACTGACTTGGACGATGGTCCTAATGGCGAGATAACGTACTCGCTCAGTAGCCATAATTCTGCCCGAGCTCGGGAAATGTTTGACGTGGATTCTAAAACTGGTGAAATCAGAGTTAAAGGGAAATTGAATTATGAAGAGAGCAAGACGTTCGAGATTAACATACAAGCCATGGATAATGGTCCCGACGCAGTGGCCGAGCACTGTGATCTGTTTGTGAATGTTATTGATGTGAATGATAACGCACCTGAGGTAACATTGACGTCTTTGTCCAGCACAGTTTCAGAAGATGCTCCAGTCGGAACTGTAGTCGCTCTGTTCAGTGCAGCAGATAAAGATTCGGGGCGAAATGGGCAGGTACAATGTCAAATTTCAAACCAACTCCCCTTTAAACTCGATTCTTCTTTGAAGAATTATTATGAATTACTTGTTCAACATCCACTGGATCGCGAAAATGCCTCCCAGTATGACATCACCATAACATGCACGGATGCAGGAAATCCTCCTCTGACATCCAGAAAAACCATTCGGGTTGAGGTTTCAGATATAAATGACAATGTTCCACGCTTTGCTCAGTCTTCATACACAGCAAGCGTCATGGAGAACAATGTTATTGGCGCTTCTATATCTTCCATTTCAGCCTTTGATCCAGATGTTAGACAGAACGCTCGACTCAAATACTCTATCCTGGAGACACAAGTTGAGAATGCCTCGGTGTCCACTTACATCTCTATTAACTCAGAGACTGGGGTCATTATTGCTGAGAGATCTTTTGACTACGAAAAATTTAAAAACCTTCAGTTTCAAGCTCGGGTCACGGACTCTGGAATCACACCACTCGCCAGCAATGTCTCAGTGAATGTTGTCATCCTTGATCAGAATGACAATGTTCCAGTGATCGTGCACCCATTAGCCGAGTATGGCTCAACGGTAACAGAGACAATATCCAGGTTTGCAGAACCAGGCTACTTGGTTGCTAAGGTATCGGCCACTGATGCTGACGCCGGGCAGAACGCTCACCTATCTTATTCCATTTTCCAGGCTACCCAGCATAACCTTTTCACTATTTCACCAGACACTGGGGAAATTTGGATTATCCGTCGTATTGAGAATAAAGACGCCTCTAAGCAAAGGTTGGTGATTGTGGTAAAAGACAATGGAACACCAGCACTTTCTGCCACAGTGACCATTATCTTATCTGTGGTAGGTGGTGACAGTGAAACATTCTCCAGCGTCAGTGAATTGTCTGATGATGTAGGGTTCACTCCTGATCTGAGCCTTTCCTTAGTCATAGGATTAGGAGTAACTTCTATCATTTTTCTCATGATTTTAATTATCCTCGCTGTGAAGGTTCATCGAAGCAGAAATGCTTTTGGAGGTCAGCCCTGTTCACTGGGTGTTTGTTGCTTCTTTGAAACAAGACATTCTCTGAATGGAATTCAAAGGGCCAGCAGAAATCTTCAGATACCACCCAACTATGTTGAGGTATTCGGGGGTGATCCACTTTCTCAGAGTTTCCGTTACGAGTCATGTTCAACATTGCAGTCAACAAAGAAAGGCTTCATATCTCCCAACACATGCAGATCATCAACAGACAAGAATTATCTCCACAATGAGCCTGTGAGTAAAGTCCACCCGGGAAAGATTATCTCTGAAAATTACAGCAACCCTTTAAACACCGAGGTGAGATGCTTTGAAAAAGTGAATAAAATCTTCACAGTTTTGATTTGAATGTACAGGTATATTTGGGCATATCCTGCGCAGTGTTCGTTGTAGGATCAAAGAAATGATTTTAAACCGACATCCACAGTTTCCTGCACTTTCCATTTCTTGTCATTGTCCAAGAGGCATTACAATGCTATCTTCTCGAAAATATTTGCATTCTCTCGCGATTAGATGTAACTTATTAGTTGTTTAAGCCAAGTATAAAGCCTGTTCTGGAATTCCACATTGCCTGTCGATACTTTATGAACCCAATTTAGTTCGTTACATGTATTGGAATTGTTAATTTTGTTGCACAGACTTTAAATATTTCAATAATTTGTGGAATTATACACATTCACGAAACCTGCCAGTGCAGAACAATTTTCTTTTCGTTGATATTAGAACACTAGTTCAGCAGGTCTTGTTAACCAACCCGTTATGTCCCAGTTATCAGAGTCCCAATTTGGTAGTTCTCACTAACTTGTATCAACATCCTGAGGCTTACCATTTACCGGACCAGACCTATAAATATGTTGTCTGCAAGATCAAGCCAGAGATTGGGAATTCTGTGGAGAATAATTCACCTCCTCACTCCCTAATCCTCTGAACCATCTCCAAGACACGAGTCAGCAGCATGATGGAATACTCTCCATTTGCTTAACTCCAACAATGCTCAGCACTGTATCAACACTGCTCAGAACAAATCAGCCTCTTGACCACCACACCAGCCACAAGCTTACACACTCAATCCCTCCACTACCAATGCAAAGCAGCAGCAGTGTGTGCCATCTACTGAATGCACCACAACGCACCAACGCACCAATGCACCTCCCAATCCCTCCGTTTTTTTACCATCTAGAAGGACAAGAGCAGCAGATGCATGGGACACCATCACCTGCAAGTTCCCCTCCAAATCACATACATCCTGTCTTCGAAATATATCACTTTTCCTTCAGCGTCACTGGGCCAAATTCCTGGAATTCCCACCCAAACAGCAATGTGTACGTTTCTACAGCACACATGGACTGCAGTGGTTCATGAAGGTCGCTCACTTTCACCTTCTCAAGACCAATTTCGTGGGGGTAATAAACACTGACCTACCCAACGACGCATACATCCCATGAGTGAATACAAATGACATGTTTTGAAGTGTCTAATCGTTCATAATTGATCAGCTATTCCACATTATTTGATTTCTCTTAAGCAGCGGGAAACTGATTTTAGGTCATGATACTATTTCAAACATATTCATTTTGAATCTTCTTTTTGTCAGCAAGGTATAGGTGTCACTTTTCATCGGGCTAATATTTAGGTTCCAGTGCCAGAACTCACATAAGCAACTGGAAAGTATTCCATCACACTGCTGACTCCTTCCATGTAGATGGCACAGATGCTTTGGAGAGTCAGGAGGCAAATTATTCTCCACAGATTTTCCGGCCTCTTACCTGCTGTTGTCGGCAAAATATTTGTATACCTGATACACAGAGAAGAAACAGTGATATATTTCCAAGTCTTAGTGAATGTTAACCCTGGGGATGTTGCTATTCGTGAGAGTTGAGACTAACCACTAATAAATAACGGACTGGTTAACAGACCTATTCACATTCATAAATGAAACAGAGATGAGGAGAAATTTCTTCAGCCAGAGAGTGGTAGGTCTGTGGAATTCATTGCCACAGAAGGCTGTGGAGGCCGAGACATTGAGCGTCTTCAAGACAGAAATTGATAAATTCTTGATTTCTCGAGGAATTAAGGGCTATGGGGAGAGAGCGGGTAAATGGAGTTGAAATCAACCATGATTGAATGGTGGAGTGGACTCGATGGGCCGAATGGCCTTACTTCCGCTCCTATGTCGTATGGTCTTATGGTCTTATAAAGAAGTGGAGATAATCTTGATGTTTGGGAGAGGCTGCAGGTGGGACCACATTCCAAATCTAATCATTCCTTTGATCTCATTGCACACCAAAGGCATGGTCTGAGTTTGTTACCTGTAATGTCTGGCTGCCATCAGCAAAAAAAGGATGAGGTAATGATATTCAACTACTCTGTCTGGAATTGAAGCTCCAAAGTAAAAGGAAAAGAGGGCCGTATGCTCAAGTAATAGGCCAACCTTCGCTCGTGAATTTGAAATTTGATTAACACAAAAAGGTTGTAAAGATAGCCCCGGCAATTACAGCCCAGTGAGTTTAACATCCGTAGTGGGCAATCTTCTCGAGACAATTATTCGGATAGAACTAGTAGTGACATGGAACAACGTGGGTTGATTAGGCAGTTCCAACATGGATTTCTAAAGGGGAAATCATGTTCGACTAACTTACAGGAGTTTTTGAGGATGCAACAGTAACAGAAGGCATTCGATACAGGAACACACAACCGTGACTTGTGAAAAACGTTATGGCTCATGGAATAAAGGGAGAGTAGCAACGTGGATACAAAATTGGCTGAATGATAGCAAACAGTGAGTTAAAGTCAATCTATATTTTTCAGCCTGGAGGAAATTTTGTAGTGATGTTCCCCAGTGGTCAGTATTGGATCCTTGCTTTTTCTGATATATCTTAATGAACTGGACCTTGGTGTGCAGGGAACAATTTCAAAGTTTGCGGATGATATGAAACTGGGAAGTACTGTAAGCTGTGAAGATAGTGTAGAACTTCAAGAAAAACATAGAGAGACAATATTAAATAAGGGGGACAATTCTCAAAGGGGTGCAGGAGCGGAAGGGCCTGGGTGTACATGTGCATAAATCACTGAATATGGTAGGACGGGTGGAGAGAGCAGTTATTGAAGCACATAATATTCCGGGCCTTATTAATAGGGGCATGGAGCACAGGAGCAGGGAGGTTATAGTGTCTTATATAATTTATATAAGACGCTAGTTAGACCTCAAATGGAATATTGTGTAGAGGTCTGAGCGCCACATCATCGGAAAAATTTAAATCATTAGAGAGAGCAGAGAAGAGTTTGCCAAAAATAGTTCAAAGGATGAGAAAATTCAGTTGTGAGGATTGAGTGGAGAAGTTAGGACTTTTCCCTGGGAGAGAAAAAGGCAAGGAGGAGTTTTGATAGAAATGTTTTTTAAAAATGAGTGGGCTGGACACGATATTGAGAACGAGAGGGCACTGATTTAAAGTGATTTGCAGAAGAAGCAATTGTAAACTTCAGAAAAAACATTTTCACACTACTGCTGGTTCAGATCTGGACCGTGCTATCTGGAAGTGTAATGGAGGCAGATTCAATCAAGGCATTTAAGAGGGCATTAGTTGATTACCTGAATGACAAAAATGTGCAGGGGGATGGGGAAAAGTCAGAGGAATGTCACTAAGCCATAATGCTCGTTTGGAGAGCTGGCGCAGACTCCAGGTTGCCAAATGGCCCCCTTCTGCACTGTAACGATTCTGTGATTCTCTGATTATGTCAAAATTTGGCCCAACTTGTGAACTAGATCAATGTGCGTAATTCACCCAGGAGTTTGTCAGTTTGGAAAATCACCAGAAAGCATGCAATACGAAATATTGATGTACAGTGTACCTGCTAACATTTCTCAACTTTCTATAAATGTAGCATCCTCGCAGGGACAACTCGTCAATTTCAATCTTTAAAATAGAAGTAACAAACGATACTGGTGATAACACACAAGTCCACCTGCCATCCAAATTGAGGAAGTATCCACCAATCCTTCATAGGATGCTGCAAGTGGCAGCCAGGGAACAATGAAAACTTAAGGTGTTTTTCTTTTGGAAATGATATTCTGCTCTGTAAAATATCATAGAATTTTCAGATAGTTACCTAAAGCCAGGGTAAATAAACGGATAATGTTAAAGACGATTATCAATGGATATTCGACATCAGTCCAGAAGTAGACTGATTTTGGAATTTAAGACTCATGGCAATATGGGAGATTGTCGACTTCAAATAAAGATTGCCTTGCTGCCAGAGGACTGTGGTGATTTTCCAACAATTCAATACAATCTGATCAGTTTAAGATGTTTGACTATTCCAAAACATCCTGATATTGACGAGTTAGAACTGTTGCACTGAGACCATAACAGTTAGGAACTAGCCAGGTTTACAGTGCCTGGCCGAGATTCACTGACTGCTGCCGGGGCAGGTGTCCTTCACTTACATGGTTATGTGTCAGTGCAGAGTTTTCACAAGATACCTACATTTTAACATGCAGATTGTGTAGAACGAAGTGAACACTCCCACCACCCCCTCCCTATCCCTTTAACGTTGGAATGCGAGATGAGAACATCTTAACATATTTGTTCAAAGATCTTTCTCAGATCCAAATTGCTGTGAAAAAAGTTAAAGTTAAAGTTGATTTATTAGTCATAAATAAGGCTTACATTGACACTGCAATGAAGTTACTGTGAAATTCCCCTAGTCACCACACTCTGGCGCCTGATCGGGTCAATGCACCTAACTGGCATGTCTTTCAGACTGTGGGAGGAAACTGGAGCACCCAGGCAAGACCTACACTGACACGGGGAGAGAGCACAAACTCCACACATCATATTGATAGTGTGGTCTTGATATTCATAGTGAATTATATTGGTACGCAGTGATCGTATAATTACTTTGCCCAGTGGTGTATAGGTGTGAGCAGATGATAGATGAAAGGAAAATGATTGCTATCAGAATAACATTTAACAGTTACATAAATTGCGTTAAGCTATGAAAAACATTTACTCTGTATCAAAAAAAGATAATGCACATGTAAGCGGCTACCAAATGTAAGACAAATTTGAAGTGATCACATGTTAAACCGTCAAAGGATATTTGCCATAAGAAATTGGTCGTATACAACAAATTGAAAATGCAGAAAAACCTGAACACTGGAAAGTTAACATTTTTGACTCAATATAAGTGGTTATGCATACGTTATGCAAATAAATTAAATGCCAAATTCTGGTGTCTGGTCTGGCGTAATGGTGACAAAATATAATTCCTGCCTGGGAACCAGAAAGGCGACCATCATGATTTTAGACCTATGGGATTAAATGTTTTCAAATATTTTAAGTATCTCTATACATGCTACACTTCATAGAATCATAGAATCCCTACAGTACAGAAGGAGGCCATTCGGCCCATCGAGTCTGCACCGACCACAATCCCACCCAGGCCCTACCCCCACATATTTACCCGCTAATCTCTCTAACCTACACATCTCAGGACTCTAAGGGGCAATTTTTAACCTGGCCAATCAACCTAACCCGCTCATCTTTGGAATGTGGGAGGAAACCGGAGCACCCAGAGGAAACCCACGCAGACACGAGGAGAATGTGCAAACTCCACACAGACAGTGACCAAAGCCGGGAATCGAACCCAGGTCCCTGGAGCCGTAAAGCAGCAGTGCTAACCACTGTGCTACCGTGCCGCGCCTTAAGAAAAGAGTTGGAGGGGATCGTTTATGCAGACAATGAAAACGTTGAACTTTTTGAGGATACTGAAGGTAACAAACTAAATAACCTGGAAATGAATATGACACTGAGAGTGGAGGGGAGGGGAAGATGTAATTCTCGACTCCCAGCAAGGTTCTAGATCAGATCAGATTTTTCCACAGGCCAATGGATGCGTGAATATCTTATGTCAGCTGAGTCTCAATTAAGATGGCT
Source organism: Mustelus asterias (assembly GCF_964213995.1). Classification (NCBI taxonomy): domain Eukaryota; kingdom Metazoa; phylum Chordata; class Chondrichthyes; order Carcharhiniformes; family Triakidae; genus Mustelus; species Mustelus asterias. Next base: position 7,679,076 of record NC_135816.1, on the reverse strand, counting down.
AGTAGCATATATGGAAGAGACTCTGAAGATTTTGCAAATGTTAGTCCAATAATGTGCATTGTTTCATTGTATAGTAAAGCGGGGAAACAGTTCAATCTTCCATTGGTGAGAATTAAGAGGTATTTCTTGACGGAAAACCTTAATGGAATAACCACATAAAGGCAATAAATTAAAATTAATTAATGCAGTTCATAAATTATGATAACTTATGGAATTTTGATGCATTTACTTTTCAATATCTTCCATGGCATATTTGATCAAATTGAATCTTAAGATGTTTGTTACAATTGGGCTGCAGAGATACTTCGGCAGACGAGAGAAACAATGTAGATTCAAGGAAGAAAATCTTGATTCAAATTTTCATTGTGCAACAATAAATCAAGTTAACCGTGCAGATTTCAGAACATCCAGCTTTAAGAAATGAACACTCTTCTCATTGGTCGAATATCAATATGCTCATGCTCACCAATCAGAAGCAGAGATGTGATTGGGGATCTGGACTGCCCCCTTCACTACCCATCCACCATCACGCACGATCAGACGCAGTGTAACATTGGATAGCGAGCAGCTCGGCAGCATTTGTGCACGAATCCACAAAAAAATAGAGGATTTTACTGATATAATTCGAGCGGTTCCAAAGACAATCCGGTATTTGCTACATCGCAGTTGTTCCAGGTTTAAAATATATTGATATAACTGTAAAAGGATAATTGATGGTACGGGCACGTTCTGAAACAAGGGGAATGTGTTTTGCTGGAAATGAGATATAAAATATATTGGTTGCTAAAATGCCAATTATTTTATTGTGTATTCTCCTCGTGGAATCTAGTGTTTGGACAGATTCGTTACTCGATTCCTGAAGAACTGCAACTGGGCGCCTTTGTTGGGAATATCGCAGATGATTTGGGTTCAGATATAAAGCAGCTCTCGGCTCGCAGTTTTCGGATTATACCCGGGCCCAGGAAACAATATGTGGATATAAATTTGAACACTGGCGTTTTATTTGTCAAGGAGAAAATCGACAGGGAACAGATTTGCGGGCCTAGTTTAAGTTGTGTGATATCTTTGGACTGTTTGCTTGAAAATCCCTTAAAGCTGTACCAGGTTGCAGTGGAAATTCTCGATGTGAATGACAATGCTCCCAGTTTCCCAAAGAAACAAATCCGCCTCGAAATCCCAGAGCTTTCTTCACCGGGAACGCGCTTTCCCCTCGAGTCCGCGCACGATCCGGACATTGGAACAAACTCCTTACAAACCTATGAGCTCCTTCCGAACGATCATTTCATTCTCGATGTTCAAATCCGCAGTGGAAAAGGCAAGTTGCCAGTCTTGGTGCTGCAGAGTTCCGTGGACAGAGAAACGGAAAACAGCCTCATGTTAGCGTTATTAGCCAAGGACGGCGGGATCCCTGTGAGATCCGGCACCGTTCAAATCTCAATCACCGTAAACGATGCAAACGACAACGCCCCTGTTTTTCCCCAGTCAGTTTACAGAGTCACCCTATTGGAAACAGCACCCACCGGAACGCGGGTAATTATATTAAATGCCACTGATTTGGACGATGGCCCCAATGGAGAGATAACGTACTCGCTCAGTAGCCACACTTCAGTTAGAGCTCGGGAAATGTTTGATGTGGATTCTAAAACTGGCGAAATCAAATTGAAAGGGAAATTGGACTACGAAGAGAGCAAGGCTTTCGAGATTAACATTCAGGCAATGGACATGGGTCCAAACGCGATACCTGAGCACTGTGATATCTTGGTGGATGTTATTGATGTGAATGATAATGCACCTGAGGTGACATTGACGTCTTTGTCAAGCACAGTTTCAGAAGATGCTCCAGCTGGAACTGCAGTCGCTTTGTTCAGTGCAGCAGATAAAGATTCGGGGCAAAATGGGCAGGTACAATGTCAAATTTCAAAGAAACTCCCCTTTAAACTCGATTCGTCTTTGAAGAATTATTATGAATTACTTGTTCATCATCCACTGGATCGTGAAAATGCCTCCCAGTATGACGTCACTATAACATGCACGGATGCAGGAAATCCTCCTCTGACATCCAAAAAAACAATTCGGGTTGAGGTGTCAGATATAAATGACAATGCCCCACGGTTCGCCCAGTCTTTATACACAGCAAGCGTCATGGAAAACAATGTTATTGGCGCTTCTATATTTTCCATTACAGCTTTTGATCCAGATGTTGGACAGAACGCTCGACTTAAATACTCCATCCTGGAGAAACAAGTTGTGAATGCCTCGGTGTTCACTTACATCTCAATTAACTCAGAGAGTGGGGACATATTCGCTCAGAGAATTTTTGACTACGAAGATTTGAAAAACTTTCATTTCCAAGCTCGTGTCATGGACCCTGGAACCCCACCACTCGCGGGTAATGTCTCAGTGAATGTTATTATCCTTGATCAGAATGACAATGTTCCTGTGATCGTGCACCCAATAGCCGAGTATGGCTCAACAGTAACAGAGACAATATCCAGGTTTGCAGAACCAGGCTATTTGGTTGCTAAGGTATCGGCCACTGATGCTGACGCCGGTCAGAACGCTCGCCTATCTTATTCTATTTTCCAGGCTACCCAGCATAACCTTTTTACTATTTCGCCAGACACTGGGGAAATTTGGACTATCCGTCGTATTGAGAATAAAGACGCCTCTAAGCAAAGGTTGGTGATTGTGGTAAAAGACAATGGAACACCAGCACTTTCTGCCACAGTGACCATCATCCTATCTGTGGTAGGTGGAGACATTGAAACATTCTCCAGCGTCCGTGAATTGTCTGATGATCCAGGGTTCACTCCTGATCTGAGTCTTTCCTTGGTCATAGCATTAGGAGTAATTTCTATCATTTTTCTATTGATTTTAATTATCCTCGCTGTGAAGGTCCATCAAAGCAGAGATGCTTTGGGAGGTCAGCCCTCTTCCCTGGGTTGCTGTTTTGAAACAAGACATTCTCTGAATGGAATTCAAAAGGCCAGTAGAAATCTTCAGATACCACCCAACTATGTTGAGGTATTCGGCGGTGATCCACTTTCACAGAGTTTCCGCTACGAGTCATGTTCAACATTGCAGTCAACAAAGAGAGACTTCATAACCCCCAACACTTGCAGATCATCTACAGACAAAAATTATCTCCACAATGAGTCTGTGAGGAAAGAGCACCCGGGAATCATCAATTATGAAAATTACAACAACCCTATAAATACCGAGGTGAGATGCTTTGAAAGATGAATAGAACATTCACAACTTTGATTTGGATGTACAGGTATACTTCTGCATATCCTGCGCGGTGTTCTTTGCAGAACCGAAATAATAACTTTAAACCAATGTCCACGGTTTTCTGCACTTTCTGCATTTTTGTCATCGTCCAAATGGCTTTGCTATATAATGCTATCTTCTCGAATATATTTGTATTCTCACGTGATTAGATGTTACTTATTAGATTTTCAAGCTGAGTATAAAACCTGTTCTGGAATTCCAAATTGCTTGTCGATACATTATGAACCCACTTTTGATTAGTTAAATATATTGGATTTGTTGACTTTGTTCCACAGACTTCAAGCAGTTCAATAATATGAGAAACTCTGTACAGTCACGATACAGTGCCAGTGCAGGCAGTCTCCTTTTCATTAATATTGGAATACTGGTTCAACTGGTCACCTTAAACAACCCGTCATTTCTTAGTTATGAGAGTCTCAATTTGGTAGTTTTCACTAAGTGCATCTTGATGCTTACCATTCACCAGGAACTGAACCGAATCAAACCTATAAATACTTTGTCTACAAGAGCAGGTCAGAGATTGGGATTTCTGTGGAGAACAATTCACATCCTGACTCCCAAATCCGCTGAACCATCTACAAGACACGAGTCAGCAGCGTGGTGGATTACTCTGCATTTGCTTGATTCCAACAACTCTCAACACGGGATCAACACTATCCAAGACAAATCAGCCCCCTTGCTCACCACACCAGGCAGAACCTTAAACACTCAATCCCTCCACTGCTGACACACAGCAGCAGAGGTGTGTGCCATCTACAAGATGCACCTCAACTCAAGAATGCTCGTTCCACAGCACCTCTCTATACCTCAATTTTTACCACCTAGAAGGACAAGAGCACCAGATGCAAGGGAACATCAGCACCTGCAAGTTCTCCTCCAAGTCATACACTATCCCGTCTTGGAAATATATCACTTTTCCTTCACTGTCACTGGGCCAAATTCCTGGAATTCCCACCCAAACAGCAATGTGTATTTTCCTGCAGCACACATGGACTGCAAGGGTTCATGAAGGTCGCTCACTTTCACCTTCTCAAGGCCAATTAGGGGAGGGTAATAAACACCAACCTACCCAACGATCCATACATTCCACGAGTGAATAGAAATGTAATGTTTTCAAGTGTCTAGTCGTTCATTATTGATCAGTTATTCCAACATTATTTGATTTCTCTTAAGCATCTGAAAACCTGATTTTAGGTCAAGATAATATTTCAAATATATTCATTTTGAATCTTCTTATTGTCAGCAGAGTATAGGTGTCACATTTCTTCAGGCTAATATTCAGAATCCAGTGCTGGAACTCACCTAAGCAAGTTCAGAGTATTCCATCACACTACTGACTTCTTCTTCGTAGCTGGCGCAGCTGCTTTGGAGAGTCAGGGGGCATATTAGTTTTCCACAGAATTCCCGGCCTCTTACCCACTCTTGTCAGCAAAATATTTGTACGTCTGGTACAGAGAGAAGGAGCAGTGATATGTTTCCAAGTCTTAGTGAATGGTAAGCCTCAGGATGTTGATATTACTGAGAGTTGAGGCTGATAGCTGAGAAATAACGGACTGGTTAATAGACCTATTCACATGCGTAAAGAAGTGGAAAAAATCTTGGTGTTTGGGAGAGGCTGCAGGTGAGACCACAGTCCAAATTCAATCATTCCTCTGATCTCATTGGACTCCAAAGGTATTGTCAGAGTTTGTTACCAGTAATGTCTAGCTGCCATCAGCAAAAACGAATAAGGTAATTACATTCAACTAGTTTGTCTGGAATTGAAGCACAAGATAAAATGGAAAGGGGCCACATGGTCAGGCCAACCTTCACTCATAAATTTCACATTTGACCAACACAGTTCAGAAAGGCTGTAAGGATAGCCCCAGTAATTACAGGCCAGTAACTTAACATCAGCAGTGGGCATGTTTCTCCAGACAATAATTCGGGATAGACTTGGCAGTGACATGGAACAACGTGGGTTGATTCGGAAGTCCCAGCATGGACTTCTAAAGGGATAATCGTGTTCAACTAACTTGCTGCGGTTTTTGAGGATGCAACAGAAAGGGTCGATGAGGGTAATGCTGTTGATGTGGTAGATTTGGACTTTCAGAAGGGATTCGATACAGTGACACACAACAGTGACCTGTGGAAAAAGATATGGCTCGTGGAAGAAAAGGGAGAGTAGCAACGTGGATAGAAAAATGGCGGAATAATAGGAAACAGTGACTGATAATCGATGGATATTTCTCATGCTTGAGGAAGTTTTGTAGTGGTGTTCCCCAGTGGTCAGTATTGGATCCTTGCTTTTCCTGATATATGCCAAAGATCTCGATCTTGGTGCAGGGGACAATTTCAAAGTTTGCAGATGATATGAAACTTGGAAATATTGTAAAATGTGAAGAGGAAAGTGTAGAATTCAAAAAAACAAAGATAAATTGGTGGAGTGGGCAGATAGGTGGCAGATGAAGTTAAATATGGAGTAGTGTGAGGTGATGCATTTTGGCAGGAAGAACGTGGAGAACTAATATAGAGTAAGGAAGACAGTTCTCAAAGGGGTGCAGGAGCAGAAGGGCCTGGGTGTATATGTGCATAAATCATTGAATATAACAATGGACAGGTGGAGAGGGCAATTATTGAAGCACATGGTATTTTGGGCCTTATTAATAGGGACATGGAGCTTAGAGGCAAGGAGGTTATGCTGAACTTATACAAGACACAAGTTAGACCTCAAGTGGAATATTGTGCAGATGTCTGGGCGCCACACTATAGGAAAAGTTTGAATCATTAAAGAGAATACAGAAGAGCTTGACACAAATGGTTCAATGAATGACCAATTTCAGTTATGAGAGTTGATTGGAGAAATTAGGATTATTCGCCTGGGAGAGAAAAAGGCACGGACGAGATTTCATAGAGATGTTTTTAAAAAGGTGAGTGGGCTAGACACAGTATTGAGAATGAGAGGGCGCTGATTTAAGGTGATGTGCAAAGAAACAATTGTGATGTGAGAAAACCCCTTTTCACACAACAGCTGGTTTGGTCCGGAATGCGCTACCTAGAAGTGTAGTGGAGGCAGAGTTAATCAAGGCATTCAAGAGGGCATGAGATGATTACATGGATAGCAAAAATGTGCAGGGGTGTGGGGAAACGGCAGAGGAATGTCACGAAGCCATATTGCTTATTTGGAGAGCTGGTGCAATCACGAGGTTGCCAAATGGTCTCCTTCTGCACTGTAACAATTGTGTGATTTTGTACAAATATGGTCCAACTTTACTTGAACAAGATCAAGGTGCATAATCAGCCCAGGACCCTGTCGGTTTGGAAAGTCACCACAAAACATGCATTACGAAATATTGATATATAGTGTACCAACATTTGTTAGTGTTCTATAAATGTAATATCTTCGCTCCGTAGGACAACTCATCAATTTTATTCTTTAAAACCAAAGTAACAAACGATACTAGTGATAACGCACAAGTCCACCTGCCATCCGAATTGAGGAAGTACCTCCCAATTCTTCATAGGACGCTGCAAGTGACAGCCAGGAAACAGTGAAAACTTGAGGTGTTTTTTTTTGGAAATGATATTCTGCTCTGTAAAATATAGAAATTTCAGAGTTATCTAAGCCAGGGTAAATAAATATTTATTGTTAACGACGATTATCAATGGACATTTGGCATTAGTCCAGAAGTAGACTGGTTCTGCATTTTAAGACTCAAGGCAATGATGGGAGATTGTCTACTTCAAATAAGGATTGCCTTGCTCCCAAACGGCAGTGGTCGTTTTCCAACTATTGAGTACAGCCTGATCAATTGAAGATGTTTGGCTATTCAAAAAAAATTCTGACATCGACCAGAACTGTTGCACTGAGACCATAACAGTTAGGAACTAGCCAGGTTTACGGTGCCTGGCTGAGATTCATTGACTGTTGCCAGGGCAGGTGTCCTTCACTTACATGGTTATGTGTAAGTGCAGAGTTCTCACAAGATACCTACATTTTAACATGCAGATTGTGTAGAACGAAGTGAACACTTCCCCACCTCACCACGCCCACCACCCCCCACCCCCCCCCACCCCCCACACGCGCCTCCTCCTCCGCCCCTCCCCCCCCCCCCCCGCCCTCCCCCGCCGCCCCTTTAACTTTGGAATGTGAGGGGAGAACCTCTTGACATACTTGTTCAAGGATCTTTCTCTGATTCAAATTGATGTGAATCATACTGATATGCAGTGATCGTAGAATTACTTTTCCCAATGACGTACAGGTGAATGGAAAATGATTGTTTGCTAAATGGCGCTTAACAATTATGTAAATTGCGTTAAGCTATGAAAAGCATTTACTGTGGATCAAAATAAGCTAATGCGCACGTAATCAGCTACCAAATGCAAGACAGGTTTGAAGTGATCACATTTTAAACAGTGAAAGGATCTTCGCCATAAGAAATAGGTAATATAGAGCAAATTGAAAATGCAGAAACATCTGAAGACTGGAAGGTTAAAACTTTTAAGCCATTACCAGTGGTTATGTGGATATTTTGCATGTTAATCATTTGCCCAATTCTTGAGTCTGGGTCTAGCGTAATGATGACAAAATATAATCCCTGCCTGGGACCGGAAAGGTGACCATCATGAATTTAGATCTATGGGGTTAAGTGTTTTCGAATATTTTAAGTATTTCTACATATGCTACACTTAAGAAAAGAGTTGGAGGGGATCGTGTATGCAGTCCATGAAAATGTTGAACTCCTCGCAGATACTGAAGGTAACAAACTAAATAACCTGGAAATGAGTGTGACACTCAGAGTGGAGGGGCAGAGGAAGGCCGCAAAAGATGTAATTCTCGATATCCCTGCAAAGTTCCAGATCAGATCATCCATTTTCGCAGGCTAATGGACAGGTGAATATCTTAGGTCAAAGAACTCGCAATTAAGATAGCTGGTCGCATTTTTGCAAGAGACTCTGAAGACTTTGCAAGTATCAGTACAATAATGCCCATTGTTTCATTGTATAATAAAGCGAGGAAACAGTTCACTCTTCCATTGGTGAGGATTAACAGGTATTTGTGGACGGCAAACCATAAGGGAATCATCATATATAGACAATAAATTAAAATTAATTAATGCAGTAAATAAGTTATGATAACTTATGGAATTTTGATGTATATATTTTTCGACGTCTTCCAAGGCATATTTTATCAAATTGTATCTTAAGATGTTTGTTGCAATTCGGCTGTAAAGATATTTCGGCAGAAGAGAAAAGCAATGCAGAATCCAGAAAGGAAACCCTGATTCAAATTTTCATTGTGCAACAATAAATCGAGGGAACTGCGCAGATTTCACAACGTCCAGCTTTAAGAACTGAACACTTTTCCCATTGGTCGAATATCAACATCCTCATGCTCACCAATCAGAAGCGGAGATGTGATTGGGGATCTGGACTGCCCCCTTCGCGACCCACCCACCATCACGCACGATCAGACGCAGTGTAAAATTGGATAGCGAGCAGCTCGGCAGCATTTATGCACGCATCCATTGGAAATGCTACACAGAAATAAGAAGATTTTACTGAAATAACCCGAGCCAATTATAAAACAATCAGGTATTTGCTACATCGCAGTTGCTCCAGGTTTAAAATATATTAAAAGAATTGTAAAAGGATAATTGATGGTACGGGCACGTTCTGAAGCAAGGGGAATGATCTTCGCTGGAAATGAGATATAAAATATATTGGTTGCTAAAATGCCAATTATTTTATTGTGTATTCACCTCGTGGAATCTAGTGTTTGGACAGATTCGTTACTCGATTCCTGAAGAACTGCAACTGGGCGCCTTTGTTGGAAATATCGCAGATGATTTGGGTTTAGATATGAAGCAGCTCTCGGCTCGCAGTTTTCGGATTGTACCCGGGCCCAGGAAACAATATGTGGATATAAATCTGGACACTGGCGTTTTATTTGTCAAGGAGAAAATAAACAGAGAACAGATTTGCGGGCCTAGTTTGAGTTGTGTGATATTCTTGGACTGTTTGCTTGAAAATCCCTTAAAGCTGTACCAGGTTGCAGTGGAGATTCTCGATGTGAATGACAATGCTCCCAGTTTCCCAAAGCAGCTGATTCACCTTGAAATTTCAGAGCTTTCTACACCGGGAACGCGCTTTCCCCTCGAGTCGGCGCATGATCCGGACATTGGAACAAATTCCTTGCAAACCTATGAGCTCCTCCCGAACGATCATTTCATTCTCGATGTTCAAATCCGCAGTGGAAAAGGCAAGTTGCCAGTCTTGGTGCTGCAGAGTTCCGTGGACAGAGAAACGGAAAACAGCCTCATGTTAGCGTTAGTAGCCAAGGACGGCGGGATCCCTGTGAGATCCGGCACCGTTCAAATCTCAATCACCGTCAACGATGCAAACGACAACGCCCCTGTTTTTCCCCAGTCAGTTTACAGAGTCACCCTATCGGAAACAGCACCCACAGGAACGCGGGTAATTATATTGAATGCCACTGATTTGGACGATGGTTCCAATGGAGAGATAACGTACTCGCTCAGCAGCCATACTTCTGCTGGAGCTCGGGAAATGTTTGAAGTGGATTTTAAAACTGGTGAAGTCAGAGTAAAAGGCCAATTGAACTATGAACAGAACAATGCGTTTGAGATTAACATACAAGCAATGGATAAGGGTCCATACGCAATGTCCGGGCACTGTAATCTGTTTGTGGATATTATTGATGTGAATGATAATGCACCTGAGGTGACATTGACATCTCTGACTAGCACAGTTTCAGAAGATGCTCCAGTTGGAACTGTAGTCGCTCTGTTCAGTGTAGCAGATAAAGATTCGGGGCAAAACGCGCAGGTACAATGTCAAATTTTAAATGAACTCCCCTTTAAATTACATTCTTCTTTGAAGAATTATTATGAATTACTTGTTCAACATCCACTGGATCGTGAAAATGCCTCCCAGTATGACGTCACTATAACATGCACGGATGCAGGAAATCCTCCTCTGACATCCAAAAAAACCATTCGGGTAGAGGTTTCAGATATAAATGACAATGCCCCACTGTTTACCCAGTCTTTATACACAGCAAGCGTCATGGAGAACAATGTTATTGGCGCTTCTATATTTTCCATTACAGCCTTTGATCCAGATGTTGGACAGAACGCTCGACTTAAATACTCTATCCTGGAGACACCCGTTGAGAATGTCTCGGTGTTCACTTACATCTCTATTAACTCGGAGACTGGGGTCATTTTCGCTCAGAGAACGTTTGACTACGAGAGATTGAAATACTTTCAGATCCAAGCTCAGGTCATGGACTCTGGAACCACACCACTCGCCAGTAATGTCTCAGTGAATGTTATTATCCTTGATCAGAATGACAATGTTCCTGTGATCGTGCACCCAATAGCCGAGTATGGCTCAACGGTAACAGAGACAATATCCAGGTTTGCGGAACCAGGCTACTTGGTTGCTAAGGTATCGGCCACTGATGCTGACGCCGGTCAGAACGCTCGCCTATCTTATTCCATTTTCCAGGCTACCCAGCATAACCTTTTTACTATTTCACCAGACACTGGGGAAATTTGGACAATCCGTCGTATTGAGAATAAAGATGCCTCTAAGCAAAGGTTGTTGATTGTGGCAAAAGACAATGGAATACCAGCACTTTCTGCTACAGTGACCATCATCTTATCTGTGGTAGGTGGAGACACTGAAACATTCTCCAGCGTCAGTGAATCGTCTGAAGATCCAGGGTTCACTCCTGATCTGAGCCTTTCTTTGGTCATAGCATTAGGAGTAATTTCTATCATTTTTCTATTGATTTTAATTATCCTCGCTATGAAGGTTCATCAAAACAGAAATGCTTTGGGAGGTCAGCCCTGTTCACTGGGTTTTTGTTGCTGCTTTCAAACGAGACATTCTCTGAATGGAATTCAAAAGGCCAGTAGAAATCTTCAGATACCACCCAACTATGTTGAGGTATTCGGGGGTGATCCACTTTCTCAGAGTTTCCGCTACGAGTCATGTTCGACATTGCAGTCAACAAAGAGAGACTTCATAACTGCTGACATATGCAGGTCATCTACAGACAGGAATTATGTCCAGAGTGAGTCTGTGAGGAAAGGAAATCCGGGAATGATGAATTCTGAAAAGTATGAGAACATTGCAAGCACCGAGGTGAGGCACAGTTACAAAGTGAACAACATTTTCACAGATTTCCATTGGATGTACAAAAAGTTTGGGGGAACGATAGTATGTTTATTTGAATAGGTTGCGAGCAATACCTTCACTGATGAATGCATAGTTTTCTGCAATGTTTCCGTCGGCATCCATTTATCACAGCTTTCCAGAGGGCATCTTAGAGGTTGTATTTGCATTGTTCTGTGATCATATGTAACTTATTGTCAAGCACAGGGTAAAGTTTGTTCTAAGAGTTCATGTCGTCTGTTGTGCTTTTTAAACCTCCTGGAATTAATTTCAATCAAAGCAAAATTTGACATGCTATATCCGTTTAAACGTAACTATCTTACAAGGAACTCACTGCATTCACAGAACTGTGCAAGTACAGAGCACATTCATTGATAATAGTGTAGCAATTCCACAGTGCTCCTGTAAAACATTTGCTTAATTTCTTGTGGTAATGTTCTCAGCGTGCTTGTTCTTATGTAGTATTATCAGCGTGTCTTGCACTGAGTTTCAGACCATTCCAAATTGATCAGCTAGGCAGATATCATTGTTAACGAAGACTTTCAATGGACATTTGATCGTCATCCAGCAGCCTGACTGCTTCTGTATTTCTATGACAGATTGTCGCGTTGAAATGAGAATTGCTTTGGTGCCAGAAGCCTGATGCAATTTTCCTATAACAGAATAGGACCTGGTCAATTTGCGATGATCCGATATTCTAAAACACCCTGATATTGATTGGAACCTATACACGAGACTGTAGCAATGAGGATCCGTACAGTACCAGGCTCAAAATCCTGTTATGTTCTCTTGTTGTCAAGAAAACTGACCTTTAATTGCATGATTATGTGCAAGCTCAGAGATCCTCACAACATACTTACATTTGCACATGGAGTGTGTACAATGAAGTCAACAGTTCCCATGGATTTAAATGTGCAAAGTCATAGAAAATATCCCTGGGATATTTCTCATGGATCCTTCCTCGGATGCCAACATTTCAAGATGTTTGTAAATCACATGATTTACACGATAGAGCCATGTAATTGTGTATCTCAGTGATGCATGATTCTATCAGCAGCTTGTAACATCAAAGAAACATGGTTAATTTCAGATTGATATTTAACAATGAAAACAAAATTGCATTAAGCTATGCCATTTGTTTAACGTGGATCAAATTAAGCTGATAGGCAGTGGATCCGGTGCCAATGACAAGAAATAAAAATGGAATGATCATTCATTGAGTAGTGAGACGATCTTAACAATGAGAAAGAGGTAATAATGGAGCAAATTGGAAATTGAGCAGTACTTGGAAGTTATTGGTTTTGAGCCTTGAAAATATACATTGCAAACTATTATATGGACATTTCTGGTGTATGGTATGTAGTATCGATCAAATAAATTAGTCTGCCTTCGAAGTTGAAAGGTGACCAGAATGACATTTGGTCTCTGGAATAGCAGCTTTCAAATGGATTCAGGAATTATATGTATGCTACATGTTAGAACATAGATGCAAGGCTTCCTGTACGTATGCTTTTAAAGTGCTGAGCTCAACCGATGACATTGGCAACAACAAGATATTTAATCTGAATGTAAGAATAGGGGGTGCTAAATTTACCATTCGGGATATTCATACAAGGTTCAAAATTGGAACACTTATTATTAACAGAATAGTGAGGAGTGTGCTGCAAAGCACGGAGATTATTGCAGATCCAAAAACACTCTGGTCAGATGGCTGGTTGGGTGCCTGGATGAGACGTGGAGGATTTTGGAACTGTCCATTCAGTAATGCCCAGTGCTTTATTTTATAGGACAAAGAGCAAATTGTACAGCCTTCCTCTGGTGAAATTAGCCGCCACTTGGGAATGGAAACCCAGAATGGAATCATCGTACTTGGATAATAGAAACATAGAAAATATGACCATATCATTCATCTCTTTGAAGCTGCTCCACCATTCAACATGATCATGGCTGATCCATTATCTCCACAACATATTCCCACGCTCTCCCCGTACCCCTAGATGCATTTAGAGCCTAGAAATCAATATTTTTCATCCTTAAATACATTCAGTGTCTTGGACGCCACAGCCTTCTGTGGTAAAGAACTCCACAGCTTCGCCACCCTCTGAAGACGTTTCACCTCATCTCAGTCCCAAATGGCTTACCCCTTATCTTGGGGTTGTCACATCTTCTTCTCGATCCCCTGGACAGAAGAAACATCACCCATGCATCTGTTCTTCCTACCCCTGTCAGATTGTTATACGTTTTAATTAGATCCCCTCTCATCATTCCAAATTGCATAGTAGACCCAATCTCTTCCTTCCAAGCAACAGGGGGGAAGGAGGATCAGAATATTGAATTCGATGATCAGCCATTATCAAAATGAATGGGGGACCACGTTCAAATGATCAAATGGCCTACTCCTGCTTCTAGTTTCTATGTTTCTAATAAGCCTGTGGACCTTTTTCTGCACACCCTCGGTGGGAAGTATACAATTTATTTGGTAACATAAGAACATAAGAAATAGGAGCAGGAGTAGGCCATCTAACCCCTCAAGCCTGCTCCGCCATTCAATAAGATCATGGCTGATCTGATAGTGGGTTCAGTTCCACTTACCCGCCAGCTCCCCATAACCCTTTATCCCTTAATGGTTAAAAATCTATCTATCTGTGACTTAAACACATTTAACGAGGTAGCCTCTACTGCTTCATTGGGCAGAGAATTCCAAAGATTCACTACCCTCTGGGAGAAGAAGTTCCTCCTCAACTCTGTTCTCAATTGACTCCCCCGTATTTTGAGGCTATGCCCCCTAGTTCTTGTTTCCATTGTAAGTGGAAATAACCTCACTGCTTCTACCCTGTCCAGCCCCTTCATTATCTAATACGTCTCTATAAGATCTCCCCTCAACCTTCTAAACTCCCATGAGTACAGGCCCAGTCTACTCCATCTCTCCTCATAAGCTAACCCCCTCATCTCCGGAATCAACCTGGTGAACCTTCTCTGTACCCCCTCCAAAGCTAAGATATCCTTTCTGAAATAAGGGGACCAAAATTGTACACAGTACTCTAGGTGCGGCCTCACCAGTACCCTATACAGTTGCAGCATGACCTCCCTGCTTTTATACTCCATCCCTCTCGCGATAAAGGCCAACATTCCATTTGCCACCTTGATTACCTGCTGCGCCTGCAAACTGAGTTTTTGTGATTCATGCACAAGGACCCCCAGGTCCCTCTGCATAGTAGCATGTTGTAATTTTTCACTGTTGAAATAATAGTCCATTTTCCTATTATTCCTTCCAAAGTGGATAACCTCACACTTACCAACGTTATACTCCATTTGCCAGATCCTTGCCCACTCACTTAGCCTATCCAAATCTCTCTGCAGACTCTCTGTGTCCTCCACGCAATTTGTTTTCCCACTCATCTTTGTGTCATCCACAAACTTTGTTACCCTACACTCGCTCCCCTCCTCCAGGTTGTCTATGTATATGGTAAATAGCTGAGGCCCCAGCACCGATCCCTGTGGCACGCCACTAGTCACTGATTGCGAACTGGAAAAGTACCCATTTATTCCGACTCACTGCCTTCTGTTAGATAGCCAATCCTCAATCCACGCTAGCACATTACCCCCAACTTCATGTATCTTTATCTTTTACAGCAATCTTTTGTGAGGCACCTTATCGAATGCTTTCTGGAAATCTAAATACACCACATCCACCGGTTCCCCTCTGTCAACCACACTCATTATATCCTCAAAGAATTCCAGTAAATTAGTCAAACATTTACTTGTAACTGGTTTACTGGTGATTAAACATTTGGTAAGGAGACCAAAATTGCACACAATACTCCAGGTGAGGTCTACATCAGCAGTAGGAAACTCTCCTTCCTGTGCACACGTTCTCTTGCAATGCCGGTTGCACTCTTAATTGTATGCTGCTCCTATATTGAATTATAAATAAAATTCAATTAATGGAACGAATGAGTCATGTTGACACAGAAAGTGATTTTATTCACATTTCTTCCGTCGTATGATCTAACAACATTACTCTTAATATGCTTGTTGTAATTCAGTTCCAGAGATATTTTGGCAACGTAAGAATATGCAGAATGCAGACAGAAAATCTAAATTCAAATTTTAATTGAGCAACTTTAAATCCAAGTATCTGCGTTGATTTCAGAACGTTCAGCTTTAAGAAATGAATAGTAATTTCATTGGTTGAATTTCAATGTCTTTCTATTCACCAATCAGAAGCTGAGCTGTGATTGGGGATCCGGACTGCCCCCTTCACTACCCATCCACCATCACGCACGATCAGACGCAGTGAAACATTGGATAGCGAGCAGCTCGGCAGCATTTGGCACGAATCCACTGGCAATTTTAGACAAAAAAGAGAAGATTTAAATGAAATAATTCGAGCGATTCCTAAAACAACCAGGTATTTGCTACATCGCAGCTGTTTCAGGTTTAAAATATATTGATATTAGTGTAAAAAGGATAATTGATGGTACGGACACGTTCTGAAACAAGGGGAATGTGTTTCGCTGGAAATGAGATATAAAATATATTGGTTGCTGAAATGCCAATTATTTTATTGTGTATTCTCCTCGTGGAATCTAGTGTTTGGACAGGTTCGTTACTCGATTCCTGAAGAACTGCAACTGGGGGCCTTTGTTGGAAATATCGCAGATGATTTGGGTTTAGATATAAAGCAGCTCTCGGCTCGCAGTTTTCGGATTGTACCCGGGCCCAGGAAACAATATGTGGATATAAATTTTGACACTGGCGTTTTATTTGTGAAGGAGAAAATTGACAGAGAACAGATTTGCGGGCCTAGTTTGAGTTGTGTGATATCCTTGGACTGTTTGCTTGAAAATCCCTTAAAGCTGTACCAGGTTGCAGTGGAGATTCTCGATGTGAATGACAATGCTCCCAGTTTCCCAAAGAAGCAAATCCGCCTGGAAATGTCAGAGCTTTCTACATCGGGAACGCGCTTTCCCCTCGAGTCCGCGCACGATCCGGACATTGGAACAAACTCCGTACAAACCTATGAACTCCTCCCGAACGATTATTTCATTCTGGATGTGCAGGTGAGCGACGGGACGGAAAAAATTCCAGTATTGGTGCTGCAGAGTTCCTTGGACAGAGAAACGGAATCCAGCCACATGTTAACGCTAATAGCCAAGGACGGTGGAGTCCCTGTGAGATCGGGCACGGCTCTGGTCTCAATCACAGTAAAGGATACAAACGACAACGCCCCTGTTTTTTCCCAGTCAGTTTACCGAGTCACCCTTTTGGAAACAGCACCCATAGGAACGCGGGTAATTATATTAAATGCCACCGACTTGGACGATGGATCCAATGGAGAGATAACGTATTCGCTCAGTAGCCACACTTCTGCTGGAGCTCGGGAAATGTTTGACGTTGATTCGAAAAGTGGTGAAATCAGATTAAAAATGGAATTGGACTTTGAAGACAATAAGGCCTTTCGGATTAATGTACAAGCAATGGACAGGGGCTCTGAATCAATGTCCGGCCACTGTGATATTTTGGTGAATATTATTGATGCGAATGATAACGCACCTGAGGTGATGTTGAGGACTTTGTCCAGCACAGTTTCAGAAGATGCTCCAGTTGGAACTGTAGTCGCTCTGTTCAGTGCAGCAGATAAAGATTCGGGGCAAAATGGGCAGGTACAATGTCAAATTTCAAAGAAACTTCCCTTTAAGTTAAATTCTTCTTTGAAGAATTATTATGAATTACTTGTTCAACATCCACTGGATCGTGAAAATGCCTCCCAGTATGACGTCACTATAACATGCACGGATGCAGGAAATCCTCCTCTGACATCCAAAGAAACCATTCGGGTAGAGATTTCAGATATAAATGACAATGCCCCACGGTTCAGCGAGTCCCGATACACAGCAAGCGTCATGGAAAACAATTTTATTGGCGCTTCCATATTTTCTATTACAGCCTTTGATCCAGATGTTGGACAGAACGCTCGACTTAACTACTCCATCTTGGAGACACAAGTTGAGAATGTCTCGGTATTCACTTATATCTCTATCAATTCGGAGACTGGAGTTATTACCACTCAGAGATCATTTGACTACGAGAAATTGAAAAACTTTCAGACCCACGTTCACGCCATGGACTCTGGAACCCCACCACTCGCCAGTAATGCCACGGTGAATATTATTATCCTTGATCAGAATGACAATGTTCCGATGATCGTGCACCCATTAGCCGAGTATGGCTCAACGGTAACAGAGACAATATCCAGGTTTGCAGAACCAGGCTATTTGGTTGCTAAGGTATCGGCCACTGATGCTGACGCCGGGCAGAACTCCCGCCTTTCTTATTCCATTTTCCAGGCTACCCAGCATAACCTTTTTACTATTTCACCCGACACTGGGGAAATTTGGACTATTAGACATATTGAGAATAAAGATGCCTCTAAGCAAAGGTTGTTGATTGTGGTAAAAGACAATGGAACACCATCACTTTCTGCCACAGTGACCATCATCTTATCTGTGGTAGGTGGTGACACTGAAACTTTTTCCAGCGTCAGTGGATCGTCTGAAGATCCAGGGTTCACTCCTGATCTGAGCCTTTCCTTGGTCATAGCATTAGGAGTAATTTCTATCATTTTTCTGATGATTTTAATTATCCTCGCTGTGAAAGTTCATCAAAACAGAAATGTTTTGGGAGGTCAGCCCTGTTCACTGGGTGTTTGCTGCTGCTTGGAAACAAGGCATTCACTGAATGCAATTCAAAAGGCCAGCAGAAATATTCAGATACCACCCAACTACGTTGAGGTATTCGGGGGTGATCCACTTTCTCAGAGTTTCCGCTATGAGTCATGTTCAACATTGCAGTCAACAAAGAGAGACTTCACAACTGCTAGCACAGGCAGGCCATCTACAGACAGGAATTATGCCCAGAGTGACACTGTGAGGAAAGAACATCCGGGAATGATTAACTCTGAAAAGTATATGAAGGCTGCAAACACCGAGGTGAGGCGCAATTACAAAGAGAATAGCATCTTCCCACATCTCCTTTGGATGTATGGAAGATTTTGGGGGGAACACAAGTATGTTTAATTGAATAGGATGGATGTACTACCTTTATTGGGTTACGTGCCGTTTTCTGAAATATTTCTATTTCCTGTCAGCAACCATTTGTCACCACTATCTGGAGGGTATCTTACAGTTTGTTTTGTGCTCATATGTAAGTCATTGCCAATCCCAGGTTCTCGTTTGTTCTGGAAGCTCATGTCACCTGTTGGCGCTGTTTAAATCCCTGGGAATTTATCTAAATGGAGGGAAAATTGACTTTGTTCCACATGCTGTAAACGTTTAAATGTAACTATCTTTTGAGGAACTCTGTGCAGTCACGAAGCAGTACACATACAGAACACATTTATTGATAATAATATCACAGTTGTACATTGCTCCTGTAAAACACGTGCTCAATTTCTCGTGGTCATGATCTCAGCGTATTTGTTCTTTTGTCGTATTATCAGGGTGTCTCTATGACTGTCGGACCATTTCAAATTGATCATCTAATCCTATATCATTGCTAACGAAGACCTTCAATGGACAGTTGGCAGTAGAACCATAGAACCATAGAAAATTACAGCTCAGAAACAGGCCTTTTGGCCCTTCTTGTCTGTGCCGAACCATTTTATGCCTAGTCCCACTGACCTGCACTTGGACCATATCCCTCCACACCCCTCTCATCCATGAACCCGTCCAAGTTTTTCTTAAATGTTAAAAGTGACCCTGCATTTACCACTTTATCTGGCAGCTCATTCCACACTCCCACCACTCTCTGCGTGAAGAAGCCCCCCCTAATATTCCCTTTAAACTTTTCTCCTTTCACCCTTAACCCATGCCCTCTGGTTTTTTTCTCCCCTAGCCTCAGCGGAAAAAGCCTGCTTGCATTCACTCTATCTATACCCATCAAAATCTTATACACCTCTATCAAATCTCCCCTCAATCTTCTACGCTCCAGGGAATAAAGTCCCAACCTATTCAATCTCTCTCTGTAACTCCTGCAGGACTACTGTCCTGTAGCAGGACAGTAGTCCTGCAGTGAAACTGCTCCTGGATGTTTATGGCAGATTTGCATGGTGCGTGCAGGCTTCGGGGGCAGAAAGGCGTGTTGTGTGTTCCTGTGCTGTAGCTTTCTTTGTTCTTTGTTCTTTATTATCTAGTTGAAATGAAAATTGGCTTGGTGCCAGGAGTCTAAGGCGATTTTCTAACAACAGAAGGGGATCTGATCAATTTGGGATGATCCAACATCCTAAAATGGTTTGAACTGCCAACCTGAGACTATGACAAACAGGATCTAACCAGTTGTACAGTATCTGGCTGAAATTCCAAGTGCATTGTTGAGGAAACTATCCTTTAACTGCACAGTTGTGTGCATACTCAGAGTTCCTCTCAAGATACTTACATTTGCCCATTTACAGTGTGTGTCAGCACTTCCCATGCATTTAAATTTACTAAGTTATGGGATATATCCCTGTTGTATTATTCATGGATCCTTTCTCGGATGCCAACATTTCAGGATATTTGTAAATCATATGATTTACACGACACAGCTATGTAATTCCTTCTTTCAGTGATGCACAGATCTATGAGTACCTTGTCATGTCAAAGAAACTCGGTTACTTCCATACATACATTTAACAATGATAAAAAATATTATTTATATGACATTAAGGTGTGAAATATATTTAATGTGGATTAAATTAAGCTGATGGGCATAGGATCCGGTGCCAATTGTAAGAACAAAAATGGAATGATGATTCATTGACCAGTGAGAGGATCTTAGCAATGAGAAAGAAGTAGTAATGGAGAAAATGCAAAGTTGAAAAGTACTTGGAAGTTAGTGGTTTTGAGCCTTGGAAACTTGTTTTGCAAATTATTATATAGCCAATTCTGGTGTATGGTCTGTATTATTGATCTGCTCTACATGTTCTGCTGTAGAAGTTGAAATGTGACCAGAATGGTATTTGGTATTTGGATTAGCTGTTTTCAAATAGTTTAAGAAATTACATGTATGTTACACGATAGAACAGAGATGCCAGAACTCCTGCATGTAAGCTTTAAAGTGCTGTGCTCCTGGGATCAAATTGGCAACAATAAAATATTTAACTGGAGTATAAGATTAGTGGGTGCTAAATTTGCTGGAAATCCATGCAATGTTCGAAATTTGAGCATTTATTATTCACAGGATACTGAGGTGTGTGCTGCACTGTATGGAGATTATTGGAATTCCAGAAAACACTCTAGTTAGATGACTGGCTGGATGCCTGGAAGAGAAGTGGCGGATTTTGAAATCGTCAGTGCAACAAGGCCCAGCATTTTATTCTGTAACAGAGAGAAGAAGTAGTAGAGATTTCCTTTGGTGATAATTAACAGCTCTTTGGGAATTGAAACCTATAATGGAATCATTCTACTGAGCTAATGGGAACATAGAAAATAGGAGCAGGTTATTCGGCTCTTCTAGGCTTCTCTACCATTTAACATGATCAAGGATGATCCTCTGTCTAAAACCCATTGTATCGTGCTCTCCCGATAGCCTTGATACCTATAGATTCCGGAAAGCTATATTTTTCCTCCCTAAGTTTATTCAGTGACTTGTACTCCAGAGCCATCAGTGCTAGAGAATTCCATAGACTCACCAGCCTCTGAGTGAAGAGGTTTCTCCTCATCTCCGTCCCAAAAGGCCTCCCCCATATCTTAAGATTGTGGCCAACACAGTGCCACAGGGGCTGGCACTGTGGAACAGTGGTCAACATTGCTGCCTCACAGCTGCAGTTCGATTCTGGACTTGCGTGACCGTGTGGCGTTTGTAGGTTCTCCCTGTGCCTGCATGAGTTTCCTCTGGGTGCTCCGGTTTCGTCCTACAATCCAAACATTTGCATGTTCGGTGGATTGGCCCATGGATGGTGGATTGGTCATGCTAAATTGTCATTTAGTGTCCCAAGATGTGTGTGTTAGGGAATTAGCGGGATAAATATGTGAAGTTACGGTGATAGGTTAGACGGTTGGCTGTGGGGATGATTCTCTGTTGGAGAGGCGGTCGGACTTGATGGGTAACATGTCCCCCTTCTGCACTGTAGGGATTCTATGATTATTCTAGACCTCCCAGACAGAAGAAATATCATCCATGTACCTGTTCCTCCTACCCCTGTCAGATTGGTCTCCGTTTCAAATATATCCCTTCTCGTGCTCCTAAACTACTGTGAAGACAGGCCTAGTCGACACAACCTCGCCTCATGCGACGATACTTCCTTCCCAGGAATCAGTCTGGTGAATCTTTGATGCACCCCCTGGATGGCATGTAAGGAGACCAAAACTACACACTGTACTCCAGGTGTAGCCTCACCAGGGTCCTGGACAGCTGCAGTAAGAAATCCGTCTCCTGTATTCAAGAACTCTTCCATTGTGGGCCAAAATACCGGTGCCTTCATGTCTGATTGCTGCTTCTCAATTAAATTAACGAGACCAACGAGTTATGTTGGCAAAGGAGGTGCTGTTATTCTCCTTTCCTCCATCGTATGTTCTACAAATAATACTTAAGGTATTTGTAATAATTAGACTCTGGAGATGTTTCGGCAAAAGAGGAAAACAATGCAGAACCTAGAAATAAAATCGGGATACAAATTTTCATTGTGCAACAATAAATCAAAGTATCTGCGCTGACTTCAGAAGGTCAGATTTAAGAATGCTCTCAATACACTTGTTGGAATTCATTTCCAGAGATACTTTGGCAACGCAAGAATATGCAGAATATTGCCAAAAATCTTAATTCAAATTTTAATTGTGCAACTATAAAACGATAAATCTGCGCCGATTTCAGAACATCCAGCTTTAAGAAATGAACGGTAATTTCATTGGTTGAATTTCAATGCGTTTCTGTTCACCAATCAGAAGCTGAGCTGTGATTGGGGATCCGGACTGCCCCCTTCTCTACCCATCCACCATCACGCACGATCAGACGCACTGTAACATTGGATAGCGAGCAGCTCGGCAGCATTTGTGCACGAATCCACTGGCAATTTCAGACAAAAAAAAGAAGATTTAATTGAAATAATTCGAGCGATTCTTAAAACAATCAGGTATTTGCAACATCGCAGTTGTTCAAGGTTTAAAATATATTGTTATAACTGTAAAAAGGATAATTGATGGTACGGGCACGTTCTGAAACAAGGGGAATGTGTTTCACTGGAAATGAGATATAAAATATATTGGTTGCTAAAATGCCAATTATTTTATTGTGTATTCTCCTCGTGGAATCTCGTGTTCGGACAGATTCGTCACTCGATTCCTGAAGAACTGCAACTGGGGGCCTTTGTTGGGAATATTGCAGATGATTTGGGTTTAGATATAAAGCAGCTCTCGGCTCGCAGTTTTCGGATTGTATCCGGGCCCAGGAAACAATATGTGGATATAAATTTGGACACTGGCGTTTTATTTGTGAAGGAGAAAATTGACAGAGAACAGATTTGCGGGCCCAGTTTGAGTTGTGTAATATCCTTGGACTGTTTGCTTGAAAATCCCTTAAAGCTGTACCAGGTTGCAGTGGAGATTCTCGATGTGAATGACAATGCTCCCAGTTTCCCAAAGAAACAAATCCGCCTGGAAATCCCAGAAATTTCTACACCAGGAGCGCGCTTTCTCCTCGAGTCCGCACAAGATCCGGACATTGGAACAAACTCATTGCAAACCTATGAGCTCCTTCCGAATGATTATTTTATCCTCGAATTGCAGCTGAGCGACGCGGTTGAAAGATTACCAGTATTGGTGCTGCAGAGTTCCTTGGACAGAGAAACGGAATCCAGCCACATGTTAACGTTAATAGCCAAGGACGGCGGGATCCCTGTGAGATCCGGCACGGCTCAAGTCTCAATCATAGTGAACGATGCAAACGACAACGCCCCTGTTTTTCCCCAGTCAGTTTACAGAGTCACCCTATCGGAAATAGCACCTATAGGAACGCGGGTAATTATATTAAATGCCACTGACTTGGACGATGGTCGAAATGGAGAGATAACGTACTCGCTCAGTAGCCACACTTCCGCTGGAGCTCCGAAAATGTTTGAAGTGGATTCTAATACTGGCGAAATCAGAGTGAAAGGGACTTTGGACTATGAACAGAACAAGTCTTTCAAAATTGGCATTCAAGCAATGGACAAGGGTCCATACGCAATGTCCGGGCACTGTGATCTTTTTGTGGATATTATTGATGTGAATGATAATGCACCTGAGGTGACATTGACATCTCTGACCAGCACAGTTTCAGAAGATGCTCCAGTGGGAACTGTAGTCGCTCTGTTCAGTGCAGCAGATAAAGATTCGGGGCGAAATGGGCAGGTACAATGTCAAATTTCAAAGAAACTTCCCTTTAAACTCGAATCTTCTTTGAAGAATTATTATGAATTACTTGTTCAACATTCATTGGATCGTGAAAATGCCTCCCAGTGTGACGTAATTATTACATGCACGGATGCAGGAAATCCTCCCCTGACATCCAAAAAAACCATTCGGGTGGAGATTTCAGATATAAATGACAATGCCCCACGGTTTACCCAGTCTTCATACACAGCAAGCGTCATGGAGAACAATGTTATTGGCGCTTCTATATTTTCCATTACAGCCTTAGATCCAGATGTTGGACAGAACGCTCGGCTTAAATATTCTATCCTGGAGACCCGAGTTGAGAATGTCTCGGTGTCCACTTACATCTCTATTAACTCGGAGACTGGGGTCATTATCGCTCAGAGAACTTTTGACTACGAGAATTTGAAAAACTTTGAGTTCCAAGCTCGGGCCATAGACTCAGGAGCCCCACCACTTGCCAGTATTGTCTCAGTGAATGTTATTATCCTTGATCAGAATGACAATGTTCCAGTGATTTTGTACCCATTAGCCGAGTATGCCTCAACCGAAACAGAGACAATATCCAGGTTTGCAGAACCAGGCTACTTGGTTGCTAAGGTATCGGCCACTGATGCTGACGCCGGGCAGAACGCTCGCCTATCTTATTCCATTTTCCAAGCTACCCAGCATAACCTTTTTACTATTTCGCCAGACACTGGGGAAATTTGGACGATCCGTCGCATTGAGAATAAAGATGCCTCTAAGCAAAGGTTGGTGATTGTGGTAAAAGACAATGGAACACCATCACTTTCTACCACAGTGACCATTATCTTATCTGTGGTAGGTGGTGACACTGAAACATTCTCCAGCGTCAGTGAATTGTCTGATGATGCAGGGTTCACTCCTGATCTGAGCCTTTCCTTGGTCATTGCATTAGGAGTAATTTCTATCGTTTTTCTCGTTATTTTAATTATCCTCGCTGTGAAAGTTCATCAAAACAGAAATGGTTTTGGAGGTCAGCCCTGTTTCCGAGGTGTTTGTTGCTGCTTTGAAACAAGACATTCTCTGAATGGAATTCAAAAGGCCAGTAGAAATCTTCAGATACCACCCAACTACGTTGAGGTATTCGGGGGTGATCCACTTTCTCAGAGTTTCCGCTATGAGTCATGTTCAACATTGCAGTCAACAAAGCGAGATATCGTAACTCCCAACACACGCAGATCTTCAACAGACAAGAATTATCTGCGCAATGAGTCTGTGCCGAAAGAACACCCGGGAATGATTAATTCTGAAAACTATACCAACCCTGCAAATATCGAGGTGAGGTGCAGTTACAAAGTGAATGACATCATCTCAGATTTCCTTTGGACAGACAAAAGGTTTTGGGGGGGTCAAGAGTAAGTTTATTTCAATAGGATGGAAATGATACCTGAACTAGGTGATGCAGTTTCCTACAATATTTCTATTCCCTGTCAGCATCCCTTTGTTCCCCTTTGTTGTCATGGTATCTTACAGGTTGTATTTCCATTATTTTGTTATCATAAGTAATTTATTGTCAAGCCTAGGTTAAATTTTGTTCTCGGAATTCGCGTCATCTGTTCACATTTTTTAAACCTCATGGTATTTATTTTAATCAAGGGGAAATTTGACTTTGTCTCAGGTGCTGTAAACCTGTAAATGTAACTATCTTTTGAGGAACTATTGGCACTCACAGGACCGTGTTAGTACAGCACACGTCAAACAAAGAACAATACAGCACAGGAACAGGCCCTTCGGCCCTCCAAGCCCATGCCGCTCCCTGGTCCCAACTAGACCATTCTTTTGTATCCCTCCATTCCCACTCCGTTCATGTGGCTATCTAGATAAGTCTTAAACGTTCCCAGTGTGTCCGCCTCCACCACCTTGCCTGGCAGCGCATTCCAGGCCCCCACCACCCTCTGTGTAAAATATGTCCTTCTGATATCTGTGTTAAACCTCCCCCCCTTCACCTTGAACCTATGACCCCTCGTGAACGTCACCACCGACCTGGGGAAAAGCTTCCCATCGTTCACCCTATCTATGCCTTTCATAATTTTATACACCTCTATTAAGTCTCCCCTCATCCTCCGTCTTTCCAGGGAGAACAACCCTAGTTTACCCAATCTCTCCTCATAACTAAGCCCTTCCATACCAGGCAACATCCTGGTAAACCTCCTCTGTACTCTCTCCAAAGCCTCCACGTCCTTCTGGTAGTGTGGCAACCAGAACTGGACGCAGTATTCCAAATGCGGCCGAACCAACGTTCTATACATCTGCAACATCAGACCCCAACTTTTATACTCTATGCCCCGTCCTATAAAGGCAAGCATGCCATATGCCTTCTTCACCACCTTCTCCACCTGTGACATCACCTTCAAGGATCTGTGGACTTGCACACCCAGGTCCCTCTGCGTATCTACACCCTTTATGGTTCTGCCATTTATCGTATAGCTCCTCCCTACATTATTTCTACCAAAATGCATCACTTCGCATTGATCAGGATTGAACTCCATCTGCCATTTCTTTGCCCAAATTTCCAGCCTATCTATATCCTTCTGTAGCCTCTGACAATGCTCCTCACTATCTGCAAGTCCTGCCAATTTTGTGTCGTCCGCAAACTTACTGATCACCCCAGTTACACCTTCTTCCAGATCGTTTATATAAATCACAAACAGCAGAGGTCCCAATACAGGGCCCTGCGGAACACCACTAGTCACAGGCCTCCAGCCGGAAAAAGACCCTTCCACTACCACCCTCTGTCTTCTGTGACCAAGCCAGTTCTCCACCCATCTAGCCACCTCCCCCTTTATCCCATGAGATCCAACCTTTTGCACCAACCTACCATGAGGGACTTTGTCAAACGCTTTACGAAAGTCCATATAGACGACATCCGCGGCCCTTCCCTCGTCAACCATTATAGTCACTTCTTCAAAAAACTCCACCAGGTTAGTGAGGCATGACTTCCCTCTCACAAAACGATGCTGACAATCGTTAATGAGTTTATTCCTTTCTAAATGCGCATACATCCTATCTCTAAGGATCTTCTCCAACAACTTCCCCACCACGGACGTCAAGCTCACCAACCTATAATTACCCAGGTTATCCTTCCTACACTTCTTAAATAACGGGACCACATTAGCTATCCTCCAATCCTCTGGGACCTCACCTGTGTCCAGTGACGAGACAAAGATTCGTGTCAGAGGCCCAGCGATTTCATCTCTCGTCTCCCTGAGCAGCCTTGGATAGATTCCATCAGGCCCTGGGGATTTGTCAGTCTTTATATTCTCTAACAAACCTAACACTCCCTCCCTTGTAATGGAGATTTTCTCCAACCGTTCAACACTCCCCTCCGAGACACTCCCAGTCAACACATCCCTCTCCTTTATGAATACCAATGCAAAGTATTCATTTAGGATCTCCCTTACTTCTTTGGGCTCTAAGCATAATTCCCCACTTTTGTCCCTGAGAGGTCCGATTTTTTCCCTGACAACCCTTTTGTTCCTAACGTATGAATAAAATGCCTTGGGATTCTCCTTAATCCTGTCTGCCAAGGACATTTCGTGACCCCCTTTTGCCCTTCTAATTCCCCCTTTGAGTTCTTTCCTACTTTCTTTGTACTCCTCCAGAGCTCCCTCCGTTTTTAGCTGCCTGGACCTAACATACGCCTCTCTTTTCTTTTTGACCAGTCCCTCAATTTCCCTGGATATCCACAGTTCTCGAATCCTACCCTTCCTATCCATCTTTTTTACAGGCACATGCCTGTCCTGCAGCCCTAACAACTGTTCCTTAAAAGACTCCCACATGCCAGATGTGGATTTACCCTCAAACAGCCTCTCCCAATCAAGAGCTGCCCATTTCTGCCTAATCCCACTAAAGTTAGACTTCCCCCAATCCAACACCTTGCCCTTGGGACACCACTCATCCTTTTCCATCACTATCCTAAAGCTAACAGAATTGTGGTCACTATTTGCCACATGTTCCCCTACCGAAACTTTGAAGACCTGACCGGACTCATTCCCCAGTACTAGGTCCAGTATAGCCCCCTCTCTAGTCAGGCTATCTACATATTGTTCCAAAGAACCCTCCTGTACGCATTTTACAAATTCCTCCCCATTCAGAGTCCCAGCTCTCAGCGATTTCCAGTCTATACCAGGGAAATTGAAGTCTCCCACTACAACAACCCTATTTTTCCTGCACCGATCCAGTATCTCCTGACATATCCGTTCTTCCACTTCCCTTGGGCTGTTGGGGGGCCTGTAGTATACCCCCAACATAGTGACTGCGCCCTTCCTATTTCTAAGCTCCACCCAGAGTGACTCATTACACGACCCCTCTGAATTGTCCTTCCTCTGCACTGCTGTAATATGCTCTCCAACTAATACTGCTACTCCCCCACCTCTTTTGGTCCCTCCTCTGTCTCGCCTAAAACACTTGTACCCCGGAATATTCAGCTGCCAGTCCTGTCCGTCTTTCAACCAAGTCTCTGTCACCGCAACCACATCCAAATTCCTCGTGAGCATTAAGGCCCTAAGTTCGTCAAATTGATACTAGAATCACAGTTCCACACTGCTCCTGTAAAATACATGCTTTATTTCTGGTCATCATGGTCTCAGTGCATTAATTCTTATTTATTAAAACCAACATGTCCCCCTTTGAATGTCGGACCATTCCAAATTGATCAGTTAGGCCTATATCATTGTTAAGGAAGGCTTTCAATTGACGTTTGACAGCAGAGCTGACGCGAGACTGCTCCTGCTTTTTTATGGCAGATTTGCTCGTTGAAATGTGAATTGGTTTGGTGCCAGAAGTCTGAAGCGATATTCCTCTAATGCAATAGAATCTTATCAATTTGGGATGATCCAATATTCTAAAGCACCTGGATGTTAATTGGTTGGAACTGCTACCCTGAGATTACAACAATTAGGGTCTAATTTTTCGCAATATTTGGCTGAAGTTCCTACTAGTTTTCAAGGAAGCTGTCCTTTAATTGCACGGTTACATGCATGCTCAGTGTCCCTCACAAGATACTTATATTTGCACATTTGAAGTGTGTGCAATGAAGTCAAAACTTCCCTTTCATTTTAATTTAGAAATTTATAGGAGGCCTATGACCAGCACTGTGCCACATGGGCCAGTGCTGGGTCCAATGTTGTTTGTCATTTGTATAAACGATTTGAATAAGAATACAGGAGGCATGGTTGTTAAATTTGTGGATGACACCAAAATTGGTGGTGTAGTGAACTGTGAAGAAAGTTATCTAAGACTCTAGTAGATTCTTGGTCAACTGTACCAGTGGGTCGAGGAATGGCAGATGGAGCTAATTCAGATAAATGTGAGGTGTTGCATTTTGGTAAGGCAAACCAGGGCAGGACTTATACAGTTAATGCTAGGGCCCTGGGGATTGTTGCTAGGGCCCTGGGGATTGTTGACATAGAGACCTAGAAGTGAAGGTACACACTTCCTTGAAAGTGGCATCACAGGTAAATAGAGTGGTGAAGAGGGCGTTTGGCACACTTGCCCTCATCGGTCAGGAGAATTGAGTACAGGGGTTGCAACATTATTTTACAACTGCACAAGACGTTGGGAAGGTTATATTTGGAGTATTGTTTACATTTTTGGTCGCTCTGCTACAGGAAGGATGTTGTTAAACTGGAAAGGGTACAGAAACGATTTACAAGGATTTTGCCGGGACTGGAATGTTTGAATTATAAGGAGAGATTGGATAGGCTGGGACTTGTTTCCCTAGTGTGTAGGAGGATGCGGGGTGACCTTATAGAGGTTTGTAAAATCATAGATGATGTGAATAGCCAAGGTCTTGCCAGGATAGGGGAGTCCAAAACCTCCCCTCGATTTAAGGAGAGAGTAGAAAACTAAAAAGGGACCTGAGGGGTCACATTTTCACACAAAGTGGTTTGCGTATATGGAATGAACTGCCAGAGGAGCTGGTAGATGTGGGTATAAATACAACATTTAAAAGACTTTTGGACAGGTTCATGGATAGGAATGGTTTGGAGGGATATGGGCTAAACATAGGCAAATGGGACTAGTTCCCAGGTTGGCATGGACGAGTTCGGCTGAAAGGCTTGTTTCCGTGCTGTGTATTTCTATGGATCTAGCACTCCATAACTTCCTGGCATATTTTTCATAGATTCTTTCTCGGATGTCACGATTCACGGTGTTTGTAAATTGTATAATTTCACACAATGTAGCCATGTAGTTGCTTCTCTCAGGAATGCCTAGTTCTATGAGTACCTTGTCATATCAAAGAAGCATGGTGAATTTTAAATGGCATCTCGAAATGATAGAAATATTGCATTAAGCTATGGATAGATGTAAAGTGAACTAAATTAAGCTGATGGGCATAGGACCCGGTACCAATAAAAGGAAAAACTGCAATGATCATACATCGACCAGTGAGAGGACCTTAGCAACGAGAAAGAGGTAGTAATAGTGCCAATTGAAAATGGAGAAGTACTTGAAAGTTAGTGGCTTCGAGTCCTGAAAACTTAACTTGCAAATTTATTACATGGCCAATTCTGGTGTACAGTTTGTAGTTTCGATCAAAAATATTTGTCCTGCCTTAGTACTTGAAAGACCATGATGATATTTTGTCTCTGGATTGACTGTTTTCAAATGTCTAACGAATTACACGTATGCTGCACGTTAGACCAAATCATAGAATCCCTACAGTGCAAAAGGAGGCCATTCGGCATTCGAGCCTGCATTGACCACAGTCCTATCCAGGCCCTATAACCCTGCTAATCCCCCTGATACTAGGGTCAGTTTAGCATGGCCAATCAACCTAACGACCAGATCTTTCAACTGTGGGAGGAAACCCCCGCAGATATGGGGCGAATGTACAAACTCCACACAGAGAGTGACCCGTGGCCGGAATTGAACCCAGGTCCTTGGTGCTATGAGGCAGCAGTGCTAACCACTGTGCCACCGTGCCACCTTCAAAGATGAAAGAGTTGCTGTATGTATCCTTTTAAACTGTTGAGCACCACGAATGAAATTGACAATAATAAAATATTGAAGTTGAGTGGAAGAATAGAGAGTGCTGAATATGCAATTCTGTTTATTCATGCAAGATTCGAGATTAGAGCACTTAGTCACAGGATATTGGGGTTTGTGCTGCAGAGTACAGATTATCTTAGATCCAAAAACGCTCTATTAACATGACTGGAAGAGAAGCAGAGGATTTTGGAATTGTCAGTGCAGTAATGCCCAATGTTTAATTTTATCGGAGAGCAAGGAAAAAGTGCAGACTTGGTGATAGTTAGCAGCTCCTTGGGAATAGAAACCCATAACGGAATCATCATGCTTGGATGATGCAGAGATAGAAAATAGGACCATGGCTCATCAATTATCTCAACACCATACCCCCGTGCTCTCCCCAAGCCCCTTGATGCCTTCGGATTCTAGAAACCTATATTTTTCCTTCTTAAATATACTCAGCGACTTGACACCAAAAGCCTTCTTCGGTAGAGAATTCCACAGGTTTGCCACCCTCCGAGTGAAGACCTTTCTTCTCATCTCAAACCTAAATGGCCTACTCCATACCTTGAGACTGTGGCCCCTTGGTGTTGATTCCCCCCCCCCGCCCCACGCTCCCCCCTCCCCCCGCCCCCATGCCCCCTCACCCCATCTCCCCCGCCCCTCCCCCCCCGCACCATCGCCAAACCCAGTCAGAAGAAACAGCAACCATGCATCCATTCTTCCATTCTTCCTACCACTGTAACATTGTGGTACGATTCAATTCGATCCACTTTCATCCTTCTGAATTGCAAAGAATACAAGCTTAGTTCACCCAATATCTTCTCGTACGCTGATACCTCCTTCCTAACAATTTGTCTATTGAACATTTGCTGCACTCCCTCGAGGGTATGTATACATTATTTCTTCGGTACGAAGACCAAAAATACAAGCCATGCAGCAAGTGTAGTGTCGCCAAAGCCCTGTACAGCTGCAGGAAGCAAACCTTTCTCCTGTACTCAGGTCCGCCTGCAATGAAGAGCAACTTGACGGTTCCTTTCTCAGCTTCTGTAAATCGAACTATCAATAAAATTCAAACATTGACACCAATAACCCACGCTGACACTGAAAGTTAATTTTTCTTATGTTTTCTGTCATGTATTCTGTAAGCATTATTCTTAAGGTATTTGTTGTAATACAGTTTCAGGGATATTTTGGCAGCGCAGTGATATCTACAGGACTGAAACAAAATCTTGATTCAATTTTTAATTGTGCAACAATAAATCTTAGGAGCTGTGCCTATTTCAGACCTCTCCGCTTTAAAAAATGAACGGTAATGTTATTGGTTGAATTTCAATGCATTTCTGTTCACCAATCAGAAGCTGAGATGTGATTGGGGATCCGGACTGCCCCCTTCGCTACCCATCCACCATCACGCACGATCAGACGCACTGTAACATTGGATAGCGAGCAGCTCGGCAGCATTTGTGCACGAATCCACTGGCAATTTTAGACAAAAAAGGAAAGATTTTACTGAAATAACCCCAGCGATTCAAACAACAATCAGGTATTAACTGCATCTCAGTTTTTCTAGTTCTAAAATATATTGATCTAACTGTAAAAGGATAATTGATGGTACGGACACGTTCTGAAACAAGGGGAATGTGTTTCGCTGGAAATGAGATATAAAATATATTGGTTGCTAAAATGCCAATTATTTTGTTGTGTATTCTCCTCGTGGAATCTCGTGTTTGGACACATTCGTCACTCGATTCCTGAAGAACTGCAACTGGGCGCCTTTGTTGGGAATATCGCAGATGATTTGGGTTTAGATATAAAGCAGCTCTCGGCTCGCAGTTTTCGGATTGTACCCGGGCCCAGGAAACAATATGTGGATATAAATTTGGACACTGGCGTTTTATTTGTGAAGGAGAAAATTGACAGAGAACAGATTTGCGGGCCCAGTTTGAGTTGTATGATATCGTTGGACTGTTTGCTTGAAAATCCCTTAAAGCTGTACCAGGTAGCAGTGGAGATTCTTGATGTGAATGACAATGCTCCCAGTTTTCCAAAGAAACAAATCCGCCTGGAAATCCCAGAGACGTCTGCACCGGGAACGCGTTTTCCCCTCGAGTCCGCGCACGATTCGGATATTGGAACAAACTCCTTGCAAATCTATGAGCTTCTCCCGAACGATTGTTTCATTCTCGATGTGCAGGTGAGCGACGGGGTTGAAAAAATTCCAGTATTAGTGCTGCAGAGTTCCCTGGACAGAGAAACGGAATCCAGCCTCATGTTAACGTTAATAGCCAAGGACGGCGGGATCCCTGTGAGATCCGGCACGGTTCAGATCTCAATCGTCGTAAACGATGCAAATGACAACGCCCCTGTTTTTCCCCAGTCAGTTTACAGAGTCACCCTATTGGAAAATGCACCGAGAAGAACGCGGGTAATTATATTAAATGCCACTGACCCGGACGAAGGTCCCAATGGAGAGATAACGTACTCGCTCAGTAGCCACACTTCTGCTGGAGCTCGGGAAATGTTTGACGTGGATTCCAAAACTGGTGAAATCAGATTGAAAGAGAAATTGGACTATGAACAGAACAAGTCTTTCAAGATTAGCATACAAGCAATGGACAAGGGTCAAAACGCAATACCTGAGCACTGTGATCTGTTTGTGGATGTTATTGATGTGAATGATAACGCACCTGAGGTGACATTGACATCTTTGTCCAGCACAGTTTCAGAAGATGCTCCAGTTGGAACTGTAGTCGCTCTGTTCAGTGCAACAGATGAAGATTCGGGGCGGAATGGGCAGGTACAATGTCAAATTTCAAAGAAACTTCCCTTTAAACTCGATTCTTCTTTGAAGAATTATTATGAATTACTTGTTCAACATCCACTGGACCGTGAAAATGCCTCCCAGTATGACGTCACTATAACATGCACGGATGCAGGGAATCCTCCTCTGACATCCAAAAAAACTATTCGGATTGAGGTTTCAGATATAAATGACAATGCCCCACGGTTTACTCAGTCTTTATACACAGCAAGAGTCATGGAGAATAATGTTATTGGCGTTTTTATATTTTCCATTACGGCCTTTGATCCGGATGTTGGACAGAACGCTCGACTTAAATACTCTGTCCTGGAGACACAAGTTGAGAATGCCTCGGTGTCCACTTACATCTCTATTAACTCGGAGACTGGGGACATATTCGCTCAGAGACACTTTGACTACGAGAAATTGAAAAACTTTCAGATCCAAGTGCACGTCATGGACTCTGGAAACCCAGCACTCGCCAGTAATGTCTCAGTGAATATTATTATCCTTGATCAGAATGACAATGTTCCAGTGATCGTGCACCCATTAGCCGAGTTTGGCTCAGCGGTAACAGAGACAATATCCAGGTTTGCAGAACCAGGCTATTTGGTTGCTAAGGTATCGGCCACTGACGCTGACGCCGGGCAGAACGCTCGCCTTTCTTATTCCATTTTTCAGGCTACCCAGCATAACCTTTTTACTATTTCACCAGACACTGGGGAAATTTGGATTATCCGGCGGGTTGAAAATAAAGATGCCTCTAAGCAAAGGTTGGTGATTGTGGTAAAAGACAATGGATCTCCATCACTTTCTGCCACAGTGACCATCATCTTAACTGTGGTAGGTGGAGACACCGAAACATTCTCCAGCGTCAGTGGATCGTCTGAAGATCCAGGGTTTACTGCTGATCTGAGTCTTTCCTTGGTCATAGCATTAGGCTTAATTTCAAGCATTTTTCTGGTGATTTTAATTATACTCGCTGTGAAGGTTCATCAAAACAGAAGTGCGTTGGGAGGTCAGCACTGTTCACTGGGAATCTGTTGCTGCTTTGAAACAAGACATTCTCTGAATGGAATGCAAAAGGCCAGTAGAAATCTTCAGATACCGCCCAACTATGTTGAGGTATTCGGGGGTGATCCACTTTCTCAGAGTTTCCGCTACGAATCATGTTCAACATTGCAGTCAACAAAAAGAGACTTCATAACGCCTCGCGCATGCATGTCGTCCACAGACAAAAACTATTTCCGCAATGAGGCTGTGAGGAAAGAAAACCCAGGAATGATTAATTCCGAAAACAACATCAATCATACAAATACCAAGGTGAGGCGCACTTAAAAGGTGAACAACATATTCACAAATTTCCTTAGGATGTACAGAACGTTTGGGAGAAACAAGGGTCTGTTTATTTGAATAGGATGGACGTAATTGCATGATGCACAATTTTCTGCAATATTTATATTTCCTGCCAGCATCTGTTTGTTACCGTTATGTCGAGGGTGTCTTGCAGGTTGTATTTGCATTGTTTTGTGATCATATTAAACTTATTGTCAAGCACAGGTTAAAGTTTGTTCGCTCATGTCGCCTGTTGGCGCTTTTTAAACTCTTGGATTTTATTTAAATCGAAGGGAAAGTTGATTTTGTTCCATGCGTTGTAAACCTTTAAATGTAACTAATTTAAGAGGAACGCTCTGCATTCATGAAACCGTGCAAGTATAGAACACTCTCATTGATAATAGTACAGAACACTTCCACATTGCTCCTGTAAATCACTTGTTTAATTTCTAGTGAGCATGGTCTCAGCGTCTTTGTTCTCAGCAACATCAGCATGACTCTCTGATTGTCGGACCATTACAAATTGATCAACTAGTCTCATTAGTGAAGACTGTCAATGGGCATTTGACAGCAGTCCAGCAGCGAGACTGTCCTGGTTTTCCATTGCAGTTTATCCACCGGCAATGAAAATTGGCTTGGTGCCAGAAGTCTGAGGCGATTTTCCCGCAATACAATTGGCCCTGGTCAATTTGGGATGATCCGACATTCTCGAATACCCTGATGCTGATTGGTTGGAAATACCACATTGAGGCTATAACAATTAGGACCTAATCAACTGTACAGTATCTGACTGAAATTCCGAATCTATTATTAAGGGAACTACCCTTAATGCTCAGAGTTCCTGTCAAGATACTGACATTTGTGCATTTAGAGTGTGTGCAACAAAGTCAACATTTCTCATCCATTTAAATTTACAAAGTTACAGGAGAAATTCCTGGCATATTCTTCTTGGATCCATTCTCGGATGCCAAAATTCCAGAGCATTTGTAAATCATATGATATATACGACATAGCCATGTAATTGATTCTCTCAGTGACGCACAGGTCTGTGAATACCTTGTCATATCAAAGAAACATGGTTACTTTCAGACTGATATTTAACAATGATGAAGATATTGCATTAACCTATGAAATGGTTGGCATGGTGGCACAGTGCTGTCTCACCCTGCCAGGCACCCAGGTTAGATTCCCGGCTTGGATCGCAGTCTGTGCAGAGTCCGCACGTTCTCCCTGTGTCTGCGTGGGTTTCCTCCAGGTGCTCAGATTTCCTCCCACAGTCCGTAAGCTATGCTGGTTAGGTGCATTGACCATGCTAAATTCTCTCTCAGTGTATGAACAGGCGCCAGAATGTGGTGACTTCATTGCAGTGTTAACAAAAACCTACTTGTGACACTGATGAATACATTTTAGAAATTAATTAATCTGATAGGCATAGGATCCGGTACCAACGGTAAGAAAAAATGGAATGATCATTCATGGACCAGCAAGAGGCTCTTAGCAATAAGAGGAAGCAACAGAACAATTTGAAAATTGAGAAGTACGTGGTAGTTAGTGGTTTCAAGCCTTGAAAACTTATTTTGCATCATAGTATATGTAGTATTGATCAAAACTATGTGTGCTGCCTTAGAAGTTGAAAGGTGACCATGATGATATTGGTCTCTGGAATTAGCTGTTTTCAAACTTCTTAAGAAATTACATGTTTGCTACACGATAGAGCAGAGATGAAGGAGGTCCTGTATATATGCTTTGAAGTTTGAGCTCCACGGATGGAGTTGACAATAACAAAATATTTCACTTGAGTGTAAGAATAGAGGGTGCTAAATATGCAAATCAGGAAATTCATGTCAGGTTCGAGATTAGAACTCTTCACATGATAGTGAGGTGTGTCCTGCAGAGCCTGGAGATTATTGTAGATCCTAAAGCACTTTATTAAGATGGCTGGCTGGATGCCTGGAAGAGAAGTGGCGGATTTTCGAATTTTCAGTGCAGTAGTGCACCGTGTTTAATTTTATAGGAGGTAGTAGCAAACTTACAAACTTCCTTAATTAACAGCTGCTTGGGAATGGACAGCTATAAGGGTATCATTATGCTTGGATAATACAAACATAGAAAATAGGAGCAGGTCATTCGGCCCTTTGAGGCTGCTCCACCATTCAACATCCTCTACAGGCGGCATGGTTGCACAGTGGTTAGGGCAGCAAGGTGGCACAGTGGATAGCACTGCTGCCTCTCAGCACCTGGATTCGATTGCTGGCTTGCATCACTTATGTGTGGAGTCTGCACATATCCCTGTGTCTCCATGGGTTTCCTCTGGGTGATCTGGTTTCCTCCCACAGTCCAAAAGTGTGTTGGTTAGCTGGATTGGCTATGATAAATTGTTCCTCAGTGTACACGAACAGGCGCCAGTGTGTGGCAACTAGGGGATTTTCACAGTAACTTCATTGCAATGTTAATGTAGGCCTATGTGTGACATTAAAAAATAGAAAATCTCGAAACCACATTCCTGTGCTTTCCCCGACCCGTTGATTCCTTGAAATTCTAGAAACCTATATTTTTCCTCCTTAAATATATTCAGTGACTTGGCCTCCACGGCCTTCTGTTGTAGAGAATTCCATAGGTTCACCACCCTCCGAGTTAAGAAGTTACTCTTCATCTCAGTCCTAAATGGTCTACCCCATATCTTAAAATTGTGGCGAGCACAGTGGCACAGGCACCAGCACGGTGGCACTGTAGATAGAACTGCTCCGTTACAAATCCAGAGACCTGGATTCAATTCTGCACTTGAGTGACTGTCTATGTGGTGTTTGCACATTTCCCCAACTGTGTGGGTTTCTTGGGTTTCCTCCCACAGTTGACAGATGTGCAGGTTATGTGGATTGGTCATGCTAAATTGTCCCTTAGTGTTCCAAAATGTGTGGTTTAGGGGGATGAGCGGTATAAATATGTGGAGTTACTGGAATAGGGCAGAGGGTTGAGAGTGGGTATGACTCTCTGTCAGAGATCAGTGCAGACTCGATGCGTCAAATGTCATCCTTCTGCAGATCCTGCTGGTTCCCGCAGATTGGAAAACAGCAGATGTGATGCCACTGTTTAAAAAAGGAGGTAAACAAAAGATGGGTAACTATTGGCCGGTTAGCTTAAATTCTGCAGTAGGGGAAATGCTTGAATCTATCATCAAGGAAGAAATAGCGAGACATCTGGATATAAATTGTCCCATTGGTAAGATGTAGCATGGGTTCATGAAGGGCAGGTCATGTTTGACTAATGTGGTGGAATTCTTTGAGAACGTTACATGCGCAATGGACAATGGGGAACCTGTGGACGTGGTGTATCTGGATTTCCAG
The DNA here is from genome assembly GCF_964213995.1 of Mustelus asterias. Taxonomy (NCBI): domain Eukaryota; kingdom Metazoa; phylum Chordata; class Chondrichthyes; order Carcharhiniformes; family Triakidae; genus Mustelus; species Mustelus asterias. The sequence goes on along the minus strand of NC_135816.1, from coordinate 7,640,734 downwards.
AAGGCATTTGACAAGGTGCCACACCAAAGATGACTGCATAAGATAAAGGTGCACGGTGTTCCTGGTAATGTATTCGCATGGATAGAGGATTGGTTAACTAACAGAAAGCAAAAAGTGGGGGTAAATGGGTGTTTTTCTGGTTGGCGATCAGTGACTAATGGTGTGCCTCAGGGATCAGTGTTGGGACTGCAACTGTTTACGATTTACATAGATGATTTGGAGTTGGGGACGAAGTGTAGTGTGTCAAAATTTGCAGATGACACTAAGATGAATGGCAGAGCAAAGTGTGCAGGGGACGCTGAAAGTCTGCAAAGGGATATAGATAGTCTAAGTGAGTGGGCGAGGGCCTGGCAGATGGAGTACAATGTTGGTAAATGTGAGGTCATCCATTTTGGTAGGAATAATAGCAAAATGGACTATTATTTAAATGGTAAAAAATTGCAGCATGCTGCTGTGCAGAGGGATCTGGGTGTCCCTGTGCAAGAATCTCAAGGAGTTGCTTTGCAGGTGCAGCAGGTAATTAAGAAGGCAAATGGAATTTTGTGCTTCACTGCCAGAGGGATGGAGTTTAAAAACAACGAGGTTATTTTGCAGCTGTATTGGGTGTTGGTGAGGCTACACCTGCAATACTGTGTACAGTTTTGGTCTCCTTACTTGAGAAAGAATATACTGGCAGTGGAGGGGGTGCAGAGAAGATTCACTAGGTTGATTCTGGAATTGAAAGGGTTGGCTTATGAGGAGAGACTGAGTAGACTGGGGCTACACTCAGTGGAATTCAGAAGAATGAGGGGAGATCTCATAGAAACACATAAGATTAAGAAGGGAATAGATAAGATAGAAGCAGGGAAGTTGTTTCCACTGGCGGGAGAAACTAGAACTAGGGGGCATGGCCTCAAAATAAGGGGGAGCAAATTTAGGACTGAGTTGAGGAGGAACATTTTCACACAAAGGGTTGTGAATCTGTGGAATTTCGTGCCCAGTGAAGCAGTTGAGGCTACCTCATTGAATGTTTTAAGACAAGGATAGACAAATGTTTGAACAGTAAAAGAAGTAAGGATTATGGTGAGTGGGCAAGCAAGTGGAGCTTCGTCCACAAAAAGATCAGCCATGATCTTATTGAATGGCGGAGCAGGCACAAGGGCCAGATGGCCTATTCCTGCTCCTAGTTCTTATGTTCTTATGCACTATATGATTGTTATGATTGTTCCAGGTCTCACAGGCAGAAGAAACATTAGCCATGCACACGTTCACCCTATCCGTGTCAAATTGCCATACGTTTTAATCTGATCCCCTCTCATCTTTCTAAATTGCAGTGAATACAAGCCTAGTTGGCCCAATGCTCTTCATACGACGATATTTCCCTCCCAGGAATCAGTCTGGTGAACCTTCACTGCACTCCCTCGATAGCCCGTAAGGAGACCAAACTGTACACACTACTCCAGCTAGTCTTACCAAGGTCCCGCAGAGCTGCAGTAAGAAATCCTTGCTCCTGTACTCAAGTCCTTTTGCCATAAAGGCCAGTATGCCGGCTCCATTCTTTAGTGTTTGCTGTTTGTAACTTGAACTATCAATAAAATTCAGTAAATGAGACCAACGAGTCATGTCGACAGCGGAGGTTCTCCTTTTCTCATTTCTTTTGTCTTCTGCTACAAACAATAGAATATTCGCTGTGATTCAGTCTCAGAGATATTTATGGCGTCAGAGGAATGTACAAAATATTGACAAAATCTTGAACCAATTTTGAATTGTACAACAATAAATCTAAATGCGCTGATTTCAGAAACTCCAGCTTTAAGAAATGCACGCTAATTTCATTGGATGAATTTCAATGTGTTTCTATTCACCAATCAGAAGCTGAGATTGTGATTGGGGATCCGGACTGCCCCCTTCACTACCCATCCACCATCACGCACGATCAGACGCAGTGTAACATTGGATAGCGAGCAGCTCGGCAGCATTTCTGCACGAATCCACTGGCAATTTTAGACAAAAAAGAGAAGATTTAAACGGAATAATTCGAGCGATTCCTAAAACAATCAGGTATTTGCTACATCGCAGCTGTTTCAGGTTTAAAATATGTAAACATTTAACTGTAAAAGGATAATTGATGGTACGGACACGTTCTGAAACAAGGGGAATGTGTTTCGCTGGAAATGAGATATAAAATATATTGGTTGCTAAAATGCCAATTATTTTATTGTGCATTCTCCTCGTGGAATCTAGTGTTTGGACAGATTCGTTACTCGATTCCTGAAGAACTGCAACTGGGCGCCTTTGTTGGGAATATCGCAGAGGATTTGGGTTTAGATATAAAGCAGCTCTCGGCTCGCAGTTTTGGGATTGTACCCGGGCCCAGGAAACAATATGTGGATATAAATTTGGACACTGGCGTTTTATTTGTGAAGGAGAAAATTGACAGGGAACAGATTTGCGGGCCTAGTTTGAGTTGTGTGATATCCTTGGATTGTTTGCTTGAAAATCCCTTAAAGCTGTACCAGGTTGCAGTGGAGATTCTCGATGTGAATGACAATGCTCCCAGTTTTCCAAAGAAACAAATCCGCCTGGAAATCCCAGAGATTTCCACACCGGGAACGCGCTTTCCCCTCGAGTCCGCGCACGATCCGGATATTGGAACAAACACCATACAAACCTATCAGCTCCTTCCCAACGATTATTACATTCTCGATGTTCAAATGCGCAATGGGGTTGAGAAAATGCCAGTATTGGTGCTGCAGAATTCCTTGGACAGAGAAACGGAATCCAGCCACATTTTAACGTTAATAGCCAAGGACGGCGGGGTCCCTGTGAGATCGGGCACCCTTCAGGTCTCAATCATTGTAAAGGATGCAAACGACAACGCCCCTGTTTTTCCCCAGTCAGTTTACAGAGTCACCCTATTGGAAAGTGCACCCACAGGAACCCGGGTAATTATATTAAATGCCACTGACATGGACGATGGATCCAATGGAGAGATAACGTACTCGCTCGGTAGCCACACTTCTGCTGCAGCTCGGGACATGTTTGATGTGGATTCTAAAACTGGTGAAATCAGATTGAAAGGCAAATTAGACTATGAAGAAAACAAGGCCTTTCAGATTAGCATACAAGCAACGGACAACGGTCAAAACGCAATACCGGAGCACTGTGATCTGTTTGTGGATATTATTGATGTGAATGATAACGCACCTGAGGTGACATTGACATCTTTGTCTCGCACAGTTTCAGAAGATGCTCCAGTTGGAACTGTAGTAGCTCTGTTCAGTGCAGCAGATAAAGATTCAGGGCAAAATGGGCAGCTACAATGTCAAATTTTAAAGAAACTCCCCTTTAAACTCGATTCTTCTTTGAAGAATTATTATGAATTACTTGTCCAACATCCACTGGATCGTGAAAATGCCTCCCAGTATGACGTCACTATAACATGCACGGATGCAGGAAATCCTCCTCTGACATCCAAAAAAACTATTCGTGTAGAGGTTTCAGATATAAATGACAATGCCCCACGGTTTCCCCAGTCTTCGTACACAGCAAGCGTCATGGAGAACAATATTATTGGCACTTCTATCGTTTCCATTTCAGCCTTAGATCCAGATGTTGGACAGAACGCTCGAATTAAATACTCTATCCTGGAGACACAAGTTGCGAATGCCTCCGTGTCCACTTACATCTCAATTGACACGGAGACTGGCGTCATATTCGCTCAGAGATCTTTTGACTTCGAAAAATTGAAAAACTTTCAGATCCAAGCTCGGGTCATGGACTCTGGAACCCCACCACTCGCCAGTAATGTCTCAGTGAATGTTATTATCCTTGATCAGAATGACAATGTTCCAGTGATCGTGCACCCCTTCGCCGAGTATGGCTCAACTGTAACAGAGACAATATCCAGGTTTGCAGAACCAGGCTACTTGGTTGCTAAGGTATCGGCCACTGATGCTGACGCCGGTCAGAACGCACGTCTTTCTTATTCCTTTTTTCAGGCTACCCAGCATAACCTTTTTACTATTTCACCAGACACTGGGGAAATTTGGACTATCCGTCGTATTGAGAAGAAAGACGCTTCTAAGCAAAGATTGGTAATTGTGGTAAAAGACAATGGAACACCAGCACTTTCTGCCACAATGACCATCATCTTAACTGTGGTAGGTGACACTGAAATATTCTCCAGCGTCAGTGTATCGTCTGAAGATCCAGGGTTCACTCCTGATCTGAGCTTTTCCTTGGTCATTGCATTAGGAGTAATTTCTGGCATTTTTCTCGTGATTTTAGTTATCCTCGTTGTGAAAGTTCATCAAAGCAGAAATGCTTTGGGTGGTCAGCCCTGTTCCCTGGGTGTTTGTTGCTGCTTTGAAACAAGACATTCTCTGAATGGAATTCAAAAGGCCAGTAGAAATCTTCAGATACCACCCAACTATGTTGAGGCATTCGGGGGTGATCCACTTTCTCAGAGTTTCCGCTATGAGTCATGTTCAACATTGCAGTCAACAAAGAGAGATATCTTAATCCCCAACACATGCAGATCATCAACAGACAAGAATTATCTGTGCAATGAGTCTGTGAGGAAAGAACACCCAGGAATGATTAATTCTGAAAACGATGTCAACCCTGCAAACACCAAGGTGAGGCGCAGTTACAAAGTGAATGACATCATCACAGATTTCCTTTGGAGATACAGAAATGTTTGAGGGCACAAGAGTATGTTTATTTAAATAGCATGGAAGTAATACCTTAACTCGGTCATGCAGTTTCCTACAATATTTCTATTTCCTGTCAGCATTCTTTTGTTACTGCTATGTCGAGGGTATCTTACAGATTGTACTTGCATTGTTTTGTTATAATATGTAACTCATTGTCAAGCCCAGGTTAACTTTTGTTCTGGGAATTCATGTCATCTGTTCGAGCTTTTTAAACCCCTTACTCTTTATTTAAATCGAAGGGAAATTTGACTTTGTCCCAGCTGCTGTAAACGTGTAAATGTAACTACTTTTGAGGAACTCTTTGCATTCACAGGACCGTGCAAGTACAGCATACTTTCATTGATACGAGTATCACAGTTCCACGTTGCTCCTGCAAAATATTGGCTTCATTTCTCGCCGTCATGGTCTCAGTGCATTACTTATTATTTACTAACATCAGCATATCCCTCTTTGAATGTCGAACCATTTCAAATTGATCAGTTAGTCCTATATCATTGTTAAGTTGATGTTTCAGTTGATGTTTGACAGCAGACCAAACATCTGCCAAACAGTCAAGCATCAAGGTTTTCAGTTGATGATTGGCAGCAGGCCAGAAGCGAGACTGCTCCTGCATTTTTATGGCAGATTGACTAGTTGAAATGAGAATTGGTTTGATGACAGGAGTCTGAAGCGATATTCCTCCAATGCCATGGAACCTTTTCAGTTTGTGATGAGCCGATACTCTAAAACATCCTGGTTGGAACTGCTAACCTGAGACTATAACAATTAGGATCTAATCAGTTTCTCAGTGCTTGGCTGAAATTCCTACTCTGTCTTCAAAGAAGCTATCCTTTAATTGCACGAATATGTGCATGTTCAGTGTTCCTAACAAGATGCTTACATTTGCTCATTTAAATGCAATGAAGCCAAAACTTGCATTGCATTTAAATTTATAAAGTTATGGGAGGCCAGTGACCAGTGCTGTGCCAGAGGCATCAGTGCTGGGTCCACTGTTGTTTCTCATTTATATAAACGATATGAATGAGAACACAGGAGGCATGGTTAGTAAATTGGTGGTGTAATGGACTGTGAAGAAAGTTATCTAAGACTTCAATGGAATCTCAATCAACTGGACCAGTGGGCTGAGGAATGGCAGATGGAATTTAATTCAGATAAATGCGAGGTGTTGTGTTTTGGTAAGACGAACCAGGGCAGGACAATCACCGTATATGGTAGGGCCCTGCGGATTGTTGTCAGAGAGACTTAGAAGTGCAGGTACATAATTCCTTGAAAGTGGCATCAGAGGTAGATAGAGTGGTGAAGAAGGCGATTGGTTCACTTGCCTTCATCAGTCAGAGCATTGAGTACAGGAGTTGGGACATTATGTTACAGCTGTACAAGACGCTGGTAAGGTTACATCTGGAGTACTGTGTACATTTTTGGTCGCTCTGCTATAGGAAGAATGTTGTTAAACTGGAAAGGACGCAAAAAAGATTTACAAGGATGTTATCGAGACTGGAATGTTTGAATTATCAGGAGAGATTGGATATGCTGAGATTTCTTTCCCTGGACTGTAGGAGGATGAGGGGTGACCTTATAGAGGTTTGTAAAATCATTGATAACGTGAAAAGCCAAGGTCTTCTCCCCAGGATAGGGGAGTCCAAAACTAGAGGGTATAGGTTTAAAGCGAGAGTAGAAAATTAAAAAGGCACCTGAGGGGTCACATTTTCACACAAAGTGGTTTGCATCCATGGAATGAAGTTCCAGAGGAGATGGGAGATGTGGGTACAATTCCAACAACAAAAGACTTTTGAAAAGGTACATGGATAGGAATAGTTTGGAGGGATATGGGCCAAACACAGGCAAATGGGACTAGTCCCCTGGTTGGCATGGACGAGTTGGGCAGGGTAGCTTGTTTCCGTGCTGTGTATCTCTATAAATGTATCACTCCACACCTTCCTGGCATATTTTTCATAGATCCTTTCTCGGATGCCAACATTTCAGGATGTTTGTAAATTATATCATTTACACAAAGTAGCCATGTAATTCCTTCTCTCAGTGATGCCTAGGTCCATGAATACCTTGTCATTTCAAAGAAGCATGGTGAATTTTAGACTGGCATTTAGAAATGATAGAAATATTGCATTAAGCTATGGATATATTTAATGTGAACCAAATTAAGCTGATCTGTATAGAACCCAGTACCAATAGTTAGAACAAAATGCAATGATCACATATCAACCAATGAGAGGATCTTAGCAATGAGAAAGAGGGAGTAATGGTGCCAATTGAAAATTGAAAAGTACTTGGAAGTTAGTGGTTTCGAGTCTTGAAAACTTATTTTGCAAATTTATTGTATGTCCAGTTCTGGTGTACGGTCTGCAGTTTTGATCAAAAATATTTGTCCTGCCTTAGAAATGGAAAGGTGACCATGATGAAATTTGTCCCTGGATTAGCTGTTTTCAAATTTCTAATGAATAATATGTACGCTACGCGTTAGAACAAATCATAGAATCATAGAGTCCCTACAGTGAAGGAGGAGGCCATTCGGCCCATCGAGTCCGCATCAACCACAATCCCACACAGGCCTTGTAACCCTGCTAATCCCCCTGACATTAGGGTCAATTTAGCGTGGCCAATCAACCTAACCAGCAGATCTTTGGACTGTGGGAGGAAACCCATGCAAACACGGGGAGAATGTGCAAATTCCACACAGACAGTGACCCGTGGCCGGATTGAACCCGGGTCCCTGGCGCTGTGAAGCAGCAGTGCAAACCACTGTGCCACCGTGTCACCCTCAACATGAAAGAGTTCGTGTATGTATCCTTTTAGAGTGTTGAGCACCCAGATGAAATTGACAACAACAAAATATTGAACTTGAGTGTAAGAATAGAGGGTGCTGAATATACAGTTCTGGATATTCATGCAAAGTTCGAGATAAGAAAACTTATGCACAGAATATCGGGGCTTGTGCTGCAGCATACACAGATTATTTCAGATCCAAAACCAATCGATTAAGATGACTTGGTGGATGCCTGGAAGAAATCAGAGGATTTTGTAATTGTCAGTGCAGTAATGCCCAGTATTTAATTGTATTGGAGAGCAAGGAAATATATTACAGACTTCCTTTGGTGATAATTAGCAGCTCCTAGGGAATGGAAGCCCATAACGGAATCATCATACTTCGATAGCGAGATAGAAAATAGGACCATGACTGATCAATTATCTCAACAGCATATTCCCGTCATTTCTTCATGCCCCTTGATGCCTTGGGATTCTAGAAATCTACCTTTTTCCTCCTTAAGTATATTCAGCGAATTGGCACCCATAGCAATCACAGAATCACAGAATCCCTACAGTGCAGAAAGAGGCCATTCGGCCCATCGAGTCTGCACCAACCACAATCCCACCCAGGCCCTACCCCCATATCCCTACATATTTTACCCGCTAATCCCTCTAACCTACGCATCTCAGGACACTAAGGGGCAATTTTAGCATGGCCAATCAACCTAACCCGCACATTGTTGGACTGTGGGTGGAAACCGGAGCACCCGGAGAAAACCCTGCAGACACGAGGAGAATGTGCAAACTCCACACAGACAGGGACCCGAGCCGGGGTCAAAAACAGGGCCCTGGAGCTGTGAAGCAGCAGTGCAAACCACTGTGCTACCATGCCGCCCTGTGGAAGAGCCTTCGGTGGAAGAGAATTCCACAGTTTCGCCACCCTCTGAGTGAAAACGTTTCATTTATCTCAATCCTAAATGGCCTACTCCATATCTTGAGATTGTGGTCCCTTGGTCTAGATTCCCCCATTCTCCCACACCCTCCCACCCCCCTCCCCCCTCCCAAACCCGGACAGAAGAAATATCTCCCATGCATCCATTCTTCCTATCACTGTAAGATTGTAATACGCTTCAATTAGGTCCGTTCTCATACTTCTGAATTGCAATGAATACGGGCCTAGTCGACCCAATCTCTTCTCGTATGATGATACCTCCTTCCCAGTAATCTGTCTAGTGAACACTTACTGCTTTCCGTCGATGGCACGTATATTATTTCTTAGTTAAGAAGATCAAAACTGCACGCCATGAAGCAGGTGTCGTCTCGCCAAAACCCCATACAGCTGCAATAAGAAAACCTTTCGCCTGTACTCAAGTCCGCCTGCAATGAAGACCAACATGACGGTTCCTTTCTCAACTTTTATAATTCGATCTATAAATAAAATTCAATTCGCGAGAACAATGGCCCATGTGACACTGAAGGTTCATTTTTCTTATGTTCTTCCGTCATATATTCTATAAACATTACTGTGAAGATATTTGTTGTAATGCAGTTCCAGAGATATTTTTAATAACGCAGTGATATCTACAGTATTGACAGAAAATCTTCATTCAATTTTTAATTGTGCAACAATAAATCTAAATATCTGCACCAATTTCAGACCTTTCCGCTTTAAGAAATGAACGGTGGTGTCATTGGTTGAATGTCAATGTGTTTCTGTTCACCAATCAGAAGCTGAGATTGTGATTGGGGATCCGGACTGCCCCCTTCGCTACCCATCCACCGTGACGATCAGACGCAGTGTAACATTGGATAGCGAGCAGCTCGGCAGCATTTGTGCACGAATCCACTGGCAATTTTAGACAAAAAAGAGATATTTTAAATGAAATAATTCGAGCGATCCCTAGAACAATCAGGTATTTGCTAAATCGCCGTTGTTCCAGATTTAAAATATATTGTTATAACTGTAAAAAGGATAATTGATGGTCCGGACACGTTCTGAAACAAGGGGAATGTGTTTCGCTGGAAATGAGATATAAAATATATTGGTTGCTAAAATGCCAATTATTTTATTGTGTATTCTCCTCGTGGAATCTAGTGTTTGGACAGATTCGTTACTCGATTCCTGAAGAACTGCAACTGGGCGCCTTTGTTGGGAATATCGCAGATGATTTGGGTTTAGATATAAAGCAGCTCTCGGCTCGCAGTTTTCGGATTGTACCCGGGCCCAGGAAACAATATGTGGATATAAATTTGGACACTGGCGTTGTATTTGTGAAGGAGAAAATTGACAGGGAACAGATTTGCGGGCCTAGTTTGAGTTGTGTAATATCGTTGGACTGTTTGCTTGAAAATCCCTTAAAGCTGTACCAGGTTGCAGTGGAGATTCTCGATGTGAATGACAATGCTCCCAGTTTCGCAAAGAAACAATTCCGCCTGGAAATGTCAGAGTTTTCAACGCCGGGAACGCGCTTTCCCCTCGAGTCCGCGCACGATCCGGACATTGGAACAAACTCCTTACAAACCTATCAGCTCCTCCCGAACGATCATTTCATTCTCGATGTACAAATGCACAATGGGGATGAAAAATTGCCAGTATTGGTGCTGCAGAGTTCCTTGGACAGAGAAACGGAATCCAGCCACATGTTAACGTTAATAGCCAAGGACGGCGGGATCCCTGTGAGATCCGGCACGGTTGAGGTCTCAGTCATAGTGAACGATGCAAACGACAACGCCCCTGTTTTTTCCCAGTCAGTTTACAGAGTCACCCTATTGGAAACAGCACCTACAGGAACGCGGGTAATCATGTTAAATGCCACTGACCTGGACGATGGTTCTAATGGAGAGATAACGTACTCGCTCAGTAGCCATACTTCTGCTGGAGCTCGGGAAATGTTTGATGTGAATTCTAAAACTGGTGAGATCAGATTGAAAGGCAAATTGGACTATGAAGAGAACAAGGCCTTTCAGATTAGTATACAAGCAATGGACATAGGTGCAATGTCCGGGCACTGTGATGTTTTGGTGGACATTATTGATGTGAATGACAATGCGCCTGAGGTCACATTGACGTCTTTGTCCAGCACAGTTTCAGAAGATGCTCCAGTTGGAACTGTGGTCGCTGTGTTCAGTGCAGCAGATAAAGATTCGGGACGAAATGGGCAGGTACAATGTCAAATTTCAAACCAACTCCCCTTTAAAATCGATTCTTCTTTGAAAAATTATTATGAATTACTTGTTCAACATCCACTGGATCGTGAAAATGCCTCCCAGTATGACGTCACTATAACATGTACGGATGCAGGGAATCCTCCTCTGACATCCAAAAAAACCATTCGGATCGAGGTTTCAGATATAAATGACAATGCCCCACGGTTTACCCAGTCTTTATACACAGCAGGCGTCATGGAGAACAATGTTATTGGTGCTTCCATATTTTCCATTACGGCCTTAGATCCAGATGTTGGACAGAACGCTCGACTTAAATACTCTATCCTGGAGACACAAGTTGAGAATGCCTCGGTGTCCACTTACATCTCAATTGACACGGAGACTGGGACCATATTCGCTCATAGATCTTTTGACTTCGAAAAATTGAAAAACTTTCGGATCAAAGCACGGGTCATGGACTCTGGAACCCCACCACTCGCCAGTAATGTCTCAGTGAATGTTATTATCCTTGATCAGAATGACAATGTTCCAGTGATCGTACACCCATTAGCCGAGTATGGCTCAACGGTAGCAGAGACAATATCAAGGTTTGCGGAACCAGGCTACTTGGTTGCGAAAGTATCAGCCACTGATGCTGACGCTGGTCAGAACGCTCATCTTTCTTATTCCTTTTTTCAGGCTACCCAGCATAACCTTTTCACTATTTCACCAGACACTGGGGAAATTTGGACTATCCGGCGGATTGAAAATAAAGACGCTTCTAAGCAAAGGTTGGTGATTGTGGTAAAAGACAATGGAACACCATCACTTTCTGCCACAGTGACCATCATCTTAACTGTGGTAGGTGGAGACAGTGAAACATTCTCCAGCGTCAGTGGATCGTCTGAAGATCCAGGTTTTACTCCTGATTTGAGTCTTTCCTTGGTCATAGCATTAGGAGTAATTTCTGGCATTTTTCTCGTAATTTTAATTATCCTCGCTGTGAAGGTTCATCAAAGCAGAAATGTTTTGGGAGGTCAGCCCTGTTCCCTGGGTGTTTGTTGCTGTTTTGAAACAAGACATTCTCTGAATGGAATTCAAAAGGCCAGTAGAAATCTTCAGATACCACCCAACTACGTTGAGGTATTCGGGGGTGATCCACTTTCTCAGAGTTTCCGCTATGAATCATGTTCAACGTTGCAGTCAACAAAGAGAGGTATCTTAACTCCCAACACATGCAGATCTTCAACAGACAAGAATTACCTGCGCAATGAGTCTGTGCAGAAAGAACACCTGGGAATTATTAATTCTGAAAACTATATCAACCCTGCAAACACCGAGGTGAGGTGCAGTTACAAAGCGAATGACATCATCACAGATTTCCTTTGGATGTACAGAAAGGTTTGGGGGCACAAGAGTATGTTTATTTAAATAGCATGGAAGTGATATCTTAACTAGGTTATGCAGTTTCCTACAATATTTCCATTTCCTGTCAGCATCCCTTTGTTGCTGCCATGTCGAGGGTATCTTGCAGGTTATACTTGCATTGTTTTGCTATTACATGTAACTTATTGTCAAACCCAGGTTAACTTTTGTTCTCTGAATTCATGTCATCCGTTCGAGCTTTTTAAACCCTTTGCTATTTATTTAAATCAAAGGGAAATTTGACTTTGTCCCAGACGCTGTAAACCTGTAAATGTAACTATTTTTGAGGAACCCTTTGCATTTGCAGGACCGTGCAAGTACAGCACACTTTCATTGATACGAGTATCACAGTTCCACATTGCTCCTGCAAAATATTTGCTTCATTTCTAGTCGTTATGGTCTCAGTGCATTACTTATCATTTACTAACATCAACATGTCCTTCTTTGAATGTCGGACCATTCCAAATTGATCAGTTAGTCCTATAGCATTGTTGAGGATGGCTTTCAGTCGACGTTTGACAGCAGACCAGAAGCGAGACTGCTCCTGCATTTTTATGGCAGATTGACTAGTTGAAATGAGAATTGGTTTGATGACAGAAGTCTGAAGTGATATTCCTCCAATACCATAGAATCTTATTAGTTTGTGATGAGCTGATACTCTAAAACACCCTGATGTTAATTAGTTAGAACTACTACCCTGAGACTATAACAATTAGGATCTAATCGGTTTCTCAGTGCTTGGCTGAAATTCCTACTATGTTGTCTAGGAAGCTATCCTTTAATTGCACAGATATATGCATGTTCAGTGTTCCTAACAAGATGCTTACATTTGCACGTTTAGAGTGTATGCAATGAAGTCAAAACTTCCATTGCATTTAAATTTACAAAGTTAAAGGAGGCCTATGACCAGTGCTGTGCCGCAAGGATCAGTGCTGGGTCTACTGTTGTTTGTCATTTATACAAACGATATGAATGAGAATACAGGATGAATGGTTAGTAAATTGGTGGTGTAGTGAACTGTGAAGAAAGTTATCTAAGACTTAAGTGGAATCTTAATCAACTGGACCAGTGGGGTGAGGAATGGCAGATGGAGTTTAATTCAGATAAATGCGAGGTGTTGTATTTTGGTAAGACAAACCAGGGCAGGACTTTCACAGTAAATATTAGAGCCCTGCGGATTGTTGTCAGAGAGACCTAGAAGTGCAGATACATATTTCCTGGAAAGTAGCGTCAGAGGTAGAATGGATGCTGAAGAGGGTGTTTGGCACACTTGCCTTCATCAGTCAGAGCATTGAGTACAGGAGCTGGGACATTATGTTACAACTGTACAAGAGGTTGGTAAGGTTACATCTGGAGTACTGTGTACATTTCTGGTCGCTCTACTACAGGAAGGGCGTTGTTGAACTGGAAAGGATGCAAAAAAAGCTTTGCAAGGATGTTACCCGGACTGGAATGTTTGAAATATAGGGAGAGATTGAAAAGGCTGGGACCTTTTTCCCTGGAGTGTAGGAGGAGGAGGGGTGACCTTTTTGGAGGCTTGTAAAATCATAGATAATGTGAATAGCCAAGGTCTTCTCCCCAGGGTAGGGGAGTCCAAAACTAGAGGGTGTAGGTTTAAAGTGAGAGGAGAAAATTAAAAAGGGACCTGAGGGGTCACATTTTGACACAAACTGGTTTGCATATCTGGAATGAACAGCCAGACGAGTTGGTCGATGTGGGCACAAATACAACATTTAAAAGACTTTTGGACAAATACATGGATAGGAATTGTTTGGAGGGATATGGGTCAAACACAGGCAAATGGGACTGGTTCCCTGATTGGCATAGACGAGTTGAGCTGACAGGGTTGTTTCCGTGCTGTGTATCTCTATAAATCTATCACTCTATACCTTCCTGGCATATTCTTCACAGATCCTTTCTCGGATGCCAACTTTTCAGGATGTTTGTGAATTATATCATTTACACAAAGTAGCCATGCAATTCCTTCTCTCAGTGATGCCTAGGTCCATGAATACCTTGTCATATCAAAGAAACATGGTGAATTTTAGACTGGCATTTAGAAATATTGCATTAAGCTATGAATATATTTAATGTAACCAAATTAAGTTGATGTGTATAGGACCTGGTACCAATAGTAAGAAAAAAATGCAATGATCACATATCAATCAATGAGAGGATTTTAGCAACGAGAAAGAGGGAGTAATGGTGCCAATTGAAAATTGAAAAGTACTTGGAAGTTTGTGGTTTCGAGTCTTGAAAACTTATTTTGCAAATTTATTGTATGTCCAGTTCTGGTGTACGGTCTGCAGTTTTGATCAAAAATATTTGTCCTGCCTTAGAACTTGAAAGGTGACCATGATGATATATTGTCTCTGGATTAGCTGTTTTCAAATATCTTAATGAATTACATGTATGCTACGCATTAGAACAAATCATAGAATCATCGAATCCCTACAGTACAGGAGGAGGCCATTCGGCCCATCGAGTCTGCACCAACCACAATCCCACACAGGCCTTGTAACCCTGCTAATCCCCCTGATATTAGGGTCAATTGAGCATGGCCAATCAACCTAACCAGCAGATCTTTGGACTGTGGGAGGAAACCCATGCAAACACGGGGAGAATGTACAAACTCCACACAGAGAGTGACCCGAGGCTGGAATTAAACCCGGGTCCCTGGCGCTGTGAAGCAGCAGTGCAAACCACTGTGCCACCGTGCCACCCTCAAAATAAAAGAGTTTCTGTATGTATCCTTTTAAAGTGTTGAGCACTCGGATGAAATTGGCAACAACAAAATATTGAACTTGAGTATGAATAGAGGGCGCTGAATATACAGTTCTGGATATTCATGTAAGGTTCGAGATAAGAAAACTTATTCATAGAATATTGGGGTTTGTGCTGCAGAGTACAGAGATTATTTCAGATCCAAAACGAGTCTATTAAGATGACTTGGTGGATGACTGGAAGAGAAGCAGAGGGTATTGGAATTGTCAGTGCAGTAATGCCCAGTGTCTAATTGTATCGGAGAACAAGGAAGTACATTGCAGACTTCCTTTGGTGATAATTAGCAGCTGCTTGAGAATGGAAACCCATAACGGAATCATCATACTTGGATAATCGAAAGATAGAAAACAGGATCATGTCTGATCAATGATCTCAACACCATATTCCCATCATCTCGCCATGCCCCTTGATGCCTTTGGATTCTAGAAATTATATTTTTCCTTCTTAAATATATTCAGCGACTTGGCATCCATTGCCTTGTGTGGAAGAGAATTCCACAGTTTCGTCACCCTCTGAGTGAAAACGTTTCTTCTCATCTCCATCCTAAATGGCCTACTCCATATCTTGAGATTGTGGTCCCTTGGTCTAGATTCCCCCATCCCCCCACACCCTCCCCCACTCCCCCCTCCCAAACCTGGACAAGAGAAATATCTCCCATACATCCATTCTTCCTATCACTGTAAGATTCTAATACGCTTCAATTAGGTCCGCACTCTTACTTCTGAATTTCAATGAATACAGGCCGATTCGACCCAATCTCTTCTCGTACGACGATACCTCCTTCCCAAGATTCTGTCTAGTGAACACCTACTGCTCTCCCTCGATGGCACGTATGTTATTTCTTAGTTAAGAAGATCAAAACTGCACGCCATGAAGCAGGTGTAGTCTCGCCAAAACCCCATACAGCTCCAATCAGAAAACCTTTCGCCTGTACTCAAGTCCGCCTGTAATGAAGACCAACATGACGGTTCCTTTCTCAACTTTTATAAATCGAACTATAAATAAAATTCAATTAGCGAGTCCAATCACCCTGAAGGTTCATTTCTCTTGTGTTCTTCCGTCATATATTCTGTCAACATTACTGTTAAGATATTTGTTGTAATGCAGTTCCAGAGATATTTTTGACAACGCAGTGATATCTACAGTATTGACAGAAAATCTTCATTCAATTTTTAATTGTACAACAATAAATCTAAATATCTGCACCGATTTCAGACCTTTCCGCTTTAAGAAATGAACGGTGGTGTCATTGGTTGAATTTCCCAATGTGTTTCTGTTCACCAATCAGAAGCTGAAATGTGATTGGGGATCCGGACTGCCCCCTTCACTACCCATCCACCATCACGCACGATCAGACGCAGTGTAACATTGGATAGCGAGCAGCTCGGCAGCATTTGTGCACGAATCCACAAAACAAATAGAGGATTTTACTGATATAACTCGAGCGTATCCAAAAACAATCAGGTATTTGCTACATCGCAGTTGTTCCAGATTTAAAATATATTGATATTACTGTAAAAAGGATAATTGATGGTCCGGACACGCTCTGAAACAAGGGGAATGTGCTTCGCTGGAAATGAGATATAAAATATATTGGTTGCTAAAATGCCAATTATTTTATTGTGTATTCTCCTCGTGGGATCCAGTGTTTGGACAGATTCGTTACTCGATTCCTGAAGAACTGCAACTGGGCGCCTTTGTTGGGAATATCGCAGATGATTTGGGTTTTGATATAAAGCAGCTCTCGGCTCGCAGTTTTCGGATTGCACCCGGGCCCAGGAAACAATATGTGGATATAAATTTGGACACTGGCATTTTATTTGTGAAGGAGAAAATTGACAGAGAACAGATTTGCGGGCCTAGTTTGAGTTGTGTAATATCCTTGGACTGTTTGCTTGAAAATCCCTTAAAGCTGTACCAGGTTGCAGTGGAGATTCTCGATGTGAATGACAATGCTCCCAGTTTCGCAAAGAAACAATTCCGCCTGGAAATGTCAGAGTTTTCAACACCGGGAACGCGCTTTCCCCTCGAGTCCGCGCACGATCCGGACATTGGAACGAACTCCTTACAAACCTATCAGCTCCTCCCAAACGATCATTACATTCTCGATGTGCAAGTGCGCAATGGGGTTGAAAAATTGCCAGTATTGGTGTTACAGAGTTCCTTGGACAGAGAAACGGAATCCAGCCACATGTTAACGTTAATAGCCAAGGACGGCGGGATCCCTGTGAGATCCGGCACGGTTCAGGTCTCAGTCATAGTGAACGATGCAAACGACAACGCCCCTGTTTTTCCCCAGTCAATTTACAGAGTCATGCTATCGGAAACAGCACCCATAGGAACGCGGGTAATTATATTAAATGCCACTGATTTGGACGATGGCCCGAATGGAGAAATAACGTACTCGCTCAGCAGCCACTCTTCTGCTGCAGCTCGAGAAATGTTTCAAGTAGCCAAAGCTGGTGAGATCAGATTGAAAGGAAAATTGGACTATGAACAGAACAAGGTCTTTCAGATTAGTATACAAGCAATGGACAAGGGTCCATACCCAATGTCCGGGCACTGTGTTATTTTGGTGGAGGTTATTGATGTGAATGATAACGCGCCTGAGGTGACGGTGAGGACTTTGTCCAGCACAGTTTCAGAAGATGCTCCAGCTGGAACTGTAGTCGCTTTGTTCAGTGCAGCAGATAAAGATTCGGGGCGAAATGGGCAGATACAATGTCAAATTTCAAATCAACTCCCCTTTAAACTCGATTCTTCTTTGAAGAATTATTATGAATTACTTGTTCAACATCCACTGGATCGTGAAAATGCCTCCCAGTATGACGTCACTGTAACATGTACGGATGCAGGAAATCCTCCCCTGACATCCAAAAAAAACATTCGGGTGGAGGTTTCAGATATAAATGACAATGCCCCACGGTTTACCCAGTCTTTATACACAGCAAGCGTCATGGAGAACAATGTTATTGGCGCTTCTGTATTTTCCATTTCAGCCTTTGATCCAGATGTTGGTCAGAACGCTCAACTTAAATACTCTGTCCTGGAGACACAAGTTGAGAATGCCTCGGTGTCCACTTACATCTCTATTAACTCGGAGACTGGGGTCATTATCGCTCAGAGAACTTTTGACTACGAGAAATTGAAAACCTTTCAGTTCCAAGCTCGTGTCATGGACTCTGGAGCCCCACCACTCACCAGTAATGTCTTCGTGAATGTTATTATCCTTGATCAAAATGACAATGTTCCAGTGATCGAGCACCCAATAGCCGAGTATGGCTCAACGGTAACAGAGACAATATCCAGGTTTGCAGAACCAGGCTACTTGGTTGCTAAGGTATCGGCCACTGATGCTGATGCGGGTCAGAACGCTCATCTTTCTTATTCCATTGTTCAAGCTACCCAGCATAACCTTTTTACTATTTCACCAGACACTGGGGAAATTTGGACTATCCGTCGTATTGAGAATAAAGATGCCTCGAAGCAAAGATTGGTGATTGTGGTAAAAGACAATGGAACACCATCACTTTCTGCCGCAGTGACCATCATCTTAACTGTGGTAGGTGGAGACAGTGAAACATTCTCCAGCGTCAGTGGATCGTCTGAAGATCCAGGTTTTACTCCTGAAGTGAGTCTTTCATTGGTCATAGCATTGGGAGTAATTTCTGGCATTTTTCTCGTGATTTTAATTATCCTCGCTGTGAAGGTTCATAAAAGCAGCAATGCTTTGGGTGGTCAGCCCTGTTCCCTGGGTGTTTGTTGCTGCTTTGAAACAAGACATTCTCTGAATGGAATTCAAAAGGCCAGTAGAAATCTTCAGATACCACCCAACTATGTTGAGGTATTCGGGGGTGATCCACTTTCTCAGAGTTTCCGCTATGAGTCATGTTCAACATTGCAGTCAACAAAGAGAGACTTCATATCCCCCAGGTCATCTACAGACAAGAATTATGTCCGAAGTGAGCCTATTGGTAAAGAACACCCAGGGTTATTGAATTGTGAAAAATACAGCAACTCTGTGCAAAATGAGGTGAGCTGCTTCGAGAAAGAGAACACATTACACACTGATGCATTTGGATGTTATGACAAAAGCAGGAAAATCCAGCACTTGTAAATGATGAAATGAGAGTGTTTTCTTTAAATATTTAATTCACTTTTTGTGGTGATATATCCATTTCCAATTAACATCCCGTGTCCGGTGTTCCTACCTGACAGGATGTGTTTAATAGTGCTTTCTCATTATATGTAATTCCTATGCATTGTCACATCGAGTTGATCCAAAGTTCTCTTGTCTGTATAATTACCTGGGTATTTTCTAAGCAGATATAATTTTATTTATATGTTTAGCAGGTTTAGAGACTACCTATATTCACTAAAACTTACATTTTAACTCGCCAGGAACTCTCAATTTGCATGTAACGATGGCAGCAGAATTGGGGTGCCAGCGTAAAAAAGTTCCATATTAGCTTCATCTGGTATGCATCCAATACAAAGAGGTCTGATGTTTGCTGAGCCTCTAACTGGCATTCCTCTCTCTGCCACCATTTATTCTGAAAATAGTAAATCAATTGGTCATCTTTATCGTTTTGGGACTCTCCTATAAATAGAAATGTTATTTTCTGTCCACATAAATGCAGTTGTTGAGCACCGAAGTAATTCCTGGAAAATGCAGTACTTTAAGAGTCTTGTTCATAACTTGACACAAATGCAGGTCCTTGCGATTATAACACATCGCACTGTGAGTGATAACGAGAACTGTTCGCGAGGTTCCATGTGTGTTTACAAGCTGTGTACATTATAAATTCTGCCTGGCTGATTTCTCCCCACTATCCCTTCACCTGCACCCCTACCCGCTCCGACAACATACCCACTGCCAACCACAATCCATCTTGTTCTCGGATCAGTCGCTGAAATCATATTTCTCAATCTTTTCTTTTCTCCAAACCATCCTATTTTTGAGTCATAACTTGGTGCCGTTGTGAGTCAGTAGATTATATATATTTTATGTTGCCAAGTGTAAGGTTAAATTCAAATAGATGTATTTCATGGATAAACAAAATGAAGAAACATAGCAAATTGTAAGTTTCGGTGATAAATAGTGTACAAAGAAAGCAGTTTTGCTGGGCGGGAAGTAAATACCCCCCGTATATTCACTATAGAACATTTCTCCATGAACATTTCAGCACAGGGAGCTAAAATCATGAAGGAAAAAATAATCATATTTTTAGTTGCACAACTTTAACAAAATGGCTTGTCAAGACATTCTAGCTTTAAGAAGCGATGCGTACAATGATTGGTTGAACGTGAGAGCACACTGCTAACCAATCAGAATTTGAAATGTGACTGGAGATCTTGACTGCCCCCTTGCCTGCTCACCGACCATCACACTCAATCAGAGACAGTGTAAAGCCGAATGGCGAACTGCGTCGCACATATGAGGTCTTTGCGGCTCCTGAGGATTTTCAGAAAATTAGGACTGTTTATCGGGAATAATCTCAGTGAGGCGAAAATCATGGATACATTTTAGACATTGCAGCTCCCCTTCTCCAAGAAAATGATGTATAAGGGCCTCGACTTTAAGGATTGAATGAACGGCGCTGCACAGCGCTGAAGCAATTGGAACGCTTTGTGCTGGCGATGGGATATTATCAAATATATTGGTGGCTAAATTGGCAAATGGTGTATTGTGTGCCCGTTTTCTGGGCTGTGGTTTCTGCACAGATCCGCTATTCGATTCCTGAGGAACTGCAAACAGGCGCCTTTGTTGGAAATATTGCAGAAGACCTGGGATTACGGACAGAACAGCTCTCTGCTCGGAATTTTCGGGTCGTGCCTGGTCCCCGGAAGCAGTATTTGGAGGTAAATTTAGACAATGGGATTTTGTTTGTGAAAGAAAATATTGACAGGGAGCAGCTCTGTGGCTCGGTGCTCGTATGCATGTTATTTCTGGAGGCCGTGATCGAAAACCCATTGACCGTGTATCACGTCGAAGTGGAGGTCCTCGATGTAAACGACAATGCTCCCAGTTTCCCAAACAGCCAGTTTCGCCTGAAAATCTCTGAGCTTGCTGCACCGGGAGCGCGCTTCGCCTTGGAGTACGCGCACGATCCGGACGTTGGAACCAACTCCCTACAAAGCTACCAGCTAGTGGCTAACGAATATTTCACACTAAGTATTGATTCGCGCGGTGGGGACGGAAAGTTGCCAGTATTAGTGCTGGAACGGCCCTTGGATCGAGAAAAGCAATCGACCCACAGGTTAGAGCTGATTGCCAACGACGGTGGGGTTCCTCCAAAGTCAGGTACTGCTGAAATTATAATTATAGTGCAGGATGAGAACGACAACGCACCGGTATTTGCAAACTCAGTTTATAGAATTAATCTGTTAGAAAACTCGCCTAAAGGAACATTGCTTATCAAACAAAATGCCACTGATTTAGATGATGGTCGCAATGGAGAGATATTGTACTCCTTCAGCAGTCATACCTCAGTTCGAGTCCGTGAACTGTTCAGTGTGGATTCCAAATCTGGTGAAGTCAGAGTTAAAGGAATGTTGGATTATGAAGTAGACACTGGATTTGAGATTAATGTGCAGGCTTTGGACCAGGGGATTAATCCAAATCCCGGATACTGTCACATTTTAGTTAACATTATCGATGTCAATGATAACGCACCTGAGGTGACGCTAACGTCTGTATTCAGCCCTGTCAGTGAAATCTCCCAAACCGGGACGGTGGTTGCTCTGATCAGCGTCTCGGACAAAGATTCCGGAGAGAATGGGCAGGTAGTCTGCGAAATCGCGAGTGATCTGCCTTTCAGATTAGATTCCTCATTAAGAAACTATTACAGACTGCTGACTCGGCAGCTGCTGGATCGAGAAAATAACTCAAAGTTTGACCTTTCCATTATCTGCAGTGATTCGGGTTCCCCTCCTCTGTCATCCAGGAAAACTATCCGCGTGGAAATCTCGGACATAAATGACAACGCGCCACGTTTTACGCAGACACCCTATACAGCCTATGTGTTGGAGAACAACGTTATTGGAACTTCAGTCTTCGCAGTGACGGCTCTAGATTCGGATTTCAATCAGAATGCCCGCTTATTCTACACTATTCTCGAGAACCAGGTTCAGAGCGAGACGGTGTCCAGTTACGTCAATATCAATTCCAAAAATGGGGTCATATCTTCTCAGAGAGCTTTTGATTACGAGCAACTGAAAAACTTTCAGATCCAAGTGCAGGTAAGGGACTCTGGAGTCCCGCCATTGGCGAGCAATACTTCGGTGGATGTCATTATCCTTGATCAAAATGATAATGCCCCGGTGATCATCCATCCTTTCATGGAGTACGGCTCAACAGCGTTGGAGACAGTGTCAAGGTTGGCAGAGCCAGGCTACCTGGTCACTAAGGTAACGGCCACTGATGCTGACTCTGGCCAGAATGCCCGACTATTTTACCAGATACTCCAGGCCACTGACCCTGGACTTTTCACCATTTCATCTGATACAGGAGAAATCTGGACAATTCGAGGCTTCGTGAGTCGAGATGCAAATAAACAAAGGCTGGTTGTTGCGGTAAACGACAATGGAACACCAATGCTTTCAGCCACAATGACACTTATACTGTCAGTGGTGGAGGACGACACAGAGATACTCGCTGATATGAGCAATTTACCTGAAGACCCTAATTTGACTAACAATACAAGTTTTTACATAGTTATATCTTTAGGGGCAATTTCGTCCATTTTTCTAGTCATTTTAATTGCTCTAGCAGTTACAGTCCATCAAACCAGGAATAGTGTTGGTGGTGATACCTGTGCCCTCGGTATGCGTTGCTGCTTTAGAACAAGGAGGTCTCACAATGGGATTCAGAAAGCCAGTCGAAATATCCAAATACCGCCGAACTACGTTGAGGTATTTGGGGGAGATCCACTTTCTCAAAGTTTCCGCTATGGGACCTGTTCGACTTCTGATTCGACCAAAGGAGAGTTCTTGTACTCCAACAGATGTAGTTCATCTACGGGCAAGAATAATATCAACAACCAAAGTAGGTGGGATAAAGAAAAGCCACCAGCGTCATTTTCCAACAATTGTAGGAACATTAGTGAGGTGAGCCAGTGGTAATGCAACTTCCGAAGTTACAGCAGTTCTGAAGAAGTCATATTTGATTCGAAACGTTAACTCTGTTTCTATCTCCACAGATGATGTTGGATTTGCTGAGCATCTCCAGCACATTCTGTTTTTATTACATATTTCCAGCACCCGCAGTATTGTGCATTTGTAATTTGACTTTATTAATTGAGTCCACAAACAGCCATTGTAATTGTTCTTTTGGTAGCATGAAGTTGAAATGAATAACTGTTAAATCTCGCATTGCTCTTTCTATTGTGCAAAGCAATCTCCAGATTCTGTGCGGTATCCATGAGGATACTTCTCCAATACCGTAAGGAGAAATAATTGTGGCTCTTGGCATACTTCTTTCCATCATTTAGCTCCCATTAATTGAATAAATGAGAAATTAATCTGTTATGGTTGAAGCTAAATACTGACCAAGACATTGGGGGAGCTCTCCTGCTCTTCTTTGAAAATGCCATGATCTTCTATTCTCGCCTAAAATGGGTTGAATGAAGGTTCACCAACCTGAATCCTGGGGTGGTAGGGTCGTCCTCTGAGGAGAGATTGAGGAG
Source organism: Mustelus asterias (assembly GCF_964213995.1). Lineage (NCBI taxonomy): Eukaryota > Metazoa > Chordata > Chondrichthyes > Carcharhiniformes > Triakidae > Mustelus > Mustelus asterias. The sequence goes on along the minus strand of NC_135816.1, from coordinate 7,617,231 downwards.
ACTTGGCTTGTATTCCCTAGAGTTGAAAAGAATGAGAGACAATCTTATTGGAACTTATAGAATTCTTCAAGGGCTCGACAAGCTACATTAGGAAGGATGGTTCCCCTGGTTGGGAGGGTGGGGGGAGGGGTGGTGGGGGAGAATCTAGAACCAGGGGTCCAGGCTCAGAACCAGAAGTGGGCCATTTGGGACTGAGATGGGGAGGAATTTCCTTATGGTGGTAAACCGTTATCCCAGAGGTCTGCGGAGGCTCAGCCTTTGAGTAGCATCATCTAAATTTGAAGTGACTTTTCTATCAGATCATAAGGCATTACAACTATTGGACCACACTCAAGTTGAATTAATATTGTTTATATATGAAGTCACTTTGTTTCTTAAGGATCAACAAAGTCATCTATGTGCAGATCCACAAGAGATGGGTGAGATCCTAAAAGAATATTTCTCATCAGTATTTACTGTTGAGAAAAGCATGGATGTTAGGGAACTTGGAGAAATAAATAGTGATGTCTTGAGGAGTGTACATATTACAGAGAAGGAGGTGCTGGAAGTCTTAAAGCGCATCAAGGTAGATAAGTCCCCGGGACCTGATGAAGTGTGTATCCCAGGACATTGTGGGAGGCTAGGGAAGGAATTGCGGGTCCACAGTCACAGGTGAGGTGCCTGAAGATTGGAGGGTGGCAAATGTTCTGCCTTTGTTTAAAAAGGGCTGCAGGGAAAAGCCTGGGAACTGCAGGCCAGTGAGCCTCACATCTATGTTGGGTACGTTGTTGGAAGGCATTTTGAGAGACAAGACCGACAGGCATTTAGAGACGTAAGGACTGATTAGGGACAGTCAGCATGGCTTTGTGAGTGGAAAATGATGTCTCACAAATTTGATTGAGTTTTTTGAAGGGGTAACCAAGAAGGTAGATGAGGGCAGTGCAGTTGATGTTATCTACATGGACTTTAGCAAGGCCTTTGACAAGGTACCACATGGTAGGTTGTTGCATAAGGTTAAATCTCACGGGATCCAGGGTGAGGTAGCGAAATGGATACAGTGTTGGCTTGATGTCAGAAGCCAGTGGGTGGTTGCAGAGGGTTGTTTTTCAAACTGGAGGCCTGTGACCAGCGGTGTGCCTCAGGGATCAGTGCTGGGTCCACTGTTGTTTGTCATTTATATTATTGATTTGGATGAGAATATAGGAGGCATGGTTAGTAAGTTTTCAGATGACACCAAGATTGGTGGCATAGTGGAAAGTGAAGAAAGTTATCTCGGATTGCAACGGGATCTTGATCAATTGGGCCAGTGGGCTGACGAATGGCAGATGGAGTTTAATTTAGATATATCTGAGGTGATGCATTTTGATAGATTGAACCAGAGCAGGACTTACTCAGTTGATGGTAGGGCATTGGGGAGAGTTACAGAACAAAAAGATCTAAGGGTACATGTTCATAGCTCCTTGAAAGTGGGGTCGCAGATGGACAGAGTGGTGAAAATGGCATTCAGCATGCTTGGTTTCATTGGTCATAATATTGAATACAGGAGTTGGGACGTCTTGTTGAAGTTGTACAAGACATTGTTAAGGCCACACTTGGAATACTGTGTACAGTTCTGGTCACCCTATCATAGAAGGGATATCATTAAATTAGAAAGAGTGCAGAAAAGATTTACGAGGATGCTCCCGGGACTTGATGGTTTGAGTTATAAGGAGAGGCTGGATAGACTGGGACCTTTTTCTCTGGAGCGTAGAAGGCTGAGGGGTGATCTGATAGAAGTCTATAAAATATTGAGGGGCATGGATCAGCTAGATAGTCAATACCTTTTCCCAAATGTAGGGGAGTCTCAAACTACAGGGCATAGGTTTAAGGTGAGAGCGGAGAGATACAAAAGTGTCCAGAGGGGCAATGTTTTCACACAGAGGGTGGTGAGTGTCTGGAACAAGCTGCCAGAAGTAGCAGTAGAGGCAGGTATAATTTTGTCTTTTAAAAAGCATTTAGACAGTTACATGGGTAAGATGGGTAAAGAGGTATATGGGCCAAATGTGGGCAATTGGGACTAGCTTTGGTGTTTAAAACAAAATCGGCGGCATGGACAAGTTGGGCTGAAAGGCCTATTTCCATGCTGTGGCCTCTATAACTATGAGTAATTTCAAGACAGATACCATTAGATTTCTCGATATTATACATATCAAGGCATATGAGGGTAGTGCGGAAAAAGGCCTTGGTTCAGATCAGCCACAATCTACTTGAATGGTAGGACAGGCTCGAGGAGCCAAATAGTCTATTCCTGCCTTATGTCCTTTGTTCCTAGATCAGTGCTCATTGCACATTGTATCAACTCATTGTTCATTTACATTTACGGCAATCAAATAAAAGGAAGCTGTCCAATCAGAGGCTGCTTAGTGGGCAGATTTGGACGGGATGTCACCTGCATTGCTGATCCATATTTGTTGGATAACACACAACCAACTCGTTGATGACACGTGCTACATTGAGGAATGCTATTTTATTTTGATTAGTCTGAATTCACTTTGATGAAGGCATGCTAACATCAAAGGCAGGTGCATGGGCTTGTATTGTGACGTGAGATGCCTAGACCAAGGGTCAGGCAAAGAAGAAACAGTGTTGCAACCCTATTCTGAAGGAATGAATTTTCTTTCTGGTAACTGGGGCTCCAAGTTTCAGGTCCAGCTCAATGTTAATAAATGGAGAATAATTATAATAGATGCAAACCCAACAGAAAGGAGAATGTCCTAACTGAAATAGAGAAACAATGTGCTGATCAGAATAAAATCTCGGTGTAAAAGCTCCATAAATCTGAAAACAGATGATTGTGTTTAGCTTCGAAAGCATCACGGAAACCATGTGGGTTTCGCATTCAGATACTTGTGGTAGAAAGAGAAATATGTTCCATGTTCTGCACGGTCGCACAGTGGTTAGCATTGCTGCTTCACAGCTCCAGGGACCTGGGTTCGATTCCCGGCTTGGGTCACTGTCTGTGTGGAGTTTGCATGTTCTCTTCGTGTCTGTGTGGGTTTCCTCCGGGTGCTCCGGTTTATTCCCACAGCCCAAAGATGTGCGGGTTAGGTTGATTGGCCATGCTAAAAATTGCCCTTAGTGTCCTGAGATATGTAGGTTAGAGGGATTAGCGGTTAAATATGTAGGGATATGGGGGTAGGGCCTGGGTGGGATTGTGGTCGGTGCAGACTCGATGGGCCGAATGGCCTCTTTCTGTACTATAGGGTTTCTATTTCTATGATTATTGGTTATATGTTTCTAAAATTCGTACTTGAGATGTTAGAATCACTGGCAATGCCAGTAATAATTGGCCATCCCTCATTGCCCTTGAGAAGATGGTGGTGGTTCTAGCTTTATGTCATATATAATTGTGGGGATCTGGGATATGAAGCATTCTATTACCTTTAGAACAATAGAGACATGAAAAGATTTTGTTTTATGAGGAAAGGAAATGCATTTGAGCTTGTTACTTTTAAGATTTAAATATTTTGAAACCACCTCATAGGTTGTGAAAGAACTTGACAAATATTGTTAATTATGGCAATAATTTCAAAGGATTAGTCATTTATTTTTGTGATTAAGCAAGACAGTCAGACGAATGATAAAGGACTGTACGTGTATTGCAGGTATGGACAGAAATAAACTCCAATCAGTGCAGAAAAATGAGCATGAAAGATATGTTGGAGAGGTGGCAGATGTCATAATATATTGGGATGAACAATGTTATTGTTCTGAGTAGCAAGTTATTGTTCCTAAAGTTTGGAACTTTAGTACTTGGGATCAAATTGACATTCCAGTTAAACAATCCAGTGTCGTATCAAATACCCTCATGTTAGATATAAGACAGCAACCTGTACAGTAAAGCACCAAATACTCCCATGTTAGATATAAAACAGCGACCTGTACAATAAAGCATCAAATACTCACAAGTTATGTATATCACAGCTATCTGTATAGGAAAAGATCAAATACTCTCATGTTAGGTATAATCTGTACGTGAAAACATCAGATACTCTCATGTTTGTTGTGGCACAGATACCTGTACACTAAAGCATGAGATAATTGTGTGTTATGTATAACACAGCTATCTGTAAAGCAAAACATCAAGTACTCTCATGTTAGGTGTAACGCAGCTACCTGTACAGTAAAACATCAGATACTTTCAGGTGAGGTATTAAAACAGCTACCTGTATAGTAAAAGAGCAAATACTCTCATATTAAGCATAATACAGCCATCTGTACGGTAAAGCAAAAGATGTTGGGTATAACAGCTCGCTGTATAGGAGAACATCAAATACTCGCATGTCAGGTATAACACTGCTACATGTTCTGTAAAGCATCAGACATGTGTGCTATTGTATAACACAGTTATCTGCATAGTAAAAGAGTAAATGTTCTCATGTTAGGTATAACACAGCTATCTGTACAATAAAATAGCAAATGCTATTATTTTAGGTGGAGCACAGCTACCTGCACAGTAAAACAGAAAGTACTTTCATGTTAGACGAACATGAGCATAACATTAACAGGCAGCACAGTGGCACATTGGTTAGCACTGCTGCCTCACAGCACGAGGGACCCTGGCTCGATTCCCGGCTTGGGTTACTGTCTGTGCGAAGCCTGCACATCCTCCCCATGTCTGGGTTTCTTCCAGGTGCTCCGGCTTTCTGCCACAGTCCAAAATATTGTGCATTGGCCACGCTAAATTCTCCCTCAGTGTACCCAAACAGGTGCCGGAGTGTGGCGACTAGGGGATTTTCACAGTAACTTCATTGCACTGTTAATGCAAGCCTATTTGTGAGACTAATAAATAAACTTTAAAATCTTTAAAACTTTATAATTCCACGTACAGTAAAACAACAAAGAATCCAATGTTAGCTTTAACATAATTGCTTGTACAGAAAAAAAATCAAATACTCTCATGTTAGGTATAGAACAGCAATGTGTACAGTAAAGCATCCGATTCTTGCAAGCAAGGTATTACACAGCTATCTGTACAGTAAAAGAGTAAGTGCTCTCTTTTCATGTATATCATAATTACCTGTGTAGTGAAACATCTGATAATCGCACGAGGCTTAACACCGCTTCCTGTATAGTAAAGCATCAAATACTCTCATGTCAGATGAACAATCGTGAAATATATTGGGAAGAGAAGTAGTTTGTATTTATGTGAAGAGAAAATGCGAACTCTGAAATGACTGTAGCCGAAAATGCAACCCATTTATTCATGCTGTATTAAGATATAGCTGAAGTGTTCTTGTCATCAGAATGTACATTCCAGTCAAATTTCAGTTTGTTTCAAATAAGTTTGTTTAAAATAGCATGAAGCACCAAAAACTCCTCTGTTAGATATAACACAGCTACCTGTCCAGTAAAGCAACAAGCACTCTAATGTTAGGTACAACACAGAAATGAAAATAGAAGATGATGGATCAACTCAGCAGCTCTGGCAGCATTTGTGGAGAGAGAAACGCAGTTAACAGACCTGTAGAAGGGCCATATGGATTCGAAACGTCAACAATATTTCTCTCTTGACAGATCCTATCGGACCTGCTATTTATCCAGCATTTTATTGGTTTTTATTTCAAATTTCCAGCATCTGTAGTTTTTTTTTGTTTTATATGAGGAATAATGCAGCCACCTGTACAGTGAGATTACAGCTAAGAAAAAGAACCAGAGGGGGAATGAGAAGTTTTATTTAATGCAGTTTGTTGTTTGATCTGGAATACAAAACAAGAGTGCCTTTCAAAAGGGTGTTGGATATATCGTCAAAATTAATCATTTGCTAGGCTACTGGGACAAAGCAAAGGAGTGGGACAAATAGGATTGCGCTTTCAAACAGGCAGCAGAGGTAGGAAAGATTACATAATATCCTTCAATACGGTACGATTCTGTGGTCTTCTCTGTCCAGAGCAGGAACCCTAGTTCCACTAGTGCACCTATTCAGAACTCCCTTCTCTCTGCATAAACGTTTTCTATGTTGTTCCCAAAAGTCCACATGTTATCAATGTGGATGACTCGGATCTATGATTCAAAGTTTACAAGAAGTTAGTCCCAATCCAGTGATGTGTTCTTTCTCTTCAGAAAATCATATGTTATTAGCATCACTGGCTGTCGTGAAGCCACAAGTCACAAAACATTAGATAAGGCCAACTAAATGTACCTCAAGGTCAATGACATCAGAGAGTTTGAGATTTAGCAAAGTGTCCTCTGTATTTCAGAAATGGAATACAAATTTCATTTTTTGTTATTTCTGCTTTGGTCCCTAAGTAGCGTGAGTTTTCATATCTATCCATTGTATCCATAACTATAAAATAGCTCTACACAACGAAAAAAAAGTCAAAGCATTCAAGAAGTCTGTTGTATTTTTGGTTGTCCAACAAAAAATGGAAATAATAACGCTTTAACTGGACATCCTAGCTTTAAGAAATTAACATTATTTTCATTGGTTGAATTTGAGACCGCCAATCAGAAATAAGTAAGTGCCTGGTGATCCTGACTGCCGTTTCCCTTCCCGTCCACCGTCACACACGACTCGAAACAATGTGAAATTGGAGAGCGAGCTCCGGAGCGTTACAGCAGATTTTCGCAGATGCATCAATTGGGGTTTTTAGCAACAAAATGGAGACCTTTCTGAAACCATTTCGAGGATTTCTAAAAAAATGAAGGTATTTTTTCTGCGTTGCAACCTTTTGAGCAAAGATATTAGACCGTCACAATTGCAATCTGGGGAAAAGCCGAACGCCACGGAGCCGAGCTGAAACAATTGGAATGTTTAACGCTGGCGATGAGATGTTATAACGTATTTTGTATTTTAAAATGGAAACTGCTATCTTGCCTGTTTATCTCCTGGGATCTAGTTTCAGGAGAAATTCGTTATTCGATTCCTGAAGAACTGCAACTGGGTGCGTTTATTGGGAATATTGCAGAGGATTTGGGATTAGATGCTGAACTGCTTTCGGCTCGGAATTTTCGACTTGTGTCGGGTCCAAGAAAGGAGCATTTTGAAGTCAATTTAGAAAATGGGATCCTACTTCTAAAGGAAAAGATTGACAGGGAACAACTCTGCGGCCCTAGCCTCACTTGTGTTTTGGCTTTGGAGGCCGTGCTTGATAATCCTCTGAATCTCTACCAGATCGAAGTGGAGATTCTGGATATAAATGATAACGCTCCCAGTTTTCCAAAGGATCAGGTCCGCCTTGAAATCTCCGAGTTAGCAGCGCCAGGAACGCGATTCGCCCTCGAGTACGCGCACGATCCGGATGTTGGGAGCAATTCCGTACAGACTTACCAACTGGTTACAAATGAATACTTCTTGCTAAGTGTTGAGGCGGGTATTGGAGATGGCAAGTTACCCGTGCTGGTGCTGGAGAAGCCGCTGGACAGAGAGAAGCAATCGACCCACAGATTACTGCTATTGGCCAAAGACGGCGGGGTACCCGAAAGGTCCGGTACTGCCCAGATCAACATCATCGTTGAAGACGCCAATGACAACGCGCCGCTTTTCCCTCAGCCGGTTTACAGAATCAACCTGCCTGAGAATGTGGCCAAAGGAACCTTGGTACTGCAGGTAAATGCTACTGATTTGGATGCTGGCTCTAATGGGGAGATTGTGTACTCATTCAGTAGTCATACAGCGGCCAAGGTCCGTGAGCTGTTTGGTTTGGATTCCAAAACAGGTGAAATAAGAACTAAAGCGAATTTGGACTACGAGGCTACGAGTGTTTTTGAGATTATTATAGAAGCAAAGGACAGGGGGCTTAATGCCAACCCAACGTACTGTAACGTTTTACTGAACATTGTTGATGTCAATGATAATGCGCCCGAGGTGAAACTGACTTCTCTATCTAGCCCAGTTCCTGAAGACTCTCTGCCTGGGACTGTGGTCGCTCTGATCAGTGCGTCAGACAGAGATTCCGGTGAAAATGGGCAGTTGCAATGTCTAATTGGAAATAATCTTCCTTTCGCGCTGGATTCGTCTTCGAAGAAGCATTTGCGATTGCTCACGCAGGGCCCGCTGGACCGCGAATATATCTCCACCTACAACGTGACGATCAGCTGCCGTGATGGAGGAACCCAGCCTCTCACCACCAACAAAACCATCCTGGTTGAAGTTTCAGACAAAAATGACAACGCGCCGCAATTTGCGCAATCGTTCCTAACAGCGTACGTGATGGAGAACAATAATATCGGTGCGTCCATTTACTCAGTGACAGCCTTTGATCCGGACATAGGTGAGAACGGTCGGCTCTCCTACTCTATCTGGGAGAGCCATGATGAATCAGTAAGCAAATATATCTACATTAATGAAGACAGTGGCGTTATATATTCCTATAGATCTTTTGATTATGAACAATTAAAAGAAATTCGGATTCAAGTTCAAGCGCATGATTTTGGAGTCCCACCACTCGCTGGCAACGTTTCTGTACACATTATTATCCTCGACCAGAATGATAATGCCCCAGTGATTGTGCATCCGATACTGGAGCACGGAGCAACAGTGACAGACACCGTATCCCGATTAGCAGAACCGGGCTCTCTGGTGGCGAAGGTGACGGCCACTGATGCGGACTCTGGGCAAAATGCTCGCCTGTCCTACCAGATCCTCCGTGCTACTGATTTGGGACTCTTTACAATTTCACTAGAAACCGGCGAAATATGGACAAGCCGCAGCATTACCAAGGCGGACGCGACCAAGCAGAGGCTGGTCATTCTTGTAAATGACAATGGGACACCAGCACTTTCTGCTACAATGACTATTGCCTTGTCAGTGGCAGAGCGAGAGGCAGCAATGCTCAACGACCCAAGCAGTTTGTCTGATAACCCTGACTTCACTTCCAATACAAGCCTCTACTTAGTCATATCGTTAGGAATCATCTCATCCATTTTCCTGCTGGTTTTAATTATTCTAGCTGTTAAAGTTCATGAAAGCAGGAATACCTTTCGTGGCCACCACTGTGTTTTGGGGCCATGCTGTTGCTTTGAATCAAGGCATTCACGCAATGGAATTCAGAAAGCCAGCCGGAACCTTCAGATACCCCCCAACTATGTGGAAGTGTTTGGGGGCGACCCACTTTCCCAAAGTTTCCGCTATGAGACCTGTTCACTAAAGAGGGACCTCCAGTTTGTCAACACGTGCAGTTCGCAAAAGAATAAAGCCAGGAGTGAAATCATTGAAAACGGGGGGAAAGCATCGTTCTCACATTGTGAGAATGCTATACTTAATGAGGTGAGGCGCCAGAGTGGAAAAGCAATCGATCTCAACCGAACAAATGGAGATGGAATAGCATCGGGAACTTAGAACACCAGTTTCACTGTTTACATGCAATTACTTATGGCCAGTAACAAACCAAACCAGACGGGGTAACAAATAGATGTTTTAACATTTGTTTACAGGTTCCAATTGCTGTAGCTGTCGCTGTCACTAGACTGAACCAACCCCACCCCCACCCCCATCTCCGTCCCCTCCATTACAGCACACAGTGTGTCATTAACGAGAGGGTGTTTAACTGTTGAAGCTAAAATATCTGCTCATGAGATTGTAAAAAACAGCAACAGGAGTAAGTCATTCGGCCCATCGATTCTGCTTCGCCAATCATGGTTGATCTGATTTTGGCCTTAATGCCACTTATCCTGTCTGTCCCCCATAATGATTGACTCCCTTGCTAATCAGCAATCAGAATACCTACAGTGACTCAGCCTCCAATGCTCTTTACAGATTTCCAAAGATGAGCGAGCCTCTGGCAAAATAAATTAATCTTCATCTCCACCTTTAATGGGAGACCCTTTATCTTTAAGCTACGCTTCCTAGTTCTAGATTTCCCCACACAAAGAAACATCCTCTCAGAATCCATCCTATCAACCCAAGCAAAATCAATTTCAATGAGATCACCGTTCATTCTTCTAAATTCCCATGAGCATAAGCACATATCCAATCTGCTCGAATTTTCTTCATAAGACTACCCCTTCATCCCACTTATAAGGCTAATTTATGCGGCTAACTATGAAATATTGTCTTTGGCTCAGTAATTGTGCTTAACTTCATCATAGAAACTAGAAGCAGGAGTGGGTCATTCGGCCCTTCAAGCCTGCTCCGCCATTCATTTTGATCATAGCTGATCATCGAATTCAATATCCTGATCCCCCATCTCCCAATATCCTTTGATCCCTTTAGCCCCAAGAGCTATATCTAATATCTTCTTGAAATCAGACAAAGTTTTAGCCTCAACTACTTTCTGTGGTAGTGAATTCCACACATTTACCACCCTCTGGGTGAAGAAGTTTCTCCTCACCTCAGTTCTAAAAGGTTTTCCCCTTATCCTCAAACTATGACCTCCAGTTCCCATCATAGAGTCATAGAGGTTTACAGCATGGAAACAGGCTCTTCGGCCCAACGTGTCCATGCCACCCTTTTTTTCAATCCCTAAGCTAGTCCCAATTGCCCACATTTGGCCCACATCCCTCCATACCCATCTCACCCATGTAACTGTCGAAATGCTTTCAAAAATACAAAATTGTACCCGCCTCTACTACTACCTCTGGCCGTTTGTTCCAGACACTCACCACCCTCTGTGTGAAAACATTGCCCCTCTGGACACCTTTGTATCTCTCCCCTCTCACCTTAAACCTATGCCCTCTAGTTTTAGACTCCCCTACCTTTCGGAAGATATATTGAATCAAGCTGATCTATGCCCCTCATTATTTTATAGACCTCTATAGGTTCACCAATCAGCCTTCCACGCTCCAGAGAAAAAGGTCCCAGTCTATCCAGCCTCTCCTTATAACTCAAACCATCAAGTCCCGGGAGCATCCTCGTAAATCTTTTCTGCACTCGTTCTAGTTTAATAATATCCTTTTTATAATGGGGTGACCAGAATTGTACATACTATTCTAAGTGTGGCCTTACCAATGTCTTGTACAACTTCAACAAGACGTCCCAACTCCTGTATTCAATGTTCTGACCAATGAAATCAAGCATGCTGAATGCCTTCTTCACCACTCTGTCCACCTGTAACTCCACTTTCAAGGAGCTATGAACATGTACCCCTAGATCTCTTTGTTCTGTAACTCTCCCCAGCGCCCTACCATTAACTGAGTAAGTCCTGCCCTGGTTCAATCTACCAAAATGCATCACCTCGCATGTATCTAAATTAAACTCCATCTGCCATTCGTCAGCCCACTGGCCCAATTGATCAAGATCCCATTGCAACCCGAGATAACCTTCTTCACTGTCCACTATGCCACCAATCTTGGTCATCTGCAAACTTACTAACCATGCCTCCTATATTCTCATCCAAATCAATAATATAAATGACAAATAACAGTGGACCCAGCACTGATCCCTGAGGCACACCGCTGGTCACAGGCCTCCAGTTTGAAAAACAACCCTCGACAACCATTGGGAACATTCTGAATCTACCCTGTCTATAAGTTTATATGAGGTCCCCTCTCACTCTTCTAAACTCCAGCGAATATAACCCTAACCGACTTAGTCTGTCCTCGTATGATAGACCTGCCATGCCATGAATTCATTATTTTATATTTTTTCAGTAGTGAAACCAGGACCCATAACGTGAATCGGCATTACTGTTCAAACAATCCATTTCTACTCAATGGCGGCGGGTGGCGGGGGGTGGGCGGGGGGGGGGGGGGCGGGGGCTGTTTACTGTGGAAATGTGTTATGTTTTGCAGAAAGAGTTTATTAAATTTCATACGTCTTATTTTTTCAGCAGTAAGCCACAATGTGTCCAAGTGGATTAGATATCTTTAATGGAGAAATGAATTAACAACCTGAGCACTGGGCTGAATCAAACGTTCGTCTTATCAATGAAGCATTTTGTGAAGTGTATCGTTTGATCAGGTTCTGCTATCCTGCCAATTAAGTGTCAAGTCCATCCAAAGTATAATTATTGGTGTAATTGAGTTAAAGCAGCTCCGAAATAGTGAAGGAAACGGTTTGTTAGATTTTACATTGCACAACAATAAATGTAAATATTGCGCAAAGGTTTAGAAGGACAGTCCAGCTTTAAGAAATGCTCAGTATGGTGATTGGTTGAATGTGAGACAGCCTTTTTCACCAATGAAAAGCTGTAATGTGACTGGAGATCCTTACTACCCTACCCTCCCCTTCCGCCATTCGATACGACCAGATAGCGGAACGTTGGGTAGAGCTGTTTCTTGTTACATCAGGTTTTCTACATTAATCCACTGGTGATTTTAGAAGAAATAAGAAGGTTTGTCAGAAATTATTTCGCAGGTTTTTTAAAAAGTACGTTTGTTGATCATGCAAACTGTCTGTTTCGCCAAAATGGAAACATAATTGAATCTTTAGCGAGGAATTATTCAACGGCGCGGCGCTGTGCTCAATCTCTTGAAATGCTTTGTGCTGGAAATGGAATATTATAACATATATTGCTTATTGAAATGGCAACTTTTATATTGTATCATCTCTTCCTGGGAACTAGTTTCTGGACAGATACGTTATGCGATTACGGAGGAACGGAATCTGGGCGCCTTTGTTGGGAATATCGCAGAGGATTTAGGTTTGGATCAAAAGGAGCTCTCAGCTCGCGGCTTTCAGATTGTGCCCGGTCCCAGCAAGCAGTATCTGGACGTAAATGCAGACGATGGGATTCTGTTTGTGAAGGAGAAAATAGACAGAGAGCAGCTCTGTGGGAAGAGCCACACATGCACATTGTCCTTGGAAGCCGTGATTGAAAAGCCTCTGAATGTGTACCATTTCCAAGTAGAGATTCTGGATGTAAATGACAATGCTCCGAGGTTCCCAGAGAGCCAGTTCCGTCTGGAAATCTCAGAGGTGGCCGCCCCGGGAACGCGCTTTGCCCTGGAGTGCGCGCACGACCCGGACGTTGGGACCAACTCCGTACAAAGCTACCAGCTGGCAGCCAACGATTATTTCAGCCTGGATGTGGAGACGCGCGGTGGCGACGGCAAGTTACCGGTTTTGGTCTTGGAAAGGGCCCTGGACAGAGAACAGGAAAATACACACAGGTTAGTGTTAACTGCTAAGGACGGAGGGATTCCTGAGAGATCAGGGAGTGCTGAGATAATGATCGCAGTGGAAGATGCCAACGACAACGCACCTGTTTTCTCCCAGTCTGTCTATAGGGTCAGTCTGTCGGAGGATGTGCCTAAAGGGACATTGGTGATCAAACTAGATGCCTCTGATTTGGATGCTGGTCTCAATGGGCAGATAATTTATTCTTTTAGCAGTCACACTTCGAATAGAGTCCGTGGACTTTTTGGGCTGGATCCAAAAACGGGTGAAATCAAAATTAAGAAGAATTTGGACTATGAAGAAAATAGTGTTTTTGAGATTAATGTACAAGCGAAGGACAAGGGTCCTAACGCAACCCCTGTGTACTGTCATGTGGTGGTCAATGTCATTGATGTGAATGATAACGCGCCGGAGGTGACCCTAACCTCTTTGTTCAGTCCTGTTAGTGAAGACTCTCTCCCCGGGACGGTGTTGGCTCTAATTAGTTCAACAGACAAAGACTCCGGAGAAAACGGACACGTGCAATGTCAAACCCCAAGTGAACTTCCTTTCAAACTGGATTCTTCCGTAAATAACTATTACAGATTAGTTACCCGGGAGGCACTAGATCGCGAGCATGTATCAAACTACAGTGTAACTATCGTGTGCAGTGATGCAGGAATCCCTACACTCACATCCAACAAAACCATCCTGGTGGAGGTTTCCGACATAAATGACAACCCACCTCACTTTGCTCAGCCTTCCTATACAGCTCATGTGATGGAGAACAATGCTATTGGTGCCTCCCTATTCTCGGTGACTGCTTTCGACCCGGATTTAAATCAGAACGCTTGGCTCTCCTATTTTATCTCGGAGACTCTGATTCAGGGCGAGTCAGCCTCCACTTATGTCTCTATTAACTCGGAGAACGGTGTCATCTATTCTCAGAGAACTTTCGACCATGAAGATCTCAAAAGTTTTCAAATCCAGGTCCAGGCACGGGACTCTGGCGCCCCGCCACTTTCTGCCAACGCCTCAGTGGATATCATTGTCCTTGATCAAAATGACAACGCCCCGGTGATCCTGCAGCCCTTACCCGAGTTCGGCTCCACGGTATTAGAGACGGTATCCCGATTGGCAGAACCAGGCTACCTGGTGGCCAAAGTTTCTGCCACCGATGGTGATAGTGGTCAGAATGCCCGCCTTACTTACCAGATTCTGCAAGCTACAGACGCTGGCCTCTTTACTATTTCACCAGATACTGGGGAAATCTGGACAATCCGCAACATTATCAATAAAGATGTCACTAAGCAAAGATTGGTAATCGGGGTTAAAGATAACGGATCACCGGCACTGACAGCCACAGTGACATTCATCTTGTCTGTGACGGGAAGCGATGTACAAATGCTCTCCGATGTGACCAGTGAAGGTCCTGGGTTGGTCCCTGATGCCAGTTTTTACCTGGTGATAACTTTAGGCGTCATCTCGTTAATTTTCCTGGTGATTTTGATTATTCTGGCTGTTAAGGTCCACAACACTTCTTCTCTGGACACGTGTGGCTGTTTCGCGAGAAATTCGCGGCGTGGGATTCAAAGAGGCGGCAGAAGTCTTCAGATCCCACCGAACTATGTTGAAGTGTTTGGGGGTGATCCGCTCTCTCAGAGTTTCCGCTATGATACATACTCAGCTCCACGTTCCACCAAGAGAGATTTCCCGTCTTCCAATAGGTGCGGTATGTCGACACAGAAGAACAGCGCCCCAAGTGGTACTGTGGGGAATGGCGATACCTCAAGCACACCAAACACTGCGCAGTACAGAGACTTTCTGAATAATGAGGTGAGATTCTTATTCGAGGGCGAAGAGAACAACTCCTCCTGGGTTTGATTTGGAAATATAAATATCCACTGGAAAACAAATCGATCATGGAGGTCGGATTATACCCAAGAGGGAATCTTCCCAATCTGCTTTGCTACCTGAGTTCCCAGTCGCTAATCCTGGACTCACTCCTATGCTAATCAATAAGTTGTCCCTCGGTGCGTTCATATGGTTTTACCATCATGTTGATTGTGTCCTTTTGACGAGGTTATCATTATGCACCATCCACAGACCCAGCGCTCCTCCTGCAACAGGCTGTCATCTATACTTTAGAAAAACAGAAAGAAACGAAAGATTGGATAAAAGCAAATTACTGCGGATGCTGGAATCTGAAACCAATAGAGAAAACGCTGGAGAAGCTCAGCTGGTCTGGCAGCATCTCGTCAAAGCTTTGACAAAGAGTCATCGGGACTCGAAACGTCAGCTCTTTTCTCTCCTTACAGATGCAGCCAGACCTGCTGAGATTTTCCAGCATTTTCTCTTTTGGAAACGAAAGATTGATCCTTCTAGAATTCCACCTGGGCCTGTGATATTGAAAGAAATTAAGTATCAATGTTCTGATGGTGATAGTCCGTATTGTTGGCATGAGTTACAGTTAAAATGTTTAAAATGTTATGCAGTGTTACAACATGGCATTTGTTTTCCTCAGGGATTTGTTCAAATCAGTCAGCCGTGTATATAATTAAATGGACTCAGTAGGGTTTAAATGTTGCAAGTGAACAGAATGGGATCCTGGCAATTTCTGTTGAAAATGGGCCTTATGCAGGATATTCTGAGGCTTCAGTCAAATCTCCGCATGCCTCATGAGGAAAGAGATCGCATGCATTCAGGTTTTTAAATGGGTTCTGAATAAGCAATCCTTAGAAAATCCACCAAAGTTTGGAAAAAGCAAAATAAAATCTCAAAAATAATTCAGGAAAAGATAGGAGAAATTTAGATTGTACAATATTAAATATAAATCGCAGAGACTCGAAGAGACATTGCAGCTTTAAGAAATGTGCTGTACGGTGATCGGCTCAATCCCAGTTCACCAATGAGAAACCGTAATGTGTCTGGAGATCTTGACTGCCCTCTTCCCTCCCCATCCACCATTACGTACGACCAGATGCAGCGTAAACCCCACATAGCGAGCTGTGCGGCTCCTTATCGGGTTTTGTATTCGCATATATTGGCAATTTGTGAAAGAAATCAGAAGAAAAGAACGAAATCTCAATGATAATTTAAAGGAAATACCGGTATCTTTCTGAAATACTGCCCCTTCATCACTGAAAATGGTTTCTACTGAATCTTATTTCAAGGAATTATTGAATGGCGTGTCGCGCTGAAGTAATTGGAATGCTTTGTGCAGGAAATGGGATTTTCTGAAATATATTGGCTGTTAAAATGGTCACTTTTATACTGTGTGTTTTTCTCCTGGGTTCTGGTTTCGGGACAAATTCGCTATTCAATTCCTGAAGAATTGCAACTGGCCGCCTTTGTGGGGAATATCGCAGACGATTTGGGTTTGGATGTAAAAGAGCTCTCGGCTCGCAGCTTTCGCATTGTGTCTGGACCCAGGAAGCAGTATCTGGATGTAAATTTGGACAGTGGGATATTGTTCGTGAAAGAAAAGATCGACAGAGAGCAGCTCTGTGGGCCGAGTCCCATTTGCACATTGTCCTTGGAGGCCGTGATCGAAAACCCCTTGAACGTGTATCATTTTCAAGTGGAGATTCGGGATGTAAATGACAACGCTCCCCGTTTCCCCAAAAGCCAATTCCGTTTGGAAATTTCAGAGGTGGCCGTGCAAGGGGCTCGTTTTGCTCTGGAGTCGGCACAGGATCCGGATGCTGGCACCAACTCCCTACAAACCTATCAGCTGGTCGCTAACGAATTTTTCACAATAGACATCCAGTCGCGCAGTGGAGATGGCAAGTTGCCAGTGTTAGTGTTGCAAAGGCCGCTGGACAGAGAGAAGCAAAGGGCACACAGGTTAGTGCTAATTGCCAAGGACGGGGGCATCCCCGAGAAATCTGGAAGTGCGGAAATAATTATTACCGTTCAGGACGCGAATGACAACGCGCCCGTGTTCCCACAATCAGTGTACAGGGTGGGGCTACCGGAAAATGTATCCAAGGGAACTCTCGTCATCAAACTAAACGCTACTGACTTAGATGATGGCCCCAACGGAGAGATTGTTTATTCTTTCAGTAGCCACGCCTCCGCCAGGGTCCGGGAAATTTTTAAGGTGGATTCCAGAACTGGGGAAATTAGAGTCAAAGGTAATCTGAACTATGAAGAAAACAGCGTTTTTGAGATTAATGTGCAGGCGATGGACAAGGGGCCTTATGCAACTCCTGTGTACTGTGATGTGCTGGTCAACGTTACTGATGTCAATGATAACGCACCTGAGGTGACCTTGACTTCGACGTTTAGTCCTGTCAGTGAAGATTCCCTGCCTGGGACGGTGGTGGCCTTGTTCAATGTGGAGGACAAAGATTCGGGTGATAACGGGCAGGTCCAATGCCAAATTGCAAACGGCTCCCCTTTCAGACTAGATTCCTCTTTGAAGAATTATTACAGGTTGCTCACTCAGCGGCCATTGGATCGGGAAAATACCCCAAAGTATGACATTACAATCCTATGCAGCGATAGAGGAACGCCTCCACTCACTGCTGAGAAATCCATCCGGGTGGAGGTTTCCGATATCAATGATAACGCACCAAGCTTTAGCCAATCTTCCTACACTGCCTACATAATGGAGAATAATGTCATTGGTTCTTCTATCTTCTCACTGACAGCTTTCGATCCAGATTTAAACCAGAACTCTCGCCTGGCCTACTCCATCCTGGAAACTCGGGATCCGGACTTCCCAGCATCCACATATGTGCACATTAATTCAGAAACTGGTGTCATATATTCTCAGAGAACGTTTGACTATGAGCAGATTAAAAACTTTCAGATCCTAGTCCGAGCAGAGGACTCCGGCCCTGTGTCACTGAGTAGCAACGCTTCAGTTGATATTATTATCCTTGACCAAAACGACAATGCCCCGGTCATCACACATCCGTCCCCAGAGTATGGCTCTACAGTGCTGGAGACTGTATCGAGGTTCGCCGAGTCAGGTTACCTGGTTGCTAAAGTCTCTGCAACAGATGCAGACTCTGGCCAGAACTCTCGCCTCTCTTACCAGATTTTTCAGGCTACCGATCCGGGCCTTTTTACAATTTCACCCGACTCAGGGGAAATATGGACAATTCGTGGCATTCTGGACAAGGACCTCAATCAGCAGAGGTTGGTCATTGTGGTAAAAGACAACGGGGCACCATCCCTTTCAGTTACAATGACCATCATTATATCAGTGGAACAAAGTAAAACAGAAATGTTATCCGAGGTGGACAGTTTGTCTGAAGGGCCTGTTTTTGCTTCGGATACAAATTTTTATTTAGTTATATCTCTGGCATTGCTTTCCGTCACCTTTCTATTGATTTTAGTCATCCTGGCTGTTAAGGTTTACAGAAACAGACCGGGCGTTGGTGATCGGACCTCTTGCCATGGCACCTGTTGCTGCTTTCAGACAAGAACTCAAAAGGCCGCTAGGAGCCTGCAGATCCCCCCGAACTACGTAGAAGTGTTTGGGGGCGATCCACTTTCTCAGAGCTTCCGCTACGAGACGTGTTCATCTTCAGATGCGATCAAGAGAGACTTCCTGTTTCGCAACATGTATGGTTCACAGGGGGGCAAGGAGAACATCAATACCGGGCCTATTGGGAGGGAAGAGACCCCACCAGTGTTGACCTCTGCAAATTCTAGAAACACTACTAACAGTGAGGTGAGAGACCCGCCTAAAAGCTGGGATGGGAGAACACGGAATGTGTTTGATGCAGGTGTACAGATATCACCCTGAGAATGTCTACACGTGCAGACAAGGAGGTGGGAGAGTTGCCTGCGTGGGTTATCAATATTCCCCGATTCTTAAATTCAGCCACAATATATCTGGCCAAGCTAAACCTTAGAGGCACCGTTATCATTTCCTTGATTGCGATTAACTTGTTATATGTTTAATTGTTATTCAGCATGTAATTAATTTTAAAATGTTTTGATACATGATTCAGAATGTTATTATAGACAAAACCCATGTTTGAGATGCTGAGAGGCTGTTTTCCTTGGCTGAAGATGCAAGATTAATAGTCACGGTGTCAGGATGACAGGTCAGACATTTCAAACTGAGATGAGGAAACATTTCTTCACCGAGAGGGTTGTGAATCTTTGGAATTATCTACTCCAGAGAGCTGTGGATGTTCAGCCACTGGGTACATCGAACAGAGCTGGATAGATTTGTGGGCGTGTCGTGAGCCAAGGGCTGTGGGGATAATGCAGGAAAGTGGCGTTAATGAGATAGTTAAGCCGGGGCCTTATTGAATGGCGGAGCAGATTCGATGAGCCCTCGACCCTACACCTCTTATTCCTTATGTCCTTATGGGTTAATATATTAGGACAGTAGAAATATCAGATCGTTTTCTGAAGCACTTTTACCAACCTAACGAGCAAGCTCCATCTCTGTATCTTGTATAGAATACTCCGGAAGTGACATTAAACGCACATTTCACCTAAACCAGAAACTATCATTTACAGACAAATATCAAGGAACGTCATTAGCCTGACTGTTGTTTTGTCAGCAAAGCTTGTCCCGCAGTTTAAAATATTCTTTGGCAGAGAAAATAAAGTCAAAATATTGAAGGAAAATGGTGGAAATATTTTTGGTTGTACAACCATAAATATTACTTTTACGCAGAGGTTTACAAAACCGTTCTAGCTTTAAGCAATGTTTAGAACGGTGATTGGCTGAATGTTAACATGGCCACGTTCACCAATCAGAAGCTAGTATTTGTCCGGAGATCCCTTTTCCCAACCCATCCGCCATCAACGTAAGATCAGCCACAGTGTAAAAATGGACAGCAAGCGGCGTTTCGCCAGATTAGGATTTCTACACGCATTTATGGATGGTTTTAGAATTTGTAAGAATATTTGTCTCAAATAACGGCAGGATGTTCAAGTAGTGAAGGTATTTTACAAATTCTAGCTCTTTTAAAATGATATTTGAAGTTTATTGAGACGAATTGGCGAACGGAGCGATGCTGCGCTGAAGCATTTGAAATGGTTTTCGCTGGAAATGGGATATTATAAAATATATTGCTTGGGAAAATGGCAATTGTTGTACAGTGTCTTCCCCTTCTGGGTCCTGGTATCGGGACAGATTCGCTATTCCATCCCTGAAGAACTGCAACTGGGCGCCTTTGTTGGGAATATCGCAGACGATTTGGGTTTAGATGTGAGAGAACTCTCGGCTCGAAATTTCAGAATTGTGCCCGGTCCCAGAAAAAGGTATTTGGATGTAAATTTAGAGAACGGGGTTTTGTTTGTGAAGGAGAAAATTGACAGGGAGCAGCTCTGTGGGTCGAGCCTCACTTGCCTCTTGTCTA
Organism: Mustelus asterias; assembly: GCF_964213995.1. Classification (NCBI taxonomy): domain Eukaryota; kingdom Metazoa; phylum Chordata; class Chondrichthyes; order Carcharhiniformes; family Triakidae; genus Mustelus; species Mustelus asterias. The sequence continues at coordinate 7,596,900 of NC_135816.1, read as the reverse complement.
CAGAAGCTGTGATCGAAAACCCTTTGAACGTCTACCGAATCGAAGTGGAGCTTCTAGATGTAAACGACAACCCTCCCCATTTCCCGAAGAGAGAAATCCGGCTGGAAATCTCTGAGCTGGCGGCACCGGGGGCGCGCTTCCCCCTCGAGTGCGCGCACGACCCGGACGTTGGAACCAACTCCCTACAAAGCTATCGGCTGCTGGGGAACCAGCACTTCGCCCTGGACATTGAGACCCGCAGTGGAGACGAGAAGCTGCCAGTGCTAATGCTTGAAAGGCCACTGGATCGAGAGAAAGAGTCGACCCACAGGTTAGAGCTAATCGCCAAGGATGGCGGGGTCCCCCCCAGGTCCAGCACTGCTCAAATAATAATCGTGGTGCAGGACGCCAATGACAACTCCCCCGTGTTCTCCCAGTCTGTTTACAGGGTCAGCTTGAATGAAAACGTGCCCAGAGAAACATTGGTGATCAGGCTTAATGCAACTGACTTGGATGATGGGTCTAATGGTGAGATAGAATATTCCTTTACCAGTCATACCTCCGCGAAAGTGCGTAAACTATTTAGCCTGGATTCCAAATCTGGCGAAATCAGAGTGAATGGAAATTTGGACTATGAGGAAAACAGTGCCTTTGAGATCAATGTACAAGCAATGGATAAGGGCTCTGCCCCGCTGCCTGTCTACTGCCATATACACGTGGAAGTTATTGATGCGAATGATAACTCGCCGGAGGTGACAGTGACTTCTCTGTTCAGTCCCATTCGCGAGGACTCTGTGCCCGGGACTGTGATAGCTCTGATCAGCACCACAGACAAAGACTCAGGGGGAAATGGTCAAGTAAATTGCCAAATCCCAAAAAACCTCCCCTTTCAATTGAATTCTCCCTTGAAGAACTATTACAAGTTGCTAACCCAGCAACAACTGGACCGTGAAGACACCTCCAAGTACGACATCACTATACTCTGTAGTGATTCCGGATCGACTCCGCTCACTTCCAAAAAAACTGTGCAGGTGGAGATCTCAGATGTCAATGACAACGCGCCACGTTTTAAACAGGCTGCCTACACAGCCTATGTGATGGAGAACAACGTTATCGGGGCCTCCATCTTTTCGGTGACAGCGTCTGATCCGGATTTTAACGAGAACGCTCGAATATCTTATTCCATTCCGAGGGAGCTGAACCAGGACGAGTCGGTGGCCAGCTATGTGTATATTGATTCGGAGAGTGGGATCATATTTTCTCAGAGAACTTTTGATTACGAGCAACTCAAAAACTTCAAGCTCCGGGTTCAGGCACGGGACTCTGGAGCTCCAGCACTCAGCAGTAACGTTTCGGTGAATGTCGTTATCCTTGACCAGAACGACAACGCTCCGGTGATCCTGCATCCGCTGCCCGAGTATGGGTCAACAGTAATGGAGACAATGTCCCGCTTCGCAGAACCAGGCTACCTGGTCACCAAGGTGTCTGCCACCGATGCTGACTCCGGCCAGAACGCTCGCCTCTCTTACCAAATGACTCAGGCTACTGACCCAGCACTTTTCACAATTTCACCCGACACAGGCGAAATCTGGACAGTCCGCGGCGTTGGGGACAACGATGCAACGAAGCAAAGGTTAACAATCGTGGTAAAAGACAACGGAACACCACCGCTTTCAGCATCTGTGACTATCAGTTTATCAGTGATCGATGGGGATGCACAGCTACTTTCTGATCCTAGCAGCTTGACTGAAAATCCTGGATTTGCTTCCGATTTGAGCTTTTACTTGGTGATTTCTTTAGGGATAACTTCTTCCATTTTCCTGGTGGTTTTAGTCGCCCTCGCTGTGAAAGTGCACAAAAACAGAGCAGGGTTTACTGGTTACAGTTGTGGCCTGGACGCCTGTTGGTGTTGCGAATCAAGAAACTCGCTCAATGGGATTCAGAAAGCCAGCAGAAACATCCAGATCCCTCCGAATTATGTGGAGGTATTCGGCGGGGATCCACTCTCGCAGAGTTTCCGCTACGAGACATATTCCACTTTAGAGCGAGACCCCGCCTTTCCCAACACGTGCGGGTCATCTGCGTTGAAATATAACGTCGTGGGTGAAAATATTGAGAAGGGAAAATATCCACACACATCACCTTCTGCAAATTCTAGAAACCCTGTAAACAGTGAGGTGAGGTATTGTTTCAAAAAGGACAAATTAGATACCTCACAGGTTTCATTTGGTTGCACTTATATGCAAATGGAGAATTCCAACCCACAGGGAACTATTTCTGTCTGGTAAAGTGAAGTTGAAGGTGCTGTTCAAAGTTACAATCATTTCCTTGTATTTTTAAGCCAGCAATGTACCGTTTAGTGGCACTTGGTGAGGGGAGGGGGGTAATTTACAATTAATGCATCATGATTGTTGAAAGACTTCCTCCCAATTGGAAAGAAATTTACAATATCGTTACAACATGTAACAGAGATATATTGAATGATGACTAAATGCATCTACCAGTGAATAATTTAAAAAGCAATCTGCAAAAGACTATGATCTTACCAACATTACTCCAATTGCTGAATTCAGTTCTGAAGAAGGCATGCGGACTTGAAACGTTAACTCCTGTTTCTCTCCCCACAGATGCTGCCAGACCTGCTGAGTTTTTGCAGCATTTTCTGTTTTTGTTATTGCTGAATTCACAATCGACCCGTGCAAAGTTGTAACAATCGTATTTGTCAGTATATTCGTTATTTGTTGACTAAGGGCCAGCATCACTTATGCGGTTGAAAGCAGAGTGCAGCAAGGGCTGGAATACTAAATTAAAAACAGAAAATTCTAAGTATTTGTGGAGAGGGAAGCATGGTTCATGTTTCAGGATAATGACCTTTTATCAGAACTGAGAAGAGTTAGAAACGTTTTCAGCAAGGAATGTGTGGGGAAAAGTTAAAGGAGGTGTGTGATAGAAATGAGTCTGGCAGGCCGTAAAAAGTCTAATTTAGTGATGGGTAACCTGCCGCCTATCTTCGTTCTGACGTAAGACATTTTGTTGACCATTGCCCATGCGCAGGGTTGCCAGATTCTACTGATTTCTGCCTCCATAGTTTTTTTCCCTACCTGTATGACTGAAATGATACATAACTAAAGCAAGGACGAATGAAGTGTGGTGCATACTGATTGCTCACAACATTGACTGTGAGAGCCATGCACTCCTCTGCATCCAAAGTTTAAATATTAATTCTATTTTCACCATTTGAAGTTGGTGACAACTCTATTAATATATAAATGATTAAGCATTTTTATATAACTTGTTATGAAGTATTCAGCATGTATTAAATGTACTTAAATGTTAATCTTGGGGCCATGGTTAGTGAACAAGCTTGATTTTAATCATGTAACCAACTGAGGTGAAGAAGTGCCACACACTGGTCTTACATTGGTCTAATTGAAAAATCGGATGCTCTATGCACTGCTCACGAAGTTGTCTCCTCTCAGCTTTGCAGAACACCTCTTTTCAGTCTACTCCACATTCCCATTAGCCTTTCATTTTAATTCTCCACCTTGCTCACATTGACATATCTGTCCTCGGCCTGCTGCACTGTTTCAGTGCAGTAAGCTTCAGCAGCAGTACCTCATCTTTCAATTGGACACCCTAGTGTTGAGTTCAGTGATTTCAAACCATCTTCCCTTTTCATTTCCTTTTCTTTGTTTGTTTCTGGTTTTCTCTTATTTTTACCTTCAGCCTGCAGCAGCACCTGCTCCAGGGACTTTTTTGTTTCTTTTCTTGCCCCATCACCGACCATTCCCTTGCAATCTGAAAAACGTATTTATTTGTCACTTGATCTTCATACCTGATCACAGATCTTCGTCTGTCCTTATCCACCCACACCTTGCTCAAAATATGTTGTTTTTCCAACTTTTCCCAATTCTGATGGAAGGTCAACAATCATGTTTCCCTCTCCACATATCCTGCATGATTTATGGAATATTTCCAGAATTTTCTGTTTCTGTACCATTTGCGTATGATTCAGAAGTCAAAAAGAGTATCAAAATGCAAATAGGAATGAGACAACTGAAGCTTTCGCACTAAGCATAGAGTTGAAATAATTCAATTAGGAATTCTGGATAAGACGGTTAATATGCATGCCTGGCGGCATGTGTTTTGCAAGGAATTTCTATAAGATTCCTCACTTGTAGATTTATAAGAAGATCCTTAAGTTCCTAATCCTTATCCTTTCTGAGGCTTCTCTTGAAAATATTTCCGTGGAGAGATTATCTCTAAAATAATGGACCAACGATGCTGGTTACATTTTTGTTGCACAGTGAGAAATGTTCATCTGCTAAGGCTGCTAGCTTTAAGAAATGCTGCCTATTGTGATTGGCTAAAGACGGGTATGGCGCCACTCACCAATCAGAAGCCGAATGGTGACGGGAGATCCCGACTGCCCCCTTCCCTTCCGCCATCACATATGATCAAATCCAGTGCGAAATTGGATAGCGAGCTGTGTGGCATGATATCAGGATTTATGAATGCAACTGTGAATGAAGAATTTAGAAGATTTATCAGAAATTATCTCGGAGATTTACCACAGGTATTATGGTGCAATGTAGCTCTTCAGTTTACATGTTGAAAGATGATACGTAATAATTTTATTCCTCTGAATGATTGGGCAGCGCTGTGACGTGCCGAAGGAATTGAAATGCTTTGTGCTGGAAATGGGATTTTATAACATACACTGGCTGTTAAAATGGCAACTCCTGTGTTTAGTGCTCGCCTGGAATCTGGTTTCTGGACAGATTCGGTATTCCATTCCCGAGGAGCTGCAGCTGGGCGCTTTTGTTGGGAATATCGCGGCCGATTTGGGTTTAGATGTAAAACAGCTCTCGAGCCGGAATTTTCGGATCGTGTCGGGTCCCAGGAAACAGTATTTCGACGTAAATTTAGACAGCGGGATTTTACTTGTCAAGGAGAATGTTGACCGAGAACAGCTTTGTGGATCAAACCTCGGGTGCGCTCTGACTCTGGAGGCTGTGATTGACGAACCACTGAATGTCTATCATGTCGAGGTGGAGATTCTGGATATAAACGACAATGCTCCCCATTTCCCAAAAGAACAATTCCGTTTGGAAATATCCGAGTTGGCCGTGCCCGGATTTCGCTTCCCACTGGAGTCCGCCTACGATCCGGATGTCGGCACCAACTCCTTGCAAACCTATCAGTTAGCTCCTAACCAATATTTTAATCTGGATGTACAATCTCGCAGTGAGGACGGTAAACTCCCAGTTTTAGTGATGGAGAAGTCTCTTGACAGAGAGCAGCAGCCCACACTGCAGTTACTGTTGACGGCCACTGACGGGGGCATTCCACAGAGGTCTGGCACGGCACAGATTACCATCCACGCACTGGATGCCAACGACAACATCCCTACCTTTAGCCAGTCCCTTTACAGAGTCAGTTTGTTAGAAAATGTGCCCATCGGAACGCTGGTGATCAAAGTGAACGCTACTGACCCAGATGAAGGTCCCAACGGAGAAATTGTTTATTCCTTTGGTAGCCATACTTCTGTTAAAGTGCGGGAACTGTTCAGTGTGGAGCCCAAAACGGGAGAGATCCGCGTTAAAGGGCCTCTGGATTTCGAAACAGCAAAGGAGTTGGAGATTAGTGTGCAAGCAGTGGATAAAGGCGCATTATCTGTGCCTGTGCATTGCGATGTGCTTGTGGAAATCATTGATGTGAATGATAATGCGCCGGAGGTAACTGTGACCTCTTTGTCCAGTTCAGTTCCTGAAGATGCCCTGCCCGGGACTGTGATAGCTTTAATCAGTGTGAGCGATTCAGACCTGGGGGAGAATGGAAACACTCACTGTCAGATCCCCACTAGCCTCCCTTTCAAATTGGATTCAACGTTTAAAAATTATTACCGATTGGTTATCAAAGATTTACTGGATCGAGAAATGGTCTCTCAATATGGCATCGCCATTAGCTGCAGAGATGCAGGTTCGCCCGCGCTCACGTCTAACAAAACCATTCAGCTGAAGATCTCAGATGTAAACGACAACCCCCCACGTTTCTCACGCACTTCATACACAGCCTATGTGACGGAGAACAACGCCATTGGGTCTTCCATCTCATCGGTGTCAGCTTTTGATGCAGATTTAAATCAGAACTCTAGACTGTCCTATTCTATTTTAAAGACACAAGTCGGCGATGTCTCAGTAACTAATTATGTCTCTATTAATTCAGACAGTGGCATAATATCTGCTGAGCGTTCATTTGACTACGAGGAATTGAAGAAGTTTCATATCCAGATCCAAGCAGTTGATGCTGGGATCCCACAGCTTAGCAGTAATGTGTCAGTGGATGTGGTAATTCTAGATCAGAATGATAATGCCCCAGTCATCATATCCCCAAGTCCAGAGTATGGTTCGACATCAACGGAGACAGTATCTAGATCAGCGGAGCCGGGTTACCTGGTGACCAAGGTGTCAGCTATTGATGCTGATTCAGGTCCCAATGCAAGGCTTTCTTATAAACTGGCCCAGGCCACTGACCCTGGTCTTTTCACTATTTCCCCAGACACGGGAGAGGTCTGGACCATCCGTCGCATTGTGGACAAGGATACAGTTACACAGCGCTTGGTTATCCTGGCAAAAGACAATGGGATCCCACCGCTTAGCGCAACAATTAGCATCATCTTATCACTGGCGGACATTGATACCGAAAGTCTTTCCGAAGTGAGTAGTGTGACAAAAGATCTCGGATTTCCTTCAGATGTAAGCCTGTACTTAGTCATAGCTTTAGGAGCAATCTCCTCCACTTTTCTGGTGGTTTTGGTTATTCTCGCTGTTAAAGTCCACAGAAATAGGAACGTTTTTAACCGTCGCAGCTGCTCTCTGGACACATGCTGCTGTTTGGGATCCGCACATTCTCTGAACGGAGTACAAAAGGCCAGCGTCAACCTTCAGATCCCCCCGAATTATGTTGAAGTTTTTGGCCGCGAACCACTGCCTCAAAACTTTTGTTACGAGGTCTGTTCTACATTGGATAAAGATGCAAGCGGCAAGACATTTCCCAAGATTGAAAGTCCAATTGCGACGGGAAACCGCAGCAGTGTGACCAAAAGATATGTTCAGCCGTCAAATGTTGTAAATAATAGAACCAATTTATTCAATGAGGTGAGATACATCGTGCAAAAATCTGGTGATTCTCGAGAGCCGCCAGTTGATTTGTGAATTTCCTCTGAATCAGTGTCAGCAATTGACAGAGTATCTATCTATAGGTCTGTGTGTAGCATATCTAAAATAGCTCCCCCCAGGAAATGATTTCTATTTTGGCTATTCTCCAGGTGCAAATTATTTTGGAACATTTAAATTGGCAAAAACATAAACAGACCGCCCTTTGCCCAGGTTGTTTTATATCGGTGCAGGTTTGAGACAGTGTTAGTGTTACACATGTTGGATTCATAAGCTGGAAAAATGAAACAAACCCGGTGCCGGGGCAGACATTTTAACTTGGGCTATAGATGCTGAACAATCTCACTATTCTGGATGCTTAAAGACAATGTTGTGTGCTTCAATCACAGAATTGGTCTAGAAACATTGGCAAGGTAGCTTCTTACTCCACCCAAAATGTTACTTACTGTTAGTTTTTGGAATTTATTTCAAATTAAAGATCGAACGAGTAAGATTGTTTAAGTAACAAATCAGAGCAGGAAGTTGTATTTCTTTTCGAGAATACTGGATGATTACACATCTGTGTAATGTAACCAAGTTTAATCGGATAGATGTCTTGAAGATTAATTAAACATATGTGTATTAGAAGTTCCTGAAATAAAACATGGAAGAGCAGGATAATAAGCAATGAAAGGCACAATAGTTGCTTTGAGGGGAATCTTGGAACGATAGCATGGATAAACCATGGTTAGAAAATCAATAACAAAATACTGTGGATATTGAGAACCAAAATGAGAAAATACTGAAAATACTCAGCTAGTTAGGGCGCATCAGAAAGAGAAAAACAGAATTAACTTTTCAGATTGAAGACCGTTCCCTAGAATTCCCTCAGCATGTGTTGGGTGCGTTTTTGCATAAGGTTCAATTAGAATCCCAGGGGTGCAGAAGAAGGCCATTTGGCCCATCATGTCTGCACCAACCACAATCCCACCTCAGCCCTATTCCCATAACCCCATTTACCCTGCTAGTCTCCTTGAAACTAAGAGGCATTTTAGCATGGCCAATCAATCTAACCTGCACATCTTTGGACCATGGGAGGAAACCGGAGCACCGGGAGAAAACCCAGACACGGGGAGAACATGCAGACTCCACACAGACAGTGACTCAGGCCGGGAATTGAACCTGGGTCAAAAAGAGAAAATGCTGGAAAATCTCAGCAGCTCTGACAGCATCTGTGGGAGAGAGAATAGAGCCAATGTTTCGCGTCTAGATGATCCTTCATCAGAACGGGAGAGAAAATGTTTCTGATGGTCATCGAGACTCGAAACTTTAGCTCTATTCTCGCCCCACAGATGCTGTCAGACCTGCTGAGATTTTCCAGTATTTTCCATTTTTGTTTCAGATTCCAACATCTGCAGTATTTTACTTTTATCTTAGAATTGAACCCAGATCCCTAGCACTGTGAGGCAGCAGTGCTAACTACTGTGCCACCATGCCACCCTTAAAGAAATTCTTCTGCAAACTAATGGTATATTTGGACTTCGATGCATGGGTTTCTTTTAACCAACGCCTCATCGTTTATGATCTCTATATGTCTCATTTCATTAACCAGGAAATATCCTAAGATGAGTTCAGAGAAAATGGAGGCTATCTTTGTCCCTATTTTGGAATCCAATTCCTTGTAAATTTATAAGATGTTTCAGAAGGATAGCTGGGTTTGGACTGTTAAGTGCAGTACTATTTCAAATGTCAGGGAAAAGGCTGTTCAGCATTGACTGCTCATCTCTAACACCAATATATCCTATTTGGTGAACAGTTTGGAGTTTTGCTTGTGAATAGAAAAATAGAAAACCCTTCAGCAGCAGAAACTCTGTTCTAGAGCAACCTTGAAATTCCACGAGGAATGCACCAAACTGAAGGAATGGATGTAGATGAAAAATTACTCTCGTGTTCCGAGATGAAGTGCCTCTGAAACTGCAGAGGTTTGCTGTTCTACTGCATCAGGAACTGACTTACATAGTGTCCCAAGTGGATAATTGAACACCATCCCAACTGTAAATACAACTGACTGAGATTTTTGCAAACCCAGCAAAATGATTTCCGTGAAACTCTTTTGAAACTGAACTTACATACTGGTTACATACTGGTCACCAAATGGATTTTGGGCTGTGGACTCGTTCCCATTAGAATATCCACCTCAGTATCAAGAAAAAGTGGATTCCTTTCTCTACTAATTTAATCAGCCCACTGCAGATTTCAGGTGCGAATAGCATTGTGATTCACTTTAAATAGGGATTTTTATATTCCCTGTGTGCTGAAAAATAATGTCAGCATTTATATGCTGCATGATGATTCGAGCAGAATATATATTCTGCTGCTCTACTTTGTAGACTCATGTAATGGAGGCACTTTTACATATTCGCGTCTCTTGGTAAAATCATACAATGGGAAGGTCTACCCGTTATGTATGTTATGTGTATGTACAAGTGCAAGCTGAAGTCCAGAATGCTGGACTCTCATCCTTTGCAGCAATGTGATTACCTAGGTTGATAATGTGTTGCAAGGTGTTGATGTGCATAGGATTTGATAATGTTTTTCGAAGCCAATAGTTGGCATCTTCTCAACTCCACAATGAATTACTTTATTGTATTTCATGCCTTCAGATAGACCTCTTGAGTTGTTTTGTTTTTGGTAATTTAACTTTAGTGGATTTATTTTTCTTTTGTTTGTTATATTTTGCCATACATTGAGAATTTAAATTAAATATCTAATTTAGTTGAGTTCAACTCAGCTTTTTTCTGAATATATTTAAAATGGGTGAATAATAGTAAAATGTCAGAAGTGATATAAATAAAAGCCACTAAATTGCTTAATTGCTGACCTCAAACATTCTCATTTAAATTTCACAGCAAATTTGGTCTGGTAGGAGATTTTTTTTTTTGAAGGCTGAGATTTTTTTCAACAGTGGTGCCCCGCAATAACTTATAAGCTGTTTTCCTTCACTCAGAAGATTGTTTTTGCTATTATATTGAAGCTCATGTAATCTCTACACCTGTACAGGTTTAGCTGATATAGATACATTGAAAGTAAGTTATTCTGGCTGTTCCTATGCTGCAGGTATGTGTTTAAAACCAATACCTATGCTAAGGCTCCAGAAGACCAAAGTTATATTTCCAGCTCTTGGATCCAGGGAAAATGGAGTCAGGTGCTTGCAGACATGCACAACTTTTCACTCACTAGTCAATTTTCATGGTCAGAGAGAGATGCCTCTCCATTTGTCCAAGTGTTCAGAATAAATTACCAAACATTAAGTTTGATTACTTTCCAGGCCTTATTAACAATCATATTGAAGCTAATATGCAGCTAAAATGATGTGAGACTACCATGTGGAGACACACTCACAGTATATACTTTAAGCTGCAGTGATACTGCTGGTGTTCCATCAAAGTCATATCTATTTCTGAGAGGAAGCTGTCCCACACTACTTTGAGTACACACTAAATAGTCCAGCCAGAAGCCAGTTTAAAAGTGTGCAGGTAATCTGTTGATAAACTTTACTGTTACTTTAAATAATATGAGAAAACAGACATTGTCACTGACTCTACATCAATATTAAACAGCAACCACAGAAAGCATGCAATTTTCTTCATGCTCAAACTATGCATTATTCCACAGTATGACTGGATCTTCCTGGCTGGACGATACATTATCATTGCTATTCACAGCTCAGTTGTGCTATATAGTTCGTTTCAAGGCAAATCCAAAATCATGCCAAATGAATGCAAACTGCATATCACCAGAAAGTCAAATAATTTGTCAGAAGAAACCACAGTCAAGATTTGAGGAGATGAGGAATCAGATCATCTAAGCATCAGATTAACTATTCAGTTTCACACAATTTAGTTGAAAGTTTGTCATTAATTCACAAAGATGTGAAAAGTTGCACATTTTTTGTTCTTTCACCATTTTGCAGAATTGTGTGATGGTTAAAAAAGGTTTTCCAATGAACTGAATAATATTTAAAGGAATAGGTTCTCAAGCATGCACAAAGTAATTGCACTGAGTAGTGAAATGATATAGAAGCTAAATCATTAGAATTGGGATTGGTGACTAAAGAAAAACTTCAGGTGAAACGCTGCAAGAAAATGTTCCTAAGCAACAGGTATGTCGGAGGGTCCAAAGTACATTAGTAAATCCCAAATGTAACATTTTTAATTGACACAGACCTTTTTCAATGTAACATTAGGCATTCCATGATGTGAAAATAGTTTTAATACATTTAAAATATGGTTCTATTTCATACTGATTGAGTGGTGCTGAGTTTTGTTCCCTTGGTGTGATATAGTTCACTGAATAATGTCATCTCTGCATTTATAAATCAATTATACAACGTACTTTGCCCTTTTAACAGTAGTGTAAAATATGTAGAATAATTCTAACATGAAGTTCCCTAAATTGTGTTTAGATAGGAACATTGGCAACATTTCCTGAGATAGTCTTAGTGCACGTCTATATTACAGCTATAGGAAAATTGCGTACTACAGCTGCATTGTCTGAATCTTGTGTTTGTCCCTTACTTGACACTTTGCAGAGTCAATGTGTGAGCCCCTGGAAGGATTCTCAGTTAAATTAGGCCTTCAAATCTGATACAATCACAGTTTAAGATAAGAGGAGAAGCATCTTTGGTTTCACACCTAAATAAAACATGAGGGGTGTCAGTGCACCATTTGGACACATAAACACAGCGTGCTTGCTGTGACACCAAAGCTGGTGGTTTGACACTAAAGCTATAGATCTCAGACTAGAATATAAGAGCAACATTCAGTAGCGTGACATTCAAAGCACACAGTTGAACAAGAGAATGTCTGATGCATTCTGGTGTGATAAGATCAATCAGTTGTTGGTCACTTCCCCCCTAATGCTGGAAGCTGCTCATATTTAATCAGAGATCTGTAGTGTGCTATAAGATAGCATATTTCTGGCTGCTAGCCAATTCCTGATTCCTTTGTTCTAGCAATGAATTGATTTTCTACTTGGTTATTTTAATTGTGTCTGATGATACCTAGTGTAAATTTTAAAAATGCGTCTTAGATCACAATAGCAATGCCAATAACCCAATAAAATACTGCACTGTCATTGTATTGTTCTTCATAATTCACCTTTTATGTGGTCCATTTTGTTTCCTTAGACAGCAATATTTGTGATTTGTTTGAAAGATTGTCAAGATTGCTGGCTGTTAAAGAACTCAAATGTATTATTAAATATTAGCCAGTACCATTAGAGATCAGAATAAGATTGAGATCAATGTATTTTGCAGCCACGACCAATGGCAATCCTTATCATGATACTGGGATGTGTGAGCTTTTCGTTTAATTTTCACAACTTTTAAAGTTAAAAAATGCTTCTACAGAGCAACTGATCATGAACAATAAAGCAAGATTTTGGAGCTCTCTGATTTGGGTTTAAGTCCTATTGTTCAATGAAATGCGGTTTGTCAGTGAACATTCCAATATTGATGCCCCAAATAAAGATTACTCTGTGATCAAAATACATTAAGTAGATTATATCAATTAAATCAAAACTTCTCAGTTGAAAAAAAATATGAATTTTTAGAGGTATAAAATGTAAAAGCTAAGAAGTTATGATGAGGCTGTGTAAAATTTTACTGAATCTTTAGTGTATTTTGTGACTCCACACTGCAGGAAGAATCCTGGGACTTTGGAAAGGGTACAACACAAGTGACTCAGATTCTGTTAGCTCAGAGGCTTTACAAAGATGGCTTGAAAAATGCAGGCTCTTTATTGGAAGAATGCTGATTATGGGGCAACATAACAGAAAAAATTAGAATTCTGAAAAATTAGGACAGAGTAGTTAGAATACAGTAGCAGTGGTCGAGGAGTTAGGAATAATTTTAAGCCATTGGTTTAAGCAAAAAGATTTAGAATAGAGCCCAAGATAACCTTTGTTGTGCAAGGGGTTTTGAAATTGGAATTGATTTCCTGGGCTATTGATTAATGTAGAAATTATGTCAATGGGTAATATTTTCCTACAGGATTCAGGACGCTTACGTCAGGACCAAATGGGGGCCCTAACTCTGCACCTGCCAGTAGCCAGACCGGTGGAGATATTTTTCAGGAAACAATCCCCTAATTGGCTGTCTCCACCCTTGCTGTCCTATTAAGTAGGGCAAACAAATTCATAAGGCTACTGATCCAATTGCAGGGTTGACAGCTACAGCACCTTGCCAGAGGTGCTACAATTCCCACCTTAACTATTTAAATTGGGGCAAACTATATGCACCTGGCAATGATCCCAGGCCACACCTGCAAAACTTCCCCAGCACCTGGAATGAACAGGGTTCACCACAAGTTTCCATGCTCCTGGTCATCCCATCCTCCTTCCCCACACTCACCACCATGGAGCCAGGAACACACAGCCTAGTGTTAAAGAGCAGACTGGATTGGGGAATAAGGGAAAATGGGCTCCAGTGACATGGGAACAGAGAGATGGTAAATGGGATTTAAACTATGTTTTCACATAGAAGGTAAATACTGCAGTGAATAACAACAACAACAGAACATGCTGGAAAATCTCAACAGGTCTTACAGCATTTGTGGGGAGAGAATAGTGCCAACATTTCGAGTCTAGAAGGGTCTAAATAAATAGACTCTTTTGATGCTGTAACTTCTGTATATATCTATCTTAGGAGGAGTACTTTTGTAAATTTGTTTTCATATGAGCATTCAACAAGTTTTTCGTACAGAAAGATCAGTCCTTTGACTTTCCTTCCTCTTTAGATGCAACTTTCTTTGTGGGGTCAAAGTGGTAGATGACACTTAAGTAGAATATCATTCTAACCAATGTATTAATTTTCTTTGTAGGTCAAACAACCAAATGCTGACTGGCGTTTCTCACAGACTCACAGAGCTGAACTAAACAGGTATTTGTTAACCTTTTCTGATTTTCTGGAACTTGTTTTGTATACATTGGATTCAAACTTCATGGTTGTGGGTATTGTACAGGCATTGGTCATTTTTATTTATGTGTTCACGGGATGTGGGCATCACTGGCAACCCAGAAACCTTTGCCCATACCTAATCACCCTTGAGAAGGTGGCAGTGAGCTGACTTCTTGAATCACTACAGTCCATGTGATGTCGAGAGGGACTTATTAGAAAGGGAGTTCTAGGAGTTTGACCCAACGAAGATGAAAGATGGAGCACATTAAACACACTGTATGAACATGCCCTCAATGTTTTACAAACCTTGGTGATTTCGTCAGGACATTTGGCTGCTTTCTTAAACATCAACAATTCAGTCTTTCCTATTCCACTACCCTCTGGTGGAGTGCATAGAAACACTGCAGAATGGGGTACTCAGCCATTTAAACCTAACAAAGGCTAGGGTCTGACTCCCTGTTTGTGCTGTGTAAACTGGGGTAACAACAGGGATACCACAATAGTTTTTATGGACCCTAAACTAAATAGAAGACAAGAATACCACTTCTGGGCCGGAATTCTCCGACCTCACCCATTCCTGGGATTCTCTGATCCCGATGCAATGAATGGAGTTTTGGCTGAACCGAATTCTTCATTCTCACCGTCAGTGGTGGCAGGGTGAACAAGATTGGAGAATTCCACCTATGATTTCTATCTAGTAGCTGCTACTGGGAAGGGCATGTGTGAATGTCAACTGTGGGCAGCAGTGAGCTTAACTTTGAAGTTTCTAGTAGCTAAATAGTTCGTTAACATTTTTTCTCTAGGTGTGCGCATGAAGTGAGGGGGGAGTACTTTGAAAATGGTAAAAAGGATTGTTTTTAAAAAAAGGTAGCTGAGAGGAGTTTTAATTGAGATGTATAAAATTCTGAGGAGCCTAAATGGAGTGGACTGAAAGGAGCCATTTCCATTAAGAGAGGTCAATAACCAGGTGGCAATTAAAGTAATTGGTAGAGGATTCAAGAGGAGGTGAGGAGAAATCGTTTCACCCAGGAGGGTGAAATGAGTCCGAAACTCGCTACCTGACAGGGTGGTAAAAGCAAATGAATTACTTGGATGTGCACCAAAAGTGTCTTCACCTATCGGGCTATGGATCAAAGGCTGGAAAGTGCAATTAGACATTTTGTCCATCTGTGTTTGTGTCAGCTGCTTTAACAGCAAACCAAATAGTCTCACTTCCCTGCTCTTTCCTCAAATATTCAGCCAATTTCCTTTTGAAAGATGCTATTGAATCTGCTTCAACCACCTTTTCAGGCCTTGTATTCCAGGTTACTACAAGCTACTGGATAAAAAAAGAATTCCTCCTGTGTTTCTTATGCCATCGATCCTAAAGCTGTCCAGCCTGGTTATTGACCATCCTGCAAATGGAATCAGTTTCTCCTTATTTACTCTATCAAAACTCCCCATAATTTTGCCCTAAAATTCTCTGCTCCAAATCGAGCAATCGCAGGTTCTCTCTTCTCTCCGTGTAACAAATGTCTCTCATCACTAGTACTATTCAAAATCCCTTATTCATGATCTGATTCCAGTAATTAAGATAGCTCAGTGAATAGAAAAGTTGTATTGAATCATACAATCCTTACGGTGCAGGAGGAGGCCATTCGGCCCATCAAGTATGCACTGACCACAATCCCACCCAGGCCCTATTCCTGTAACCCCACATATTTACCCTGCTAATCCCCTGACACTAGGGTCAATTTAGCATGGCCAATCAACCTAACCTGCACATCTTTGGACTGTGGGAGGAAACCGGAGCATCTGGAAGAAACCATGCAAACACAGTGATAACATGCAAACTCCACACAGACAGTAAACTGAGTGCAGAATTGAAACCAGCTCCCTGGTGCTGTGAGGCAGCAATGTTAACCATTGTGCCACTGTGCGAGATATTACTTTAAATTATATAGCAAAAACTGGACAGAGTAAAAAATATCAGGAAATTCTGAAACTGAGATGCTTCATAGGAAGAATAATCAAGGTTTGAAATACAAATCTTGGTACAATGGCGGAGGGGAAACCCTGGAATGATTTTTTAAAAATGAAACACTGTGGGAGGGTTAAAATGTAAAATCCCTCAGGATGGAAAAGAATTAAAAGGGGCTAAATAGTTTTCCTTGTGAAAATTGTTTTCTCTAAAAACCATAATCCTGCGATCTTCTGCGTTAAATGAAAGGAAATTAAACTAAATTAATCTTTAAATAGCACCAAGTAAAATATCCCCATAGTAACAAAGTGATGATTAAAAGTAGGTTTCTTTCTATGCATCATCAGAGTAACTAAAAATGTGGCTCTCCAACAGATTTGAATACCATCTGGCTTGTCAATGGAGAAAAGTTTGCAATCTGTTGCTCGTGTTACATTGTAAAATTGTACTCCTGTACATCCTATTGGCCAGTTTAACCGACACAAAGAGGTTTGGATCAACATTTCTCCCAATTTGAATAGCTAATTCAACACAGTGTTACTCACTTTTCCAATTCCTGCTCCCAATCTGAGGATGCTTTCCATTACATCAGGTTGTCTGAAGATTATTTCAAATGGCATACCTAACATTTGCACTGGCTGTAGTTAAAGGGAAATCACCACTTTAAACTTTACTTCAGAAATTGAATGACATTGCACGTCTTGTAATGTGAAAAATGCTCATTAGTAGAAAGCGGATGTTTCCACTTACCTAGTCCTTTAATAAAAACAGACTGTGGAATGGAGGGAAAAAAATCAATTCCTGGACATAAAGGCACAGTAATATAGTGATGATATTTGTTCCAAAGCACATGCTTACAATTTAAAACTGTTTGATCTGTCAGCAGATGATGCAGATATAGCAAAGTACTATATAAAGTGGCAGTAAAACACCACATATTAATCCTCATTGTATAAATATTTACCTTTGTTTCCATCACTTACCCTGTATGGAATCTCCAAACAAGTTAAATAGAAAATGCCAGAAATAAACAGCAAGGCAGTTAGTATGGGTCGAGAGAAGAAGGATTAAGACTTTTTGGGTTTGTGATGTTGACCGACCTCCATGAATTTCCAGCAATTCCTGTAACTATTTTTAGCATTCAGTCTTTTATTTATGAGTTTCTTCATTCGGTGACCTGGATAATTCAGGGAATCTTTTCATGCACTGAATTAATTATTTTATAACGGGTACCATTTTCAGAAAAGATTGTTTGCGGATGATCTAGGTTCACACAATGGCCATTTACTCAAATCAGAACGAGTCACCACAGAACTACAGAACCCACCCAGTTCAACACTGTCAGAAGAGTATCTGGGGAGGAAGAGGAAGGAAGTAAAGCTTCCCCCTCCAAGTTTCATCCATTTTTCCCCCCAAAATGTTCACTCATGCTAATGTGCAGGATACACAGACCCCTCTGATTTTTCTCTATTCAACATTTTCACATAAGAACTTGCCAGTGTGCGTTGAAATATTCTTTATTGAATCATCGAACTTGCAGCCCATCATACCTGTGATAGCTCTTTAAAAAACTATCAAGTAGCACTACTCACCTTTTCTTTCAGCATAGGTCCACATTTTTTAATTTTCAACTACATAACTAATTCTCTTTTTATGCCAACCATTGGCACATATTGTAAATCATTAAAACCCACTACGTAATACAAATTCTCCTAATCTCCCCTTTAGCTATTTGACAAATATTTTAAGCCTGTGGTACCGAGCCTCTTATTTGTGGAAAATTCTGGCAAATACTCTCTGCATATTTTCCAAGGCCTTGGCATCCTTCTATAAGTGTGGTGCCCATAATTGGGCGCAGTACTCCAGCTGAGGACCAGTCAGTGATTGAGGAAGTTTTAGCATAAACTCCTTGCTTTTGGACTCGATGGCCAGAATTCTCCGATGTTGCCTTCAGCTGGGATTCTCCAGTTCCTTCGCTGTGAATGGAGATTTGGCTGAGTGCCAAATTCTCCGTTCTCACTTGCAGTGGCAGCAAGACGAGTGAGACTGGAGAATTCCGGCCTTTGCTTTTATGTAGAAAGCCGAGGGTCTCTCATGCTTTTATTCAAGAACTTGATTAATTTGTCCTGCTCCCTCCAAATTTGAGGGTCTGACAACCATTAATTTTCTAGTCACCAAACTTTTGAGGTTGTCTAGAATCTTGCCCCATCTTAAAAATGACAAATGCTTGCATTTATATAGTGCCTTTACAACACAAAACACAGCACCTAAGCTTATAAAGGGACATCAGACAGGTGAGTGGAACCTTGGAAAAAGTGATAGTTTTAGGGAGCATCTTAAAGGAGGATAGAGTGGATGAGAGGTGAGCTTTAGACAAGGATTTACAGCATTCGAAACAATGGAAAACTGCGCCTTCAGGAAATGAGCAAGAGAGTTTGGGGAAGGGAAGAAATTTGGGGAAAATAAATCCTTGATTTGAAAGGACAATGGAAGAAGAATTCATGATGAAAGTTAAAATCCTTAATTACATCTGGTTTACTCATCTGTGGTTTTCACACCTTCTTCAGCATGTCCACTGACTGTGTCTCCGTTGTTTCCACAGTACTCAGTATCTAGAGGAGGAAGGAGTGCAGCGTGATATACAGCGTGAAGCCCAGCGAGAAGTGCAGTGCGACGTGCAGCGTGAAGTACCACGTGACGTGCAGTGTGAGGTGTCCCGGAATATTCAGCGCGAGGTTCAACGTGATGTGCCGTGCGATGTGCCACGTGTTGTCGAGAAAGACCCTGGTGGACCAAGGAAACTAATGTGTGCGCGGCCTGCAGCCATCCCTGGTCAGTGCTGGACAAATAGCAACATTCATGTTGGAGTCTACTGTTCAGATAGGTCAAAATTAACCTTTCTCAAGTATTTTCCTCTTTAGAAACAGAACAGAAAGATATGCTGATTTCCCGACTTGCCATGAGTATCTAGAACATAGAGAAATGAGCAATTAGTGTGCTGGACATAACAGACTTGGAAGTCATGCTGTGCGGATATTAGCATAAACCCACAGGGTCTATTTCCATGAAATTTTTTTCTCCATCTTCTTAACAGAAATGATATGGTATTTAAAATAAGCCATTAGCATTTCTGTTAACATAAAGGAATATCATACACTCGTACTTCAGTCACAGAATTTCAAGATTCTCACTGCATAAGAAAAAATAATTAATGTGGCTTGTGAGAAAATGCCTGCAAATATAAGTTGGGAAAAAGAATGAAAATTGAGAACATCTGGTATGTGATGCGCTTTGTAAAAGAATAATTTTGCAACAAACCATTTTGATGTCAGGCCTCATAACCTGGAAGCAATCCAGGTATGAGAGAGTTCTGCATGTGGACTATGGCTGAAGGGTCCATTGTCATACTAATATTACACCCACAAAATAGACAAGGAGACAGGAATCAATGTCAACAATATGTGTAACAAAAGAGATTGGCCAGAATTCTATGATGTCGTACACCACGCCACCGCTGTCAGCGAGAATGGAGAATTTGACACTCAACCAAATCTCCATTTATAGCAGCGGGACTGGAGAATCCCAGACACGGGTGAGGTCAGAGAATCCCAGCCGCGGACGATGTTGGAGAATCCCAACCACGGACATGGTCAGAGAATCCTGGCCACAGGTGTGGTTGGAGAATCCCAACCACGGGTAAGGTCAGAGAATCCCAGCCACAGGCGGGATCAGAGAATTCCAACTATGGGCATGGTCGGAGAATTCCAGCCACAGGCATGGTTGGAGAATTCCGGCCAATGTGTTTGCATGAAATTCCTAGATATTACTTTAATCCATTTGTTAATCCATTCAACATCAACAGATGCATAACACATTTCACACTTGGCAATTTTATCACCAAAATACTGAAAATATGCAATATCAAAGGGCATTTGAAAAAGAAAGAAAGGCTCTCCAACCAAAACACAAAATATACTTTGAGTCTTGGAATTAGTGAGATACTGAAGTACAAATGATTAATGCCTTCATCTCAAATTTCTCTCTCTGCTCTTTTAGGGAAGGCTGTACAATATAATTTACTTTAAATAGGTTATTGCCTTCACTAAAATACCATTAAATGTGTAAAACATTTGTGCATTGGTATTTCACTGTGGGGGCCTTTGTTTCCTTGAGTAAGTGGTTTATTCTGATAAAGAACAAGCAGGATGTAAAGGGGTCTGGATTTGTTCCAAATGCACTTCCTCCTTGATAAATAAGAAGAGAACATAGATCTAAAGAAAAATCTTCAGCCCCATAAAATTATACTTAGTCAATATTTTCCAAATAAGGCAGTGATGTCAACCTTTGTGTGCTATTTTTGGAAATAAAAGGAACACAATGAACTCCAGAGCAATTTACAGGATCCTGCAAACACAAAGTAGAAACACATGCTGTATTTCTACATCTGGAGATTGGTCTGAATCTCAGCTGGAACAATTTAGGGGCCGGTTAAAGGGTGTTCACTCTCTCCAGTAAGTCACACAAATTGTATCAGTTTTGTTGCTGAAATCCTTGTCAGACCCATTTCTACTTGCCAGGGACTAAAACTGATGTTGTTATCAGTATAAGCCTCCCTATCTAAGGTATCTATTCCGTTGTTGGGCTAACTCAGTGCCTGCATTCTTTGAATTAGAAGATCTCGATAAATTTTGCTTAAGAACATGACTTTCAGAATCAGGAAACATTATTTGTTCTGCCTAGCAATGTCTTCTGTACAATCATCCTGATGCAGCACACCCCTTTATTCCTCTGTGGGAAAAGAGCTACAGAAATATTCCCCAATTCCACAAAAGATAAGAAGGAAACTGAACGGGAGGAGTGTAGAAGGTGAAATCGCAAACTGAATTGTAGCACTGTCATAAAGAATGGAAAATATTGTAGCAAAATTTACTCAAGAAATGAGTTTGTACCATTTTCCTTGTTATTTCCATATGGAGGTGAGTCATAGCTGTATTCCCCATTCTCTGGAATATAGGCTGAAAATGAGGCCAGATTGAGCTTCATAGCACAATTGTGCTTTTACGGAAGTCTGTGGTGCACTAAGTTATGTCCTGTTTAATCGTGGAAGATGAAATGGCATGATCTGCACAACATAATTGAAACCAGTCTAATTACTAGCATCAATCCAAACCCGACATGGCTTACTTCCTTGAGTTAATAGACTCATAATGAAAGGCTGATCAAACATGGGTCGAGCAAAAAATCTCCCACACTCAACTGGTTTCCATTAAAACTCAGAGTGCTAGTGCAATGCGTGAAGCAGCATTAATATCCTATGCTGTAGGATATGTTGCTTCATGAACTTGTGCACATAATCTCTCCATTGATGGTGACATCAATGCCAGTTATGCCACTGGGAAGGGGGTAATAGGGGCTGAAGATCACACCCAGAGGAGTTGGGCAAAGGCACAGGAACCTGGTGGTAGAATCATTGGGGATTCTCAAGCATCATTTCATGGGCAGCTTCAAAGCAACAGTGCTGGAGACCAGGGAGCAAGTTACCTGTGGTAACAAAAACAGAACATTCTGGAAAATCTCAGCAGGTCTGACAGCATTTGTGGAGAGAGAGCAGAGCTGATGTTTCAGATTCCAGCATCTGCAGTAATTTGCTTTGATTTAAAGTTACCTGAGGTGTTGGTCATGATTGACATTGTCGGCCTCATCGCTGTCTTTGTGTTTATCCTACACAGTTGAAGATGACCATGACCTTGAATTCAGTGAGTTAAGTTTCAGGTGTAACGTGCTCAAAGCTGACCAATCAGTCAAATTTGAGCGCAAAACAACCTGTCAGATGTGGGACAGACATGTATTGTTGGTGCAAAAGAGGTGCTTGCAACTCTGGCTTTCTGATGGCCAATGCGATAATGCTCTGTTCATTGGAGGTGGGGCCTTTGCTGATAAGATCATATAATATAGAGTGATCCTGTGCGAGGCTCGCTTAAGTTAGCAGGCATAGTGGACCTCAAGTCAAGGGGCATAGATCAGCTAGATAGTCAATATCTTTTCCCAAAGGTAGGGGAGTCTAAAACTAGAGGGCATAGGTTTAAAGTGAGAAGGGAGAGATACAAAAGGGTCCAGTGGAGCAATTCTTTCAAACAGAGGGTGGTGAGTGTCTGGAACAAGCTGCCAGAGTAGTAGTAGAGACGGGTACAATTTTTTCTTTTAAAAGGCATTTAGACAATTACATGGGTAAGATGAGTATAGAGGGATATGGGCCCAATGCAGATAATTGGGACTAGCTTAGGGGTTTAAAAACAAAAGGGCGGCTTGGACAAGTTGGGCCAAAGGGCCTGTTTCCATGCTGTAAACCTCTATGACTCTAAGTTTCTGGGCAATGTTGAAATTTTTACTGAGAACTTCAGGTTGTCCTTAAAGCACTTTTCCTGGCCTCTATCCCAACATTTCCTTTCAATTAGCTCGAGATAGATAAGCCTTTTTGACAAGGGCTCCTCAGGCATTCTGGCAACATGTGCTGTCCATATTATCTGAGTTCTCCTCAGCAGATTGTGAGTGCCAGGCATGTCAGCCAGGGAGAGAATCGCAGTATTTGGAACCTTGGACATCTGACACTCACAGCCAGCGTCTAAGCTTTAAGCTGAGCCAAAACAGAATTCAATGTCTTTTATGCAGAACCATGAAGCAGATGTCACGAGATAAACTGCACAAAAGAAAATGTTGCAGGTGAATTTTTACATATATAACTAGTGTGCATAGCCAAATTTTAAACATTCTCAAATGGTTCACTCCACTCACTGGAAAGCAGAACTTGATTTTGGACCTATTTAATGCTAGAATATATGTGTCAACTGGCATCTTGCACTAAGTTTGGCCAGCATTTGGAATCTGCTGAGTGGAACTCTTCACATATGGACAAGCAGACAGATCCAGGACTCCACTCTGGTGTGAAGCAACATGGGAGCTGGCAGCTAAATTCAGGAATTGCAGATTTGTGAGATATTCCACACACTCTGTGTTGGTGATTGTTACCTGTAACGGAACCTACCTCTCATCACACATTGACAACACAGCAGTAATTCTGCCACATTCACTTAGCAAGAACTCTGTGATTATAGTATAAGTGCTTCTCAATTCAGTCATTATCTAATCTGAGAGTGGAGCCTACTCCAGCTCCTAATTTTCGTGTGCTCATTGCAAGGACATCATGAGTCATGGAGGGAAGACAGGAAAGTGGAGTTATGGCCACAATCAGATAAGCCATGGTCTTATCGAACATGAGGGGCCAAATGGCCTACTGCTGCTCCTAATTCCTGTGTTATTGTGTTCTTATGCTGTTCAGTACAGATGGGTTTCCTAGCTGAGGAAGTTTGTTCTGCTACATTTTGATCCTAGTTTGGGTCTTGACATACGATTACATCCCACAGGAAGGATTTAAAATCAGAATGTAGGGAGCAAAGATGGAGCGAGGCTTGGCCCATCTCAAGGCCCCCGCCACATTTAGATCAAAATTGCAATTTGTGTTTTATGTACATGATGATAACCAACCTGCATGTTACAGTGGCTTCCTGCCTTAAATGGGTTAGCTCATGCTGCCCATTCTGGGACTCTGTCCAAGATGATGATGGCTGGAACATCACCGTTAGTTTGACAGCAAGTGACCCATTTTCAGGTTGCTACCATAGTAACCGGAAGGGAGTTAAAATCAGGCCTCACATGTATAGATGCACAATTCAAATCACATCACAGCAACATTAAACTTGTATGAAGAATATATTAAAGTGATAAGGAAAATCAGGGGACAAGGTTATCTCAAGATTAAAGAGAATCTAAACCTCCCTAGACATAGGCCAAACCAAGCTCCCTTTTATTCTTGTTGTGTCTCTTTCTCCCATCCCTATTTATAAGCACACTCATCTTTCAAAAGTTACCTGACCTGCATAAATCTCCCTGTCCCAGATAAGTCCCAACGAGTTAGTTGCTCCATCAGTTGCTGAGACAAATCTTTTGCTTATTTTATTATTTTATTTTGTTTTATTTTATTACAATGAAGCAAGCAAATGTCCAATCCCATCCAACATCCTGATAAATCTCCTCTGTACAATCACATACTTCCTATCATGTGGTGATCACAGCTGCACACAGTACTCCAGCTGTGGCCTCACCAAAGTTCTGTACAACACTAACATGACCTCCCTACTTTTGTAATCAATGCCTCGATAGATAAAGGCAAGTGTCCCATGTGCCTTTTTTATCACCCTACTAACATGTCCTTCCACCTTCAGCGATCTATGGACAAACATAGGAAGGTTCCTTTGTTCCTCAGAACTTCCTAGTGTCACGCTGTTCATTGAATACTTCCTTGTCAAATTACTCTTTCCAAAGTGTGTCACCTCACACTTTGTAGGTTTAAATTCCATCAGCCACTTATTTTCCCATTTGACCATTTGTCTATGTCTTCCCATAGCTCTAGACACTCAGCCTCACTGTTAACCACCCGGCCAATCTTTGTCATCTGCAAACTTACTGATCCTACCCCCCACATAGTCATCAATATCGTTTATACAAATGACGAATAATAGGGGACCCATCACAGATCCCTTTGGTACACCACTGGATGCTGGCTTTCAATCATTAAAGCAGCCTTCTGTCATCACCCATTGTTTCCTACATCTAAGCCAAGCTAATTCTGTACAAATGTCACAACATCTCAAAAAAAAACAAATTTATAGCAAGACTACTTTGTTTTCACGTATTATGAGGCAAACACGATATTCCCTTCTCCCTCACGTTTACAGCCTGTATATTAACAGAAAATACCAGATATACTCAACAGATCTGACAGCAACTGTGAAAAGAGTTAATGTTTGGGGTCAGTATGAATCTTCTCCAGAGTTAAAGAGAGGAAGAAATGCGATAGACTTCATACAATGGAAGAGGGGAGGGAGCATGTGAAGTAAAATAGGTCAGTGATAAGTGGGAGCTAGGAAATATTGTAACAAAAATGTGTAGGGCACAAGACAGAGAAAGCGTTAATGGCAGTGAGAAGGACTATGGAATGTGCTAATAGTTGCATTAGTTAATGGTAGTGTGAGGGGAAGATGTGTTTTGTGGTGGCATCATGCTGGAGTTAGCAGAAATGGCAGAGGGTGATCCTTTTGTGTATGAAGGCTGGAATCTGGAGAATTCAGATCTGCTGAGTTTTTCCAGCATTTTCGGTTTTTATTTCAGATTTCCAACATCTGCAGTATTTTATCTTTATTTTAATGTATCTGAGAATCAGGGATCTGTGTGAATGGTCAAAACCATCATTAGCAGCATCAGAGAGCTAAGCGATGGGTGTTATCCATCATCTCTGAATGGGGATTGGGTGAGGCTGCAGATGCAGTACATAAACAGTCAGACATACTGCAAAACGTTAAGACGATCTGTCGCCATTTAAGGATTGTGTTATAAGGTATTTGTGAAATCACTCAGGTTCTCTTTTAATGTAACATGTGGCAATGGCAGAGTTTTGGATGTTTGAGCCCATTGTGTTGAATACATTTTAATGTCGAACATGCTTGCTGTCAAATGAAGATGAGTTTTTGTTGAGAAGAATCAAGTTAATTAATTTAATACATCATGTTCAGTCCTCGATTCAAAGGGACATTTTAGTTGCCTTAGCTGTCTTTGCTGTGCTGATTCTGGAGTTAATTTGCTTTGGTTATTCTCAACAACCTCTTTATAGCCCTCGTGTCTGTGTCATTGACAACCGTCCTTTTGACAGACATCACTGCAGCGTCACAAGGGAGAAGGAGGACACAGATGGTTCACGCATGGTTTAGGCTTCAGTTTTTAAAAAATATCAACCATGGTTGAGTAGTTAGCACGCACACCTCAGAGCCACAAGATTATTGATTCAAATCCCGCTTCAGAGACTTAATCACATAACTTTGGCTGATGCTTTGTGAGGTGCTGAGAGAGCACGGTGCTGAATTTCAGATGAGACATTAAACAGAGGCTATGTGTGCCCTCTCAGTGAATGTAAAGATCCCTGGCACTGTTCAAGGGCAGGGGAGATCCTGCAGTGTCAAGCTCAATATTTATTGCTCAATAAACATCACTAAAGATTATCTGCAACTAAAGAGATGAACAGACTATCTGGTCATCGCTGTTCGTTGGACCTTGTACACAAACTGACTGCCGCACTTTACTACAAGTCTCCACACTTCAAAAGCATTTCATTGTCTGTTAAGCACTTTGGACATCTTGAGGTTGTGATATACTCCATGGAAATACTTTGCTTTCTTTATGAATCGACTCACTTACTCTTATTATGGGCATAACTAGAATAAAGATTTGTACAGTTTAATGTAAAGAAAGATGGGCATGTGGTCACATGAGTAGCTGTGTTACTTTGTGTGTGACTGTGTGGCGAGGACAGTAGATGTTTTCTAAGTGGGCTGAACTCAAAGGCCAGTTATGGGGACATTACAATTGGCCTCGAGGCCTGTGCTCTAGAAAAGGAAAAGCCAATCTTATTTAGAGATCGGTGTTGGAAAGTGAAAGGGTTTGCAGATTTTAGTTTGTACTCCATTGTTAAATACATTTAAAGGCTGAGAAAATATGTGGGGTGGGCAGGAAACTTGAGCTGAAACCCAAGGTCACCCATGATCATATTGAATGGCAGAGCAGGCTTAATGGTCCATTCCTGCTCCTATTTTGTGAGTTTTGAATGTTGCTGTGTTTGGGTGAGAACAATTTCATACTGAGTTTGAGATGCCCTGCACAGTTGAATAGATTTTTTTTAAGCACTGTTGGAGCTCATCACCAATCGGGTTAGGTACTACATGAATTTAAAGCCCATTTGAACTGTATTGAGGCAGTCTCTTCAGAAGCAATTAGAAAAAAATCAAAAATCTGGCACAAAATCATAACCACTCAATATAAAAAACCTAACTACAATTTCTTGACAAAAACCCATCTTGCAGGTAAAGGCCCAACAATTTATTTTAGATTACTTCAGTAGAAAATTATAATCAAATGAAAAAATGTGCTGAGAAATTGTTTTTTAGTTTATACCCATTTATTTTCATTTAAGCACATCCCCTTCCTTTTTCCCACCTAAGCCCCCCCCCCCCCCCCCCCCAGCCCAGCCCAATATCCTGCTGTAACAGCCATGTCAAAATTAGAACCTTGGCTGAAGGATGTTCACTGATATATGAGGGCAGTCAAACCCCAGCCAAAGCCTAACTCTGACCCAACAGCAATAGACCCAGTGTCCACCAGGGGTCAGTGCATTGAGATTGGGAGCAAGGGCCTGGGCTGATTTTTTTTCAAATAGTCGTTTATGGGATTTGGGCATCATGTGTAAAGCCAATATTTATTGCCCATCTCTAATTGTTCTTCAGGAGGGCCCACAAACTAAACCTGGAACTTACCTGATCATTACAGCTCTGCATCACCATTCACACTTACTCAATTCGCCATCAAAAGGACGGGTGCTGGGAGAAACCAGCTTTCTCATTTTAAACAGCTGCACCTCCTTGGCACGCAATTTCAATTAGCACCTTTAACGCTAAAGCACTTTGGGCAACAATAGATTTGCATGAGAAATTAAATTACAGTTGCCGGTATCAATGCAATATCGTTTACAGTCAACATGACAATTATGCAAAAACATCAAGTAAAACTGAAGAATGTTTAATACACTTATAGCTCGTAACAAGCTAGTGTTCAATGGCAATGCCAAGCTTTTATCATTTGTGGAGAATTAGAAAATAAAATCTCTCAGAAAAGTATAGCATGATAAACCTACAGCCTCAAATCCTGTATAATATATACACTTGAATTGTATCATTGTCCCTTTAAAATGTTATGGTTACACCATAGGTTTCATTTCGAGTGTGAATATAGTTCAAACTGACATACAAACATAGGAATCAGGTTAGGCCATGCAGCAGACCATTCAAATCAATCATGCTGATGTATACTTCATCTTCATTTATCTGCCTTTGATTGACATCCTTTAATAACAAAACTCTGTCGATCACAGGCCTGGAAATTTCCCCTAACCCCGAGTTTCAGATTTCCATGTAGCAGAAACTACTTCCTACTAGCTCCACTGAGCTGATGTTAAGATTGTGCTCCCTTGTTCTGGATTCCTCAAATCAGAAGTAATAGCAGTGGCAATGTGGGTATGAACTGGTGAAAACCAGAACACAATGTACAAGTTCCTTTTGCACCTGCTCAGCTGTACGTGCTTGCTAGTCAGTGACAGATACTGGGTGAAATGTTTTAAATGAGCGGTGAGTGAGCTGTCTTGTTAGCACTTAATTAAAATTTAAAACGTGACAGTGCTTCCAGCATAGTGATTTGTTAAACCTGATTTTTTTTTTACGGTTTATGAAGTCACATTGCAACCAATGCAAAGATTGGAGATGAAAGCTGAAACCTTGTCTTTTATTTTTTTTAAGGAGGGGTGGGAAATACATTGCCCACTGTCCCCAATATTGCGACACACCCAGGCGAGGCAACGAACAGGCTAATCTTAATGGGTGGACATCTTTCCCATATCTTTTTTTCAGGGACAAACCTCAGCCAGATCCACTATCAGGGCAGGTGAGACAGAAGGGGATCGGTCCCTGACAGTGAAATACGTGGTGGGTAGAACAAGGTTTTCTGGTGTGATGAGGGAAAGACAAACTGCGCATGTCCTCCCAGAGGAGAGTTACTCCTTTCTGGTTCACAAGGGCACCAAAAGAACTAAGGGACATTGATTTCTGGGCATCTTCTGGCCAATGATCTCCCTCCTAACAACTCCATCCTGATAGGGAATCTGTCACTGTCTCATTGTCAAGCTTCCAAATAACCTTGCAGATCAGGTCATAATGATAAAATTGGGTCCCAATCTGCACGTTTAAATGAGCCAACTTGAGTAAGATTTAATTGAAAGAGCAGGTCAGCCTCAGGATGCCGTGGGAATGCAGCAAGATCACAGAGGGGGGTCAGATGCCACCCTCATTTTAACTGTCCTCTCCTGCCCAGTTGCCACCAGATGTGCGTAGTTCAGGGTCCTGAACTCGCAGCAAGCCAGAATGTACAAACCAGAATGTTTTTCATAGTGACAAAAAATCTGCAGGAAAACCCCTGCAAGAGCAAGCTGAGGCAATGCCCCAAAGGTTCATCTCATCTGCAAAACAACTGATAGCCATATGTTATGTCAAAACTGATCTAATCTTTGCATTAATGGAAGTGATTATCTGGGCTTTGTTTATATTTAGCGTTAAACGCCACACACCATGATGCCACAAAACAATTCATTTTGTTGCATGCAACAAATAAAGCCTTGGTGTTAAAAAATTAATTAAAATTGCCTTTTATAGTTTCCAAACACACTCATTGCATATTTCCCTCACTGAGGCATCTTGCAGTGTTCGTCAACAATTCCATTATTGTTCTAAAATTCAAATGCTGGGATGATAAAAAGCTAAACTAGCTAGAACTTGAAATAAAAAAGAGAAAATGCTGGAAAATCTCAGCAGGTTTGGCAGCAACTGTGGGGAGGGAAACAGAGTTAATGTTTTGAGTCTGTCAAGCCAGACAGACTTGAAATGGTAACTCTGTTTCTCTCTCTACAGTTGCTGCCAAACCCTGCTGAGTTTTTCCAGCATTTTCTGTTTTGTTTCAGATTGCTAGTATCTTCAGTATATTGCTTTAATATTAGATAGAAATTCAGTCTTGTTCTGTCCAGTAATTCCTATGTTTTGATGAAGATATCGCAAGCTTCTGTGTTTTCGCTTACTCTAAGTACAAAATTATTACTGATATTATTCTTCATGATGCCAGTGTCCCTTTAATATTTGAGTACAACTTTTCATTTGAAGACTGTGTAAGAAAATACCAGAATTGATTCGGGGGGAATTTTCAAAATGTCAGAGAACATTAAAGAACTAATTTTTTTACACTGTTAGAGGAAGATCAGCTTGAAAGAAATAACTTACTTCTTTTATAGCACCTTCCACAACATCAGGGTGTCCCAAAGCATTTTATAATAAATGAAGTGCTTCTGAAGTGTAGTCACTGTTTGTAATTAAGAAACACGCTACCCAATTTGAGCACAGCAAGCTGTGGAATGTAGCACGCTGTTCGCTGGTGGCGGGATCCTCTGGTCCCACCGCTGTCAATGGGAATTCCCACTGAAGCCACCGCACATCATGGGAAATCCGAGGCAGGGGGTACGCTGCCAGTGGAACCAGAGAATCCCACTGGTGTGAATGCCCGGAGTGTGCCAGTCAGCATCTCCAAATATATCACATTTCCCCAGTATTGCACTGAAATGTCAGTCTTAGAAATCTTAGAAATCTTAGAAACCCTACAGCACAGAAAGAGGCCATTCGGCCCATCGAGTCTGCACCGACCACAATCTCACTCAGGCCCTACCCCCATATCCCTACATATTTGCCCACTAATCCCTCTAACCTATGCATCCCAGGACACTAAAGGCAATTTTAGCATGGCCAATCAACCTAACCCGCACATTTTTGGACTGTGGGAGGAAACCGGAGCACCCGGAGGAAACCCACGCAGACAGGAGGAGAATGTGCAAACTCCACACAGACAGTGACCCAAGCCGGGAATCGAACCCAGGTCCCTGGAGCTGTGAAGCAGCAGTGCTAACCACTGTGCTACCGTGCCGCCCACAAGTCTAAACCTTGTGCTCAAATCTCCAGAATGGAACATAAACCCTGTGACATCTGACAATCACTGAGCCCTGTATTTATTTGTTAGAATTGTTAGCAAGGAGGAAGTGAGTTTAGGTCACACTTGCCTGTTGTTTAGATATCCTGTAGCTGATGACTCATTTAATCGTTAAGCATTGCCTCCCAAGCTTAATTTTGTTATCTGACTATGACATGTTAATATCCTAATATTTTATTCGCACAAATTGAAGCACTACAAACTCATTGAGAATTGCATCTCAGAACAAAGACACTCAGGACCAGATGCACCTTGCTGAATGGCCCATTTGTGTACCCATTTGTCCATGGGAGGATTGCCAATCTTCCAGCAATCTTTAGGAATCGAAGGCTCATTTGCAGGATACTGTTATGAGCAACCTAGGAAATATATTACAAGGACAATACAAAAATTGTTATTTTAAAATGTAATTTGAACACTTGTCATTTACTGATATCAGCAATATTGGATGTTAGCTAAGAGGCTGTTTGATTGACAGTCACAAAACATCCAATCGGGGAATGAAGAATTTATTCACTTTCCAATTGGTGTGGGAAGGTTAGGGACCAGAAGGGTGGACTTGTTGGGTGAGGTATGGGTGCGAGGTCATGTAATACCTCCAGGAATATATCCAACCATGCACATGGTCCAGACATAACTGTCAATGTGGCTTAAGGACTGCAGCAGGGAGCTGCAGCACAGAACCTAATTATAAGTCGTACAGCTGAACGTGGGCTGGCATGAAAGGAAAAGAAAGAGATTCAATTTCCTTCCTGTTTCCTTGGCCTCCTCGGATCACTCAGCAGTCTGGCTGCAGGATGTGAACCAGTCTGGAACTCATCAGCGCTTTGTTAGGCACTGACAGCTTGTGTACGAGTATTTTCATTCAGTGCCTTGACAATTCTGTCCTCATTTAGCATGTCTGAGTGCGAGAAGCAGCCAGAATCTGGGATGTGTCTAAACTCTGACATCTCAGATAAATTAGCTGCACTTTGCTTATTACAATCCATGTATCATTGTTGATTTGAGAAATTGATTTTCCCATAAGTAACTTTGCCAATTATAATAAAACACAAACATTGTCTTCCATGAAAATGTCTGATAGCTGCCTCAAAAATTAACTCTTACAGCTACAACTGCAACATTTATTGTGTTCTTGGATCTGCAGAATTCACGTTAATTTTGCAGATCAAGGGTTAAAATTTACTTTGACCGCCCAACATTCAAAGATTTGTATGCAGTGACAGTGCTGCTTATGAGATTATGGAGGACTGATTCAATTTAGACCATAAGATCATAAGAAATAGGAGTAGGCCATTCAACCCTTCAAGCCTGTTCTGCCATTTAGTAAGATCGTGGCTGATCACTAAGTCCACTTTCCCGCCTTCCCTCTGTAACCTTTAATTCTCCAACTGATTAAAAATCTTTCAGTTTCAGCCTTGAAAATGTTCATGGAACTCAGCCTCCACAGCTTCCTGGAATTCCAAAGACTCACTGCTCTTTGAGAGAGGAAATTCTTCCTCAAATCCATTTTAAATGAGCTCCCCCTTATTATGTGACTATGCCCCCGGGTCCTACAATCTCACACGAGTGGAAACATCCTCCCAACATTTACCCTGTCTAACCCCCTAAGAATCTTGGCTGAAATGGCCAGAAAATTCCAGCCCTTATACATCACAATCACATCACACCTCATTCGTCTGAACTCCAAGGAGCACAGACCCAACCTGTTTAATCTTTCCTCACATGACAGTCCCTCCATACCCAGGATCACCCTAATAAACCTCCTCTGTATTGCCTCCAATGATAGTATATCTTTCCTTAAATAAAGCAACCAAAACTACACACAATATTCTAAATGGGCCCCACTAATACCTTTACAGTTGCAGCAACACCTCTTGACTTTTATAATCCAACCCCTTGAAATAAAAACCAACATTCCATTTGCCTTTCCTATCAACTTCTGCACCTGTATGCTAGCTTTCTGCATTTCATGAACAAAGACCCCCAAGCCCCTTTGTGCTACAGCTTTCTGCAGTCTGTTTCCATTGAACTAATAACCCACCTTCTCATTCCTTCTTCCAAGGTGAACGTTCTCACATTTTTCCACATTGAATTCCATTTGTCAGTTTTCTGCTCACATAATCTCTCAATATCTCTCTGTAAACTATTTACATACTCCTTACAACCACAGCCACAAATTTGGCCACAGTGCATAATGTTTCTTCCTCCAAATCATAAATATATATTATGAAGAGCTGAGGTCCTCGCACTGATCCCTGTGGCACTCTATTGGTTACTACCCATCAATCTGAAAAACTCCCTCTTATCGTTACTCGCTGCTTCTTGTTAGTCAGCCAGCCCTCTATCCATGAAACACCATGAGCACCTATCTTGCATACATTTCAAAAAAGTGCCTATTTAAAAACCACGTTTCACATCTTCTTTCTGTACTGTGTAAAAATCCAAAATATACAATGGCCTGAACTCTACCACCTCGCCCGCCCCGGAATCCTTGCGGGCGAGTGTCCCACAATGGAAATCTTCATTGACCTCAGGCGGGATCTTACGGTGTCACCTGAGTGAGGCCGTAAAATCCCGCACAATGTATCTAAAAGAAAACAGTGTAAAGTTCTCACATGCCCGTATCGTGCTGATGTAATGTGTTGATCTTGGTTCCATAACATCATTGACATATCTTGTTTGTGATTTGACCGACCTCTTACAAATAATTTTTATTCCCATTTTTCTATCATAGTTGGGACAAAGTAAACCATTTTGATATAAATGTGATTCATTGTATGAAAAGATGCCAAAGCTTCATCAACTTGGAAAACGATAAAAGGCAATTTAAAAGGGCAGCTATTGGGAAACTTTTCCATTACACAAGTTGGAAGCCGACATTACAAAATAAGCTTTTGTTTTCTGTTTCAACTGCAAGGCAATTTTAGTTTTCTAATCATGAATGGTTCTTTTTCTATTTTGCTGAGGACATTTGGAGTATTTACTTAGACTTACTGGCACTGGTATGAGACAGCAAGCTCACTGATTGTTCTAGAAATCCAGCCAGCTACTCTGGAAAATTATGTCAGGGGGATTTAAGTTATGGTATTCAAATACTTTGGAAATGACCTGCATTTATATAAGCACAGCAAAACATCTCTGCATGCAACAGGGGACGTGAGAAAAAAACATCCTCCAGGCCAATGAACTGTCAATTAGGAGGGGTGAACAAACAGCTTGGTCAGAAGGACAGGCATTAAGGGGATTTTAAAATGGGAGAGGGTGGAGAGCTAGAGGATTAGGCAGTGAATGACAGCGAGATGGCAAAATCATGGCTACTAATAGTGGGCAAAAGGAGGCTGGCAGAACGCTGGAGTCAGACAAATTAAATGTGGAATTATGTCAAATCCACTTGATGTAGACTGGGACTATACTCATTGGAATTCAGAAGAATGAGGGGAGATTTTATAGGAACATATAAGATTATGAAGGGAATAGATAAGATAGAAGCAGGGAGGTTGTTTCCACTGGCCGGTGGAACGAGAACTAGGGGGCATGGCCTCAAAGTAAGAGGGAGCAGATTTAGGACTGAGTTGAGGAGGAACTTCTTCACCCAAAGAGTTGTGAATCTGTGGAATTCTCTGCCCAGTGAAACAGTTGAGGTTACCTCATTGAATGTTTTTTAAAGCAAGGATAGATATATTTTTGAACAGTAAAGAAATAAAGGGTTATGGTGAGCGGGCGGGTAAGTGGAGCTGAGTCCGTGAAAATATCAGCCATGATCTTATTGAATGGTGGAGCAGCTCGAGGGGCCAGATGGCCTACTCCTGCTCCTAGTTCTTATGATAATTTGTTCCCGCATCTCATCTCTTCTCCGCAAGACACTAATTCATGTTGAGATCTGCTTCCATGGGGAAAATTTAATCCCATATCTCATCTTAGTGGCGATTCTACATAGGTAGGTGTCAAGCTATAGATTGTAAGCATTGGCCTCTATGATTGAATAGCCCACTGATACTCCTACATAGAATTGCCTTGCATGTAGAAAATTAACACATTAATGAATTTATGGTAGGCTAATGATCTGGAGATATAAGTTCAAATCCCATCATGGCACCTGGACAATTTAAATTCAGTTACACGAATCTGGGATACAAAACTAGTTTCAGTAAATGTGACCATGAGACCAACAGGTTGTCACTGCAATCTAGAGGAGGAAAGTCCTTACCCAGTCAGATCTATATCTGACCTGAATCTTTTGGTTAATGGTGTCTCGCTTCCGGCTATCTGAAAAGTCGGATGTGCTGCAAGTGCTGCAAGCGCTGCAGAGAGGTTTATTGCTCAAATGGATGTTTAGTGTCTGCAGGCAGGAATTCTGCCCCTCACTCAGGAGGAAGTCCTGCCTTAGGGAGCTTCTGGTCAATCTGATTGGCTGGCAGCTCTCTGGTTCCTGTAATGAAATACAGGAGGAGGTTGGAGATTAGTGGCAGGATTTTCTGGCCCCAAGGCTGGAAATTTCTGCCCAAGGTCAACGGATCTGTCAATGGTCAATGGAAATGGCGATTTCCATGGTAGGCGGGACTGGAAAACTTCCTCCTCAATCTGAATGCCAGAGAGCCAGGTTCAAGGGGTCCCAGGGTGGATAAGGTCGGGAAAGTCTGGGGGATTGGATGAAAGGGGTGATCCAGAAAAGGGGGGAGAGTCTGGAGGCCACAGAAAGGGGCTTCTGATGGATGTGTCCTTCCCCCAACCCGACCCGGGATCGAACTCTGTTGATTTTTGGCTTTCTCCCAAGTGAGCTCAAGCCTAGAAATTGGCCACTTCAGGACCTCAGTTGGGGCTGGGAGGGGCTTCAATCCTTGGATTTGCACTCCCCAGAATAAAATCACTGTGTGGTCAGAAGTGTGGACAAAATTCAATCCCTCACCCCAACTCTCCACCTAAAAACCCACCAGTGGGGGAGTGTAAAATGCTGGCCTATTAAACCAAGCCCCCAGCAATGCAGTTTACTCTAAAAAGCCATCCTCATGCATTTAAGAAGACTGCTCACCGTCACCATTTCAAGGGCAGTTAGAGTTGGGAAATAAATGTTCCCCTTGTCATGTTGCCTACATCCTGTAAATGGATAAAAAGGGACAGGTAAAGGAAAAGACAAGTATGATACACCAATTTATAAATCACTGATCTTTGGCAACCAGATGCACCTAGAAATGAGTTGAAAGTTTTCAGCCATTATTATTGCAGGTGCAGCAGGTAATTAAGAAGGCAAATGGAATTTTGTCCTTCATTACTAGAGGGATGGAGTTTAAAAACAGCGAGGTTATGTTGCAGCTCTATAAGGTGCTGGTGAGGCCACACCTGGAATACTGTGTACAGTTTTGGTCTCCTTACTTGAGAAAGGATATACTGGCACTGGAGGGGGTGCAGAGGAGATTCACTAGGCTGATTCCAGAGTTGAGAGGGTTGGCTTTTGAGGAGAGACTGAGTAGACTGGGGCTATACTCATTGGAATTCAGAAGAATGAGCGGAGATCTTGTACAAACATATAAGATTATGAAGGGGATAGATAAGATAGAAGCAGGGAAGTTGTTTCCACTGGCGGGTGAAACTAGAACTAGGGGGCATGGCCTTAAAATAAAGGGGAGCAGATTTAGGGCTGAGTTGAGGAGGAACTTCTTCACACAAAGGGTTGTGAATCTGTGGAATTCCCTGCCCAGTGAAGCAGTTGAGGCTACCTCATTGAATGTTTTTAAGACAAGGATAGATAAATTTTTGAACAGTGAAGGAATTAAGGATTATGGTGAGCGGGCGGGTAAGTGGAGCTGAGTCCACAAAAGATCAGCCATGATCTCATTGAATGGCGGAGCAGGCTCGAGGGGCCAGGTGGCCTACTCCTGCTCCTAATTCTTATGTTCTTATTAAGGGCCTTTCTGTCTCTCTGAATTGGTATCTTTCTTATGCCATGTCCCAAATCCATTTGGCAAATGCTCTTGAGAGCATTGTATTGTGGCAGACAGGACAGGACAAATAGTCCCAGGGCATAGTCCAACTCACCGACGTGGATCAATAGTGTTCTAATGGTGTCTTTCAAGACATGTTTGACCTAACGTAGACTCTATCAAGGCAAAGAGAAGAGGGCTTGTTAAAGAGAATCCCGTTTCCATATCCAATAGGCAATTTTGTTGAAGGTTTTTGCCTGCAGACTGGACAAATCTCTGGTCTATGCTTCACAAATTAAACTGTTTGTACAGGGCTGGCACTCAAGGGACACACCAGACAACCAGACATTGTGATATGTCAATAAAATAGAACCAACACAAGCATTTGACCTTGTCATTTGGGAATTCCTTCTGAGCATGATGTAACTAATGACCTTGAATGACACAGTAAGAAAATTGATTTGCATCATATCTTACTGCTACAATGTGGAGCAACTGCCTCATTTCCCCTATTATACCCCTGTAATGAGACAACCACCCTCCCCTCTCGAATTATGAGATACCTGAATCATTGGATCAAGCAAAGTACAGCTGAAGGGGCTAACAAGATGTCATCCTTTGCCACTTCACTCCCCAACAACTTCCAGAACATCAGGAAACTCAGCAAACTCCCAGAATACAAACAAAATAATGCTGATAGAAACAACTTGCATTTATATAGCATCTTTTGCAACATATTGAAGTGATTCTCAACCACAACTGTTGTAGTGTAGGAAACACTGTAGTCAATTTATACACAACAAGCTCCCACTGACAGGAATGAGGCAATAAGCAGATTATTTAATTTTCTGATTTGGTTAAGAAATAAATATTAGCCAAGTCACTTCTCTGCTTCAGACATTGCCATGGGGTCCTTTATGTTACTCTTAAAGGGCAAACAGGGTCTCCGTTTTACAGACACAACAACAGAAAATGCGAGAAAATTTTAGCAGGTCTGACAGCATCTGTGGAGAGAGAAACAGAGGGCGCAATCGCATGACCTTGTACTGCCCTTCGTTTGGCGAGTTGTGGCATGATCGTGCGAAAGTTGAAAGACCAGAAACATGCCCAATTTCTTGCCACCCCGTACCCGCCCCCCCCCCCCCCCCGCCCAACGATTGTGCCCGATTGTGCCAGCACTGTTTTGCCGGTGAAATTGGCTTTGCACCCTGAAAGGGGACAATGTTGACTTCAATATTAATCACATTATTTACATGTCATTAATGAGTCCTGGGTGCTATCCTTCAGGATCACTTGCACTTACCTGTTCACTGGTTGAGCTTCTCACCAGTGAGATTCACAGGTGGTATTTCTGCGGAGACTTGACGTAATGGCCTCACCAAGGGGAATCGGAGGCTATTGAAGCCCAAGGATGGTCAGGGACATGGCTGGACAGTGCTGATGGAGCAGTGCCAGCCTGGCAGCACCCTAGCACTGCCCGCAGGGCACCATTACTGTATCGGGGCAGTGCTAAGGGGGTGGGGCCTAATTGGGAATAGATCCTGAATGGGGGTGGGGTTATGGCGGGGGGAGGGAAGGGGTGCTTTGCAGGGATGGTGTTTGGGGAGGGAAGGGGGAACTCAGGGAGGGAAGGGAACTCTGCAGGGATGGTGTTGGGGAGGGAAGGGGGGAACTCTGCAGTCAGGGGTGATCGGAGGGAGTGGCAATGTCCATGGGGCGGTGGGTGGTGGTAGAACGGCATAGGGGATGATCGGTGAGGTGGGGTGGAATAGAATGGCACAAGGAGTGATTGGCGAGGTGGGGGGATAGAGTGCATAGGGGACGATCAGCAGCGGGGAGGGTGGGGGGGGGAGAAATGTTCTGATGTCCGTGAGAGGGGGTGAGGTGCAGGAGATCGGGGCACTGGAAGATTGGGGCACCTGCACAATGGCACCTCAAGAACGTCACTGGTGAGCTTAGGCTTCCCCACCACCCCCGCTGGGGAGAATTGCATTCTGGCACTTTTGTCACACTAAGTGCCATCTGATTGCAACTCACAGCTTGCCAAAAACACCAGCATTTTCTCGCTCGTTTGGCACTTAGAATTTTTTTTGTTACTTCACACCCAGAGTTAACATTTCGAGTCTGAATGACTGTTTGTCCTGAAGAGTCATCCTGACTCGAAACGTTGGCTCTATTCTCTCTCCACAGATGCTGTCAAATCTGCGGAGATTTTCCAGCATTTTCTGTTTTTGTTTCAGCTTCCAGCATCTGCAGTCATTTGCTTTTACCTCCATTTTACATCTCATCTGGAAAACAAAATGCAGAACTCCCTCAGAAATCAGCCTAGATTATGCTCACAAGCCTCAGGAGTGGAACGCTCCGGCTCAGGGGCAGGAATGCTACCCAAATATATTCAAAATTCCCAGCCCAACACAGGCGGGAATGACTGATTCCTGAGCACATCAGCAATGCTGAAAGTGTTAGGCTGACATAAAGGAAGAATCCTGCCTTTCTACCAGCACATCTGGTGACCTAGATAGATGGAAACATCCAGTCACATCATTTCTCAGAGGGATGAGCACAGTAAAGTCGATTGCACTCATTCGCTTGTACACTCCTCACATTGTCAAGGCCCCAGCTCTGCAGGTGCAGGTCTAAAAATAAACCCTCGCTTCAAATCAGCACAATCACATGGGATTCAGTGCTGTTCAGTAGTTACACTCTGTAAAGAATTCCCCCTCCCCCATCCAATTTCATCAAAACCCACTCATTTGAAATTTTCCTGCACTGATATAATTATCTCATAAACTGAATCTGCTTAGTGAATTTTGCATGCTATGGACATCCTTCACATTTCCATTTAAAAAAAGACATTTCCTCAGCCGGCAGAATAAATTTAAAAGCATGCAGTGGGTTAGGCATGTGTAAGAAGTGCAATGGGCTCCTTCATCAGTTTGATTCTGATGAAAAATCTCATTCAATGTATTAATCCATGTTCCACTTTCAAATATTGACCAAAACTACGGTGGCTTTCTTTTTTTCATCCTCATGTGCACATCCTGTTTGAACACTACAAAGCAGGCAAGAGTAAAATTCTTTGTGAGCTCTTGGCTTCAAATATGTACCCTCTGGGATCCCAGTGATTTAGTTGCTAAATACACTATGGAATGTGCTACCAAGCTATGCACAGCACGGGGGTCTTGGGAATATTCCCTGGTCTAAGTTGAGTTGAATATTTGCCCTCTGAAGGTCAGAGAGGTTTCTGAGTTAATTTCACCATCACTGGACTAGGGAGGGGAAATTAACCCAATATCTGCTGAAAGATTACGAGTCGTGCTGGGACCTACATGAATATTAAGTAAGGCAGACTCGGTTTTAGCGACTGTTCGAGCAGTGAAGACATCAGTGATGTCTTCGCTGCTCGAACAGTCGGTAAAACCGATGACCAATGTTCACACGTGAATGGTTATTTGTGTGAGGATATCTGGTGCCAATACAACTCAGTATAGATCAATCATTTTTTGGGAGGAGGCAAGGAAAGAACTCAGGTCAACAGTTTAAATTTGATTTTCTAAGTACTTTCCTTTCTCACTGCACCCCTCCCCATCCTGCAAATAATTCCAGTAAAGGAAGTTTCTTTAACCTTGAAGAAGTGCAAACTGAGTCACTGGGGAGACAGTGTCATTATTATAAAGTATTGGACTAATTCTGTACTGCAGAATCATTCACTATTTCTCTGGGAACAAAGCTGTGTAAGCCAATTATCAGTATCTCCACAGGCAAAGAGAAATGAAGGTATTGCCACGAGATTATTCCCATCATTGTGGTGAGTGCCCAGAAACCTATACAGGAACTAAATATTTCCCAAAGAAAAGTTATTCTCCAGTGATTTTTTTTAAATGCAGAATTAATTGCAATTATGTTGAATACACTTTCTTCAAAACATCATGAAGAATAGCATCAAAACTTTGGCACAGTGTAGTTCCAAATCTACCTTCAGTAAATAAAGTGCCTTTGTGTCTGGGTTAGGCAAATGAAGTAACATTTTTTAAAAATTATCCTTTCATGGGATGTGAACGTCACTTGCAAAGCCGGCACTTATTGTCTATCCCAACTAGCCTTTGAAAAGGTGGTGGTGAGCCACCTTCATGAACCGCTGCAGTCCGTGTAGTGTAGGTATATCCACAGTTCTGTTAAGAAGGGAGTTGCAAGAAGTTGATCCAGTGCCGATGAAGGAATGGTGATATTTGTTCCCACACATTACCTCAGTGCCCTTCAAAACCTCTGATGTGAATATTTGAAAAGGAATATGTGTTTCCTTTAAGGGTAATATTCAGCTCTCAATGTATTGCTTCATACAACGATGAAACCATTGTTCCACTAAAAGGTGGAATGGGGGGATACAGCTAAAATTAATCCTGTGCTCTTTTAAAGCTCTGATGCTGTTGTCAGTATCTGTTCCTACCAGAAACATAAAGCAGTCGTCCAGAGTCAACCTTGTGAATTTGAAATGACAATTCTCCGTATTGTGTTCTTAAGTCCATGCCCATGGGCTGATTTCAGGGAAACTGGACCCCATGATGGTTCAGAATATCCCTACTTGGTTACAGGTGAAGAAAAACAGACAGATAACCATGCACTTATACAGCACCTTTTACAGGATTGCGCCATCAAAGAACTGTTGAATTGTGTTCCCTGCTGTAAAGTGGGAAATGCAGGAACCAACTCACACAAAAGCCCCCACAAACAGTAATATGATAACAACCGAAACATCTGTTTTTAGTTATGTTAGTTGAAGGATAAATGTCCCTTCCTAACAGAACCAGATATCCTGCAGTGGTTCAAGAAGGCAGCTCACCACCTTCTTCTCAAGCGCAAATAGGGATGGCAAAAAAGACTGGCCTAAAGAGTGACGATGTGGAGATGCCGGCGTTGGACTGGGGTGAACACAGTAAGAGTTTTAACAACACCAGGTTAAAGTCCAACAGGTTTATTTGGTAGCAAATTTGGTAGAAGGAGCAGTGTTTGGTAGCACATTTGGTAGAAGGAGCAGTGCTCCGAAAGCTAATGGTATTTGCTACCAAAGAGTGACATCCATATCCTATGAAAGAATAAATTTTAAAAACATCAGCCAGGACACAAGTAGAACACTCCTGCTCCTCATTGGTACTGTGCTGTGGAATGTTGTGCATTCATCTGAACAGGGCAGGTGGGGCCACAGTTCGACATTTAACGTTAGGCGGCATGGTGGCACAGTGGTTAGCATTGCTGCCTCACAGCGCCAGGGACCTGGGTTCAATTCTGACCAGAGGTATCTGGTTGTGTGGCGTCTGCACATTCTCCCCATGTCTGCGTGGGTTTCCTCCAGGTGCTCTGATTTCCTCCCACAGTCCAAAGACGTGCATGTTAGGTGGATTGGCCATGCTAAATTGCCCCTTTATGTCCAAAGATGTGGGGTTTGTGGGGTTAATACGTGGGGTCAGAAACAGAAAATGCAGGAAAATTTCAGCAGGTCTGACAGCATCTGCGGAGAGAGAATAGAGCCAACGTTTCGAGTCTGGATGACCCTTTGTCAAGTGCTGGTGATGGGGTTCCCAGATGTCTGCTGCCTTTGTCTTTCTAGATAGTAGCGGTCGTAGGTTTGGAAGGTGCTGCTGAGTTCCTGCAGTGCATCTTGCGCACACTGTTGCTACTGTGTATCAGATCAGTGGTGGAGGGAGTGAT
The DNA here is from genome assembly GCF_964213995.1 of Mustelus asterias. Taxonomy (NCBI): domain Eukaryota; kingdom Metazoa; phylum Chordata; class Chondrichthyes; order Carcharhiniformes; family Triakidae; genus Mustelus; species Mustelus asterias. Next base: position 7,554,483 of record NC_135816.1, on the reverse strand, counting down.
TGTTTGTGGATGGGGCGCCAACCAAGTGGGCTGCTTTGTCCTGGATGGTGTCGAGCTTCTTGAGTGTTGTTATGGCTGCATTCATTGAGGCATGATGTGGAGATGTTGGTGTTGAGCTGGGGTGGGCACAGTAAAAAGTCTCACAACACCAGGATAAAATCCAACATGTTTATTTGGAATCACGAGCTTTCGGAGTGCTGCTCCTTCATCAGGTGAGTGATGAAGGATGAAGGACCAGTGCTCCAAAAGCTCATGATTCCAAATAAACCTGTTGGACTTTAACCTGGTGTTGAGAGACTTTTCATTGAGGCAAGTGGAGAGTATATTCCATCACACTCCTGACTTATGCTTTGTGGACATCTGGTGGACAGGCTTTGGGGAGTCAGGAGGTGAGTTATTCACTGCAGAATACTCCGTCTCTGACCTGCTCCTGTAGACACAGTACTTATTTGGCTAGTCTAGCTCAGTTTCAGGTCAATGGTAACCCCAGGATGTTAATAGTGGGATATTCAGTGATGGTAAAACCGCTGGATGTCAAGATGCGATAGTTAGATTCTCTTTTGTTGGAACTTTGGAGATGGCCATTGCCAGCACATATGTGGTACAAGTGTTACTTTGCAGAGGATAACAGTAACAAAGTAGCAGGAGTAGGCTATTCAGCTCATCAAGGCCATTCTACCATTCAGTAGATCATGGCTGATCTGGACTCAAAATCCATTTATTTGTCTTTGCCTTGCTACCTTCACCTAGCATAAATCTATTGATTTTATAAACTTTGATTATTTCCTAGCATCCAAAGTCTTTTGTGGGAGAGTTACTGATTTCTACTATCCTTTGTGAGGAAGTGCTCCAAATGTCACTTCTGAATGGCCTGGCTCCAGTCGTAAGGTTATGTCTAATAACGAAAAAGATACATGCACGATGAAAGCTGCAAGAGTGCATTTGTATTCAGTACTTAATCAGTTAATGCAGCCGAGTGTGTTCAATATAGAGATGTGAAATTCTCTCTCATATATCACATTAATAACAAATTAAAATAGCTGCCTGTAAATGTCAGGCAAAAAAACAGATATCAAAAGCAGAGGTTAACACAAAAACACAGGAGCGATATGAGCCAAGCTCAAGATGCAGAAAAGCAGCTGAGCAAGCAGGTTACCATGGGAACTCAGGAAAGAACAGAATTGAATTAATGGTGGGAAACATTAGTGTGACAGAGGGGGAGGAGGGGAGAGAAACATTAAATACCTCAATTATGAGTTATGATGTTAATTCTAAGATGTAGAGATGCCCAGAGCCCCTTGCTTTTGGAACACATTTCGGTCTCATATTAAATCACAGTGTAAGTTTTATTATTCTATTAACCATATTGCTTATTGGATGATATTAGACAAAGGAGATAGCTTGATTAGCATGGTAAGAGGAAAGCACTGAGACAAATAGAATAAATAAATTCAAGCTTTCAGGAAGAAAAAACATGATTGAAGTTATGATAAAAATACAAATGCAGTTAGCATCTATCAAGAGAGGGTGTCTGTCTTGGTCCGAATGAACCGCGCCTGTTTCTAAAAATTCTTATCCTCTTATATTCATAATATTCAGATGTTCATCCCCAAATTATCAGAGTAACTCTCGACAGCAGTTTTCAACCTGAGATTAACTAGTTTACCAAATCTCAGTGAACTGTGTTAATACCACTAGTTCAGAGTAATTGTGACTCTCAAAAATATCCGAAAACATTTCTCATAATGTAATTATGTTTTGAGTGCAGCAGCAATTAGGCAAGCATGCAGAATGATTACACAAACTGCAGTAAAATGAATCAGGTTAACTGAGAGAGGAATAATAGAATCTGCGAATGGTAATGCTGAGCAGGAGGCCATTCAGTCCATTATGCCTGTGCCAGCACTTTTGTCACACTGTCCAATTAATACCATTCCTTATAAGTTGACTTTCCCTCTAGATTTGGTAATTGAAATAACTCCTTATTTCCTTTGAAAGTGTTGTTTGATCCTCAATATCTAACTGAGCTACTGTTGGGAGAAGAGAAGTCCTTGGTTTAACATCTCACCCGATATTACAGCAGGCTGATGTGATGCATAAAGACCAGCATGATGCTGCCAAATGGCCTGTGCTGTAAATAGCATGCATGTCACAAGCACTTGCTCAGTATTGTCCTGCACCATCAGCCTAAACTACTTTTGTAACTTCTGGGCACCACATGGACTGGAATATACTGGACATGAGCAACAATATTATTAATTCGGTTACCTTCATGGTTTACTTCTTTATTAGTTGTGCTTCTTTAGAGATTTTCAGTTAATAACACTTAGACAATCTAATCTTGCCTTCTTAGTTTATTTAGAAACGGCATACTCAAACCCTTGATCTCAAAACCTCTTGACTGAGAGATGAGAGGTAAGAGGAATGCACTGAGTTAGATAACCAACACGCATACAGTCATCTGGTATTTTATTGCTACATACGCAGGGCAGAAGCTGGACTGCAGGATGTCACAAGGCATTAGCACATCAAGAGACTTGGATGATGCTACAAACTATGACTGCAAAGCCCAGCTGATGAGTTGCATCCTTGAAAAACATTTCCATCTCCCTAATTCTACTTACACATCTTTTCCCTTCCTATCCTGCAGGCAGTGACCTTTGCTTAGATGTTTCAACAGATCACGGCAGCCTTGATCAAGAAGTCAAACCACATTTGAAATCCCAGCCAGTGAGTGATGGGAAAAGGTTTGACTGTGCAGCAAGTCCCTGACAGCTGACCGCTGACCCTGTTCCCATAGGAACAGGTGTAGGTAGGCCCTTCAACCCTTCGGGACTATACTGTCATTCAATTCAATCATGGCTGATCAACGAAGTCTATGCACACAGGTACTCCCTAGCAGGGATCACCCGTTAGTGATTGGAAACCTAGCTATTAATTCCTCCTGCCGAGCGCAGGAACACTGAGGCTAATTGTAGTTCTATCACTGGTTCTGTCAGTGTACTCTTATTTGATTTGATTTATTATTGTCACATGTATTAGTATACAGTGAAAAATATTGTTTCTTGCGCGCTATACAGACAAAGCATACCATTCATAGAGAAGGACAGGAGAGAGTGCAGAATGTAGTGTTACAGTCATAGCTAGGGTGTAGAGAAAGATCGACTGAATACGAGGTAGGTCCATTCAAAAGTCTGATGGCAGCACGGAAGAAGCTGTTCTTGAGTCAGTTGGTATGTGTCCTCAGACTTTTGCATCTTTTTCCCAATGGAAGAAGGTGGAAGAGAGAATGTCCAGGGTGTGTGGGGTCCTTGATTATGCAGGCTGCTTTTTCGAGGCAGCAGGAAGTGTAGACAGAGTCAATGGATGGGAGGCTGGTTTGAGTGATGGACTGGGCTTCGTTCACAACCTTTTGTAGTTTTTTGTGGTCTTGGACAGAGCAGCAGGCATACCAAGCTGTGATGCAACCAGAAAGAATGCTTTCTATGGTGCATCTGTAAAAAGAGTCGTAGAGGACATGCCAAATTCCGTCAACCATACCACAGGATACACTTTCACACTGATCCATAGAATCATCCAGCACAAACAGAGGCTATTCAGCCCATCATATTTGTGTCAACCCATTGGAAAGAGTTGTCCAATTTCATCCCAATTTCACTCCAAAACCCAGCAAATTACTTCTCTTAGGATAAATATCCAGTTCTCTTTTGAAATTTCCTGTGGAATCTGATTCCACCCTTTCAATCAATGCATTCCAGCACATAAAAAATCCCTTTCTTGGACATAATGTCCGCTGTATATATCCACCCATCACTGAAAGTAGCAACGCAGGTGGAGAAGATAGTCAAGAAGGCATACGACATGCTTACCTTCATTTGTCGTGGCATTGAGTATAAAAATTGACAGGTCATGCAGCAGCTGTACAAAACCTTAGTTAGGCCTCATTTGGAATATTGTGTACAATTCTGGTCACCACATTACCAGAAGGATGTGGATGCTTTGGAGAGGGTACAGAAGAGGTTTTCCAGGATGTTGCTTGCTCTGGAGGGTATTAGCTATGACGAGAGAGTAAGTGACGAAGATGATTGATGAGGGTAGGGCAGTGGATGTTGTCTACATGGACTTCAGTAAGGCCTTTGACAAGGTCCCTCATGGCAGACTGGTGCAGAAGGGTGAAGTCGCATGGGATCAGAGATGAGCTGGCAAGGTGGATACAAAACTGGCTCGGTCAAAGAAGACAGAGGGTAGTAGTGGAAGGGTGCGTTTCTGAATGGAGGGCTGTGACAAGTGGTGTTCCTCAGGGATCAGTGCTGGGACCTTTGCTGTTTGTAATATATATAAATGATTTGGAGGAAAATGTAACTGGATTGATTAGTAAGTTTGCGGACGACACAAAGGATTTGTGGATAGCGATGAAGACCATCAGAGGAAAGAGCAGGATATATATCAGTTGGAGACTTGGGCGGAGAGATGGCAGATGGGGTTTAATACGGACAAATGTGAGGTAACGCATTTTGAAAGGTCTAATACAGATAGGAAATATACAGTAAATGGCAGAACCCTTAAGAGTATTGCAAGGCAAAGGGATCTGGGTGTACAGGTACACAGGTCACTGAAAGTGGCAATGCAGGTGGAAAAGGTAGTCAAGAAGGCATATGGCATGCTTGCCTTCATCAGCCGGGGTATTAAGTTTAAAAATTGGCAAGTCATGTTGCAGCTTTATAGAACCTTAGTTAGGCCACATTTGGAATATAGTGTTCAATTCTGGTAGCCACACTACCAGAAGGATGTAGAGGTTTTGGAGAGGGTATAGAAAAGATTTATCAGGATGTTGCCTGGTATGGAGGGCATTAGCTATGAGGAGAGGTTGGAGAAACTTGGTTTATTCTCACTGGAGCGACGGAGGTTGAGGGGAGACCTGATAGAAGTCTACAAGATTATGAGAGGTCTGGACAGAGTGGATAGTCAGAAGTTATTCCCAGGGTGGAAGAGTCATTACTAGGGAGCATAGGTTGAAGGTGCGAGGGGCAAGGTTTAAAAGAGATGTACGAGGCAGAGGTTTTACACAGAGAGTGGTGGGTGCCTGGAACTTGTTGCCGAGGGAGGTAGTTGAAGTGGATACGGTAGTGACTTTTAAGGGGCGTCTTGACAAGTACATGAATAGGATGGGAATAGAGGGATATGGTCCCCGGAAGGGTAGGGGGTTTTAGTTAAGTCAGTGCAGGCTTGGAGGGCCAAAGGGCCTGTTCCTGTGCTGTAATTTTCTTTGTTCTTTGCGAGGTTGGATAAACTTGTTTTGTTCTCACTAGAGTGACAGAGATTGAGGGGCAACCTGATAGAGATTTACAAGATTATGAGTGGCATTAACAGAATGGATACCCAAGATGCTCTTTCCTCAGTTAGAAAAATCAAGTGCTAGGGTACATAGGATACAGTTCGTGGGGAAAAATTTAGAGGAGATGTGCGAGGCAAGTTTTTGTGCACAGAAGGTGGTGAATGTCTGCAACGCGCTGCCCGGGGAGGTGGTGGGAGCAGGAAACAGTAGCGGCATTTAAGGGGCAACTAGACGAATACATGAATAGGAAGGGAATGGAAGGATACGGACTCCATAAGTGCATACGGTTTTAGTTTAGGCAGGCATCATGATCGGTGCAGGATTGGAAGGCCAAAGGGACTGTTCCTGTGCTGTACTCTTCTTTGTTCTTTGTTTTATAATTTCTCTCCATCTCCCATCTAGATTTTGGCCTATTATTATATGGCCAGAATTCTCCAGTCTCACGAGCCCCACGACCCCTGCCAGTGAGAAGAGAAAGTTTGGCATTCAGCCAAATCTCCATTCACAGCAGTGGAACTGGAGAATCCCAGCCACAGGCGAGATCGGAAAATGCGGCCCTACATCTTTGGTTATTGACTTATTTGCCAGAGGAAACCATTTCTCCCTACTCACTCTGTCAAACCCCTCATAATTTTCAATCCATTATGAGCACTTTATTCCATCTTAGATTCGAAGATAGCAAATGTCAGAGTGAATATCTGGAGGGCTCTATGGCTGTCTCTTCGGATTTAAACTGAAGGATTGTTGTCCCATGTGATTTGAAATTCAGCAACCGAGTTTTATTCCAGTGTATTCACAGGAGAATAACTTACCTGTACAGCACAGTCCAAATAATGCTGATAATTACCTTTCTCAGTATTAATGTAAGGATGTTGAATGCTATGACCTTTCATTCCCTGCTATCTCAATGGAGGCACTGATCCCTGTGAAATAATGGGTTAATCCCTTCCCTCAAGCAGCAAGCAAAGTAGTCATATGACTGCTGGTGTGCACATTGCATACTGGTGTGCAGTGTTGCAGATCAATACAGCATTTTCACATTGAACAATGAGTTGCACTGTTACTGTTAATAAGAAAGATACTACACACACATAAATAATCAGGCCGGCGAATAGACACTCAGGCAGAATGTTGTTGCTGAAAATCTTGTAGGAAGTATTGAAGCAGAAAACATTAATGTGATCAAGAGGTTATTGGATCTGTATCTGGAGAGGAATTGAAGGATGTAAGAACAAGGTAGGCTAGGGGATCTAAAAGCCTTTGTGTTTCTCGAGAAGTTTCTACGTAAATCAGGAGCTAAGCACTGACAGTAAATGCTGCCTTTAACTGCAATATGTTTACCTGCAGTAATTTTCAACTCCCACATATGTTCTAGAGGCTGTGAAATCCAGAGTCATTAACTGGCTTCATTGAGAATCATGGCTGAATTATATTAAGTGTGTAAGTTAGTTCTGTAACTTTAAAATGAGAAAGATGTGTGGAAATTTTTAATTGGTTATACATTATTCATTGAATAATATGTATTTTCTGATAGTATAGTTGTCCACCTACATATCTCATAAGATTTCCATGTCCCTTAGAATTTCATTTGTGCGAAAGGGCAAAGCATTTCAAAATCTGTATTTTATATTTCCTGTTGATGGTATTATAAGTGAGAAGGAAAGAAATTGTGAATTTTACAGCAACTTGTATTTATATTCTGAGTGTAACATGGAAAAATACCCCACAGTGTTTCACAGAGGCATAATCAGACAAATATAGACACAATGACAGAGAGTATATTAAGAAGGCTAACTAAAAGTTTGGTTACGAAGTTGTGTTTTAAGTTGGATCTTAAAGGAATGTGCGGTGGAGGGGGGTGGGGGAGTTGTCGAGGTGGAAAAAATTCCAGAGTGCCAATCCGAGATGGCCAAAGGCACAGCTGGCAATGGTGAGATGTGGGATGCCAATGAAGGCCAGAGGAACAAAAAGTTCAGGGCAGGAAAATTGTTGGGTTGGAGGAGATTAGAAACACAGGGGCAAGGCCACGAAGGGGGTTAAACACAAGATTGAAATTGTTTAAACTGGGGCAATGGTGGGTGACTAGTGCTTATATAGATCAGCAAGGAGAGGGTTGATGAGTGAAGTGGCCTTGGCATGAGATAGGGTACTGTAGAATTTGGGATGAGCATGAATTCAAGCAGGATGGACGATGGGAGGCTCCCCAAAGGAGCATTGGAATAGTCGTGGCTGGAGATAACAGCCATAGGTGAGGCTTTCAGCTGCAGACATGTCAAAGTGGGACAGAGGTGGGTGATGCTACACAGCTGCAAGTAGGAAATGCATCACTGAGGTTTCAATCAGTCTGGGTCAACCTGAGACAATGGCAAGGGCCAGGAATGGAAATGAGCATTTAGATTGAACATTGGTTAATCGCATTCAAACTGTGAGGTGTAAGTAAAATTCTAAATTGTAGAATGGAATTTTTCCTCGCTGTAGAAAGTGATTATAACCTGGATGTTCATTTTAAACACTTAATGGATGAATATTTCTGTTAGAAGTACTTGACAGAGCAATTTAGTCAAGTGTGTTAAGTATTCATATCATAATTTGGTAATATTCAAGTTTATACATCATCTCTGTTGAATATTTTTTAGGCAAATACTTAAAACAATTCTGTGAATATATCAGGACATGTGACTGTTTTAGTTAGGTCGATATCAAATTAAAATTCACAAAAATGAATTATGGTGGATTATCCATCTTCATATTATTGCGAAATAAATTTTGTCAGCCAAATGTTTTACGGGAAGTATGGAGTTTCTGGAAAACGTCAAGGTATTTGAATCATTAAATCAGTCATTTACTCATAAATATCAACCAGTGCACAATGTTAGGGTGACTTAGCAATTAGCTATCAGTACCTCTGATATAGGGAACCAGGCAGATGAAGGAAATCAAATGCTGCTGCAATATCCAGATTGCTTTCCTACCCAATTGAATTAACAGGCAAGGTCAGGGCAATGTGCCAGCCAACCCTGATTGAATTGATGTAGCAGTGAAATGATGATTATTTAGGACAGGCGTAGCATGTCTATATAATCCACTATAATTATTGGCAGAATATAAATAGGCTCAGTATGTTGTACCAAACAACATGCTGTGGCAGCTTGCAAAATACATTGTACGTTATTCTGTCATTTGTCAAGCTCCAGATAAGACAATTAGCTTCCCTTCCTATCTGCAGGTTCCACAGTCTGAGATTAGTCAGTGTGAAATTTCTTACAGACCACATATTGAACATTAATCCCACCATGGCAGATGGTGAAATTTGAATTCAATAAAAATCTGCAATTTAAAAATCTGGTGACCACCATGAAACCATTGTCAATTGTCGCAAAAACCCATCTGGTTCACCACTGTCCTTTAGGGAAGGAAATCTGCTGCCCTTACCTGGTCTGGCCTACTTGTGACTCCAGAGCCACAGCAATGTGGTTGACTCTTAAATGCCCTCATGGATGGACAGTAAATGCTGGTCCAGCCAGCGACGACCACATCCCTTAAAAAAGAAAGCTAATTTTTAAAATTTACCATTTGTTCCCTTCATTTTGCATTCAGATCACTCTACAGCCCCATTCACCGTCAGCGAGAAGGGCCAAGTGGGCAGAAAATAAGGAGAGAATTGGAAAACAGGGATCACATTTGCCGATTTTCCCCGCCCCTCGCTGTGACGTAATAAGGTTCCCCTTAGCTCAGGTTGGCACTGCCAGGTGAGGGAAGTGGGCAGTGAGGGGGGAACATGGGTCATACTTCAGCGGTGGTGGTGGGGAGCGGTGTGGGTGGCGAGGGACACACCCCCACTCCCCCCTGCCCACCCCCCCCCGATGATTGTGTGGGAAGGAAGCTCCCGATACCTCCATGGTTCGTGGGTAAGGGGAGAGAAGTTGAACTGCAGCGCTGATAGGGGCACCCCTCAAAGACCCTCCAATCTCTGTGGAGCCGGCCTTGCCATCCCTATCAGGCACTGCCCCGCCAGACTGACGGCGAAAGCTCCACCAAGTCATTTATTTTTAAAGAGGATCATGATTTGGACAAAACCTCAGCAGAGCAGTTGGCGAGCTACCAGTCAGTTTTCAGTCAGAGCCAGACACTTCTCAAAAATATGGTAAGATTTCGCCCATGCTGCTTGTATATTACATTTTCTTTGTGAATTTAGAAACATTGGAGTCACTGTACTCTGTGAGCTAGGGAAACTGAGAACTCTCCAGGCACTTAGGCTGTGAAATATACTACAGCAGGGCTTCCCAAACTGTGTGCTGTGGCTGCAGGTGGGGTTGCAATCTGCGATTTTGAGGTTGCAAGCTCTGAGGCAGCAATGGCTGACAGAGAGCTCGGACTGAATGCTAACAGCTGCAAGAGCTCTTTAAATCCTCCCATTTTTTTTCTCATGGTGGGCTTGGGTTAACAGACTATTCTTTGGGGCCTGAATGCTGCTGGAAAGAAAAGCCTGAAAGAAGGTAGGTTTTTTTTAAACCCTGCATGATAAAACTTTCTACCGTGCTCAATGTCTAACCTCCCACCTGCTTAGTAGATGAAGCCCACCCCAACCCCAGGCAGTTGAAGGTCACCCTTCCACCTCACCCCTTCCTCACCCCAGCCTCTCCCACAACTCCATTTAGCAGCTGAAAGCCAATCTTAACCCCACCACTTAACAATTCTCAGATCACCATTGATTTTCTCACAAAGTTGAGGACATCAAAATGGGGTCACACCAGGAAAAGGTTCTGGTAACACTAAATGCAAGTTCCACCTCTCTGCAATGCTCATCTCCACATTAACAGTGAATTTCCCAAGTGAGTATGACAGCTCGGGCAGAACTGTGTGCATGTATTTTTAAACAGTTTGCCCGCATGTCTATACTATTTTTATCCATTCCCTGATGGCTCCATTGGCAAGGGCAGTCTGCAGCTCAGTCACACTAAAACAGGAATGCCCAGATCAATACCAGCCTGTATAGGAGCACAGTCAGTGCAGCAGGCTCACATTAGCATCAATGGATTCGGCAAGAAATAAACAAAATAGTCAAGTCTCGCAGCTACTTGTTACTACCCAGTGAACCCAATTGGTGAAAAGCATGCATGTGCATGTGTGGAGAATCATGACCTATGCCCTGTAAGGTTGAAGAGTCTGCCAGAACTCATCAATTAGGCTCACAAATAAGCAATGACCACTTTGAACTTAGTCCATCATTTGTAGAATTGCATCCGAACATGAGTCAGCACTTTTGGGAAAAGACAGGGCAAATTTGGAAGTAAAGGGGTGGGGCGCTGGGGAGGGTGACTGAGTGCCAAATGTTTTTTTTTAAGTATTTGGGTCATCGTGGTATGATTGAGTTCTCAACTTGCTCATTGGCACAGACCCACATTCTGAAGCATTCTGCTATAAAGATAGCATTGCACTGTATTTTTAGGCCTACACACAGCTGACTTCCTTTCATTGAAAAACCAACAAAGACATCATACAACTGAAATATTTCATGAATGAATCTAACTAAAATAGATTTAATTCAGCTAAGACTTGCAATAAATAACAACTGTAGGCAGAGTGTTATGTCTCCAATGCCATGCTTTGACGTCAGTGTGAATGCCCACTTGCAGCACATGAGAAAAAAAATCATCTCTGTTTTGTAGGACTAATAAGTGTCTTGAAGAAACATTGAAGCAAAAAGCTGCTCCAGCCGCATTTTAGGAAAAGGTATTGCATTATGCTGTAGTATTGGTTTGACAGAACTTCTTGCTGTGTGGACGGGCAACAGTAAGCAATAATATCCATCTAGCTTGCACTGCCCTCCCCTCAAATAAGCAAGAGTTCTGCCACAAGCATATCTTAAAGCCAAATTACAGGATGTTGGGTTTACAATAGGTGAGGACATTTAGTTACTAATGGGGCCAGTAGTCATGGTAGTGTGGCAATTTATTGGATGGGAAATCAAACTTGTATCTAAATTGGGCATAAAGTTGGCAGAATAGTCTAAGTTGGTGTAGGGACTACGAGCAAATTCTAGATCCTAGGCTGTGGGAATCGTCTAGCTGTTACAGGCACGGTAGGAGTAAGCAATCCTGCAATATTAAAAGATAAATCCAAAGATGTGCAGGTTAGATTGGTTGGCCATGCTAAATTGACTCTAGTGTCAAGGGGATTAGTAGGGTGAATGTGAGGGGTTACGAGAAAAGGGCCTGGGTGGGATTGCAGTCGGTACAGACTCGATGGGCCTAATGGCGTCCTTCTCTACTGTTGGGACTCTATGATTCTATGGATTCTATGAGTAAGGAACACAGACAGAGTGTTATTTGTGAGTTCCAGGAGTCACTCTCCTGAAACCCAGGCCATTTTCTGAGCTGTTTCTAGCCCTTGTGAGATATCCAGCACAGTGCCTGGTACAAATTGGCAAATTTACTTGTTTCATCTGCACTTCACCACGAGATGTTTTGCCATGTTAAAGAAGCTACATAAATGGCAGTTGATATTGCTGCTGCAACCATGTGTCTCCTCTCAAATTCTGTGTGTCTCCTACATTAATGTATGTACACATATATACCAACTACCTGACAGAGGAAATAATCCCAGAACAATGCTTAAAAATATGCCAAGGTTGTCGGGCAAATGTGGGACAGATTCATGGTTAGTTTGGACAGGTGCCCGGAAGTTAACCTTTACACTGAGGGTGACTGGCTGCTTAAACAGTTTGTCAGGCCAGGGTCAACTCCTTTGCGAGTTGGCTAGGTTATCGAGTTGGTGTTCCTGCATGATAAAATGAAAAGAACTGAAGAACCGTCATCATCCAGACCTATCTTGTGATATAAGTGGTATTACACAATGAGGCTATTCAGCCCATCATGTCTTTGCTGGAACTTTGTAGAAACTACCCAGTTAGTTGCCTGCTGTTTTCCCATAGCCCAGCAAAGTTCAGTTTCATGAGTATATATATATTAATACCCTTTCAAAAGTTAATAATAAATCTGCCTCCACCAACCTTTCAGGCAGTACACTCCAGATCATAACAATTAGATTTCTGTTCATTTTCCTTTCGGATTTTTTGCCTATTATCTCAATTCGATATCCTCTGCTTACTGACCCCCCTGTTAGTGGAAACAGTTACTCCCTTTCTACTCTATTATTCATACGATTCACCACTGTATTTCTACAATGATCATTAATGAGACTCTGTGATCAGTTGGCCAGAGGAGCAGTTCAAGTGGGTTGGAATGGACGAGGTCTGCCTTTCTTCGACAAATTGCAGTACCCTATCTTGTCTTGTTGTGCATCCAGTATATGGTCAAGGATTGATCAAACGCACCCAACAGAGGTAGGCTAATTCAACTCACTTTGGAAGGCAAAATACACCTGAACATCACTGAGTGGGTTTCTTATTATCACGTGCATTATGCTCACTTTATTGCTTAAAGCCTTTCCACTTTTTCTTGTGTTACAATGCACCTTTTTCTCCTTTAAATTTGCTATGCTCATTCAAGGTTACTTTTTATTTAATTGCCATGATCCCTTTCCGCAGCAGGTGCTATAATTTCTGCATAACTTCACGACTTACTTATTTTTTGCATTTATTTCCCTGATTTCTTTATATTTCTCCCCACGTTTCCCGCCTCCATGTACCCTCCATCAGCCGGTAGAGACGGGTGGACACTACCACGGACAGCTCCGCGAATGCAGTTGCAGATGACGCTAGGCGCTCACGTACCAGGAACCTTGCGAAGTCAGTATCTGATCCCCCGAGGTGAGCTCCTCAGCCAAGACCTGGTGAAGCTCATCACCAGGGCTTCCCTCTGCTTTGCTTTCAAAGTTGTTACCGTACTTGGTGGTTCTTGAAAGTTGTTACTGATGATTACTAACGCTGGCTTTTGCACTTGATCCTCTGGTACGTTTTCATTAGGTCTTCAGTCATTGCTCTGCCGCCAAGATCGTAACCATCGATATGTTCATTGTACAAGGCTGCTCTTGCTGACTCCAGAGCTTTGTATGGCTGCTGCTACACAAGCATTTCTCAGTTTTATTACATGCCACTTTTATTTTTCTCCCCACCCTCCTGACGGTGCCAGCCCCTTGATGGCAGCCCTCCTTAGCCTCATCCAGCTGGCCACTCTCCAATTCTAGACTTCTACAATGAGAGTCAGTAGGCTATTTAGCTTCATTGGGCACCCATGCCTCTTGGTTATTGTCCTTGTCTGATGTCCATGCTTTGGCACTGTCCAATGCAAATGCTCAGAGAGCAATCAGGGATCGTAACCCTGAATGATTATTTTTCTCCCTTATACCTCCAATAACACTGAGGGCGATTGTAGCATCCCTACAACCACCCCCCCCAGCTGAGGTCAGCTTACTCAACACAAATCGGTGACTGAGTCGGGGACTTTTGTGCTCTCTGTGAAACAACTTTATAGTAGACGGTGTCCTGTGCCATTGAGGAACTTTACTTTTTACTTGTAATCGTCTGGCGTTTTTCTCCTCTTTGTGTCTTTGTCCTGTGCTTTCCCATTATCTCACTGTCCTGCTCCAGGTGAACAACAATACAGTCACAGGTTTCATCAAAACTCAACTGTTCTAACATCATAATGCAAGGTATGTCTCACAGGAAGGGTAGGTTCCCTGAGCCCTTTGTGATTTTCTGTAGTCTTTGTCCTGTGAGGGGACTCTGCCGCAATGAGGTTTAACCAAGCCCCCATTTCTGAATTACTGAGCCCATGGGAAATGGCCGAGCTTTTATGTTGGCCAAAGATATGATTCAAAACTAGGGAAGTGAGCACTCGAGGTCTGGGACTTGATGACACAGTAAATTTCAGAGATGGAAACTGGACAATAAGAGGGTCAAATTGGTCAATGACAGGAGTGGAAAGTGGATTGATAACCAATCAACATTTTCATTTTTTCAGCATTCAGTTTTCCCTTCCACATGACCCTCCTCCGAGTTCAATACCCTATCATGAGAACTAACAGGGTAACACAGGTTATTTTGTCCTTTATAAAACTCACAAGAATACTAATTGACAGGTAGCACTTCAGTCCAAAGATATGCGGGTTAGGTTGATTGGCCATGCTAAAATTGCCCCTTAGTGCCCCTTAGATGTGTAGGTTAGAGGGATTAGTGGGTAAATATGTAGGGATATGGGGATAGGGCCTGGGTAGGATTGTGGTTGATGCAGACTCGATTGGCCCAATGGCCTCTTTCTGCACTGTAGGGTTTCTATGATTCAATGATTCTAAGTAATGGACATTGTACCCATGTGTTGTGGCCATATTTATATTCCAGGTAGCTCGTTGACTCTGGTTAGGTACCTGTTGGTATTTTGTAATTATGGACATGCTAATATATATGATACAATAATGTTAATGACCTGTTCTAATTAATTTACATAGTTTAAGTGCATTCATTCATCACACGCAGTTAAGTTTCTGCTAACAAATCTGACAAATTCATTCACACTTGAAGAACAACATATCATATTTTCAAAGCTTTCAAATTAGTCAGCATGAAGATAAAAAATGTGTTTGGAGACAGCAGGAGGCAATCAGTTTTTAATGATTTTAGGAGAAACCAAAACTAAGGTGATGAGTGTAAGGATAAACAGGCATAGATTATTCAATAGAATAAGCTGAGTGGCATTATATCGAGCTATATATATAGCTGAGCGAGAGTACTGCAGTAAAACACACTTTAGGCAGGTACATAGATTTGCAGCAGAGGCTATTCAGACCAGTAGAGGTGAGGCTGAGAATAGAAATAAAATTGTTGAATGGACACCACAATGACGAGAGAAATTCCCTTTTGCAATAAAATTTGGAAGACCTAAGGGATTAAAGGCTACATGTGGCCACACATGCATGGTGTTATAAACCTGAAAGACATGCAAACTGATTGCATTTTCCTGACTTAACTGCTATACAAAATTGACGCAACAACAGCATGTACACAGAAGGTAATGTTGGAATCAGTGGTTAACTGTACACATACAATCCACATTGTTGTATTTAGGGATTGGGCTGAGTGAAGTAGACAAGTTAGAGAGACGTAGTGACTCAATAGTTGTTTTTTAAAAACCTTAGAAGCAAAGAGAAATTGAGTGAAAAATGAAATCTGTACTGTGGAACTCATGAAAAGGAATGGATTCCAGGAAGAGGATGGTGTGAAGAGCTTTGGTTCCAAAATAGAAAGGACCCAGGCAGAAAGAGCAATGTCAATGAGGAAAACCCAGCACTGAATGTTCAGAGGATCAATAGATAGCAGTACTGGGGGGCAAGGAAAGTTAGTACTTTAGTCCTTTCACTTCTTGGACTAGATTTACATCTAATTCCAACAAATTGTTGTTTCATTTCTGGCAGCTGTTCAGCTTGTTCAGAAAATAACTTTGGCAGGCCTTACGCCTGTATTCAGTGCACTGAATTTCCCACAGGATTACAACAGGAGTATAATAAATAAATAGAGTCAATTAGCTCTACATTAACATTTTGAAGAACACATCACTCGCAAATGCACAGTCAGTGCCAAGTTAACTTAACTCATTGAGAATTGGTATTGTGCAGAGCACTCATATATATTGTACAACAAATGGTAATGATATTCAGTTTAAAAAAAAACTTGTTTTCAGAAACAATAAGGCAACATAGGTCAAGAAAGGTCTTTGAGTTGAAAGGTTAACGCTAACGTTATTGAATACCTGGTCACTCATCTCATTGCTCTTTGTGGGACATTGTTGTGTGCAAAATGGCTGCCGCATTTTCCTGCGTAACAACAGTGATTGTAATTCAGTGTTGGCTTTGCGATGCTTGTCAGGGATGTGATAAGGTACTTTATAACTGGAAGTTCTTTCTTTTTCTTTCCCTAGCATAGGAACGATGAAGCAAAATGTAGAACCTCAGCTACTGCTCTGGTTGAATTCAGCTAATTCAGCAGAGCCCAGGGAACCTCTGCACAGTTCAATACACAGTTTGCAGCAACTGTACCCACTTACCCATTGGGGAAACTTTGATGCATAAATATTCCCATTCTGGCAAATGCCTAGGTTCATGAATGGTTTCCAAATCTGATCAGCCATGAATACAGCACAAAAGGGTAAAGGATTGGTTTGCTGTGGTGCATGAATTTGATGGCAAAATCCCCCAATATTTTGAATCAATGAGCTAACTTAGTTTGATGCATTGGCCGTTCTTGCATCAGCCTTGTAGTGGATGCAAATACCTGAATCCTGCTCTCTGAACTAATCCCCCACTGTGTTGCATGTGTTGTACAAGGTTCTTGTTTCACTATGGCACGAGCACCATTAGTATGCATAGGTGGTCTGCACACTCCAGCTGCTTGTCATAGATGATGTTACTAATGGCACTTAGATGGATGAATTCATTTTCTGTCTTTCCGACACAAGATGTTGAGAAATGTGCTTATGCGGTTCCTCTGAAATATCTCAAGATGCTGCCATTCATTCTTTGAGAGAACCTGACAGTGACAGTCTACATAAAATGTCCCAAAGTACACCAGCAATTCCAGTGTGTCTGAACTACAATAATTTAATGTTTCTGTAACAATGTTGTGCAATTAATTTGTCTCTATTTTGGAAAATGATTTTTTTTTGTATTTTGATTTCCATTATTATTTTCCTATCCTTCCCTTCAGTTCTATTGAAGTTAAAATTCCTTTGGTTGCTTTATGTAGCTATGTTATAAATGCATTTCTGAAGATTCCTTCTCATCACTACTTCTGGTGGTCATATCACATTATGATAGAATAGGGTCAGTTATCTTACTGGTGTTCTTCTCCCACTCATGTGTAATGCATTCATACTAAATCCGTCTGTGCAATGTTTTTAACATTGGTATTTAACCACTTATTAAAGAACAGAAAATATACTTCAAACTGGTTTGAATTTCATTAAAAATGCCAGAGTAAATCCTCACCAATATAATTATAAATGTCATTACATCCAAGTAGAGTAATTCTTACACCCCTTTCTTCAGGGGCGGAAAGCAAAAAATTGGAAGGATAAAAAAAGATGTAATTTTTTAAAAGTTAAATATGTCATTGTATATATTAGTCACTCATATCTCAAGAAGTATTTCAGTTATATGTGTTGTGAACTCTATATGTATAAAAAACATTGTCATTCTTGATTGATATCCAGCCTCAGGTGAGCCACAAATTCTTCCACGCAGGAATACCGAAGACAATTCTTCAGCACCTCCTCCCACCCCTGTCAGAAATGTTGATGTCTGAACACAAACTGAAGCCCCCTGCAACCCACCCCCCACATATACACAGAACACATACACACAGAACACAAACACACAGACACAGATATACACGCACGCACACACACACAAACACGCAGACATCGATACACACTCACACACACACACACACACAGACAAGTAGACACAGAGAACAAACACACATGCATACACACACACACACAAACATGCAGACACCGATACATACACACACACACACACACACACAGACCAGGAGACACAGAGAACACACACATACACACAAACACAGATGCACACACACACAAATACACAGACACAAACATACAGACACAGATATACACACACACACACAATCAATTTTCATTATTGCAATCTGTGAACCCCTTTGGGATATTCTTTGTTCATGGTGCGTTCTAGAAAAGTAAGTTGTTATTGGTCCATGTTGTCATCTATAGAGTAAGAAGTTTAACAACACCAGGTTAAAGTCCAACAGGTTTATTTGGTAGCAAAAGCCACTAGCTTTCCACATCATGGTGTTATCTATAGATACATACATGGCTTATCTAATCTCAAAGACATTGTCCCCTCACTCACAATTTACACCTCAGACTCTGACCTTGTGTGACATCCCACACCTCTTTGCCCATCATTGGTGGCAAAACCTTCAGATGCATTTGTCCTCCTCTTCAGCATCCTATTTCAAAACCTCTCTGCCTTTCCAGTTCTCACTTCACCTTAAAAATAATTAAAGTCTGTTTTCAACCAAACATTAGATCATTTGGCCTAATGTCTCTCTTGTGGCTGGGTATTCTGTCTCTTATCTACCTCTATCTTGAATATTGATGAAAAAAGAGAAATGCTGTTTTTTATCTTGCACCCATCAGGATGATGTCCCTTTCTGCCCTATCTTATCCATGACAGGTTCTGCACATCAGCACAGCATGACTTAGCCAAATGGTTGGGCAACCAGTTCAGAGCAAGTTTTCACATAAATGGCAAAAGATTCCTTCACCTTTGTGAAGACCATACAGGACTTGCATATCTTGCAGGACTTGTGCTCAATTGACATTGCCAGCCTATTCACCAATTTACCACTCCAGGACTGCATCACCATATCTAGGTGACCTAGATGTTTATGAATTTATGAACTCAGCAACTCATGCAGTTGAATTCAGTTTTGATGACACCATGTATGTCCAAATAGATGGTGTTGCCATGGGATCCCCTCTGGGCCCAGCTCTCACAAACATTGTAATGGGCTCCATTCTGCCCTCAAATTCACCTTTGAAATGAAGCAATCAAATGAGTTCCCTTTTCTCGATATACTTGTTGAGAAATCTGCCAATGGGTTCTCTACAACTGTCTACCACAAGCCCACCTTCACCGGTTAGAAAGGCCTTGTCAGTAACCTCATAAATAGGAGCAGAGCCTTTGATCACATGCAAGATTGATGCTGTAAAAGTGTGCATCAAAGCAATCCTGTGGGAGAACAGATACCCTGATCAGACCATTGCTCCTTGTATATCACAAAAACTCATGAATATGTCTAAGGCTGCCCCTTTGGGTCCTGAAAGGAAAAGTAAGACATCTCAAAAATTTTAGCAATGGTAAAGCTAGCTGTTTCACGCTGCTGTATGCAATAGCAATACCAGTGGTGTGTTCCACTAGCAGGATACTACCTTCAAGCCAAATAAACATTCTGCCTGTCACACAAAGGAGTGATGTGGTATATAAACTTCAGTGCTGGCCATGTGTCCCAATGACTGGCAGCTCATATCAAACAGCACATTCCTCCGGCTGTTCACACCAGGCACAGTACTAACTGTACACAGCAAGACCGTGCTTGGAAAACTCAAAACACAGTTGTTATGTTATAAAGAACAAAGAACAATACAGCACAGGAACAGGCCCTTTGGCCCTCCAAGCCCGTGCCGCTCCCTGGTCCAAATTAGACCATTCTTTTGTATCCCTCCATTCCCACACCATTCATGTGGCTATCTAGATAAGTCTTAAATGTTCCCAATGTGCCCGCCTCCACCACCTTGCCCGGCAGTGCATTCCAGGCCCCCACCACCCTCTGTGTAAAATATGTCCTTCTGATATCCGTGTTAAACCTCCCCCCCCCCTCACCTTGAACCTATGACCCCTCGTGAACGTCACCACCGACCTGGGAAGAAGCTTCCCACTGTTCACCCTATCTATGCCTTTCATAATTTTACACACCTCTATTAGGTCACCCCTCATCCTCCATCTTTCCAGTGAGAACAACCCCATTTACCCAATCTCTCCTCATAACTAAGCCCTTCCATACCAGGCAACATCCTGGTAAACCTCCTCTGTACTCTCTCTAAAGCCTCCACGTCCTTCTGGTAGTGTGGCGACCAGAACTGGACGCAGTATTCCAAATGCGGCCGAACCAACGTTCTATACATCTGCAACATCAGACCCCAACTTTTATACTCTATTTTATGGCGTGGTCAAGAGATTTCAGACTTTGTTCGGAACAAAAGGTATTTATCGAAAAGAGACACTTGGTACAAGAGAGTTGCAGCTCTAAGCTGCCCTGGAGCTGAGCTCCAGTCCTTACATGATTACTTCATGGCTGCTTGATGATTCTAACCGGCAGAGGTCTCCACCCTCTGATGTAATCACTCACACTCAGTTTCCATTGATCCCTTGAGTCAGGTGACTCACTATCTCTGTACTGACACCACATACACAACAGTAGTGTCCAACATTAGAAGTGATCCCTTGATCAGGCAGCACTTGCTAAACAATCCTGATTGTGCTAAGAATTAAACTGAAAACCAATTTAAGATTATCGGTTGCGCTCGCAGTGTGGCTCACTTGCACATGCTAGAAGCCACACATAATCACACTTGGCCTTTGCAGATGGAAGAAATGTGCCAATATATTGTGCCCTTTTCCCCTAAACGGAAGCTTGAGGGGCAGCCATTCCCTAGTTCATTCCTCATGGAAATGTCTCGGCAAATCAGAGTTGACCTGCTGAGTTTGAATTTAAACAAATGTTTTGCGGTTAACTGTTTCCTGGTGCATTTTGCATGACAATACCTCTGCCAATCAGAGTCCACTTTCCAATGAATCAGCACTCTCTTCTCATGCAGCATAAATTGTTGTTCTCTTCACAATTGTTGCTCTTGTGAATCTGTCCTGATGAGAGCAAGATGAAAAGCTTCAACAGCATGTCTCTTTTTTTTCACCAATACTCAGATTCTGGATGACCAAATGAGTATTTGTCAACCTCAATCTGTGAATTGCATTTGGATTTTTCTTGAGTTAAAATATCAGATTGAATTCACTGTTGCCATTGTTATTGTTGTTGCTGCTGTTGCGTCATAAAGCTTGAATTGTTGAATGTGTCGAACATACTCCCAGATGCACTTTTGCAACAAAAATGAACCTTTAACTTTGTGTATCTTCTGTTATCTTCTTTACAGAGTTTCATACAAGTGGAGCACGTATCAGTAATTCAAGCGTGGAGTTCAGTGCACCTCTTATTGCCAGCCTGCATGGTCCATGGGCTGCAAATCAGACACGGTAACCACTACACTTGAATTCCTGATATGCGCTTCGATCTGTGCCTTGAGCACAAAATAATTGCACTAACCCTTTTGCACAATAGCTCTAAATGATTCTATTTATATGTTGGTGTGTTGCTGCTTAACCTTCTCTATTTTTTAACTGAGGCATTAATCCATTTGAAATAAGTAAGTTATGGCTTCTACCAAATTAATGCAATTTCATTAATCTGACATAATTTCAAGGCCAGTAAGTTTTTAAAGACATTTTATAGGCAGGTGATTTATACCTGTTCTCACTTTTCCATTCCCAAATGCTTGGGAACCCACCACCACAAGCAAGAAACATGAAGACTATTTTTCCTATCTGTGTTAAATATTAATTTGTCAACTCTTTTGAAGTTATTCACTAAAGTCTAGGGGTTCGTTGAAGGAGCCAGACCAAAGGTCCATAATGCCAGGATGGGACTAAACCCCAATGGCTAAGTTGGAATATGTATTATGATTGATCTTGTGTGATTGAGTGCCACAGACAAGTAAGGTCCCATGTCCAGTCCCTGGTTTATACTGAGTCCCCTGAGATGGCAACAGAAATGGTCCCTTTTGTGATGCCCCAAACAGTCTGAAATACTCACTAGTTTCACAAGTGGCAATTAGAAAGATGCACCAAAGGGCAGCAGCTAGCACTGAGGGAGCAGGAGTCAGTGCCTTTAGGAGAGGAAGATGAAGAGGGAGGAAAATTGGAGGAACAAACAAATTGCATAAAGAAAGCAAAATATAGATTCACACCCTTATGGAAATCCGTTCATATGATTCATATATCTTGCCTTTTATTTCATAGCTTTCAACAAATCATTAAAATTCCTCACTTTTTCATTTTGTCTATTTGTGCATGGAATGTGGGTTCAGTTGTTTTTTTTGTTGCCCATCCCTCAATACACTTTGAGAGCAGTCAAGAGCCAACCATGCTGTTGTGGGTCTGGAGTCACATGTAGTCCAAACCAGGAAGGATTTCCTTCCCTAAAGGACATAGATGTCCTTAAATAATGTTAAAGTATTGGTTGACCAAAAGGAACATTCTGAAATGGAAACTCTCCTTGAAACGTCCATCAAAGTACAAGCAATTGAAATTTTGTTTTTAAGCACAAAAAAAAGGAACTGGGGTAGATCAGTTGGCCCCTTGAGCTTGCTCTGCCATTCAATACATCAGTGGTCTACTCACCCCCATTATACTGATATCTCTTGATCCCCTTAGTGTTAAATATATTTAACAACTGAGCAGCCAGGATTCTCTGGGGCAGAGAATGTCAAAGATTCACAACTCTTTGAGTGAAGGAATTTCTCCTCATTTGAGACTTAAATAGCCAACCCCTTATCCTGAGATTATGACTCTCTAGTTCAATGTTTCGAAAGTGAAGAAAAAGCCTCTCAGCATTTACATTACCAATCTCTTCAAGAATTTTATAAGTTTCAATGAAATCACACCTCGTTCCTCTAAAATTCAGAGCACATTAGTTTATTTTACTCATTCTCTCTTCAAAGCACTACCCTCTCATCTCTGAAATCAATCCAGTGCATTCCATCAGACCATTTAATGATTGAAGGATTGGGAGGCAGGTATACAGTTCCTTCTAGTCAGGGACCTATTTATTCTTCTCAGTGTTGCACCATATGGCCCTTTCTATTTATTTTGTGAATCTAAATTTTACTCGCTCCCTTGGTGACTGAGGCACTGACTCCCGCTGATGTTTGGTTTGAGCTGTCCTTGTTACCGCATCTCACCCAAGTAATTTCATTTGATTTATTGTCACATGTATTGTCAAACAGTGAAAAATATTGTTTCTTGTAAAAGTCTGGACAAAAGTGTTGACTAATCCATCATGCAGGTCACGTGGGCTTGATATGACTTTGCCGCATCAATGAAAACACACTTTCCAGCGGGAGTCACTACTTAGTAATCATGGGCACCTCTATTGCTGCCTCAGCTGACATCAGTATAAAACCAGGGGACCAAACTGGGGTGGCCTTCCCTGTTTGTGTGCCAGGTGCATGTTTCATAAAACAATTTTTTTCTCTGTGCCGCGGAAGACCACAAAACAGATGAAGAATCTTGACCTTTCCTGCTAAATCCATTCAGCAAGAACTAACTAGGCTGCCCTTAAGAGTAACTTCTTTATTTCTGCATGTGCCTTCCATTGGATAAAGGTGTGCTCACTAATGAGCAGCTACTGTGCTGTGAATGAATATCTAGCGGCAGTACATTGCTTCACAACATGTTCCTGTTGTGCCAAATCTTTCACATAATCCAAACTTGCAAAGAGAGATCAGCTCTGCTCTTTCATTTACAGTGGTGACTGTGTGTTAATCCAGGAGAGTGTAATCCTCTTTTAAATCAAATAGATTAGTATTTGGCAAAGCTATCTCTGCTCTCCCGCAGAAATGATGAGATATTAATCTCTTTGTTTAAGAAATATCATCTTAAATATTTATGTTACCAATTCATGAGCATTAGCGTATGAAACAGTTGTGCGGCACGGTGGAACAGTGGTTAGCACTGCTGCCTCACAGTGCCAGGGACCTGGGTTCAATTCCGGCCTCGGGTGACTGTCTTTGTGGAGTCTGCACATTCTCCCCATGTCTGCATGGATTTCCTCCGGGTGATCCAGTTTCCTCCCACAGTCCAAATATGTGCGGGTTAGGTTGATTGGCCATGCTAAGTTGACCCTTAATGTCAGGGGTTTACACGTCAAATATGTGGTGTTACAGGGATAGGGCCCTGGATGGGATTGTTGTCAGTGCAGGCTCGATGGGCCGAATGGCCTCCTTCTGCACTTTGGGATTCTATAAGAATTGAACTCCAAGGCATGCAACTGGAGACGTTCATATGAATTTCTTATTTGGAAATAAAAAGGTTGCATTGAAGTAAAGCACAGCTTGACTCTGATCTTGGCTCTTAGATGCTACAACCCCAAGATGAAAACAGATGACAAAGGCCATTTGATCACTCTGAGTTCATCCATTCACAAAGGGCCTCTGGTCATCTTTCCACCGAAGCCCCACCATCAGAGCATCCAGCTGTTTCTGATATGATTCAGAGATCTTGTTGTCATGATCTGACCTCCCCTCCAACAACAGAACTTCACTAGGAAAAGGGGTGGGAAGCACTGTTCACACCTGAACATGGAGTAGCCACCACATACCCACCAAATATGGAGCAGGATTAGCTTCAAGATCATTGGGGCCCAATTTTATTTCAATAGCTCGAGAATATCTCTACAAACTCTTTTTACGGTTGAAAACATTCGGCTGAAGTTCATCATTTTTGGAAGAAAAGGAAAGCTTTGACAAATCGATATAGAATGAGGGGTGGAATCAGGAATATGTTGAGCTGTGAACTGTTGGTTTAGAGAATGCTTTCAGATTGCAATAGAAAGAACAGCGCTTAGTACTTTATAGAGCATCCTTGAACTTGCACAGCATCTTGAAATCATGGTGGCTGTAGCTCCAGATATTGATCTAGTTCGGATTGCATGAAGAGTTTGGACTTCCCTGACCCTTTATGGGCATTTTCCTTTTTTCTTCAATTGCTGCAAGTTTGAAAAATAGGCGTTCTCATTCATAAGACATTATTTTGCAGTATTCATAACCATCTTTCAGATCAAACATTGAGTGAAAATCCTGTCTGCCCTCTCAGTCAGACATCAGAATTCCACTCTCACTATTCGAAGAGGAGTAGGGAAGTTCTCCCTGTTTATTCTTTAATCAACATTACTAACAGAGATTACCAGGTCATTATGCTATTGCTGCTTGTAAGATCTTGCTGTGAAAAAAATTGCCAGCTGAGTTCCCTGCGTCTCAAGGTTTTTGATATTTTTTGAAATACTTGCGGACACTTTGAAGTCATGAAGACGCTGCTCGAATACAAATCTTTCTTTTCTTTCACATATTTTTGCCAGGAAAGAAAAACATCTACCTATGAAGTAAATCATTTTAATAATTGCATTTTGTGAAGCTCGTTCTGACCTCAAAGACAAGGTCACCAAAATGCTTCTAGGTATCAAGGACCCATGTTAAGGAGATTTATTCTAAGGCAGTTTTGTGAGGATACTGGTGGCAGTGGTGTCCCCACCAACCTCAGCTGGAAGGTATTGACACAGGTTGCTAATATAAAGAGAATACAAAAAAAAGGGAGATTTTCCTGTAAGATTCCATTCATGGGAAAGATAAAAGTAAATGACACAATTAAGTGGCATTTTAGTGATGGGAATAAAATTGTGTCTTCAAGCATCCATTCACCGACTTTCTAAGCGCAGACTAGGTAACAATTCCCCATAATGCCAAACTGAAGAGCAAGAAAAAAAAATGAAGCTTGGGCAGTTCTCTCATTACCATGTGGGAGGCGAAAGCAATCTCCCATTATTGTCCAGCACTGGGATAATAACTGATGTTTTACTCAAAATCTCCTTTACAGAGATCATAGAGGCATCTCCAGTTCGGGTGGCAGGAGACCAGAGTTGGACACCCAGGCTTGCGGTGAAGTTCCCTGCTCACCACCAGGCCAACGACTATCTACACAACGTCTACATTCCCGGGACCACCACCATGCTCTCTGGGAAGTCAACAACTGAGCGTGAAGGGAAGAAATCCTTCATTACTTTTGGGAAGAAGAAGAAGGGTGGTAAATAAAGCGAAGAGGAAGCAGAATGGAATTGAATACAATGGTGAGAATTATAAAATGGAGCTGCATGACTGAAGCACGTTTTTTTAAAAAATAAATTACTAAATGTCACTTAAAAAAAAAAATCACTGGGCCAGAGCAGGTCCTTTGCTGCACTAAGTATTAGTTTGAAAGGGAATGGAGTTTTTTTAATTACATTTCCAATGAGCATGTTCAGTATGCTTCAGTAATCCTCAATTAAAACAAGTCATTCAAAGGGAAGAATGGCAAACTGTGCCAACTGCACATGCTCTGCTGTTTAAGATGGTCTATATGCCTAAAGGTGTGAAACAGTTTCCTTTCCTTGGCAACCCAAAGATTAAGGCAACTTACTCCTGACTACGTGGTTGTGATTCTGAGTATCATAGCCACATGGAACCTTCCAGGAATGCTGGCACCAGGAACAAAGAAAATTGGTATCAGGCCAGTGTTACTACATTTTTGTCAATGAGGTACAAACCCTAGCATTTGCTTGACTAATGAAAGACTTTGGAAATAGTCCAACATAGTGTACTGTGAACTGATGGGACTTGAGTCCCTCTCCCCCCTCTGTGAGTTACATAGTCGGCTCCTAAATTCAGTTCTGCTGCAGGGATTGCCCGTGGCTAGCTATGCCACCAAATAGCATTCCCTTGCTTTCTCTTTGCATATTTCAAGAAGTGAGGGATGACTATCCAAATCTGGGATGGTTGTAACCAAAAGTCTAGCAACAGATAGAAGAAGCAACTTTTCTGAGGTTCTCTGGTCAGGAGGAGATAAGCTGTTAATAGCCCTTGGGCCATACAATGAGAACCATTGGCATAGACCCATCGTGCCCCATTACTTGCCAGTTGAGGAGAGAGAGCTTTCCAAATGTAAGTCACGGAGAAATTGTGCCTTTCCTGGAGAAATGGAAGATTGATTCCCCCTCACCATCAGGATGGAGGGAAATTAAGGAAAATGTTTAAAGAAAACCCATTCCCTTCTGTAAGCAACTGTAACACAAATGCTGGCAGCAACTATTTTAATTCAGTCAACCATTCATTGTATCGTGTCTCCATTTATTCAGTCCAAAATGTCACGCAGCCTTAACATAGATTAAGGAACACTTTAAGAGTCCATTTTGTCATTGTGCATGTTGCTGAGGGTTATTGCTTGCATTTTCTGTAATTTATTCACTGTTTAACACCCCGTATTTAGCTTTGAGGGGTGCGGGTGAAATGGATCAGAAAAGAGCAAAGAGAAACAAGCAAGTGAAAAAGGAAAATAATTGAGGCTTGATTTCCTCCAATTGTTGAACTGGATTAGGTGTCAGACAGGACTGCCAAATAGAACAGCCATGATGTTATCAAATGACAGTGCAAACTTGAACGGCCGAATGGCCTACTCCTCAGTCCTATGTTTCTATAGAGTGCTAATTAGAAACAGTATCTGGCCAAGTACCTAACATTGTCCATCCCACTCCTTTGGAATGCCATCTGGCCCTTGGATGGCTGTGGGCATTCAGAAGGTCATGACTATGAGTACCCTTTTTATCTGCCTGATGTAGACAATGGAACAAGGCTTCTTGCGAGGGAAAGAATGGGAAGTGAAAAAAAGAAGAAAAAGAGTAAAATGAAATACCAAAAAAAAGTTATTAATGGGGTTAGGGTTGCCACCTATTGAAAGACCTGGAACTGGACAGGGTGGGAAGGGATTGGGGTTTGGATCAGACAGAGGCACAGAATCAAATCCTGGCTTGTGTTTCTGAGATATCCTTTACTGAAGATGAAAATTCATCAACAAGTTAATAATACCTCCACCTCAAGAGACATGGAAGGGAGAAAGTTTTTCATGTCTACTTCAAAGTTTAGAAATTTCCAGA
The DNA here is from genome assembly GCF_964213995.1 of Mustelus asterias. Lineage (NCBI taxonomy): Eukaryota > Metazoa > Chordata > Chondrichthyes > Carcharhiniformes > Triakidae > Mustelus > Mustelus asterias. Next base: position 7,526,797 of record NC_135816.1, on the reverse strand, counting down.
CTTGGGATAGATTTTTGACTGATTGTGGAAAATAGATAAGCAAGTCAGCAAGCCCAATTACCTCTCTCTAGATTTTTATTTCTGTCAAAGTAGATTGGAATAAAATCTGGTGGAGACGTAGGGCATGTTGCAGACTCATTATCATTCATTCGACAATGTTGAACAATGTTAAGATCTGCCACTCTAGTCTTTACTGTCAGCTGACCTCAGCACAGATAGTAAGGAGAGAGCTTCAGCATCCTGAGCTCAGCGAGGAACAATCACCTGGCCTTCCTGCTCCTATCTTCAGCCTAAGAACCACTACCAGAAGGTCCATGTGGAGAGTGTCACTGGGACAAGGTATGGGAGTGCAGGCTGCACCCATGGACCCCTGCCTTCAACCAGTGAGTCAGTGCCTTCAGGAGAGGAGAAAACAAAGGACAGGAAAAAAATAAATAAATTGGGAGTGGGGAAAAGAAATTGGGTGATCCAGTTCAATTCCAGTTAGGTGGCAGACGTGAATGGGGCTAATGTTTTGTGGAACAGGGACTTGAACTATTTACAGTGTCTAAGTCCTATCATTTAACTTTATTTAAAAACTAGCGATAACCCTATAACATATTTCTTCTAAGACTGGATCAATCAGCCATAGCTTTGAGATTAAAGCCTTGGTAGCCAGTGCAAGAGAAGTAGTCTGTAGCTGTTTTAATATGTAGGCATGCTGAATGTGTCCTGTGAGTATTGAATATGAATATATCCATATACAAGTATCTGTCCTATTTCTTAGAAAAATTAAAAGACTGAATTAGATCTGGAGACATTGTGAATCTCTTTGTAGTTTTTTGATGTTTTTTGCTAAAACTTGTTTTATTACAATTATACTGTGGTGTTGTAGATTTCTTATACACTGCTTTTTAAGTACAATAATCCTTCAGTAGTGGAACATAAAGTGATAGATTCTTTCTAATAATGTACATGTCTATTTCTGAGGTTTGCTTGTCATTGCTAACATCAGTATAATAGCCCGTATTACAACCAGTGAGTATATTGTGCTCTGTATTTTTCTTCAAAACTAAATTGCTGTAATCCTCGTGCGAAAATCTTGCTTTCCTTTAATTGCAGTAGATTATAGTAGTAATGTTTTGCTCTAACTTCAGTCTTTCCATTAAAATTATTCCTTTAATCCAACCATTGTTTCTGTGTTTTGATGTTCCAAGGTTCTCCCTCAATAGGGCTGATTGACAAATTCAGTTTTGTAATACATTACTGTGTTATATTTTCAGATAACCAAGGGCATGTAAAATAACATGAGAAAGTGAGGGCGAAGAAAATATATTTGTACTATTAAACTCTTCCCTTACATAAATTGTCTCACCCTAACACCCAGCTGTACCTTGAAAATGATTTGCCATTAATGTCTTCTCTTAAAGATCATTTCAAACATTTTTCACTCATTCTGTAAACAAGTTCTGCCCGATACCAATTTTAAAAGGTCTTTGGGCGGCACGGTGGCACAATGGTTAGCACTGTTGCCTCACAGCACCAGGGACCTGAGTTCGATTCCCAGCTTTGGTCACTGTATGTGTGGACTTTGCACATTCTCCCCGTGTCTGCGTGGGTTTCCTCCGGGTGCTCCGGTTTCCACCTACAGTCCAGAGATGTGCGGGTTAGGTGGATAGGCCATGCTAAATTGACCCTTAGTGTCAGGAGGACTAGCTAGGGTAAGTGCATGGGGTTCTGGGGATAGGGCCTGGGAGAGATTGTGGTTGGTGCAGACTCAATGGGCCAAACGGCCTCCTTCTGCACTGTAGCATTCTATGATTCTATGAAATTATGAGAGGCATAGACAGGGTGGATAGTCAGAAGCTTTTTTCCAGGATTGCAGTGTCAATTACAAGGAGGCACAGGTTCAAAGTGAGAGGGAGAACGTTTAAGGGAGATATGCAGGTGAAGTTTTTCATGCAGAGGGTGTGCTACCAGAGGAGGTGGTGGAAGCAGGCATTTGAGTAACATTTAAGAAGCATCTGGATAGGTGCATGAAGAGGGAGGGAATAGAGGGATATGGACTGAGTAAGGGCAGAAGGGTTTTTTTTAGTTTAGTTAGGGCATCATGATCGGCATAGGCTTGGAGGGCCGAAGGGCCTGTTCCTGTGCTGTAACTTTCTTTGTTCTTTGTTCTAAATTCCTCAAGATTAGGGGATGATTATTTTGGACAGAGATTAGGAAAAATCACTTCTTTCCAAGAGCGGTAAATCTTTGGAATTCTCTGTCCGAGAGAGTTGTCCATTGTTGCATTTGTTCCATTGTTTCTCTCAGGGAATCATGGAATATGGGGAGTGGGTGAGAATGGGGAGTTGAAGATGAAAATCAGCAACAATCAATGAATGATGGAGCAGGGCTGAAGAGCTATTTGGTTGACTCCTGCTCCTATCTCTGATGCTCTTATGTTAAATTTTCTCATCACTAGCATCCCTAAATTCAGAGAACAGTGAGAACACAGAAGGTGACCATTCAGCCCATTGAGCCCTTGCTGGCTCTCTGCAAGAACAATTTCACCAGTTGCATTTCGCTGGCCCTTTCCTTGTTGACTTGCAATTCATTTTCATTCAAGTGTTGATCAAATTCCCTTTGGAAGGGAATAAATGATTGAATCTGTCTCCATCACCCTTTGGTCAGTGCATTTCAGATCAAAGCTGCATAACACTAATTTCTAATTGTGTCTCATTCCCTGTTTTTTGGTTAATGTCAGCTAAGTACAGCTAAGAATACTGCCGCATGGAGCATGATTTTGTACAAGGAATTCACATCCAATTAATCTTATTTTTTGACGGCATTGACTCCTGGCTGGTGTGAGTTGTCTGGGTGTCAGCTTTATTCCAATAATTAAGAAAGTATCTATTCCTCCTGTATGAGTTTTGATGGTGAATTTACAGCATTATGCAGCAATCAAGTCTGGCCCTGTCCTGCACCAGTGTCCACAATAATAATTATAAGCAGGATCTATGGCTTTTTCCCCCTTTCCTTTCAAGGAATGGGCTTGAGAGAATATGTAGCACTTCAAATGGTTAAAATCTGCTGATACAGATAAGAGACCAGAGTAGATCTTTGACCTAATGTCCTTTTGTTTCCTTTTCACATTTCAAACCTTCAAAGAGAATCAACTGTGAATTGATGTGGAGCTTCCTATGTCTCATTGCACTGCAGGCCAGATTACAGCTCAATGGGGTAAATCCTCTAGTCCTGCTTGCTGCAGAAGTCATCGCAGGTGGGATGGACAGTGTGATGGACCATTAAAAGGTCCGCTGACCTCTAGCAAGATTTTCCAGTCTGCGGGCGGGCAGGATCGGAAAATCCCACCTAATGTCTGTAACATAGCATCCTACACTGAAGGAGGACATTTTGTTTATCATACCTCCAAGAGCAATCCAATTAGTTCCACTTCCTCCACACATTTCCCAAAGCTGAGAAAATGCTTCCTTTTCAACTATTAATCCATATTCATTTTAAAAATTCCTCTTGAATCTACTTCCTGCCCTTTCAGGTAGTGTATTCCAGATCACAACTCACTACGCACAAAACAAATGTCATCATTTGTTTCTGCGGCAGAGAACCACAATATTTTGCTGTAAACACAGGCTAATTTCTGAGTCAGCTACATCCAGAAGACACAGATGGCACTGCCAGTGCTAAACATTCAGTGCTCATTCTTCATTCCGGAGTCCTGAGGTGCGTTACACACTGTCACCTCCTCCACAAGCAAAAACACCATCGCCAGAAAATGCTTCACACCTGTAATGTTCAGCAACTGTAATGTTAAAATAGTCTGTATCCGGTGGTAAGTCCCTTAACTGACATCACAGCGACCCATACTAACTTATTTTTAATGAGTCAGTCCGGAAGTGAGTATTTGTAAATCTGAAGAACCTCAGGGACAAAGACTAAGATTGTTTGCTGATCAAATGAAATTCAACAGTGAATGAAAAAGACAACATCCTGCAAAAAATTGAGAGGTATTTCTGTGAGTGACCAGGGAGACCACAATCAAATTGCATCCTGCTTCAGCACAATTCATTTTGACCCCAGCTTACTTTGCTTGGTGGAGGATAAAATTCCCAGGCCAGCCCCAACTCCTCCCCCTCCTAACCCGCCCCAATTTCCAGCAGCACTCCCTCCCCCCTGCAGGGAGACCAGCCCCCCCCCCACCCCCCCCTCCCCCCCAACCCCCGGCAGACCCCTCCCCCAGCTGAACCCCCATTCTCCCCTGACCGATTGCTGGCACTCTCCTGCCCCCATCAATCCCCAGGCAGAGTTGCAGTGGGACCCCTGACCCCCACTGATTGCCCTAAGCTCCCACCCCCACAAGACCCTGCCCCATAGGCCCTGCCTCTTGGCATTGCCCAATGCCCGGTGGGTAGTGCCAAGTTGCCCTCAAGGTGGGCATTGGCACTTTGCCAGGGGCACAGGCTGGCCTGCCAGGGTGCCCATGCCCAGGGGGCACCACCCCTCTGCTGCCTGACCCCCTGGGGGTCCCCAATTGCCCCCTTCACTCCAGCAGGGTCATCGCGATAGTTCACTGAAAGTGGGGACCTACTGTAAACTCCACGAGAGTGAAATATTCTGGCGGGTTGGGAGAGGCTGGTGGGTCCAGAGAATTCAGTCCGGGCCCGCTAATCACATTAAAATGATATTAAAAATAGATGTAAATAACTTATCTGGTGTTCCCGCCGGTTTCTAGTGTGGATCGGACGGTGCCGGTTGCTGGGAGATGTGTGCGTGGTGGGAACGCATGCACAAATTCCTCGCATGCCCAGAGGTGAGATTCTCCCACTACACTGCGCTAGAAAACTAGCGTGACGGGGTCATTTCTATGTGTGGGCATTGCTGGCTAGGCCAGCAATTTTTGCCCATCCCTAATTGCTCTTGAGAAGGTAGTGCTGAACCGTCTTCTTGAACCACGGCAGTCCCGTGATGTAGGTACTTCCACAGTGCTATTAGGGAGAGAATTCCAGCATTTTGACCCAGTGACACTGAAGGAATGGCGATATGTTTCCAAGTCAGGATGGTGAGTGACTGAAATGGCTAGCAAGCTACACAGAAACATTCAGGAGCAATGAACTGCGTGGTCTATTAAAACCCTGATTTAGTAGCACTTACTGACAGAGTAATACGGAGCAGGAGAACAACTTGTTTCCCTTTGAACAGACAACCTGAACAAACAGAAGGTGTCTTGTTTTAATATCCCTCCCATCTCCAATGCTGTGTACTCACTAAATAATGCATTGCAGTATCAGTTTCCAATACATGCACAAATCCTGCAATGAAACTCAAACACACAGCTTTCTGGCACTGAGGGAAATGGCTGCAAATTGAGCCAAATTACCTATTAATCATTTCAGATTTATTTAGGGAGTTATTTATTTGGCAGTAAGCACCATAGAAACCCACACTGCTTGAACGGATTAAAAATCTCAGAACTGTTTGAAATCCGAAAACTGTTAAGTGCAGAAAGTGATTACATTAACTTTACTCAGGTTTTGCTATATTATCGAATTCTAGAAAAGCACAAGACAGAAGGAGGCCACTTGGCTCAATGAGCTGTTTCTGCTAAAGAGTGATCCAGTTAGTTTGACTGCCCCGCACTTTCAGAATATTCCTGCAATTATTTCACCTTTCAGTATTTATTCAATTCTCTTCTTATGGCTGCAAATGAAACAGCCTTAAGCATCCGATAAGGCAGCACATTCCAAATACTAACATTTCATTGCATAAAAATATTATTTCTCATGTCACCTCATGTAGGACGGCACAGTGGCACAGTGGGTAGCACAGCTACCTCAAGCTGGGACCCGGGTTCAATTCCAGCCTTGAGTGATTGTGTAGAGTCTGCACGTTCTCGCTGTGTCTGAGTGGGTGTCCTCCGGGTGCTCCAGTGTCCTCCCACAGTCCAAAGATATGGATTGGTTGTGCGGCACTACAAGGTTGGGGCAGGGGATTGGGCCTTGGTAGGATGCTCTTTCAGAAGGTTGGTGCAGACCCGATGGGCTGAATGGCCTCTTCTGCACTGTAGGGACTCTATGAACTCCAGTTATTGTGTGAATCATCTTAAATATGTGTCTTTGGGCCATTAACCCTTTAGCCACTGGGAACTGTCTCTGTCTTTAACTCTGTCTAAACCTTTCCTAATTTTATACAACTCGATAAAATCGTATCTTAGCCTTCTCTGCTCAAAAGAGAACAATTCCAGCTTCTCCAGTCGATCCGCTTAATGCTAATCCCTCAGCTCTGGAACCAGTCTGGTAAATGGCATCTGCACTCTCTCCAAAGCCTTCACTTCCTTCCTAAAATGTGGTACCCAGGATCGGTTACAAAATTCAGCTGTGACAGAATTAATGTTTTATAAAATTTTATTTAACTTTCTGGCTTTACTATTCCGTGAATTTTCATGTGGGTTCAGGAAGATGAGACTTGCGCACTTTTGTACAGTCTGAAATGTACAGCTGACGTCTGAGTGACTTTGCCTGAAACTTTTGTCTTTTTGCACAGGGTTTGAGTTTGCAGTGCATTTTGTGAGACAAGATGGAGTGTTTGAAGAGTGGGGGTGTACAGGCAGGCTGGTTAAAACACCAGCATTGCCTCTCTAACACAGCAGCCCACTTCCCAATACCATTTAAAGGAGTTGTAAACCCTATCCTTCACCCCACCCTGACCCTTCCACCCCATGCTGCCTCATATCGTCCATGCCACCCAATACTCCCTCACTCCCATGGCCCCTCAGATCACTCATGCCACCTCTATGCCCCCTCACCCACACCCAACCCATTGCCACCCATGTCTTCTGAGATAATCTATGCCACCCCATGCCCACATATACTCAAGCCACCCCATGCCACTTTGTTCCTCCATAGTCATTTACCAAGTATCTAGTATGCACAGTCCTCAATAGCCAAGCAGCAGCAATGGGAACTACTTTAAAATGGTTGAAAAAAACCTCTAACAATCTAATAAAACCCTGAATTCAAATACACCATAGACACTTGAGAAAAGCAATCCTACTTCAAGCTAAAAATATATAATCACTTAAGTGCCGATTAGGTATGTAAACATAAAGGCATATATTCTGTTATTACAGCCTCTTAGAACTTTAAACTAATTGGATCACTAGGCCATTTGCTCATTTGAAACTATTATAAGCTTTTGAAATCCAGCCAAGGATTCATAATGGTGAGAACTTCCAGCCATTCTGTCTGAAACTGACAGTAAAGATGGTGTCCCATTTCCATTTCAAAGCAGAGTGTCTGTTGATCAATGGAGGGGAGCCAGTGGTGGGATATTTTCAACTTTCAAGAGCAGGGTTTTTTAAAACATCCTGAGTTGCCAGACGATTTAAATCATAGTATAAAATATGACAGCAGAGGCTGACAAGACTTTTTTAAATATTTGTAATACATATGGTACATTTCTCAATAGGAGCTGTAATACATGATAACAATTACAAAATGTTGGTCAGTGTGAGGGACAGGATATCTTTGCAGGACAAGTTCATATGATGAATCACTGCAATAAAAACATAATTAAATCACAATACGACATTTAATAATAAGATGTGAAGATGTCAAAACATTTTATATTTACCTGTCAAAATGTTCCCAAGTTCTCAGCAGGCATCCCCCCCGTCATCACAATCTCTCCAAGGAAATGTACATACATTCATACATACAAATTAGAAACAAAAGTAGGTCGTTCAATGCCTTGAGCCTGCTCTGCCTTTTAATAAGATCATGGCTGACTTGTTTGTGCTTTGAATTCCACATCTATCCCCAATAATCTTTGATTCCCATGCCTAACAAGAATCCACCTCCATCTTAAAAATATTCAATGACCCCGCCTTCAATGCTTTCTGAAACAGAAAGTTCCAACGTCACACAACCTTCTGTGAGAAAATATTTTTCCTCATCTCTGTCATAAAAAGGCAGCTGTTAATTTTAAAACAGTGCCCTTTGGTTCTGGACTCATCCATGGAAGGATACATAGAGTTGTAGAGTCATAGAGGTTTACAGCATGGAAACAGGCTCTTTGGCCCAACTTGTCCATGCTGCCCTTTTTTTAATAAACCCCTAAGCTAATTCCAATTGCCTGCATTTGGCCCATATCCCTCTGTACTCATCTTACCCATGTAACTGTCTAATCCTTACACGCTTTGACAAAGGGTCACCTGGACTCGAAACATCAGCTCTTTTCTCTCCTTACAGATGCTGCCAGACCTGCTGAGATTTTCCAGCATTTTCTCTTTTGGTTTCAGATTCCAGCATCCGCAGTAATTTGTTTTTTTACATTCTTTCCACATCACCTTGTCAAGACCATTCATATATTATTCATTATACACTTCACTCAAGTCATCCCTCACTCTTCAAAACTCCAGTGGAAACAATCCCATTTTGCCCCACCTTTCCTCATAAAACAGCCTACACATTCCAGGTATCAATCTAGTAAACATCCCTTGAACCGTCTGCAATGCATTTGCATCCTTCCTTAACTGAGACCAAAACTGCGCACAGTATTCATCATGTGCTTTCACAAATGCCCTATATAACTGAAGCATAACATTCTTACTTTTATATTCAATTCCTCTTTTTAAAATAAAGGATAGCATTCCATTTGCTTTTTCAACTACTTGCTGTAGCTGCATACTCACTTCTTGTGGTGGAGTGGACTTAATGGGCCGAATGGCCTAATTCTGCTCCTAAATCTTATGAACAAAGAACAAAGAACAAAGAACAGGACAGCACAGGAAACAGGCCCTTCGGCCCTCCAAGCCTGTGCCGCTCCTTGGTCCAACTAGACCAATCGTTTGTATCCCTCCATTCCCAGGCAGCTCATGCGACTATCCAGGTAAGTCTTAAACGATGTCAGCGTGCCTGCCTCCACCACCCTACTTGGCAGCGCATTCCACGCCCCCACCACCCTCTGTGTAAAAAAACATCCCTCTGATATCTGAGTTATACTTCGCCCCTCTCACCTTGAGCCCGTGACCCCTCGTGATCGTCACCTCCGACCTGGGAAAAAGCTTCCCACCGTTCACCCTATCTATACCCTTCGTAATCTTGTACACCTCTATTAGATCTCCCCTCATTCTCCGTCTTTCCAGGGAGAACAACCCCAGTCTACCCAATCTCTCCTCATAGCTAAGACCCTCCATACCAGGCAACATCCTAATAAACCTTCTCTGCACTCTCTCTAACGCCTCCACGTCCTTCTGGTAGTGCGGCGACCAGAACTGGACACAGTACTCCAAATGTGGCCTAACCAGCGTTCTATACAGCTGCATCATCAGACTCCAGCTTTTATACTCTATACCCCGTCCTATAAAGGCAAGCATACCATATGCCTTCTTCACCACCTTCTCCACCTGTGTTGCCACCTTCAAGGATTTGTGGACTTGCACACCTAGGTCCCTCTGTGTTTCTATACTCCTGATGACTCTGCCATTTATTGTATAACTCCTCCCTACATTATTTCTTCCAAAATGCATCACTTCGCATTTATCCGGATTAAACTCCATCTGCCACCTCTCCGCCCAATTTTCCAGCCTATCTATATCCTGCTGTATTGCCCGACAATGCTCTTCGCTATCCGCAAGTCCAGTCATCTTCGTGTCATCCGCAAACTTGCTGATTACACCAGTTACACCTTCTTCCAAATCATTTATATATATCACAAATAGCAGAGGTCCCAGTACAGAGCCCTGCGGAACACCACTGGTCACAGACCTCCAGCCGGAAAAAGACCCTTCGACCACTACCCTCTGTCTCCTATGGCCAAGCCAGTTCTCCACCCATCTAGCCACTTCTCCTTGTATCCCAAGAGCCTTAACCTTCTTAACCAACCTGCCATGTGGGACTTTGTCAAATGCCTTACTGAAATCCATATAGACGACATCCACGGCCCTTCTTCATCAACCGTTTTTGTCACTTCCTCAAAAAACTCCACCAAATTTGTAAGGCACGACCTCCCTTTTACAAAACCATGCTGTCTGTCACTAATGAGATTGTTCCGTTCTAAATGCACATACATCCTGTCTCTAAGAATCCTCTCCAACAACTTCCCTACCACGGACGTCAAGCTCACCGGCCTATAATTTCCTGGGTTATCCCTGCTACCCTTCTTAAACAACGGGACCACATTCGCTATCCTCCAATCCTCAGGGACCTCACCCGTGTCCAAAGAAGCGACAAAGATTTCCGTCAGAGGCCCAGCAATTTCATCTCTCGTCTCCCTGAGCAGTCGAGGATAGATGCCATCAGGCCCTGGGGCTTTGTCAGTTTTAATGTTCCCTAAAAAACCTAACACTTCCTCTCTTGTAATGGAGATTTTCTCGAACGGGTCAACACCCAACACCCAATTTATGAACTTATGACATGTGTTTTTTTAGGGCTTCCAAAACGTACACTACCACATTAACATGAACATGGTCTGCAGAAGGAAATAGAACATTTCTGTGGACTCCACAATGGGGACCTTGAATTGAAATGCGTGTGAATTTTGCACATCATGCTTTCCCAACCCCAAATGGGTCACATGAAAATGTCACAGGGTTGGGAAGGTGGAGGAAAATTGTTACTCCTCTGAGTGCTGTGTTTTGCACTCTGATTCCCACCTCCATTTAGAGACAAAAATCCAGTCTCTAAAGACTAGGATCCTATATGATTTAGCACAGTTACATCTTCACATAGTGTAAAGGCCTGTCAGTGCAACTTACTGAAATTTGTACCTCCCAGGCATGGAGCGTGGAGCTGTATATTTCACTCCATGTTCAGTGGGAAGATGTTCATTGGAGGGTAATGGAGGTCACACTGTTACCCAGATAGTATCATATGCCTCCTAGTGGAATGAGAAAGACTGGTAGCAATGGATGCCTATCCCCTTGGACCAACATATTCTATTCAGGTCAATAAAGATATCTTAACACTTCAAATAAGGTATTTTAGGTTCTAATAATCTCAATTTTGTTTCCAATTTGGGAAACTACATCCCCTAAACTGAACCTCTTTTGAAACTGGTGCCAGCCATGACCCTATTGATAATACCTCCACCTCTGCATCATAACGTTCTAGGTTCAAGTCCCACTATGGGCTTCGAGTGCAAAAAGGTTGTAGTAGTGAGAGAATGCCTGCACTGTTGGAGGTGTCGTCTTTCAGATGAGATGTTAAACCAAAGCCCCACCTGCCTTCTCAGGTGGATGCAAAAGATTCCATGTCACCATTTGAAAAAGAATAGGGGAGTTATCCCTGATATCCTGACCAATATTTGGGTAAAATTCGCCAAAGATCCAGATGACCATAGGCTGAGGGGAAGAGTTGACTGGTGGTAATTTAATCAGAGGATCACCCCCACCTCAAGCCAGGAAAAAGGTTGAGAAGGCAGGGCCTTCATGAGTAACCTCAGCTGGTACAGGAATTGAACCCACACTGTTGGCAACGCTCCACATCATGAACCAGCCTTCCAGCCAACTGAGCTAAACTGACCAATATTTATCCCTGAATCAAGACCACAAAAAACAGATCAGCTGCTCATTATCACATTGCTGCTTGTGGTAGTTTGCTGAGTGCAGATTTACTGTTGCATTTCTTACAATTCAGCATCCGAATCTTTATCTGAAAGTGCTTCAGTGGATGCCTGACAGGAAAGCTGTTGCATTGTACATTTCTAACACCATTAAAAGCAGCACTTAGTGTTACAATTCACTATCACAAGGAATAATCGAGATGAGTAGCATAGATGCATTTAAGGGGAAGCACTTGAGGGATAAAGGAATAGAAAGTATTATTGACAGGGTTCAGTGAAGAGGGTGGGATGAGGCTCATCTGGAGCATAAATAGGTCACAGAGCAATTGAGCTGAATGGCTTATCCCTGCGACGTAGGTTCTATGTAAGATGTAAGTTTAAAAGTCCAGGCCGGAATTTTACCGTCCTGCCCGCCACGGGAATCAGAGCGGGTGAGGGACGGACCACGGAAAGGTCCATTGACCTCAGGTGGGATTTTCCGGTTTGGGGACGAGCAAGGCAGTAAAATCCCGCCCTGTGAATTGAAGACTTCATTCTCCCCCTCACCCATTTTGAAGCACATAATTTTCCTTAGACCTGTAATTAATTCTGGAATACAGCTACTAACCATGAGAAGAATTATGATTCACAGCAGAATTACTGATCGCACCCGTGAGTCATTCCTTTAATGAGCAATCAATTTTCATTTTATTTAAGATGCAATTCAGAACAGCAGATTGATCGTGACACAGCATTAGTTTGAGTCCTTCATTCTTTATTTCCATTATTTAGAATGTATCTATATAGTTAAATGGAGAATTTAACCTGACAGACCCAGAACTTAGAAAACAAATCAATGAAGAATGCAAATATAGTTACACCTTTACAACCAGTAAAACCATCAACCTGGTTAGAGTTCTACTACTAAACGCAACTATACATTTCTAAAGTAGGATCATTTTGTGGGAAATTTTCCATATTTTCGATTAGATATCATGATGTATAAGGATCATGGATAAGGATAGATCTGGTCCTCGGGTTGAAGTTTTGAACTGGAAAAAGGCCAAATTTGATGAAATGAGAAGGGATCTGGGAAGTGTGGATTGGCACAGGCTGTTCTCTGGTAAGGATGTAAATGGAAAGTGGGAGGCCTTCAAAGGAGAAATTTTGAGAGTGCAGAGTTTGTATGTTCCTGTCAGGATTAAAGGCAAAGTAAATAGGAATAAGGAACCTTGGTTCTCGAGGGAGATTGTATCACTGATTAAGAGGAAGAGAGAGTTGTATGAAATGTATAGGCAGCAAGGAACAGATCAGATGCTCGAGGAGTATAAAAAGTGCAAGAAGCTACTTAAGAGGGAAATCAGGAGAGCTAAAAGAAGACAATGAGGTTGCTTTGGCAGACAGAGTGAAGGAAAATCCAAAGAACTTCTATAGGTATGTTAGGAGCAAAAGGATAGTGAGGGATAAAATTGGTCCTCTTGAAGACCAGAGTGGTAGACTGTGTATGGAACCAAAAGAGATGGGGGAGATACTAAATGGTTTTTTTGCATCCGTATTTACTAAGGAAATGGGCATGGAGTCTACGGAAATAGGGCAAACAGGTAGGGAGGTCATGGAACTTTTACAGATTAAAGGGGAGGAGGTGCTCGCTGTCTTGAGGCAAATCAGAGTGGATAAATCCCCAGGACCAGACAGGGTATTCCCACAGACCTTGAGGGAAGCTAGTGTTGAACTTGCAGGGGCCCTGGCAGACATATTTAAAATGTCAGTATTCACGGGGGAGGTGCCGGATGATTGGAGGGTGGCTCATGTTGTTCCGTTGTTTAAAAAAGGTTCCAAAAGAAATCCGGGAAATTATAGGCCAGTAAGTTTGACGTCGGTGGTGGGCAAGTTATTGGAAGGTGTGATAAGGGATAGGATCTACAAATATTTGGATAGACAGGGACTTATTAGGGAGAGTCAACATGGCTTTGTGCGTGGTAGGTCATGTTTGACCAATCTATTAAAGTTTTTCGAGGAGGTTACCAGGAACGTGGATGAAGGGAAGGCGGTGGATGTTGTCTACCTGGATTTCGGCAAGGCCTTTGACAAGGTCCCTCATGGGAGGTCAGTTAGGAAGGTTCAGTCGCTAGGTATACATGGGGAGGTAGTAAATTGGATTAGACACTGGCTCAATGGAAGAAGCCAGAGAGTGGTTGTGGAGGATTGCTTCTCTGAGTGGAGGCCTGTGACTAGTGGTGTGCCGCAGGGATCGGTGTTGGGTGCATTGTTGTTTGTCATCTATATCAATGATCTGGATGATAATGTGGTAAATTGGATCAGCAAGTTTGCTGATGATACAAAGATTGGAGGTGTAGTGGACAGTGAGGAAGGTTTTCAAAGCTTGCAGAGGGATTTGGAGCAACTAGAAAAATGGGCTGAAAAATGGCAAATGGAATTTAACGCAGACAAGTGTGAGATATTGCACATTGGAAGGACAAACCAAAGTAGAACGTACAGGGTAAATGGTAGGACTCTGAAGAGTGCAGTTGAACAGAGAGATCTGGGAATACAGGTACAGAGTGAATGCAAGCAGGCTTTTTCCGCTGAGGCTCGGGGAGAAAAAAACCAGAGGGCATGGGTTAAGGGTGAAAGGAGAAAAGTTTAAAGGGAATATTAGGGGGGGCTTCTTCACGCAGAGAGTGGTGGGAGTGTGGAATGAGCTGCCGGATAAAGTGGTAAATGCGGGGTCACTTTTAACATTTAAGAAAAACTTGGACGGGTTCATGGATGAGAGGGGTGTGGAGGGATATGGTCCAAGTGCAGGTCAGGGGGACTAGGCAAAAAATGGTTCGGCACAGGCAAGAAGGGCCAAAAGGCCTGTTTCTGAGCTGTAATTTTCTATGGTTCTATGGATCACAATAGCGAATCAACAACCTAACTTTGTAAAGTTGATAGAATGTGTATAATGATTTACAATGAAGAACATTGACAATGAAACCACTAATAGGCATACTTTATTAACTTCATTCCAAAAGTATCATTTTCAATCAGTCACAGAGTTAAAATGTGACCTGGAGAAGAAATTGAATATGCTTTGTCACAGTTACTAACGATCCACCGAGTGTTGTATTGAGTGATAGCAACACAGATACGAGCTGCATGGTGGTGGCAAAGTTAATAGGCTAATAATACAGAAACCCAGGCTAATGCTGTGGGGAGATGGGTTCAAGTCCCATAAGGGGAGTGTGTGGAATAAATCTGGAACCGAAGGCTAATCACCATTAATAGAACAAAGAACACAGAACAATACAGCACAGGAACAGGCCCTTCGGCCCTCCAAGCCCGCGCCGCTCCCCGGTCCAGGATTGAATCCTGAATCCAGGATCCCCGCCCAATTTTCCAGCCTATCTACATACCAATATCCTATCCACCGAGCTGTCCCTCACAGCTACGATGCTTTGTTCATCACAACCTATTAACTCACCCCCACCCCCCATTCCAGACCATGTGATCTCCAGGGAGAGGCGAAAACCCAGAGTGAAAACCCCAGGGCCAATATGGGGAAAAAAAAATCTGGGAAATTCCTCTCCGACCCCCTGAGGCGATCGAAACGATTCCAGGAGATCACACTGGCCCTGATCGGAAAATGCTTCCCAACCCTAGTCATTTCCACTTCCACGAACACCATATGAATTCCCTGCCCCCGAGACAGGTTCCCAACTATCCGCAGTCTCGCTCTGTACTGGCACCAGCAAGATGATCATAGAATGAAGCCTTGAAACGAGAAACAAGGAACAATTAGCCCGCGCCGCTCCCTGGTCCAAACTAGACCACTCTTTTGTATCCCTTCATTCCCACTCCGTTCATATAGCTGTCTAGATAAGTCTTAAACGTTCCCAGTGTGTCCACCTCCACCACCTTGCCCGGCAACACATTCGAGGCCCCCACGACCCTCTGTGTAAAATATTTCCTTCTGATATCTGTGTTAAACCTCCCCCCCTTCACCTTGAACCTATGACCCCTCATGAACGTCACCACCGACCCGGGGAAATGATGAAACTACCATTAAGAACAAAGAACAAAGAACAGTACAGCACAGGAAACAGGCCCTTCGGCCCTCCAAGGTGCCGCTCCTTGGTCCAACTAGACCAATCGTTTGTATCCCTCCATTCCCAGGCTGCTCATGTGACTATCCAGGTAAGTCTTAAACGATGTCAGCGTGCCTGCCTCCACCACCCGACTTGGCAGCGAATTCCAGGCCCCCACCACCCTCTGTGTAAAAAACATCCCTCTGATATCTGAGTTATACTTCGCCCCTCTCACCTTGAGCCCGTGACCCCTCGTGATCGTCACCTCCGACCTGGGAAAAAGCTTCCCACCGTTCACCCTATCTATCGCCTTCATAATCTTGTACACCTCTATTAGATCTCCCCTCATTCTCCGTCTTTCCAGGGAGAACAACCCCAGTTTACCCAATCTCTCCTCATAGCTAAGACCCTGCATACCAGGCAACATCCTGGTAAACCTTCTCTGCACTCTCTCTAACGCCTCCACGTCCTTCTGGTAGTGCGGCGACCAGAACTGGACACAGTACTCCAAATGTGGCCTAACCAGCGTTCTATACAGCTGCATCATCAGACTCCAGCTTTTATACTCTATACCCCGTCCTATAAAGGTAAGCATACCATATGCCTTCTTCACCACCTTCTCCACCTGTGTTGCCACCTTCAAGGATTTGTGGACTTGCACACCTAGGTCCCTCTGTGTTTCTATACTCCTGATGACTCTGCCATTTATTGTATAACTCCTCCCTACATTATTTCTTCCAAAATGCATCACTTCGCATTTATCCGGATTAAACTCCATCTGCCACCTCTCCGCCCAATTTTCCAGCCTATCTATATCCTGCTGTATTGCCCGACAATGCTCTTCGCTATCCGCAAGTCCAGCCATCTTCGTGTCATCCGCAAACTTGCTGATTACACCAGTTACACCTTCTTCCAAATCATTTATATATATCACAAATAGCAGAGGCCCCAGTACAGAGCCCTGCGGAACACCACTGGTCACAGACCTCCAGCCGGAAAAAGACCCTTCGACCACTACCCTCTGTCTCCTATGGCCAAGCCAGTTCTCCACCCATCTAGCCACTTCTCCTTGTATCCCATGAGCCTTAACCTTCTTAACCAACCTGCCATGTGGGACTTTGTCAAATGCCTTACTGAAATCCATATAGACGACATCCACGGCCCTTCCTTCATCAACCGTTTTTGTCACTTCCTCAAAAAACTCCACCAAATTTGTAAGGCACGACCTCCCTCTTACAAAACCATGCTGTCTGTCACTAATGAGATTGTTCCGTTCTAAATGCACATACATCCTGTCTCTAAGAATCCTCTCCAACAACTTCCCTACCACGGACGTCAAGCTCACCGGCCTATAATTTCCTGGGTTATCCCTGCTACCCTTCTTAAACAACGGGACCACATTCGCTATCCTCCAATCCTCAGGGACCTCACCCGTGTCCAAAGAAGCGACAAAGATTTCCGTCAGAGGCCCAGCAATTTCATCTCTCGTCTCCCTGAGCAGTCGAGGATAGATGCCATCAGGCCCTGGGGCTTTGTCAGTTTTAATGTTCCCTAAAAAACCTAACACTTCCTCTCTTGTAATGGAGATTTTCTCGAACGGGTCAACACCTCCGTCCGAGACACTCCCAGTTAACACGCCCCTCTCCTTCGTGAATACTGATGCAAAGTATTCATTTAGGACCTCCCCTATTCCCTTGGGTTCTAAGCATAATTCCCCTCCTTTGTCCCTGAGAGGTCCGATTTTCTCCCTGACAACTCTTTTGTTCCTAACGTATGAATAGAATGCCTTAGGATTCTCCTTAATCCTGCCTGCCAAGAACATTTCGTGACCTCTTTTTGCCCTTCTAACTCCCCGTTTGAGTTCTTTCCTACTCTCTCTGTATTCCTCCAGAGCTCCATCTGTTTTCAGTTGCCTGGACTTAACGTACGCCTCCCTTTTCATTTTAATCAGATCCTCAATTTCCCTGGTTATCTAGGGAAATTGTTATTAATTGTTCCATAAGTTTCCCCATCCCTAATTGCCCTTGAAGGTGATGGTGAGTTGCTTTTTTGAACCGCTGCAGTCCATGTGGTGTAGTGTAGGCACACCCAAAGTGCTGTCAGCAAGCAAGTTCCAGGATTTGACCCAGCGACAGTGAAGGAACGGCAACATATGTCCAAGACAGGATGGTGAGCGACTTGAAGGGAACGACAGGTGGTGGTGTTTCCATGTGACATCCAGGAAAAGGGAGAGTATTCCATCACACTCCTTGCTTGTGCCTTGTAGATGGTGGACAGACATTGGGGAGCCAGGAGGTGAGTTACTTCCTCAGGATTCCCAGCCTCTGACCTGCACATGTATCCACAGTATTTATATGGCTAGTCCTGTTCAGTTTCTGGTCAACAATAACCCCCAGTATGTTGACAGTCGGGGATTCAAGAAGCAATGGCTAGAGCCTCTCCTGTCAGATTGGGTAATTGCCTGGCATTTGTGTGACACGAATGTTACTTGCCACCTGTCAGCCCAAGCCTGGATATTGTCCATGTCTTGCTGCATTTGGACATGGATTGCTTCAGCCTCAGAGGAGTCAGCAATGGTGCTGAACATTGTGCAATCATTGGCGAACATCCCCACTTCTCACCTTATGAAGGAAGGAAAGTCATTGATGAAGCAGCTGAAGATGTTTGGGTCCAGGACACTATCTGTGTATGTCCTGGAACAAAGATGATTGACCTCCACGGTAGCACAGTGGTTAGTACTGCTGTCTCAGAGGGCCAGGGACTCGGGTTCAATTCTGGCTTCGGGTCACTGTCTGTGTGGAGTTTGCACATTCTCCCCATGTCTGCGTAGGTTTCCTCTGGGTGCTCCGATTTCCTCCCACAGTCCAAAGATGTGTGGATTAGGTGGATTGGCCATGCTAAATTGCCCCAGAGTGTCAGGGGCACTAGCTGGGTAAATATGTGGGGTCAAGGGAATAGGGCCTGGGTGGGATTGTGGTTGGTACAGACTCGATGGGCTGAATGGCCTCCTTCTGCACTGTAGGGATTCTATGATTCTAACTACAACCTAGTGCCAACCTGCACTGTTAGCTCAAAACACACATATGAGCTTTGACCACCTAACCCTCTGACTCAGAACAACAATATATATTTATATAGCTCCTTAGGCAAAATGAAAATTCTCAAGGTGTTCATAGGAGTATTGTAAAACAAAGTTTTACAATACAAAACAAAGTATGATGCTCAGCCACATGAGGAGCAATTATATCAGATATGGAAAGGTTTGCTCAAAGACGAGTGTCTTCAAGGGAAAAGCTAGGTATTGGGGTGTAGGGTAGGTATAACAGAGCTTGGGCCCTTGGTAACTTAAGATCTGGGCACCAATGGTGGAGGAATTAAAATTGGGGATGCACAAGATACCAGAACTAGAGGAGCACAGAGATCTTGGGGGGGTTAAGGGGCTGGAGAAGATTACAGAGATAGGGAGGGGCAAGGCCATGGGGGGGGATTTGAAAACAAGGATGAGAACTTTCAAATCAAGATAGTACTTGACCAGCAATTAACGTAGGTCAGCGAGCACAGGGGTGATTGGGGAACAGGACTTGTTGCGAGTTAAAATATGCACAGCGGCGTTTTGGGCAACCTCAAGCTTACCGAGGGTAAAATGTGGGAGATCAGTCAGGAGGGCATTGGGATAGTTGAATCCAAAGATAACATAGGAATGGATGAGGGTTTCAGCAACAAATGAGACAGAGACGGGGAAAAGTCAAGCAATGTTCCAGAGGTAGAACTAGGCGGTCTGAGCAATGGAGCAAAGATGAGGTCGGCAGCTCATCTTGGGATCAAATGTTACATTAAAGTTGCAAACAGACTGGCTTAACCTCAGATATTAGCCAGAGAGAGAATTGGAGTCGGTAGTTTGGAACAAAGACAAAAGACAATGGTTTCAATCCTCCCAATATTTAATTGGAAGAAATTTCAGCTCATCTAGTATGGAATGTCAGATAGTTTAGCAACAGTGGAGGAGTCAAGAGAGACAATGGTGAGATAGATGTGGGTGTTGTCAGCATACATGTGAAAACTAATGCTGTATTTTCAGATGATGTTAGGAAGAAGTGGCAAGTAGATAGGAAATAGGAGGGAGTCAGAAATCGACCCTTGTGGGGACACCAGAGGTAACGGTGCGGAAAGAAGCAGGAAAAGAAATCGAAGTGAATCTCAGAAGCAAAAATGTTACCAAGGCTACCATAAGTAGGTTAACTGGTCATTGCTGTTTGTGTCAACCAGACCTCAGCGACATCACTCTTCTCCGAGTCTGAATGTTATGGGTTCAATTGTCCCCCATCCACCAGAGAGTGTCAGAGTCAAGCCCCAGAGCAGTACTGAGGGAATGTTGCACTATCAGAGGTGCCACATTTCAGATGACACAATAAATTGAGGTTTCTGTTCGGTAAATTGGTCTGTCACATTTCTGACATCAAGGCCTAAATCTTCTGGTCCCACCCACCGCGGGAATCCTTTCGGACATGATGGATAATTCGACGGGCAAGCATGGGTTTGTTGACATTGGGTGAAAATTTCCAGTCCTGGCATGAGTGGGACCGGAAAATTCTGCCCTGCATGAAGCATTTGGAGATGTCTGCAAGAGACCTGACGAGATGGTAGATAAATGCAAGTTAAGCACTGCATCACCATAATACTTAAGATGGTCAAACATAAAGATGGAACAACATCACCGCCCTAGTGATGAGAATGGAAATTTTCAAAGCAACATTTTGCTGTGCAAGATCACCATAATATGGGTGATTAATGACAGTGATTCATAATGCTGAATAAATTATTAGGATGAATCATTCTGAACTGGAGTCCTTTGATTCCTGGCATTGCAGCTGAAATAAGTGTTAGTGTTAGACAACCTTGCAAACACTGCTCTCAGAGATTACAGAGATAATATGAAATACATTGCCCTTGAATCCTGGAAGGGCACACTAATCCACTGTAGCACCACCTACCAGTATGTTGTTTTCATCTTCTGAGCTTTAAGGCTTTAACTCTGTCACCCAAGATGACTCTCAAACTGCCAACATCACAATTATATTATAAACTTGCAAACAGCCCTTTCTCCTGCTGCTTTTATTTTCAATAACTCCTCTTACGTCTATATTTGATTCCTGCCTTTTGTGGGTATTTGATTCCAAGGTTGTTAGTTAACCTCTGGCTCTTTGCCCAAATGGCCATTCTTCACAAATGAACATGAACAGGCTGGAAATAAAATGCTGGGCGTCAGTAAAAGTGACCGTGAATTGTCTTCATATTTAAGCGTCAAAGTCTATTGAACCATGGAGGTTATCACAAGCTCAATACTGAAGCAATGCTGCACTGTCAGAGATGCTGGGTGGAACTTTACCGCTGCTTTACATCTGTTTTGTAGCAGGAAAATGCTGTAAAATTGGGTGTAAAGTGGCTAGCATGAATGGCACCGGTTTTCGTGCTGGCGTGATTTTATGACGCCCGGATTTATGGCACGGTCAGCCTCTCGCCAGAAATGGGTAAGAGGCTGATTAATTTATTTAAGTTTACTTAAATAGTGTTTTCCATGTGCTTAGTGAGCCCAGTGCTGAACCGTCCGGGCTCGCCCGCCTTTATAGCCTCGCCAGGAGAGGTTCTCTCTGGCGTGGAAAACATCTGCTCCCCATGAATGGGGAACAGTCATGTTGGCCTCTCTGATGGAACCTGATAGGCCCCACGGGAAGGTCAAGTGCAAGGCGGGGTGACCCTTGGACAGTATCACCTTGGCACCTTGACAATGCCAGCCTGGCACCTGGCAGTGCCAGGGACAGGACCAATGGGGGTTTGGCCAGTGGGGGCAGGGCCATGGGCAGGACCAATGGAGGTGGGGCATGTGGAGGCGGGGCCTGTGGGGGCAGGCAGGGCCTGTGGGGAGAGGGGGCCCGCTGCCACTCTGCATGCGATCGGTGGCAGAGGGGGAGGGTCTGTGATTGGTGGGGGGGGGGTCCATGGTCAGTGGGGGAGGAAAGGGGGGCCACGATCAGTGGGGGAGGGGAGAGTCCACAATCGCTCTGGGCAGCAGGGGGGTCGACAGACGCTGCATCTCGGGGCACGGGCCCCCATGATCGCAAAGGGGAGGAGAGTTAGTTGAGGCTGCCTGCAGTAGCAGGAGCCTGACGGCTCTCTCTCTGTCTGTCAGAGCCCTGCTACTGCTAATGTGCATGTGAGGCATCAGAGGTCTGCACATGCGCAATAACTCCCTCTACAGGCAGGCTGGTGAGTTAAGCCCTGCCCACGGCCTCTTTCGTCCAAAATTTAGAGACAGCGTGCATAGGATTTGGTGAGAAAACCCGCCCAGAAAAAAGATCTGGAACTCTCCCATTCTAGAGGCCCAGGGTAATGCTTTGAGACCCAGGTTTGAATCCAATCATGGCAGATGGTGAAATTTAGTTCAATTTTAAAAAGTACGGAATTAAAAGTCTGGAATTAAATGCCCATAAAACCATTGCTGACTTTGTCATAAAAATCCATCTGATTCACTAATATCCTTTTGGGAAGGAAATCTGCCATCGTTACCCGGTCTGGCCCACATGTGATTCCAGAGCCACAGCAATGTGGATGACTCTGAAATGACCCAGCAAGGCACTCAGTTCAAAGGCAATTAGGGATGGGCAATAAATGCCCACATCAAATGAAAGAATAAAAAAATCCAACATCATTGAGACACATTATTTCATTATGGCCTCTTTTCTAATTGTGGGATGAATTGTCTGCTGAATTTTCTTACACAACTGGTGACTAGGGCCTGTAACTGCCTCAGAGTGGCAATGTCTGTGGCATTGGCACTATGAACTCACCATCTCTGAAATTGCACAGCTGGGAGGAGGTGTCGGGTCAGGATGGGGTGGGGATGACTTGGTGGGTCCCCTGGTGGTGGGGGAGGGGGCGGTGGGTGTTGTGTGTGTGTGTGTGGAATGTCCGCAGCAAGGCTGAGTCTGGGTGCTTAGAATCATAGAATCATAGAATCCCTACAGTACAGAAGGAGGCCATTCAGTCCATCGAGTCTGTACTGACCACAATCCCACCCAGGCCCTATTCCCGTAGCCCCACACATTTGTCCTGCTAATCCCCCACATACTAGGGTCAATTTTAGCATGGCCTATCAACCTAACCCCACATCTTTGGACTGTGGGTGGAAAGCGGAGCACCCGGAAGAAACCCGCGCAGACACAGAGAGAATGTGCAAACTCCACACAGACAGTGACCAAGGCCGGAAACATAAGAACATAAGAAATAGGAGCAGGAGTAGGCCATCTAGTCCTTCAAGCCTGCTCCGCCATTCAATAAGATCATGGCTGATCCGATAGTGGGTTCAGTTCCAATTAGCCGCCCGCTCCCCATAACCCTTAATTCCCTTAATGGTTAAAAATCTATCTATCTGTGACTTAGACACATTTAACGAGGTAGCCTCTACTGCTTCATTGGGCAGAGAATTCCAAAGATTCACTACCCTCTGGGAGAAGAAGTTCCTCCTCAACTCTGTTCTAAATTGGGTCCCTGGGTCCCTGGCACTGTGAGGCAGCAGTGCTAACCACTGTGCCACCATGCCGCCAGTAGCTAGCTACTCTGGAGTTAGAAGTGTTTTTGTCCTTCTAAATCTTTCAGAGTAACTATCAGGATAAAACTGGCAGAACTATCTGAAGCTGGCGATTTAAATCACTTCTGTTGAATGGTTCCCAGCCCAGCATAATTGTCCAAGGGAAGTTAGCTCTTCTGGACAATTGCCAGGTAAAATAAATTCCCTTAGGTGGGAACTTCCTAGTGGGCTTCGCCAGCACATCATTCGGGTACCCCCCACCCCCCCCAAACCCCGCCCTGCACAAATGTGATGCTGGGGAAGCAGGAAATTATGGGCCTACATTTCAAAAGTATTGAATTCACTGTCAGGTACATTGAGACATTCTGCAGTCATGAAAAGCACAGTATAAAGGCTTCCTTCATTCTATCATCCCTATATCGATTAGGAATAGGTGTTCATCTTTTTAACCATCTGATATCTGTGTGCAACTCAGCTCATTGTAATACACCCAGCCGCTCTGCCTGTCAGAACCAGCGGGCATTGCTCACATCACAGGTTGAAAATAAGGTCATTACAGCTCAGTCCCAATGAATGCAGTGCACTTACTGACTGAAGGGAGCTTTTTGCATTCAATTTTGACAATGAATGACCAGATGATGGAATATAGGCCCTAATTATTTATATTACACAGAACGATTATGGCACAGATGGAAGCCATACAACCCGTGGTATTTATGTGGATGGATGTGGGCAAAAGCTGCTTTTATAACCCACCTCCAAGTCCAATGAGAAATGGGGAAACGAGTGATTTGCCAGATCATTTCAGAGGGACTATTAATAAATAGTCAACCTCACTGGCATGGGACTGGGATCAGATACAGGTCATGACTGGGTGAGAATGTTAGCTTTTGTTCCCTGAAGAACGTCAGTGAATTAGTTGGTTTTTAATGACAGTCTGATAGTTTTGTGATTACTTTTACTGATGGCAGCTTTTTGTTTCTAGGTCTTTAAACCAAATTCAAATTCTCAAATTGTCATGATGGGATTTGACTTTCATTTTCTGGATTATTAATCCAGGTTTATATTTTATCAATCAAATAATATAACCACTGTATAAACGATGGTCACTGTCTGTGTGGATATTGTACATTCTCCCCGTGCCTGCGTGGGTTTCCTTCGGATGCTCCAGTTTCCTCCCACAGTCCAAAGATGTGCACCATGAGGTGGATTGGCCATGGTAAATCTATGGGGTTACGGGGATAGGGCAGGAGCTTGGTCCTGGGTAAGATGCTCTTTCAGAGAGTCAGTGCAGACTTGATGGGCCAAATTGCCTCTTTCCGCACTGCAGGGATTCTATAGTTCTATAGGCAGAATTCTCTCATTCTGAGATTGTGCAGTGGTGGGTGGCTCCGGCAACCATCATTGGCTGTCAACCAAAATGGTAGGTCCCACATCTTCACCAGACAGTGCAGGATGTCCCAACACAGAGGGAAAGGCAGCAGCCTCAAGGAGAATTTGTTCCTCAATTCAACCACCTTCCCTCAGGGTCCATCTCCTGCAAGGTGCCCATGTCCCGCTTGGAACTCTATCCACCAGCTCTGGAATCTTTGTGCATCCCCTTCCAGTGGGCAATGTGATATCCCTTTGACCCCCTTGTTTGTGAACTTTTCATGCAGCCTCGTTGGGGTGAATCTTCTTTGCCCTTTCCTCTGCCTTCCATTGTTCATCTTCTTCATCCATCTCCTTGTTCCTTGCCCTAACCTCTCTTCCCCCACTTCTTGCACAGCTTTCCACCCACATTTCCCCCCCCACCCTTTGTCCTCATCAGGCCACCACCACTCGCACCTCCCCCTGCAACTCGCACCCCAGTCCCCAGTTGAATTTTGGACTTTGGTTGCAGTGGCTGCATGAGTCCTGCAGCACAGTGCTGTCCAGGTAGACATAGGTGTGTGGCACCAGGGGGACGGAGACGCCCATACTCCCCAAACCCAATCACTGTACTGAACTGAGACAGTGACACAGGAGCATCTATGTATCTGGCAGCACGGTGCTGCCCAGGTAGATGTGGGTGTGTGGCACCAGGGGGAAGGAGACCCCCATACTCCCCAACCCCAATCACTGTACTGAACTGAGACAGTGACACAGGAGCGTCCATGTATCTGGCAGCACGGTGCTGCCCAGGTAGATGTGGGTGTGTGGCACCAGGGGGAAGGAGACCCATGTACCCCCCAAACACAGGCTCAGTACTGAACTGAGACAGTGACATAGGAGCATCCATGGATCCGGCTGCACGGTGCTGCCCATGAAGACCTGCTTAGCATGCAGATGGAGGGCAGGAACCAGCCTGCCCCGGCAAAGTGGTGAAAAGCACATCAGGCGCTGTGCAGCACTGTGGCAGAAGACTTGATGCACTCACCTCGAAGTCTCTGGCGAGCTGAGAATCACCTTGTGGACGCCACTGTTTAGGAATCAGGTTTGATGCTGACATGATATCCCGCTGGCGTGTCACAAGATCGAAAGGCTTGTTGGGACTGTGGCGGGCAACTGTTTTAATGAGCATTCATAATATGCAAATAAATGCAAATGACATTCACGCCACTTGCCTGTGGAATGAGGGACTCCCATTACCCTGCCATTGGGAGAATTGCAACAGGGTTTTGTTCTGGTGGGTTTCTGACTTTTTGGCGCCAGCCATATTCTCTGTGCCCACTCACCACCCAACCCACCATGGGCAGGTTGGGAGAATTCCACCCTATCATTCAGCTCTGTCCGCGTATCCTTTGCTGCCAACACCCATTACTGGGGTGTTTTTGTTGTTATTTTGTCAACATTTTCCCAACGGAAATCAAGAGTACATGATTGAAATGATCACAGCTCCATGTATCATTTATTCATTAATCTTGACTTGAGCATGTCTAACTGTAATTTAATGGGGAAATTAAATCCAGTGTCAATAACAGCGAACATGATGCTTTGGTAAATTATCTATTTGCTGTACCTAGTTCTAACCATTAAGGCAATTTGGGCCATGGCAAATCATTTGGAAGCATCACAAATGGGATAATATATGTGATGGGAAATCACACCAAGCAGCCCACTGAGAGCTTATATACCAAGTGAGAAGATTCTCTGCAAGTGTTGGGTTTCAATCTTTTTGCATTTTGCAAAATAAGGTCTCCTATGTGCAGGTTGTAGAGTGGAAAAGTGTTTCCTAAATGCCATTGTATGAAGCAGCACAGAATTAAAAGACTAGGTGGTCCCAGCTTTTAATCCATATTTTATGCTGAATTTGCTTATCTGAGAGAGAGAAGCAGTTTAGGGAACAGCTGCACCAAAGGCCTCTCAATGTCCTGAGTTTCAGGAAACAATCTCCTTCCGCATCCCGAGTGTTTGAAGTTAGCAGGAACCATGGAAAATGAGGCCGTTCTGGGAGTCATCTACTTTCTGCCTTTTATCCACATCTCTTTTCTTATTCTAATCATGTTATTGTCTCTGCCTGAGGAGTCGCTTATTTGTTAAAAAATGTCCTCCATTTTCACTATTGATCCTATCGAATCTTTTTTAATTTTGAAAATCTGCCTCAGCCTTCCTCGCAACTGTGGAAAAAACTTGTTTTTTGAGAATTTCATCATAATTCTACCCTGAGGTATAATAACCACGATAAGGAGGGGATGGGCGGGGGGGGGGGGGGGGGGGGGGGCGAGGGAGAGCGGGGGGTGGCAGCCCAGAGTTAACCTTCCATCAGAACTGGGAAAAGGTAGAAATAGTAAAGTTGCATTGGCATTCATCCTTTGCTGTCCATTTGTGTGTGATTGACTCTTCAGTTAGTTCACTTGAGGCAGCCTTTGTGTTCCAGTTCAAAGAGGGGTATGATGTGGCTTGTACCTGTCAGAAAGACACATCAGCTCCTCATATTAGTATTCCCCGTGGCAATGACATTTGTCAAAATGACGAGAAGTAAAGTATGTGCCTCACGGAATAATAAACCATCCGCTTATTAATGGGACTCCAAATTCCTTTGCGAAAACGGCTTTGATACTCTGTTCATGATGTCTGCCAATCGTGCTGTTTTTATTACTCCAGTGAAGCATTCTATTTCGATTAGCTCTGTAAAGACGCTAAACAGTAATTATTAAGCTTAGATGGGTTTTCTCTCCAGATCTCTATACAAAATAGCTTTTGTCTAGATTACACAAATCATTTGCAAAATCCATGCCCTAAATTGAGCATACGAATATGAGGCTCAGTTTTGTCAAATCTTCAAGTCCTTAATAGAACATAGAACATAGAACATTACAGCGCAGAACAGGCCCTTCGGCCCACGATGTTGCACCGACCAGTTAAAAAAAAAAACTGTGACCCTCCAACCTAAACCAATTTCTTTTCATCCATGAACCTATCTACGGATCTCTTAAACGCCCCCAAACTAGGCGCATTTACTACTGATGCTGGCAGGGCATTCCAATCCCTCACCACCCTCTGGGTAAAGAACCTACCCCTGACATCGGTCCTATAACTACCCCCCCTCAATTTAAAGCCATGCCCCCTCGTGCTGGATTTCTCCATCAGAGGAAAAAGGCTATCACTATCCACCCTATCTAAACCTCTAATCATCTTATATGTTTCAATAAGATCCCCTCTTAGCCGCCGCCTTTCCAGCGAAAACAATCCCAAATCCCTCAGCCTCTCCTCATAGGATCTCCCCTCCATACCAGGCAACATCCTGGTAAACCTCCTCTGCACCCTCTCCAAAGCCTCCACATCCTTCCTGTAATGTGGGGACCAGAACTGCACACAGTACTCCAAGTGCGGCCGCACCAGAGTTGTGTACAGTTGCAACATAACGCTACGACTCCTAAATTCAATCCCCCTACCAATAAACGCCAAGACACCATATGCCTTCTTAACAACCTTATCTACTTGATTCCCAACTTTCAGGGATCTATGCACACATACACCTAGATCCCTCTGCTCCTCCACACTATTCAAAGTCCTCCCGTTAGCCCTATACTCAACACATCTGTTATTCCTACCAAAGTGAATTACCTCACACTTCTCCGCATTAAACTCCATCCGCCACCTCTCGGCCCAACTTTGCAACCTGTCTAAGTCTTCCTGCAAACTACGACACCCTTCCTCACTGTCTACCACACCACCGACTTTGGTGTCATCAGCAAATTTGCTAATCCACCCAACTATACCCTCATCCAGATCATTAATAAATATTACAAACAGCAGTGGCCCCAAAACAGATCCCTGAGGTACACCACTTGTAACCGCACTCCATGATGAATATTTACTATCAACCACCACCCTCTGTTTCCTATCCGCTAGCCAATTCCTGATCCAATTTCCTAGATCACCCCCAATCCCATACATCTGCATTTTCTGCAGAAGCCTACCATGGTGAACCTTATCAAACGCCTTACTAAAATCCATATATACCACGTCCACTGCCTTGCCCCCATCCACCTCCTTGGTCACTTTCTCAAAAAACTCAATAAGGTTAGTAAGGCACGACCTACCTGCCACAAAACCACCCTCCACCTCCCCCCCTCCACCCCATACATCAGGGAAAAAAGGCGCATGAGAGGAAAGGTACTGGAAAAACAGTGTTAATTAGTTCAAGGCTAAGAAGCTTCTTCTAACTGTGATCTCACCTTCACCCACAGCTAACCTTCCGTCATAAATATACAGGAAGAAGAGAGTCTGTAGCCTAGCAACTGGGATATCGATGCAGCTGCTGTTCACTCTGGGCTCGGTAAATGAAGCTCAGCTTTTAAAGCGGCTGTAAATCTGTTAAAATATAGAAAAATGTTCCCAATCAAATGGAGCAGGTTTTTTATTATTTGCAATTTCCCTCTTTCATGCATTTAAAAAAAAATTAAAGTCTGAGACTCTGGATCACTGAGCTTCGGCTGCTATCTGAGGTCACCCGAGAATTAGATAAGAGCAATTTGCAACAGACAAATAACCGCACAGTTTAGGAAAAAAATCTAGGTCTTGTTGGGGGGGGGGGGGAGGAGGGAGCTGACATACTGCAGCAGACTCCAGCCCTCTGGCTCAACTCCAGGATACCAAACTGCAGCAAAGCTCTCTCACTGCTCATTTTTTTCCAAATGGAGAAAATGAAATATGGCATTATCTTTCTGAATTCAACACAAGGGAACAACCTTGCGGGACAGCCGCTTGATATCAGCAAATGCAAATACCCCATTAAAAGGGAAATTGGATTGGTTAAATACATTTGTGTTCCACTGTGCAAGAAAAATAATGGAATTATAAGTAAATGTCTGAACATTTTGAAAAAAAAAGGCTAAATTGTCGCCTGATTAGAGACGTGTCATTATGCATCACCCTCCCTCCCCCCCTCCAAAGCTGCGCTCCCGATGTCACTGCTGCGGGGCTCAATGTTCCATTTTCAAACTCAGGCTGACAACGCCCCAAGCCTTAATTTAAACCAACCTGCACCTCATTGGATTTGATAAGGCGTGTTACTCAATGGGGAGAGCAATTGAACTCCATAATGAACAAATTAAAAACTCTACAGTAAAGAAACAATCACAACATCTTTATAGAAATTTTCATATTCCTGGGCTGTCACAAAGCATTTTACAGTCAATGTAATATTTTTTTGGAAGTGTCGTCAGTTTGCATTATAGGACACATGGCAACCAGATTGCTCATACCAAATCTCCCAGGTACAATGATGAAATAAATGGCCAATATTTGTTACTTGATGGATAAATGGCGAAGGGCATTGGGAGAAGTGCTTGCTCTGCTGTCAATTTTGCCTCTGTACCTCCTCACAGAATCAGACACACACACACTGCCTCAAATCTTAGAACATAACAAATAGGAGCAGGAGTAGGCCATCTAGCCCCTCGAGCCTGCCCCGCCATTCAATAAGATCATGGCTGATCTGGTCGTGGTTTAGTTCCACTTCCCGCCCGCTCCCCATAACCCTTAATTCCCTTATTGATCAGAAATCTATCGACCTGTGACTTAAACATATTTAACGAGGTAGCCTCCACTGCTTCAATGGGCAGAGAATTCCAGAGATTCACTACCCTCTGAGAGAAGAAGTTCCTCCTCAACTCTGTCCTAAACTGACTCCCCCTTATT
This sequence comes from Mustelus asterias, assembly GCF_964213995.1. NCBI lineage: Eukaryota > Metazoa > Chordata > Chondrichthyes > Carcharhiniformes > Triakidae > Mustelus > Mustelus asterias. The sequence goes on along the minus strand of NC_135816.1, from coordinate 7,496,515 downwards.
TTGAGGCTGTGTCCTCTAGTTCTTGTTTCCTTTCGAAGTGGAAAGAATCTCTCTGCCTCTACCCTGTCTAGCCCCTTCATTATCTTATATGTCTCTATAAGATCTTCCCTCAGCCTTCTAAACTCCAACGAGTACAGGCTCAATCTACTCAATCTCTCCTCATAAGCTAACCCCCTCATCTCCGGTATCAACCTGGTGAACCTTCTCTGTACTCCCTCCAAGGCCAATACATCCTTCCGCAAATAAGGGGACCAAAATTGCACACAGTACTCCAGTTGCGGCCTCACCAGTACCTTGTACAATTGCAGCAAGACCTCCCTGCTTTTATACTCCATCCCCTTCGCGATAAAGGCCAACATTCCATTTGCCTTCTTGATCACCTGCTGCACCTGCAAACTGAGTTTTTGTGATTCATGCACAAGGACCCCCAGGTCCCTCTGCACAGTAGCATGTTGTAATTTTTCACCATTTAAATAATAGTCCATTTTACTATTATTCCTTCCAAAGTGGATAACCTCACACTTGTCAATGTTATACTCCATCTGCCAGATCCTCGCCCACTCACTTAGCCTATCCAAATCTCTCTGCAGACTTTCCGCATCCTCCACACAATTCGCTTTCCCACTCGTCTTTGTATCATCCGCAAACTTTGTTACCCTACACTCGGTCCCCTCCTCCACATTCGCTATGTATATGGTAAACAGTTGAGGCCCCAGCACCGATCCCTGCGGCATGTCATTAGTCACCAACTGCCAACCAGAAAAGCATCCATTTATTCCAACTCTCTGCTTTCTGTTAGATAGCCAATCCTCAATCCACACTAACACTTTACCCCCAACTCCGTGTACCCTAATCTTCTGCAGCAACCTTTTGTGAGGCACCTTATCGAATGCCTTCTGGAAATCCAAAAACACCACATCCACCGGTTCCCCTCTGTCAACCACACTCATTACATCTTCATAAAAATCCAGTAAATTCGTCAAACACGACTTTCCCTTCATGAATCCATGCTGCGTCTGCTTGATTGAGCCATTTTTTTCCAGGTGTCCTGCTATTTCTTCTTTAATGATGGATTCCAGCAATTTCCCAACTACGGACGTTAAGCTAACCGGCCTGTAGTTACCCGCCTTTTGTCTACCTCCTTTCTTAAACAGTGGCGTCACATTAGCTGTTTTCCAATCAGCCGGCACTTCCCCAGAGTCCAGCGAATTTTGATAAATTACAACCAACGCATCCGCTATTACTTCTGCCATTTCTTTCAGTACCCTGGGATGCATTCCATCCGGGCCCGGGGACTTCTCTACCTTTAGTCCCATTAGCCTACCAAGCACTACCTCTTTAGTAATAGTAATCGTTTTCAGGACCTCACCCCCTACAGTCCCACGACCATCAATTTTCGGTAAGCTATTTGTGTCCTCTACCGTGAAGACCGACACAAAAAACTTGTTTAAGGCCTCGGCCATTTCCTCGTTTCCCATTATTAAATCCCCCTTCTCGTCTTCTAAGGGTCCAACATTTACTTTAGCTACTCTTTTCCTTTTTATATATTTGTAAAAACTTTTACTATCAGTTTTTATATTTTGTGCTAGTTTAGTTTCATAATCTATATTTCCTTTCTTTATCGCTTTCTGAGTAGTTCTTTGTTGTTGTTTAAAGCTTTCCCAATCTTCTAATTCCCCACTAGTTTTGGCCACTCTGTACGCATCGGTTTTTAATTTAATACTCTCCTTTATTTCCTTAGTTATCCACGGCTGGTTATCCCTTTTCTTACATTTCTTTTTTATCACAGGAATATATTTTTGCTGAGTACTGAGAAAAATCTCCTTAAAAATCTGCCACTGTTGCTCAGCTGCCCTACTAACTAGTCTGCGCTCCCAGTCTACATTAGCCAATTCTGCCCTCATCCTATTGTGCTCCCCTCTGTTCAAGCAGAGGACACTGGTTTGGGACTCTACTTTCTCACCCTCCATTTGTATTAGAAATTGAACCATATTGTGATCACTCATTCCAAGAGGATCCCTCACAAGAAGATCATTAATTTTACCTGTCTCATTACACAGGACCAGATCCAAGATAGCTCGCTCCCTCGTAGGTTCTGTAACATACTGTTCGAGGAAACTATCCCAACAGCATTCTAAGAACTCTTCCTCAAGTCCACCGTGTCCGACTTGAGTCAACCAATCAATATGCAGGTTAAAATCCCCCATGATTATTGCTGTTCCGTTTTTGCACACATCCATTATTTGCTTGTTTATAGCCCGACCCACCTCAAAGTTATTATTTGGGGGCCTATAGACCACACCCACCAGTGACTCTCTCCCCTTACTATTCCTTATCTCCACCCACAACGATTCCACATTCTGCTCCATAGAACCTATATCGTCTCTCACTACCGCCCTGATGTTATCTTTAATTAACAGAGCTACCCCACCTCCTTTTCCTTCCTGTCTATCCTTCCAAAATATCTGATACCCCTGGATATTCAGTTCCCAGTCCTGGTCACCCTGCAACCACGTTTCTGTAATGGCCACTAGATCATACCCATTTGTACTGATTTGTACCATCAACTCATTCACTTTGTTTCGAATGCTACGTGCATTCAGGTAAAGTGTCTTTATGCTAGCCTTTATATGGACCCGATTTGTTAGTGCATTCTTTTGATTGCATGCTCTGTCCCTACCTGTCGCAAACTGGTTATCCTTCCCCAGACCATCTCCGTGCACTGCGTTGACCACCTCCCTTCTTGTGTTTGTCACCTTTTTTACTCTGCCTGAGGCCTTGACTCCTTCAACGAGATGAATATCCTCATCATTAACCCTCACTCGTACCCTCTCCTTTACCTTTGATTTTGTAATTCCCCATACCCCTGAACCCTCCCCCCCACTATTTAGTTTAAAGCCCTATTTACAGCCTTGGTTGTATGATTCGCCAGGACTCTGGTCCCAGCATGATTCAGACGAAGACCATCCCATCTGAACAGGTCCCATCTTCCCCAATACTGGTGTCAATGTCCCATGAATTCAAACCCATTCCTCCCACACCAATCTTTGAGCCACGCATTTACCTCCTTAATCTTATTGACCCTGCGCCAATTCGCTTGTGGCGATTGAACCCAAAATCTTCTAGAATAAGAATAGAAGATGTAAGAACGGAATTCGTTCAGCCTTACAGCCTGCTCCGCCATTCAGTGAGATCATACCTGACCTTCGAACTCAACTCCGCTTGCTGCATGATCCCCTTCGCTTTTAATTCCTTACAGTCCAAAAATCACTCAATCATAGCCTTGAATGTACTCAGTGACTGAGACGCCACAACCCTCTGGGGTCAAGAATTCGAACGATTTACTACAATCCAAATGAAGGAATATCTCCTCATCTCAGTCATAAATGGCTGACGCCCTATCCTGAGATTTTGCTTCGTGATTCTAGACTGCATTAGCGGAAAGAGCTATGCAGAATCTATCCTGTCAAACCCTCTCAGAACCTTATATATCGCAATGGACTCCAGAGACTCATTCAACTCAATATCTTCTCATGTCATTATATCAGTGGACCTAATATGGAGAAGACAGCTTAAAGTAGGCCCAGGAGAAGCCTGGGAAGGTTTTTGGAGGGTTTAAAAAGGGCTTACCAGGGAGGTTTCAGCCCTCATTGTTCCACAGGAGCAGGCTGAGGGTAAGGGAGTGTGTTTCTGCATTTGATTTATTTATTTATTTTTCCGTTAAATTTGTGTTAAAAATCGGACGGTTTTTTTTCCAAAACAGGAAGTAGGCCCAGGAGAAGCCTGGGAAGGTTTTTGGAGGGTTTAAAAGCAGGCCGCATTTTTGAGCGGGCAGCGTCGGGAGCGGGCAGGGGAGTGAGTGGGAAGCAGAGTGAGAGCTGACGGGCTTTGGCTCATCGGGCTTCGGCGTAAACAGGCAGAGGTGGGGTAGGTTTAGACAGTTTTTTCCTGTGTCATTGGAAGAAAGGGGGAATTATGATTGTGAGGCCAGTTTGCTGTTCTCAGTGTTGGATGTGGGAGGTCCTGGAGTCAGCTAGCCTCCTGGACGTCCATATCTGCGCCAGGTGCGTCGAGCTGCAGCTCCTAAGGGACCGCGCGTTGGGGAACTCGAACTGCAGCTCAATGACCTTCGTCTGGTTAGGGAGAATGAGGAGGTGATAGATAGGAGTTACAGGCAGGTGGTCACTCCGGGGCCACGGGAGACAGACAAGTGAGTCACGGTTAGGAAGGGGAAAGGGAAAGGTCAGGTACTAGAGAGTACCCCAGTGGCTGTGCCCCTTAAAAATAAGTACTCCTGTTTAAGTACTGTTGGGGGGAGCAGCCTACCTGGGGGAAGCAACAGTGGCCGTGCCTCCGGCGCAGAGTCTGGCCCGGCAGCTCAGAAGGGGAGGGAAAGGGAGGATGAGCAAAATGACCACAGCACCAAGGTACAGGGAGCCATCCAAGTGGGGGGAGAAACAAAAAATGTAGTAGAAATTGGGGATAGTACACTTTTGGATGCTATTGGGCGGGGGGACTTAGCAGGGGTAAGCCATGGTGTACAGGTCACTGGCTCAGAGTCTGTCCTTGTGGCTCAGAAGGGAAGGGGGGAGAGGAGTAGAGGATTAGTCATTGGGGACTCCATAGTTAAAGGGACGGATAGGAGATTCTGCGGGAACGAGAGAGACTCGCGGTTGGTGTGTTGCCTCCCAGGAGCCAGAGTCCGCGATGTCTCGGATCGTGTTTTTGAAATCCTTAAGGGGGAGGGGGACCAGCCCCAAGTTGTGGTTCACATAGGCACTCAAGACATAGGTAGGAAAAGGGATGGGGATGGAAGGCAGAAATTCAGAGAGTTAGCATGGAAGCTTAGGGCTAGAACAAACAAAGTTGTTATCTCTGGTTTGTTACCCGTGCCACGTGATAGTGAGGAGAGGAATAGGGAGAGAGAGCAGTTGAACACGTGGTTACAGAGATGGTGCAAGAGGGAGGGATTCAGATACCTGGACAATTGGGGCTCTTTCTGGGGTAGGTGGGACCTCTACAAACAGGATGGTCTGCACTTGAACCAGAGGGGTACCAATATCTTGGGGGAGAAATTTGCTAATGCTTTTCGGGAGGGTTTAAACTAATTCAGCAGGGGGGTGGGTACCTGAATTGTAGCTCCGGTGTACAGGAGGTTTCAGATTCACAGGAGTGTACTGGCAGGCAGGAAGGCGGTTTGAAGTGTGTATACTTCAACGCCAGGAGCATTCGGAATAAGGTGGGTGAGCTTGCAGCATGGGTTGGTACCTGGGATTTCGATGTTGTGGCCATCTCGGAGACATGGATAGAGCAGGGACAGGAATGGTTGTTGCAGGTTCCAGGGTTTAGATGTTTCAGTAAGTGCAGGGAAGGTGGTAAAAGAGGGGGAGGTGTGGCATTGTTAGTCAAGTATTACGGTGGCAGAAAGGACATTTGATGAGGACTCGTCTACTGAGGTAGTTTGGGCTGAGGTTAGAAACAGGAAAGGAGAGGTCACCCTGTTGGGAGTGTTTTATAGACCTCCGAAAACCTCCTTCCAGAGATGTAGAGGAAAAGATTTCAAAGATGATTCTGGATGGGAGCAAAAGTAACAGGGTAATTGTACTGGGGGACTTTAACTTTACAAATATTGACTGGAAAAGCGACAGTTCGAGTACTTTAGAGGGGTCAGTTTTTGTCCAATGTGTGCAGGAGGGCTTCCTGACGCAGTATGTAGATAGACCAACAAGAGGCGAGGCCACATTGGATTTGGTACTGGGTAATGAACCAGTCCAGGTGTGAGATTTGGAGGTAAGTGAGCACTTTGGTGACAGTGACCACAATTTGATTACGTTTACCTGAGCAATGGAAAAGGATAGGTATATACCAAAGGGCAAGAGTTATAGCTGGGGGAAAGGAAATTATGATGCGATTAGGCGGGATTTAGCTGGCATAGGTTGGGGAAGGAAACTGCAGGGGATGGGCACAATTGTAATGTGGAACTTGTTTAAGGAACAGCTACTACGCGTCCTTGATAAATATGTACCTGTCAGGCAGGGAGGAAGCAGTCGTGTGAGGGAACCGTGGTTTACTAAGGAGGTTGAATCTCTTGTGAAGAGGAAGAAGGAGACTTATGTTAAGATGAGACGTGAAGGCTCAGTTAGGGCACTTGAGAGTTACAAGTTAGCCAGGAAGGATCTAAAGAAAGAGTTAAGAAGAGCCAGGAGGGGATATGAGAAGTCTTTGGCAGGTAGGATCAAGGAAAACCCTAAAGCTTTCTATAGGTATGTCAGGAGTAAAAGAATGACTAGGGTAAGATTAGGGCCAGTCAAGGACAGTAGTGGGAAGTTGTGCGTGGAGTCTGAAGAGATAGGAGAGGCACTAAATGAATATTTTTCGTTGGTATTCACACTGGAGAGGGACAGTGTTGTCGAGGGGAGTACTGAGATGCAGGCTGTTGGACTGGATGGGATTGATGTTCATAAGGAGGAGGTGTTAGCAATTCTGGAAAGGGTAAAAATAGATAAGTCCCCTGGGCCGGATGGGATTTATCCTCGGATTCTCTGGGAGGCTGGAGAGGAGATTGCAGAGCCTTTGGCTTTGATCTTTGTGTCGTCATTGTCTACAGGAACAGTGCCAGAAGGCTGGAGGATAGCAAATGTTGTCCCCTTGTTCAAGAAGGGGAGTAGGGACAACCCTGGTAATTATAGACCGGTGAGCCTTACTTCTGTTGTGGGCAAAGTATTGGAAAGGATTATAAGAGATAGGATTTATAATCACCTAGAAAGGAATAATTTGATTTGGGATAGTCAGCACGGTTTTGTGAAGGGTAGGTCGTGCCTCACAAACCTTATTAAGTTCTTTGAGAAGGTGACCAAAGAGGTGGATGAGGGTAAAGCAGTTGATGTGGTGTATATGGATTTCAGCAAAGCGTTTGATAAGGTTCCCCATGGTAAGCTTTTGCAGAAAATACGAACACATGGGATTGAGGGTGATTTAGTGGTTTGGATCAGGAATTGGCTAGCTGTAAGAAAACAAAGGGTGGTGGTTGATGGGAAATATTCCTCCTGGAGTTCAGTTCCTAGTGGTGTACCGCAAGGATCTGTTTTGGGGCCACTGCTGTTTGTCATTTTTATTAATGACCTGGATGAGGGCGTGGAAGGATGGATTATTAAATTTGCGGATGACACAAGTCGGTGGAGTTGTAGACAGTGCGGAGGGAAGTGGCAGGTTACAGAGGGACATAGATAAGCTGCAGAGCTGGGCTGAGAAGTGGCAAATGGAGTTTAATGCGGAAAAGTGTGAGGTGATTCACTTTGGAAGGCGTAACAGGAATACAGAGTACTGGGCTAATGGTAAGATACTTGGTCGTGTGGATGAACAGAGGGATCTGGGTGTCCATGTGCATAGATCCCTGAAAGTTGGCACCCAGGTTGATAGGGTTGTTAAGAAGGCGTACGGTGTGTTAGCTTTTATTGGTAGAGGGATTGAGTTTCGGAGCCAGGAGGTCATGCTGCAACTGTACAAAACTCTGGTGCGGCCGCATTTGGAGTATTGCGTACAGTTCTGGTCGCCGTATTACAGGAAAGATGTGGAAGTGTTGGAAAGGGTGCAGAGGAGATTTACCAGGATGTTGCCTGGTATGGTGGGAAAATTGTATGAGGAAAGGCTGAGCGGCTTGAGGCTGTTTTCGTTAGAGAGAAGAAGGTTAAGAGGTGACGTAATAGAGGCATACAAGATGATCAGAGGATTAGATAGGGTGGATAGTGAGAGCCTTTTTCCTCGGATGGTGATGGCTAGCATAGCTTTAAATTGAGGGGTGAGAGATATAGGACAGATGTTAGAGGTAGGTTCTTTACTCAGAGAGTAGTAAGGGCGTGGAATGCCCTGCCTGCAGCAGTAGTGGACTCGTCAACATTAAGAGCATTCAAATGGTTATTGGATAAACATATGGATGATATTGGAATAGTGTAGATTAGAGGGGCTTTAGATTGGTTCCACTGGTCGGCGCAACATCGAGGGCCGAAGGGCCTGTACTGCGCTGTAATGTTCTATGTTCTATGTTCTAAAGTGTGTGCCACATATGGAGCTGGTGGGGGAACGAAGGACAGAATGCACTGATTTTTATAACGATGAATAGATAACACATAGAATACCATTCTGATACTAAAACCATATATAAAGTGGCTTGTCTCTTTGAAGCCCACGAGGATTAATTGGTACAATTATGCAACTTCTGATGCCAAACACAGTGGCTTTTGATGTCCTTTTTTTCTAAGATGACACTTTGTTTATGGTTTATTATCTGCTGATGATTTGTTGTTTTCATGATTACAGGATTTGAGCTGGTCAAATTCTGAATAGTGAGTAAGAGATGCACAAGACCCCATCCCTCTCTCTGAGGCTGAACCAGATTGGCACAAGCTTAATGTCATATTTGACCCTAAAATGAGCTTCTGCCCACAGACCTCTGCCATCAGTAAGTCTATGTATCTCCACTTCCGATACATCATTCAACTTTGCTTCATCTTATCTCATCTCATCTGCCACTCATCTCTGACTTGTTACCTCCCAACTTGGCTATTCTAATGCTCTCTTGGTGGGAGTCTCATTCGGGGCTAAATGGATCAAGGGATATGGGGGAAAGGGGGATCAGGATATTGAATTCGATGATCAGCCATGATCAAAATGAATGGTGGAGCAGGCTCGACGGGCCGAATGGCCTACTCCTACTTCTAGTTTCTACGTTTCCTACCCTCTCTCAGCTTGAGCTCATCTGAAACCCTGTACCCTAACTTTCACTAAAGTGATACTTCTGCCATATTAGTAACATGAGGGGCGATTGTGCCACAATTATAAAAATATCTCCTATCTTTATAAAGGGCATCAAACTTCCCATCCATTTAAGTCAACCAGATATTTTAAGTCTTCTGGTTTTATCCTAGCTAATCTTTTTTCTTTTCTATCACGCTAAAATTCTGCTGCAATCTTCAGTGTTCAGAGCTCTTAGTTCATGCATTTTCTTCTTCCAAGTTTCTAAGTGTTGTGGCCTAACATGGAGCTGGCACCAGTGAGTGGAGTTTCACACTGATCTTACATGTCCAAACAGCGCAGGAAAATAGGAAACGACAAGCTGTGAACAGCTCATCCGATTAGAGGCTCAGTCCATTAAAAATACAGCATTGCAGCAAATGTAAAGAAACAGCAGTGGGAGTTGGGGCAAGGGGGGTGGGGTGGGGGGGGGGGGAGGAGAGGCAAAAAGGAAAACTGCAAACAAATAAGAGAGACAGGCTGGTGAGAGGGTACACTATATATTGCGACTGACACAAACTGATTCAGTGAGAATAAATGAGAAGGTTAATCATAAAAAAGGTGTGGATGCTTTTGTTCTGATAGCCTTTATTTTGGACACACACATTCTCTTTTTCAGTTACACCTTCAGTGTCGATGATCTTATCACATCGAACATGTCCTCTCTTCTTGATGCTTAGGGTATCTGTGATAGAGCTGCAGTGAAGCCCTCAGACTCTGTAATAGTTCACACAGCACATTCAGTACAGATGTAGGCCATTTGGTTCTTCATGTCTCTGCCAGTGAGTTGTGCTGCACATGAACCTCCTCCCTCTCGTCTTTAACTAACGCTATTGAATATTGTTTTTTCTCTCTCACACACATATATATCCAGCTTCCCTTTAAAGGCATCTAAAGTATTCACCTCAACTATGCCTTATGGTATTGAGTTCTCCATTCTAACTGTCCTCGAGTCATTTACAACACAGAATGAGGCCATTTGGCCTATTGAGCCCATGCAGAGCAATCCAGTCAGTCCCATTCTTCTACTTGGACCCATAGCCCTGCGAGTTTATTTTCTTCAAGTGTCCATGCAGTTTCCTTGTGAAATCATTGATTGTTTCATTTCCTGCTTCGCTGTGGGCAGAGAGTTCCAGGTCATTACCACTCACTGTGTAAAACGTTCTCCCTCACATTCTCTTTCCCAAAACCTTAAACTAGAGTAGGGAGATTATTCTTCAGTTGCACAGGACACTGGGGAGACCACATTTGGAGTACTGTGTACAGTATTGGTCATCTTATTTATGGAAGAGTGTAAATGCATTGCAAGTATTTCAGAAAAGGTTTACCAGGCTAATAGCTAGAATGGATGGGTTGTCCTAGGAGGAAAGGTTGGACAGGTTTGGCTTCTATCCGCTGGAGTTTGGAAGTGTAAAAGGCCACTTGAGGGGTCTTGACAGGGTTGATGTACAGAGGATATTCCATCTTTTGGAAGAATCGAGAACGAACGGTCGCTGTTTAACAATAAGGGACTGCCTATTTCAAATGGAGATGAGGTAAAATGTTTTCACTCAGAGTTTTTGGAACTCTCTTCCTGAAAGGTGGAAGCAAAGTCTTTGAATATTTTTTAAGGCAGAGGTGGGTAGATTCTTGGTAAGCATGAGGATGATAGGTTAGCAGGAGTAGGTGGGATGCAGGGTTGAGGTTACTATCAGGTCAGCCATGATTTATTAAATGGTGTAACAGGCTTGAGGGGCTGAATGGTTCACTGATACTCATTGTTCATATGATATAATGACTACTCTTTCCCAAATGCTCACTTACACTTGGCCCACTTTGCTCACCTCATTCCCCAGGATAAGATCCAGCAATGTCTCCTGTCCAGTTGGGCTGAGGACATACTGAGCAAGGAAGTTCCCCTAAACACATGTCAGAAATTCCTTCCTCTCTTTTCCCTTTATTCTTTCTTTATCTCAATCAACATTTTTAAAGTCCCCCAATATCACCATCTATCGTCCAGGCGCATCTCAGTGATTTCCCTGAAGATTTATTCCTCTATCTCTCTATCACTATTTAGAGGTCTATAGATTAGCGTGATATTCCCTTTTTGCTTCTCAACTCTAACCAAGTGCACTCTGTCTTTGAGCCTTCAAGGGCATCCTCGCTTTCCAACATGTCAATGTCTTCCCTAATCAGTACTATCACACTGCCTCCCGTTTTTCCTTCCCTATCTTTTCTGAACACTTTTTATCCTTGAATTTTAAGCTCCGAGTGCTCACCATTTTTAAACCATATTTCCATTATTGCTGCTATATCATATTTCCACTCTGCTATTAGTGCTCGTAGCTCACCAAGCTTATTTACCACACTTTGTGCATTCACAGATGTGCATTTTAATTGTGTATTTGTGTTCCTTCATAGCCCTTCTTGGCCCATTCTGATCTAAATGGATCTATTCCCTTTGCCAGTACTGCCCAACACTCTGACTTGATGCATCTTATTCTTCTTTACTTTATACTGGTGGCTTTCTCCCTTCCAATTTAGTTTAATCCCTCCCCAACCTCACGATGAACTTCCCCATGAGAACACTAGTCCCAGTCCTGTTGAGATACAGCCCGTCCCTCTGGGTGAAGGATTTCTATTGGATTTATGAATGACTGTATGATATTTCTTGACCCTAATTTTGGTTTTGTCCACAAATGGAAACATCTTCTCTCCATTTACCCTTTCAGAATATTAAAGACCTCTATCCGGTCACTGCTCAGCCTTCTTTTTTTTGGAGAACAGAACACCAGCTTGTTCAATTAATTCTGACACTAATTCTTATGTGCACTTTCTGAAGTTTCCAGAACATACTATCTTGTTTGGTGCACTGATATGTACAGTGAAGCATCAAGTTCTTGAAGCAGCTCCGCACAGTGACGTACTAAAACTGTAAAGGTTAACCACTCCACTGAGATCCAATGTAAAGTTTAACCTTTCTTTCCATTCCACTCCACTGGGATCCAATGAAGTCAACATCTCTGTTCAGTGACTTGGATCTGACAAATCAACCAGAGGCATGTGTATAAAAAATGAACAGAGCCTCTTGCAGGAGGAAGCCAAGGACTGATGGCATCCATAAAACCCAACCTGAACATGGGGCAGTACCAACAGCAAGCAGTCAAATTGGGAGGGGGTAGAGAGAGTGGACAAGGAAAGGCAGAAGTAACTTCCTTATGTATTGATTTCTATTCCTAATAAAAGTAATTTAAATATATACTTCTCAGGGAATGCTGTAATTTCTATCAGCGATGCGTACAAACATACATACATACATCCATGCATATATATGTACATACATATGAATTAGGAGCAAGAGTAGGCCATTCAGCCCCTCAGTCATGCACTGTCATTCAATATGATTATGGCTGATCCGGTTGTGCCTTCAACTCCACATTCCACCTACCTCCAATAATGTTTGACTCCCTTGTTAGTTCAGAATCTATCTACCTCCTTTCCGGGGAAGAGAGTTCCAAAGATTCACAACCCTCGAAGAGAAAATATTTCTCCCCATTTCCGCCTTTAATAGGAAACCCCTTGTGTTTAAACTGTGTCAAGATAGGAAGAAATGAGTTCAGTGGAGCAGGAACAAGCTGACACACTGGGTCTACCTGGGCTGTCCTGTTTGTAGATTTTGGGAAGGAGGTAGAAGTGGGCTGTGCGAGGTTGGGGGACTATGAAGTTGGAATCTGTGAAGGGAAGATGATCAGAGGTGATGAGGTCAGTGACAGTCCTGGAAAAAATGGCTTCATGTTGGACAATTGAGTCGTGGCCAGGGGGAAGGCAGAATGAAATGTCTGAGAGATGGGGCTCCTGTCCTTCTTCTATCTTGATTTCATGCTCACTTCTCTTGTCCAGTCCATTCCCACCTACATTAGGATTCTTCCAACGACCGATGTCACATCAACAATGTCCAGTTTCACAGCCCTGACCGTCTCCTCTTCACTACGGATGTCCAATCACTCTCCACCTCCATCCCTTGCCAGGAGGCTCTGAGATGTCTCTGCTTCTTCCTTGAGTAGAGGCCTGAACAATCACCACTCCCTCTGCCTCACTGAACTTGTTTTCTCACTCAACAATGTCTCCGTTAATTTGTCTCACTTCCTGCAAATAAAGTGTGTGGCTATGATTCATTCTTTGCTGTTTGTTGTATTCTGTGCAATCTTCTGATCTGCCACTGACCTTTGTGAAATTAGATAATTTTTCAGTACTATTTTTAAATTCCTTAACCATGGATGGTATTTTGTTCCCTTAGAGTCTTTCCTTCTCACTGGAATGGATATTTTCTGAATGTTCTGAAACATCGCTTGAAACGTCTGCCACATTATTTCTATTGACCTACCCCTAAACATAATTTCCCAGTCCACTTCAGCAAGCATTGTCATGCCCTCACAATTGTTCTTATTAAAGTTTTAAACACTAGTCTTAGAGCCATCTCTCTCTCCCTCAAACTGAATGTGAATTTCAATCATATGATCACAGCTACCTATATAGGATCACAGAATCCCTACAGTGCAGAAGGAGGCCATTCAGCCCATCGATTCTGCACTGTCCACAATTCCACCCAGCCCCTATCCCCTAACCCCACGTATTTGTTGTGTTATTCCCCCTGACACTAAGTGGAAATTTACCATGGCCAATCAACCTAACCCACACATATTTGGACTGTGGGAAGAAACCGGAGGACCCGGTAGAAACCCATGCAGACACGAGGAGAATGTACAAACTCCACACAGACAGTGACCCAAGGCCGGAATTGAACCTGGGTGCTTGGTGCTAAGAGGCAGCAGTACCTTCAATATGAGGCCGTTTATTAATTCTATCCGATTGCACATTACCATGTCTATCTTAGCCTGATTTATGGTTGGCTCTGAGGAAATGTTCCAAAAAACATCTATAAACTAATCATCTCGGCTACCTTTGGCAACCCGATTTGTCCAATCTATATGGAGATTAAAATCACCCATGATTATCGCTGTACCTTTCTCACAAGCCCCCATTATTGATTCTTATATACCCTGTCCTACAGTGTGGTGACTGTTATGGGGCCTGTAAATCACATCCTGCTTGAATGGCTTCCTAGACCATGGTGCCCTGGTCAGTTTGCTCAACCATCCTGCGGCCACTGCTTTCATCTATTAGTCGTAGAATAAATATGTCATTTTGTATTCTTAAAGAAGTGTTTACAGAAAGGAAAATAAAGAAATTATTTTGTTTAAATAATATTTTTTGACAGGGGAGATCGTAGTGTAGTAGTAATGCCCTGAGTGAGTAATCCAGAGGTTAATGCACTGAGGACAAGGCTTCAAATCCCACAAAATAATTTGGCGGAATTCAAATTCAGTTAAGAAAACCTGGAATTGAAAGCTAGTCTAAATAATGGTAGCCATGAAACCATTGTTGTAAAGACCCATTTTAGTCACTAATCTCTGCCCTCCTTGGTCAGATTTACATGTGACTCCAGATCTACACCAATGCGATTAACTACCCTCTGCAGTAGGAAGCCATTCAGTCCAAGGGAAATTAGGCAACAAATGCTGGCCTTGTCTGTAACGCCCACATCCCAAAGAATTTTTTAAAAACTTGATAAATCTATTGCTTCATGTGATAGTGAGATCAGTAGAATCCCGTGTTACATTCCCAGCTTGTACTGAATTAACTGTTGTCAACTGATGTGTTTGATTGGAGGTGTTCGTTTTCACAGGTACGCTGATGACACTCAGTTCTATCACTCTTGACTCCTCTACAGTTGCTAAATTATTAGACTGATTATCTGACATCTATATAACCACTACATTGCAGAAAGAGGCCATTTGGCCCATTGAGTCTGCACCAACTCTCCCAGAGAATATCCCACCCAGGCCCAACCCAGTATTCAGCAATCCAAAATTTCTTCCAATAAAAATAAGGAAGACTGAAGATATTGAGGGGGATTTTCCACCCCTGTTTTTGGTGAATGGGAATGGTGGCAGAGGTGGAGATTCCAATGAGAGTCACAAATGGTTTTTATTGAACCCCCGTCACCCCCCCAGCCAATGATGTGATAGGGTTCTTGCCATGAAAGGTCAGGAATCCTATTATCATACATTTTAATATAATTAATAAGCTTCCCGCTGTATTATCCCCCACATTAGGATTCCCCCCCTTCCCCTCCCCCCATGTCCCCAGCCCCACCAATAACGTCAGGTTCTCTGAGGTGTAATTTATATGTACATAAGATTTGATTGTTGCTAATGCCAGAGTTAGTGCATTCCATCTCCTGATTGTTAATCCACTGAGTGGCCGAAATAAATCAGCCTTAGACAGGATTCCTACAATCATAATTTTTTACACTCTTGTTATACAGACTGGCTGTTAAGGATAGGTACAGAATTTAAAGGATGAACAATCTTAATGAAAGGAGTCTGATTAATTAAGTGGCGAGGAGGAGAAGGAGCTGCACAGTGGCACAGTATGGGTGGCATGATGTCAGACTGGTTCACACTGCTGCCTCTCAGCACCAAGCACCCAGGTTCAATTCCGGCCTTGGGTCACTGTCTGAGTGGAGTCTGCACATTCTCCTCTTGTCTGCATGGGTTTCTACCGGGTCCTCAGGTTTCTTCCCACAGTCCAAATATGCGCGGGTTAGGTTGATTGGCCATGGTAAATTTCCACTTAGTGTCAGAGGAAGTAGTACGACAAATATGTGGGGCTAGGGGATAAGGGCTGGGTGGGATCGTGGACAGTGCAGACTCGATAGGCTGAATGACCTCCTTCTGCACTGTAGGGTTCTGCGATCCTATGAAAGAGCATTCGCTAACCCATAAGGAGAAACCTTTCAATTGGCCCAGTTTTTTGGAAACCCAACAAGCAGGCTGAGCAATGCATGTGAAATCCTTACAATCATTGAATCACTTTGATGTTACATTGGGGAATCCTGCAGAATGGATGAATCAAGAGGGAATGGATGGATTGAGTTTCAGCATCACGATAATAGTTAGCAGTTGGGCGAAGGAATGTTGAGCTTCTCCAATGTTCAGATGAACAAGGACTGATATTCCGTTCTGAATGCTGAATGAACACATAGGTCATTCTCCTGATCACAGTCCCTTCCTCACCGTACTCAATTGTTGGGATCCAGTGCCCCCAACCGGTGTAAAATATTAGGTTTCTGTCTCAGGATATCGGTGTGAAATTTCACAAAAATGATCTCTCCTCACAGGAAGGAGCCTTTTGTTTACATCTGTTCTGAATTTCAGAAAGAGGATGTTATTTGCTTTGATAGTCCTTCCTTCCCTGGTACAATTTCCTTTAAATTAATATTTTCCCCAGTACCGTAATTGGATATCTTACATTATTTATACAATGTCTGGGGAACTTCCACATGTGATACCAATTGTGTCGCCTTGGAACAAGGAACTCTGCTCTCAGCCCAAGCACTGTGCCGACCCCAGATATCAGTTCCATCTCCGACTGACAAACTGCTCATTTTATTCTGCCAGTTCATAGAATCCCCACAGTACAGAAGGAGGCCATTTGGCCCATCGAATCTGTACTGCCCACAATCCCATCCAGGCCCTGTTCCTGTAACCACATGCATTTACCCTTCTAATCCCCCTGACACTAGGGTCAATCTAGTATGGCCAGTCAACCTAACCCACACATCTTTGGAGTCTGGAAGGAATGCGGAGCACCCGGAGGAAACCCCACGCAGTTACAAGGAGAACGTGTAAACTCCACACAGACAGAGACCCGAGGCCAGAATTGAACATGGGACTCTGTCACTGTGAGGCAGCAGTGCTAACCACTGTGCCACCATGCCGCCCAGTTTGGAACTTTTGTTTTCTGACGAGCTTAAAACACAAATTTAGATCAAGTTTAGGATGTCTCAAATGCACAGTTTCCTGTTCTGTTACTGAGACGATTCTGGGGACGACCTTCCCGATTGCATGTTGGTATTCTGAGGTACCAGAGAAAAACAAGTGTCCCAGCAACTGCACCTCAGTTACAATGGAATTAAACAAAAGTAAATTACTTAGAAAATATATATTTAAAAACGTTTGAAGCTATAGAGTATCTTTCAAAATTTCAGGTTGTCCCAAAGTGTTTTATATATAAAACACTAAATAATAACCAGATAATCTGTTTGAGTTGTGTTGGCTGCAGGTTAAGAACATAAGAAATAAGAGCAGGAGTAGGTCATCTGGCCCCTCAAGCCTGCTCTGCCATTCAATAAGATCATGGCTGATCTGATAGTGGGTTCAGTTCCACTTACCCGCCCGCTCCCCATAACCCTTAAATCCCTTAATGGTTAAAAATCTATCTATCTGTGACTTAAACACATTTAACGAGGTAACTTCTACTGCTTCATTGGGCAGAGAATTCCAAAGATTCATTACCCTCTGGGAGAAGAAGTTCCTCCTCAACTCTGTTCTAAATTGACTCCCCTGTATTTTGTGGCTATGCCCCCTAGTTCTTGTTTCCATTGTAAGTGAAAATAACCTCGCTGCTTCTACCCTGTCTAGCCCCTTCATTATCTTATATGTCTCTATAAGATCTCCCCTCAACCTTCTAAACACCAATGAGTACAGGCCCAGTCTACTCAATCTCTCCTCATAAACTAACCCCCTCATCTCCGGAATCAACCTGGTGAACCTTCTCTGTATCCCCTCCAAACCTAATATATCTTTTCTTAAATAAGGGGACCAAAATTGTACACAGTACTCTCGGTGCGGCCTCACCAGTACCCTGTACAGTTGCAGCATGACCTCCCTGCTTTGTTAAATAGTTTTAAATAGGTTAAATAGTGAGCAAGTACCAAGGACAATTCTCTTACTCATTTTAGCAGAATGTCACAGGATCTGTTACATTCACTGAGCATCCGTAAGCAGGTTATTGCTGAGTAAATGCCACTTTATATCATTGTTGATGACCCCTTCCATCACTTTGCTGATGATCGAGAGTAGACTGATGGGGCAGTAATTTGTTGGATTGGATTTGTCCTGTTTCTTATGTACAAGACATACTTGGACAGTATTCTACATTGCCGAATAGTTGCCAGTGTTGTAGCTGTACTGTAACAGCTTGACTAGGGTTGTGGCAGGTTCACAAGTCTTCAATACTAATATTATTCAAAGCTATTGCTGGAATATTGTCAGGGTCGACTGTCTTTGCAATACCTAATGCCCTCATTTGTCTTTAGATATCACATGGGGTGAATCAAATTGGCTGAAGACTGACATCTGTGATGGTGGGGACTTCCATAGGAGGCCGAGATGGATCATTCACTCGACACGTCTGGCTGAAGATTGTTGTGAATGCTTTAGCCTTTTGCACTGATGCGCTGGGTTCCCCCATCATTGAGGATGGGGATATTTGTGGAGCCTCCTCCTCCAGTGAGTTGTTTAATTGTCCATCACCATTCAAGTTTGGATGTGGCAGAACTGCAGAGCTTAAATCCAATTCATTAGTGGTGGAATTGCTTAATGCTGCCTATTACTTGTTGCTTAAGCTGGTTAGAATTAAAGTAATCCTGTTTGGTAGCTTCACCAGGTTGACATCTCAGGGCTCCTGGCATGCCCTCCTCACATTTCATTGAATCAGAGTTGATCCCCGACTTGATGGTAATGGTTGAGTGGGGGATGTGCCGGACCATGAGGTTACAGATTGTGCTGGAGTACAATTCTGCTGCTGCTGATGGCCCACAGCGCCTCATGGATGCCCAGTCTTCAGTTACTAGATCTGCTTGAAGTCTATCTCATTTAGCACGATGGTAGTGCTAACAACACAATGGAGAGTATCCTCACTGTGAAGATGGGACTTTATCTCCACAAGGACTGTGCAGTGTTCACTTCCACCGATACTGTCATGGACAATGTATCTGCAGCAGTCAGGTTGGTAAGGATGAAGTCAAGTATATTTTTCCCTTTGCTGGTTTCCTCACCACCTGTCGCAGTCCCAGTCTAGCAATTATGTCCTTTAGGCCCCAGCCAGCTCAGTCAGTAATGGTACTACCGACATACTCTTGGTGATGGACATTGATGTCCTCCACCCAGAGTACATTCTGCACCCTTGCCACCCTCAGTGCTTCCCCCAACATGGAGGAGTACTGATCAGTCAGCTGAGGGGTGATGGTACGTGGAAATTCCTTGCCCATGTTTGACCTGGTGCCATGAGACAGGACGTGGTCCAAATTTGATGTTGAGGACTCCCAGGTAAATTTCCTCTTGAGTGTACAGCACTGTGCTGCCACCTCTGCTGCGTCTGCCCTGCTGGTGAGACAGGACTTAGCCGGGGATGATGATGGGGTTGTCTGGGACATTATCTGTAAGGTCTGATTCCATGAATATTATTTCATCAGACTGTTGCTTGATTCGTCTGCAAGACAGCTCTCCCAATTTTGGCAGAAGCCCCCAGACGTTAGTAAAGTCAACAGGACTGGGTTTGCCATTGTCGTTTCCGGTATCCTGGTCAATGTCGGGTGACATCATTCCTTTTTGTTCTCTTTGCAGCAAAGGCTGAGAGGCTTGCTTGGCCATTTCAGTGGGAATTTAAGAGTCAACCACATTGCTGTGGGTTTGGAGTCACATGTAGGCCAGACCAGGTAAGGATGGCAGATTTCCTTCACAAAAGGACATCAGTGAACCAGATGGTTTTTATGACAATGGTCACCTTTAGAATTTAATTCCAGATTTTTTTCTTGAATTTAAATTCCACCTCCTGCCATGATGGGATTCAAAAACCGGGTCCCCAGAGCATTACCCTGGGCCTCTGGATTACTAGACCAGCAACAATACCCTGGTGCCACTGCCTCCTAATATATACACTCATGTCCCTCTGCCCCTGCGTCCCTTTGGAGCTGTGCCCTTTATTTAATATTGTCTCTCCATGGCAACCAAAATTTATCACTTCACATTTCACTGCACTGAACTTCAATGTGCTTTTGAAATTCTACACTCTCCTCAACACAGCCGACAATGTTTTGTGTCATCTGCAAATTTTGAAATTGAGCCCTGTACACCAAAGTCTAAGTCATCCACATATATCAAGAAAAGCAAGGGCCCCAACACTGATCCCTGGGGGTGGGGGTGGGGGGAACTGTTTGTTTCCATTAGTAAGAGAGACTAGGGTCCGAGAGAACAAACTCAGAGTGCTTTAGAACCGAGGTGAGGAGGAATGTTTTCAGCCAGAAGGTGGTGGATCTATGGAATTCATTGCCACAGAAGGCTGTGGAGGCCAGGTCATTGAGTATATTTAAGACAGAGATGGATAGGTCCTTGATTGGTAAAGGGATCAAAGTTTACAGGGACAAGATGGGAAAATGGGGTTGAGAAACTTATCAGCCATGATTGAATGCCAGAGCAGACTTGAAGGGCCGAATGTATCTTTTATTCTATGAACTATAACTTTGCTCACAAGTCTGTGTGGCACTGTATCAAATATCTTTTGGAAGTCCATGTACACCACATCAACTGTGCTGCCCTCATCAACCCTCTGTTATCTCTTTAAAGAACACCAGTAACTTTGTTAAACATGATTTTTCCCTGAACAAATCCAAACTGGCTTTCCTTAAACTGGCTAACCACGGTAGCACAGTGGTTAGCACTGCTGATTCACAGCTCCAGGGACCCTGGGTTCGATTCCCGGCTTGGGTCACTGTCTGTGTGGAGTTTGCACATTCTCCTCGTGTCTGCGTGGGTTTCTTCCGGGTGCTCCGTTTCCTCCCACAGTCCAAAGATGTGCCGGTTAGGTTGATTGGCTATGCTAAAAAATTGCCCCTTAGTGTTCTGGGATGTGTAGGTTAGAGGGATTAGTGGGTAAAATATCTAGGGATATGGGGGTAGGGCCTGGGTGGGATTGTGGTCGGTGCAGACTCGATGGGCCGAATGGTCGCTTTCTGTGCTGTAGGGATTCTAAGAATTAAGCCACATTTGTACACTTGACTATTAATTTTGCCCCAAATGATTGTTCCTTGAAGTTCCCTACCACTGAAGTTAAACTGACTGGTGGTTGGTAGTTGCTGGGCTTATCTTTACACCTTTCTTTTGAACAAAACTGCAACATGCGCAATTCTCCAGTCCTCTGGCACCACCCTGAGTCAAAGAAAATTTGAGAATTTATAGCTGTCTGTGCAGAGTCTGCACATTCTCCCCATGTCTGCATGGGTTTCCTCCGGGTGCTCCGGTTTCCTCCCACAGTCTGAAAGCCATGCGGGTTAGGTGCGTTGGCTATACTGAATTCTCCCTCAGTGTACCCGAATAGGCGCCAGAGTGTGACGATGAGGGGATTTTCACAGTAACTTCATAGTGGTGTTGATGCAAGTCTACTTGTGACACTAATTAATCAATCAATCAATAAATAAAATATAGCCAGTGCCCCTACAATTTCCACCCTCTCGTCCCTCAGTATCCTTGGATGCATCACATCTGGTCCTGGTGCCTTATCAACTTTAAGCACACATAGCCTATCCAGTACATCCTCATCATCAAATTTAAACCCTTATAGTGTACTGACTTCCCCCTCTTTCATTGTGGCCCGAGTCATATCTTCGTTCTTGGTGGAGACAGACACAAATTATTCATTAAATACCTCAACTTTGTCTCTGCCTTCATGTGTAAATCCCCTTTTTGCTCTTTAATAGATACTACTTCTCCTTTTATCAACCTTCTACTATTTATATGCCTAGAGAAGACTTTGGGAGTCCATTTTATGTTGGCTGTCGGCCTCTTTTCATACTCTCCCTTTGCTTTTGTTATTGGCTTTTTCACTTTCCCGCTGAACCTTCCATATTTAGCTTGTTTTATTATCTGCCTGACATCCGTCATTTAGCACACATTTTTTTTCTCTATCTCTTTTATTATCTGCGGAGTTCTGGGTTTGTTTGCCTTTTGAGGGATTATACTTTGACTATGCCTGTATGCTCCCTACTTTGAAGGTCACCCATTGTTCCGCTACTGAGAATGTTTTGTGCTTCAGACTCTGCATTTAGCACTTAAAACCAACAAATGTCTGAGTCAGAGATGACAGAACTTCCCACTGAGATGAGGATACTGCATCTATACATTACAGTGAATTGGAGTTTCAAGGAAAATAATACCGTATCTTAGATAACTCATATTGCAATGTTCAGGCTTGTGCATTAAAAATGTCCCAGTTTATTTTGGTGATCTATTGTTTCATTTCATGTATCCTGTACTTGGAGCTAAAATAGTACCAGCCTCACCTGCGAGGAAGCAGCTGTGTAAGAGGTTGCAGCATTTTCTCAAGATATCCCCTGCAGTTTCAATAAGCTGACACACTCAAAGGACGAAACATCAATTCTTTCGCCAATGACACTCATGAAGTTTGAGAATAAATTAGCTCTTGTCTATTGACCAGATCTTACAGTTCTTTCACACTTTTCTGCTGATGTGCTGTTCTGTATACAAACATCAGAATCAGCAATTATACAGTGGAATAACTGCTTCAAGCAGTCAACTTGGTTTGATTCAAACTCAGCCAAGCCAATTTAATCCTCTGCGTGGGCCCTGACTTGACAAAGGCTCAGTGAAGACAAGAAGTATGAGTCATTATTCTGACTCATTTTAAAATCAAAACAGTCATACGATATTAACTCTGGAATAAAAATAATTTTCTTTTTGTTATGTTGTTGGTTTCCTTGAATATGCTTTCTTAAGCAATGCTTTACAGGCAGAGATTTTTGCCTTTCAGTTTAGACATTAAATCAAGGCCACAAAGATGTCCTTCCAAGTGGATGTAGAGAATCCCAGGGCAGATGGGGGAATGCTCCAAGTCCTGGCCAATGTTTAGCACTCCATGAGAGTCACCACTAACTCTGGTCTCTTAAGCATTAGTGCTTGTGCCTTCAGTTACTTAGGCACCAAGCTCTGAAATTCCCTTTCTAAACATGCCCCTCTATCTCTCTCTCCAGCTTGAAATACACCTTAAGAATGACCATTTGTCTAAGCTTTGGACACCTGCCCTAATATTTCCTTATGTGGCTCAGTGCTAAATTTTGTTTTATAATGCTCCAATGCCTTTGGGCATTTTATTAAAGGTGCTACATAAATACAAGTTGTTGTTATTGAAAGCTGCTGGGGAATGGTTCCATAGGTGCCTCAATAACCTATTCAGCTATGTGGAATGGACACACCAGCCAATCCAGCTCTCATTTGAATTTTATGTATGCGTGCTCTGGAACAGGGAATCCAAGCCAGCAATCATAGCCACAGGAGCAGGCCATTCAGCCCATCATTCCTGTTCTGCCATTTAATGAGATAATGGCTAATCTGTGGCCTCACTCCATATACCTGCCTTTGGCCCATAACCCTTAATACCTTTGATTAACAAAAACGTTATCTGTCTCGGGTTTAAAATCAGCAACTGATTTAACATCAATTGCCATTTGTGGAAGAGAATTCCAAACCTCTACCATCCTTTGTGTGTAGAACTGCTTCCTAACACCTCTCCTGAACAGTCTAGCTCTAATTGTCCCTAGTTTTAGAATCTCCAACAAATGGAAATAGTTTATTTTTATCTACCTTGTCTTTCCCTGTTAGTATCTTGAAGGATAGGGAGCAGCTGCTCCCCTTAGTTGAAGGGTCAGTTACGAGGGGGCACAAGTTAAAAGTGAGGGGTGGAAGTTTAGGGGAGATTTGAGGAAAAACCTTTTTACCCAGAGGGTGGTGGTGGTCTGGAATGCGCTGCCTGGGAGGGTGGTGGAGGTGGGATGCCTCACATCCTTTAAAGAGTACCTGGCACATCATAACATTCAAGGCTATGGAGCAAACGCTGCAAGTGCGATTAGGTAGGCAGGTCAGTGCCTTTCATGCGTCAGTGCAGACTTGATGGACCGAAGGGCCTCTTCTGCACTGTAGTATTCTGTGATTCTGTGACTTCAATCAGATCACCCCTCAACCTTCTAAATTCTAGAGAAAACAGGTCTAATTTGTATAACCTATCTTCATAATTTAGTCCTTAAGTCCAGGTAACATTCTTGTAAACCTAAGCTGCACTCCCTCCAAAGCCAAGATATCCATCCTAAGGTGTCTCTATACACCAAGTGGGGTTGAATCAGGATGCTGAATTTGCCTTCTTCCTAGCCCCAGAGTAGTTAAGCCCACAGTTTCAGTTGAGGTCAGCCAACACCTTATAAGAACAAGGAAACAATCCTGGCAACTTCCTGACTGAGATCTAAAAACCTCACTGGCCCGTGCATTTACTCACCGAGTGAACTTGGGAGGTTTGACATATTTATGCATGATTCTGTGAACAGCACAAGTCCACATTTCAACACAGTGCAATGTTTGCAGTGCTAAGCACCGGTCGCCTCAACTGATGATGCACTCAGCAGCTCAGCTAAAAACTGCTGCATTCAGCTGCAGCTGCTCAGAATATCTTGAAGAATGACCGTGATCTCTTTTCACTAACCTTTACTGTCTGATAATTACATTGAATCCAACAACAGCATCAGAGATGGAGCAATATGCAAGTTTGAGTTTATCTGTCTACCCCAGTGTAGGAAACAGCAACTATTTATTGGTATAAGCTTATTTCTTTGAAAAGAACTCTCAATCAGAATTAACAGCCTAGATAATTCCAACGTTCTGACTGCAGCTTAGAATATCCAAACATTTTAATACTCCAGTTTTTTTACTGTGAAAGAGTGAACATCAACATTTGCAAACAACGATAAGACAAAGTAGAATGAAATTGTGACACTTTAATGAATGATAAACATGCTCGTTTAAAAAAAGATTTTCCGATGCTTTTGTTCTATTAAAGGCATCTTCTTGGATGACCGCTCAAATTCCAATCTCTTCCTTCTCTGGTCTGCAGCTCACTGTGATGTCAACACCTCCATCGACCTTCTCCACTTTTGTCTCACTTTCACAGAATGCTCTCATCCTCAGCAGATCTCTGACCTCCATACTTACCGGCTGCACGAGGTCAGACATATCGACCTCCTTTCTCACTTAACAACTTACTCAATACCACATAATATACTGACCCTGATCCAGTTTTCCTTTTTCAGAAGGTACATATAGATGGAGCAAGATGTCTCTATGGGTGTCATTTACATGGTCTTTCAGAAGGTACTCAACAAAGTTCTTCATAAGAGACTGAAAAAAGTAGCATATAAAATTGGCATTGACAAATAGAGAATTGATTGAAAGGTAGGAGACAGAGGGTGCAGATAATGAATATACGTTCCGATTGGCAAGATGTGACTAGGGGTGCTCCCTTCCCCCACCATTTGCACTGGTCCCCAGCATTTCACTATATTCATAAATTACTCAGATGAAGGAATAGTGAACCATGTATCCAAGTTTGCTGATGATGCTAATTTGGGTGCTACAATAAATATTGTACACATGAGCAGCAAGCTGTGAAGGGAAACAAGAAGGCATCTTGTCCCTTACAGTTAGAATCAGGTGAATTCATAATGGGC
Organism: Mustelus asterias; assembly: GCF_964213995.1. Classification (NCBI taxonomy): domain Eukaryota; kingdom Metazoa; phylum Chordata; class Chondrichthyes; order Carcharhiniformes; family Triakidae; genus Mustelus; species Mustelus asterias. The sequence goes on along the minus strand of NC_135816.1, from coordinate 7,471,275 downwards.
AACAAAGAAATGGCAGACCAGCTGAACAAATACGAGGGATGTGTCTTCACTGAGGAGGACACAATTAACCTTCCAGAAATAGTAGGGGACAGAGGATCAAGCATGAAAGAGGAACTGAAGGAAATCCTTGTTAGGAAATTATATTGGGGAAATTGCTGGGATTAAAACCCGATGTTCCCAGGGCCTGATGCTCTGCATCCCAGAGTACCCAAGGAAGTGGCTCTAGAAATAGCGAATGCATTGGTGATCATTTTACAGCATTCTACAGACTCTGAAAGAGTTCCAGTGGATTGGATGGTAGGTAATGTAACCACACCTTTTAAAAAAGGAGAGAGGAAACAGGGGTAATTATAGACCAGTTAGCCTGACATCGGTGGAAAATGCTGGATTCAATTATTAAGGATGTAATAATTGAACATTTGGAAAGCGGTGACAGGATCGGTCCAAGCAAACGTGGATTCACTAAAGAGAAATCGTGCTTGACAAGTCTTCTGGAATTTTTTGAGGATGTGACCAGGAGAGTGGACAAGGGTGAACCAGTGGATATTGTGTATCTGGACTTTCAAAAGGCTTTTGACAAGGTCCCACACACGATTTTAGTGAGCAACATTAAAGCTCATGGTATTGGGGTAATGTATTAACGTGGATAGAGAACTGGTTGACAGGCAGGAAGCAGAGATTGGAAATGAAACGGATCCTTTTCAGAGTGGCAGGCAGTGACTAGTGGGGTACCGCAGGGTTCAGTGCTGGGACCCAGCTATTCCCAATATACATTAATGATTTGGATGAAGGAATTGAATGCAATATCTCCAAATTTGCAGAGACACTAAGCTGGGTAGCAGTGTGTGCTATGAGGAGGGTGCAAACAGGCTGTAGAGTGACTTGGACAGGCTGGCTGAGTGGGCAAATATTGGATAAGATTATAATTTGAATGGTGGTAGTTTAGGAAAAGGGGGGAGTGCAACGTGATGCGAGTGTCATGGTGGCACAGTCGCTGAAGGTTGGCAGGCAGGTACCAGCAGGTGATGAGGAAAGCTGATGGCATGCTGGCCTTCATAGCAAGAGGATTTGAGTATAGGAATAAGAGTGTCTTGCTGCAATTATACAGGGCCCTGGTGAGGCCACACCTTGAGTATTGTGTGCAGTTTTGGTCTCCTAGTCTGAGGGAGGACATTCTTGTTATTGAGGGAGTTCAGTGAAGGTTCACCAGACTGATTCCTGGAATGGCAGAAATTACATATTGAGAGACTGGATCGACTGGGCTTGTATTCACTGGAATTTAGAAGAATGAGAGGGGATCTCATAGAAACGTTTCAAATTCTGATGGCACAGGACAGGCTAGATGTGGGAAAAATGTTCCCAATGTTGGGGAAGTGCAGATCAAGGGGTCACAGTCTAAGAATAAGGGGTAAACCATTTAGGACTGAGATGAGGAAGAACTTCTTAACTGAGAGAGCTGTGAACCTGTGGAATTCTCTACCACAGAAAGCTGTTCAGGGCAGTTCGTTAGACATGTTCAAGAGGGAGCTGGACGTAGCCCTTGTGGCTAAAGGGATCAAGGGGTATGGAGGAGAAGCGGGAGTGGACTACTGAAAGTGCATGATCAGCCATGATCATATTGAATGGTGGTGCAGGCTCGAAGGGTCGAAAGGCCTCCTCCTGCACCTATTTTCTATGTTCCTAAATTCAAGGTCAACCAGACTACTTAATAAATGGCAGAGAACGAGGAGCTGTGTGTTTAGGGGTCCCGGGTACAGAAATTACAAAGTTAGTGGCTAGGTATAACCGATAATTAAAAAAGGCTAATGAGGGCGGCACGGTGGTTAATACTGCTGTCTTACAGCACCAGGGACCCGGGTTCAATTCCGGCCTTGGGTCATTGCCTGTGCGGAGTTTGCATGTTCTCTCCGTGTCTGCATGGGTTTCCTCCAGGTGCTCTGGCTTCCTTCCACAGTGCAAAGATGTGTGGGTTAGGTTGATTGGCTATGCTAAATTGACCCTAGTGTCAGGGTATTAGCAGAGTAAACATGTGGGGTTACGGGAATAGGGCCTGAGGGATTATGGTCGGTGCACTCGATGGGTCAAATGGCCTCCTTCTGCATTGTAGGGATTCGAAGATTCTATGGATGTTGGCCGGGAAGGGCTGGAATACAAAAGTGTTTAAGTTTTATTGCCATTACATCTGAAAGGATATATTGGCCTTGGATGGGGCGCAGCGGAGATTCAGAATGATATCAGACTAAAAGGGATAAATGATGATGACTGGTTACATTCAGGAGGCTTGTTATCTCTTGTATGTAGATGAAAATTGAAGTGTTTAAGATAATCAAAGGATTTGACTGGTCGGAGAGAAACTGCTTCCTTTGGTGAATGGGGAAATCAAGGACAAGGAAGCATAATCTTAAAATGATTTAGATCATTCAGAGGTGATATCACAAAGTACTTCTTTAAGCAGACAGAGATCAACTCAAAATGTCCAAACTGAGATTGCTGGATTTTCAGTTGGTAAGGCTCTTGATGGGAAAGGACCCAAAGCAGATAGCTGAGTTACGCAGCCATGATCTAACTGAATTATGTCATAAGTTCAAGGGGCCGAATGGGATTTTGGATTTCTCGTGCTCCTAGAAAACGATAATTAGACTCTGTGAGCTCATCTACCCAGCACTGCTATCGCCCACTCAACCTTGATAACCAAGTTTCTTTACAGCCTTCACTGTTTGTTTCCACTGCTCAAACCAGAAGCCCATTCATTTCACATGTTGAGATGTCTGTGTGAACTTTCCTGGTGTCAATCTGAATTTGAGTTTTGTTCCCTTGTCCTGTCAGCATCAGCAAAAGTTGTGTTCTACTTCAATTTAATCTGTACTTACTGGGGTCTTCTGCCAACTACCTTTATGTAAAGCACTTAGATATGAAGAACACTGCGTTATTCTATTGTTGGGAGTAGTCTGTTTTAGTGGAGTTGGTTGAGGGATATAAATTGGTGAGGACACTGGGAGAACACCCCTGCTCATCTTCAACAGTACCAGGGAATTTTTACATTATCCTCAAAAGGTCAGATGGGGCCTCAGTTTAACCTCTCAATCCCCTGACTCAAAGGCTGGAGTGTTATCACTGCTAAATTAGATAAGTGCAAACAGGACTGAACTGCTTGAGCCTCAGAAGATGCACTGGCAGAGATCAAGTGCACGTGTGCACAGGTTGTCATTTGGGTATCTTGAATTACAGGCTACAATCAGAAACAAGTCTGAGTGCATGTGGCAACAGACAGCATGCCTTGTTACATAGTAGAAAAGCAGCTGGGTTAAATCTCACAAGACATGAGCTTTTTGGCTGAAAAACCTCAAGAGCTGTTCTAAACCTCTAAATAATTCAGACATTTCCAGGGTCAAGTGAAGAGCATTTCCTCTTACTTTCCATCACATTGACACAGGAGAAGTGGATCCGAGTAAAGACTTTAACAATGACAATGGAAGAAGTCCAGAATGAGAATTCTTGTTTCAATTGTTCTCTCCAAATTTCTAATGTAAGACAGCTGCAGTGCCTTTGATAATTAGAAACATATTGTAGGATATAACCAACTGAAAACTGAAGAGATGAGAGGAGAGACTTCAGTCACTTACATAGCACAAAGGTTGGTGCAAATTTGGGACTGTTGACTTCACCCACAATCCCCCTCGCTTCTTTCTGAGGCGAGGGGCCAATTGAACATTTCAAAACATATTGGCATTTTGTCATACAGGGTATTAACAGTTACAAAGTGAAGCTGGATAGATGAAGTTAAGATGCAGATTAGCCTAGATCTATTTGAATGATGCAACAGGCTCCAGGATGCTGCATGTCCTCATCCTGTTCCTATGGTCTTTAGCTCAAGTTTTAAGAGACAGAATAATATGGAAGGGAGATATGGAGCTAGAAAAAAATGTAGCAGATGGTGTGGTGAACCTGAAGTCCACATTGTGAAGATGCAAAAGAGTAGCTGGTATTTGGACCTCAGGAGGAAGGAGAGGGGAAAGTTCAGAATAGCCACAACTAGAGGATCAATAATAATATTCAAAAACAGAAAATGCTGGAAAATCTCAGCACGTCTGACAGCAGCTGTGGGGAGAGAATACAGCTAATGATTTGAGTCTGGATGACCCTTCGTCAGAGCTGAAGACAAAGAAAATAGGACAAGATTTATACAATGAGAGTGAGGGAAGGGGAGTATAACAAAGATGTCATAGACAAAAGGACAAAGGAAATGTAAATGGTGATGATCTTGGCTGAGAATGGTGCTGATAGCGTCCATTAAGAGATCAGAATGTGTAAATGGTAGAACACTGGTGCAGAGTGTCAAAGGACAACCTGAGACATCTGGCAAATTGCCCTAGTGGAATGGGGGAAGGAAACAAGATGGGTGAGCTGCCCTTTTGAACTGCTGCCATCCATGTGGTGTAGGTACACTCACAGTGCTGTTAGGAAGGAGCTGAGGCTCTGCTGCCAAACTCAGTTTGGAACTTACCCCAGCTCAACATCAGAAAGACCAAAGTCAGCTTGCTTATTCTTGTCTGAGTTTTATCAGGAACATCATTCCATACCTTCCCACAGCAGCCCCCATCCTGTCCCCACTTCTGGCTCAGTTAAACTGTCCACAATCTCAGCCATCTTGAGGCAAACAACTAATCCCCTGTAATCAATCATAGCCATCTTGGAAATATTGTTTGCCTCCACTTGCAATTACTCAAATTCTCTTCCATGGTTTCATCATGTCTAAGTTTTATTTCTCCAATACGCCCCTAATCAGGTTGTTAAACTCTACCCTACAAAAATCACCCAGAATTCAGCTTTAGACACTGTCCTATACTAACTTTCACTAATTTCTCACCCCATTCTAATTGGCCTCCATTGGTCACCCATCTCCATATTGTATTGCTTTTCCAATCCTTATTCTTCTTTATAAATCACTCTGTGGTCCATCTCTGCAAACTTCTCCAGCCCTACATGCTTGTTCACATAATCTGCACTAAAAGAGAAAATGCTGGAAAATCTCAGCAGGTCTGGCAGCATCCACAAGGAGAGAAAAGAGCTGACGTTTCCAGTCCAGATGACTCTTTGTCAAAGCGGAATTTTTTTACACATAATCTGCTCTTTTCTGTTTTGCTGTATGTGTCACATTCACTGCACTAAATCAGCAGCAACAAATATTAACCATCTCCCAGTTGCTTTCCTCATTAAATCATACAATGGTTACAGAGCACAGAAGAAGTCCATTCAGCACATTTGTCCATGCTGGTTCTCTGTAAGAGCAACTGACCTACTTAATCCCACTTCCCTAACCTTTCCTTCTAGAACTGGAATTTTTCTCTCCTCAGATATTATCCAATTCCTTCTGAAAGACTTTTGTTTGAATTTGTCTTCACCACACTGCATTAAAAAATGTTTTCAAGTCACTTTTGGTTCTTTTTCCATTCACCTTAAATTGGTGTCCTCCAGCTCTTGATCACTCTGCTAATGGGCAGTTTTTCTCTATCTAATAAAGTCTAGACCTCTCACGATTTTGAACACCTCTATCAAATCTTGTCTTGAAATTCTCTTGTGTAAGGAGGTGTACATTAATGTTCAATTAGTGTGAAGCAGTTAACAGCCAGGCTGAGATGATATCATACAGGTCAAAACATGCTTGCATAGTTCACTCACAGTTTGGACACAATAATAGTTACACTATCCTCTCTTTACCCTCTCAGCAAAGTAAACTTATTCAGTTGAATTTATTGTTAGTCATAATTCTTGATTAGAAGAGATTTTAAATCATTATAGTTGCTTTAGGCATGGTCTTAAAATTAAATGTCCTCTCTCCCAGGAGTATTCAGGCAAAACAAAGGTATCTCAGGACAAAATATACTCTGAGTTAACCAGTCTCAGTACACAGAATTCCCCATAAAACAATTCTAAATAAGTTAGGTATAAAGAATGAGGGATATAGAATGAACCTACAACTTTTACAATGGTTACTTAATATTTATTGTAAGGTTAATTCTTGAAACCACCTTCCAAACCCACGATTACTTCCACTTAGAAGGGCAGGAGCATCAGACACATGGGAACACTACCACCTGCAAGTTCCTCTCCAAGCCACTCACCATCCCGACTTGGAAATATATCGCTATTCCTTCATAGTTGTTGGCTCAAAGTCCTGGAACTCCCTCCCGAACGGCATTGTAGGTCAACCCACAGCACATGGACTGCAGTGGTTCAAGAAGGCAGCTCACCGCCTCCTCAAGGGCAACTAGGGATGGGCAATAAATGCTGGCCAGCCAGTAACGCCCATGTCCCACGAATGAATAAAAAAAGTTACACTATAGTAATGGTTGCAATGTTACAAAGTGTAAGTAGCCTAAAATATAAATGCAGAAAAAATTAATCCACCAGAATATAAATGCAGAACATAAAATCCATCTAGAAGTAAATAAAGGATAACAAACCCACGTAAAAATAAATGCAGGATATCAAACAAATAACAAAGTTCATACAATCAAATTATAAAGTGTAGCTTTGTCTTGTCTCTGAGGTGACCATATGTACAAGACATCTACTTTGTGGCCAGTGGCAGCAGGTCTAACCTAGATGCTAACTGAAGAGTCAAATTTAAAGAAAATGTTTTGTTTTGATAAATATTGATAGTATCAATCTTCTTAAGAGTCTGTTGAATTCTTGAAAGGTAAATCAGAGTGTGTGCGCGCGAGTGCGAACGTGCGTGTGTAGGCGTTTTCCAGCTGATTATAAACAGCCTCAAGGCCTTGGCTGGCAGCAAGCTATCTGAAGGCCTGCTGCGTTTGGTATATAATGTTGGCTCTCCCTGCTCTTGGCAAAGATTCAAATTCTTCATTAGTTGGGTTAAATCTTTAACAAAACAGTCAAAGACAATGGAGAGGGTTTAAGAAGAAAATGAAGAATTATTAGCATGAATAAAGGATTGGTTAATTAATAGAAAACAGAGTGGACACAAATGGCACCTTTTCTAGTTGGCAGGCAGTGAACAACGGAGTGCGCAAGGATCAGTGCTGGGGCCTCAGTCATTCAGAATCTATATTAATGATATAAATGGAGACAGAGAATAATGTATCTCACTTTGCTGATGCTAACAAGTTAGATGGAAAGGTAAGCTGCAAGAGGCTGCAAAGAGATATAGACAGGTTAGGTGTGTGGGTAACAACATGGCAAATTACATAATATAGGGAAGTATAAAGTTATTCACTTTGGTTGTAAGAATAAAAAAGGAATAAAAGGAAGTCTGTATAGCTCAGGCAGTAGAGCATCAGACTTTTAATCTGAGGGTCCAGGGTTCAAGTACCTGTTTGGGCGATTTGTTTGATAGAGGGGTTGGTTGGCTCAGTTGGATGGACGGCTGGTTCGTGATGCAGAGTGATGCCAACATCATGCATTCAACATTTTTTTCATTCATTCGTGGGACATGTGTGTCATTGGCTGGCCAGCATTTACTGTCCAGCCAGCATTTACTGTCCATCCCTAGTTGCCCTTGAACTGAGTGGCATGCTAGGCCATTTTAGAGGGCAGTTGAGAGTCAACCACATTGCTGTGGCTCTGGAGTTGCATCTAGGCCAGACTGGGTAAGGATGGCAGATTTCCTTCCCAAATGACATCAGTGCACCAGATGGGTTTTCCGACAATCGACAATGGTTTCATGGTCATCAGTAGATTCTTAATTCCAGATTTTTTTTATTGAATTCAAATTCCACCATCTGCCATGGCGGGATTCAAACTCGGGTCCCCAGAACATTAGCTGAGTTTCTGGATTAAAAGACTAGCAGTAATAGCACAAGGTCATTGCCTCCCATACCAGCTGAGATTATTCATGAAGGTCCCATCTTCTCAATCAACCCTCTCACCTGAGGTATGGTGATCCTCAGGTTAAATCACCACCAGTCCGCTCTCCTTCTGAAAGGAGGGAGCAGCCTACAGTCATTTAGGACAATGACGATTTTACCTTTAAGAATAAAAAATAATACTTTATAAGGTGAGAAACTTGGAAGTGTTGACGTTCAAAGGGACTTGGGTGTGCTGAGGAATGCAGAAAATTAACATGCAGGCGCAACAAGCAATTAAGATGACAGATAACATGTTGGCCTTTATTGCACCTGGATTAGTGCGTGCAGTTTTGGTCTTCACATTGAAGAAGAATATGCTTGTATTGGAGGTGGCATAACAAAGGTTCGCTAAATTGATGTCTGGGATGACAGGGAATGAGAGGCTGAGTAATTTGGGCTTGTATTCTCTGGAGTTTAGAAGAACGAGAAGCACTCTCATTGAAACCTACAAATTCTAAAGGGGTCTGATGTTGAGAGATTGACGTTGGTCGGTAATCTAAAAAGTAGTTTATTTATTTGTCACAAGTAAGACTTAAATTAACACTGCAATGAAGTTACTGTGAAATTCTTCTAGTCGCCACAGTCCGGCGCCTGTTCAGGTCAATGCACCTAACCAGCACATCTTTCAGAATGTGCGAGGAAACTGGAGCACCCAGAGGAAACCCATGCAGACACGGGGAGAACGTGCAAACTCCACACAGTTATGCAAGCCGGGAATCGAACGCAGGTCCCTGGCGCTGTGAAGTAGTAGTGCTAACCACTGTGCTACTGTGCCGCCCCGGGGTCACACGGGGACATAGAACATAGAACATAGAAAGCCACAGCACAAACAGGCCCTTCGGCCCACAAGTTGCGCTGATCATATCCCTACCTCTAGGCCTATCTATAGCCCTCAATCCCATTAAATCCCATGTACTCATCCAGAAGTCTCTTAAAAGACCCCAACGAGTTTGCCTCCACCACCACCGACGTCAGCCGATTCCACTCACCCACCACCCTCTGAGTGAAAAACTTACCCCTGACATCTCCTCTGTACCTACCCCCCAGCACCTTAAACCTGTGTCCTCTCGTAGCAACCATTTCAGCCCTTGGAAATAGCCTCTGAGAGTCTACCCTATCCAGACCTCTCAACATCTTATAAACCTCTATCAGGTCACCTCTCATCCTTCGTCTCTCCAGGGAGAAGAGACCAAGCTCCCTCAACCTATCCTCATAAGGCATGCCCCCCAATCCAGGCAACATCCTTGTAAATCTCCTCTGCACCCTTTCAATGGCTTCAACATCTTTCCTGTAATGAGGTGACCAGAACTGCGCGCAGTACTCCAAGTGGGGTCTAACCAGGGTCCTATAAAGCTGCAGCATTATCTCCCGACTCCTAAACTCAATCCCTCGATTAATGAAGGCCAGTACGCCGTACGCCTTCTTGACCGCATCCTCCACCTGCGAGGCCGATTTAAGAGTCCTATGGACCCGGACCCCAAGGTCCTTCTGATCCTCTACACTGCTAAGAATGGTACCCTTCATATTATACTGCTGCTTCATCCCATTGGATCTGCCAAAATGGATCACCACACACTTATCCGGGTTGAAGTCCATCTGCCACTTCTCCGCCCAGTCTTGCATTCTATCTATGTCTCGCTGCAACTTCTGACATCCCTCCAAACTATCCACAACACCACCTACCTTGGTGTCGTCAGCAAACTTACCAACCCATCCCTCCACTTCCTCATCCAGGTTATTTATGAAAATGACAAACAGCAAGGGTCCCAGAACAGATCCCTGGGGCACTCCACTGGTCACTGACCTCCATGCAGAGAAAGACCCCTCCACAGCCACTCTCTGCCTTCTGCAGGCAAGCCAGTTCTGGATCCACAAGGCAACAGCCCCTTGGATCCCATGCCCTCTCACTTTCTCAAGAAGTCTTGCATGGGGGACCTTATCGAATGCCTTGCTGAAGTCCATATAGACATAATGGAAACAATCACTTTGGACCGAGATGCAGAGAAATCATTTCACTTAAAGGGTTGCGAATCTTTGGAATTCTCTACTCTCAGTGGATGTTCCTTCATTGAATACATGGCAGACTGGTGACTGGTACAAAAACTAAAATCACATGAGATAAAGGGTGGGCTGGCTCTGATACAGAACTGGCTTGGTTATAGAAGACAGAGAGATCTGTAGCTAGTGTGTTCTGTAGGGATCAGTGCTGGGACCTCTGTTTGTAGTATATATGAATGATCTGGAGGAAAATGTGGGTGACCTGATTAAATTAGCGGATGACATGGAGATTGGTGGAGTTGCTAATTGTGCCGGGGATTGTCAGAGGAAACAACAGGAGAGCGATAGATTGGAGACTTGGGCTCAGAAATGGTGGATGGAGTTTAATCTGGACAAATGTGAGGTGATGCATTTTGGAGGATCAAATTTAAGTGTGTATTATATTGTTAGTGGCAGAACCCTTAGGAACGTTAACGTACAGAGGGATCTGGGCGTGCAGGTCCACAGTTCCTATAAGTGGCAACACAGCTGGCCAGAGTGATTGAGAAGACATATGGCATGCTTGCCGTCATCAGCTGGGGCACTGAGTACAAGAGTTTGGAAATCATATTGCAGCTATATAAAACCTTGTTAGGCTGCATTTGGAGTATTGTATGCAGTTCTGGTCACCACAATATCAGAAGGACGTGGAAACTTTGTAGAGAGTGCAAAGGTGGTTCACCAGGATGTTGCCTGCTCTCGAGGGTGTTGGCTATAAGAAGAGTCTGAATAAACTAGGATTGTTTTCACTGGAAAGATGGAGGCTGAGGGGAGACCTGATAGAGGTCTACAAAATTATAAGCAGCATAAACAGGGTGAATTGTCAGAGGCTTTTTCCAAGGATGGAAGTGTCAATTACAAGGGGGCACAGGTTCAAGGTGAGGGGAAAAGTTTAAGGGAGATGTGTGGGGGACTGTTTTTCACGCAGAGAGTGGTGAGTGCCTGGAACGCGCTGCCAGAGGAGGTGTTGGATGCAGGCACGTTAGCTACATTCAAGAGGAATCTGGATGGGGACATGAATAGGGAGGGAATAGAGCGATATGGACCGAGTAAGGGCAGAAGGTTTTTTTTAAAGTTTAGTTGGGGCATCATGATTGGCACAGGCTTGAAGGGCCTGTTCCTGTGCTGTACTCTTTGTTGTTCTTTGTATTTAAGGTTGGGATAGACAGAATTTTGGTCTCAGGGAATTAAGCAATATGAGAACTGGGCAGGAAAATGGAATTGAAGCTCAAGAACAGCCATGACGATATTGAATGCTGGAACAGGAACGATGGGCCATGTGGTCTATTCCTATTTCTTACTCAGGATATAATGCTCTTGGCAATGAGGGGAGACATCAACATGATTGAGGTATTTGAAAATGTTGAGAAGGAACAACAGTGAAAGCAGGTTTGTTAACTCTAACAACAAGTATAGAACCTGAGGATGTTTGTGTAGAACTAACAAGCCACAAGCAAGAGTAGGAAAAACTGCGAGTCAAAGAAAAATTTCAGTGAAGAAATTGGTGCAGGATTCGATTTATAGTCTGCCCTGAACTGATTTATTCAATGAAGGTTTTTGCTATTCTCAATAAGTACATTGTCACAAATCAATCAAGATTGCATTGCTTATTGACCTTTGGAAAAGTGGCCACCTTGAATCGATTTTTAAGATAGGTCGTATTACCATGAAGCCCAAGATTGCTCTGTGCATCTCCTGTGCCATTAAGAAAGCATAGTGAATTTGTATTTAAATATCATTCGTGCCCTTGAGACGTCTCAAAGTGTTTTGTAATCAAGAAGATACTTCTGAAGTGTAATATTAATAAACCTCACCGATATCATGGCAACAACCAAAAGTACAAAAACGTTTGTGTAGGGATATCAAAATGTTGGTGGAGTGGGGTAGCACTATGATAGGTACAGTAAAGTCAGCCATAGTGGCGAACAGTGCAAAAACAGTTCAAAGTCTGATTATAAAAGCAACACAATACCAGTGATCAAAAAAGCTCACAAAGCAATGCAGTTTGATAAAATACTTTTTTTTATTTACAATTCAAATCAGAAATCTGATATAATTAGATTTCAAAGCAAGAAACAAATTTCAATGAAAAAACAAAATTCATTATTTTCACAATAATTCTAGCAACCAAAGTCTCAGCTTTGGCCCATTTAGACTCTCGGTGCCTGCACTGTAAAGTGAGATGAAATGACTTAATGTATGTGGTTAAATAGTCACAAGACGTAAATACCTCAGGCCTTGGTTTTTTTTTTAACTCCAAGCATTCGGAATACGTATTTCCATCACATTCATGTGGTTTTAAGGAGAACAGGCAAAAGTGATGCTGATTCTCATGCATCTTACAGTTTCATTGACATTGCTAAGGACAACTAATACTCATTTAGCCTTTCCAACACCAGTGCATTGTTAAGCTAAAATGAAAAGGAACTATCCTATTACTGGTGAAAACAGTGTAACGTTCTAGAAATTTCCTCTCACTCCTTCCGCCACAGAGGCAACTGTTGGACTGCAAAGGGTAAATAAAGTGGATATATTCCTTTAATTAAAAAAACACAGTGGCTTGACAATGCTTAAAAAGTCCCTGAGTAACACAACACTGAATGAATATCAATCTTGGCATGTTACCCCTGGGCAAGTATTAGAGGAAGTATAGAGAACATGCCTTACTTACATTTTTGTTTCATGGTGCCTGGTAAAGTTGTTGGGTTTGCTTTTCAATTGGACCCACTTGCAAATTATGGATATTAACCGGCAGCTTTGATGACACCCTACTGGATATGGTTGTAAAATATACATTTTTGGTGTGGTATAGCTTCATTCCAGGAGTGACTTCCAGAAAATGCTTCTGAAGCAGTATACATCACTACATCATTCAGCCACCACTACTGTGTCCCTTACAAAATAATGACCCCATTCTTCTGAAAATATATAACTATTATGTACTTTTTAACTTTGTTAAAAGATGCATGAAACAGCTGGATAAATGACTGGGGAAAGAAGTTAAGGACTTTAGTATAGGTAGCATAACTCAGGAGCTCCACTCCTCCCAGCTCTAGTGAGTTATGTGGGTCAAGGTCACTTGGTGTATTTTTTTTTGCAAAACCACTATGAAATTTAGCATTATATGATTATGGTGCTAAGGCAAACCATCAACCTGGTCGTCTCTCTGGAAACATACACTCATTCTACAGGAACCCCGTTTCCTGATTTCAGCATTGCAGAAAATGCCAAGACCAGGAAAACGATAGATGTGGAGATCCCATATTTAAACAGCGAGCACAGAGAGCAAGAGAAATTCAAAATCAGCTGACCAGCAACCTTTACAATTGTAGGCATGTTCCCAAACAGAAATGCAAAAATGTATGATCAAAATAATATGTATGTGAAATAAATGCAGAAAATAAAGCACCAATTTACAACTTTCCAGTATTTTCTATTACAGCCTTTAAATATTCAGAAATGAAAAGGAATATTTCTAGCCCTGGCACCACTCTTTCATGGTACCATTACCATGATTTGAAATGACCCACAATCTAAATTAATGTACAATTCAATCTAAATGGAACACACATTTCTCTGATCTTCTATAAAACAACAATCAGAGTGATTAACAACATGTCTGAAGCCCCCTACCCTAAATACATGCTTTTGATATTTCGGTGTGTTCATTTAGAGGAATCCTTATTTTGATATTACCATTCCTTATGATTACCTTATCAATGTCCTCAAAGTGCTTAAAATATTAGTTTCAGAGGATTTCTGGCATTTTCAATAACTTAAGTCAACTACAGCCATATTTACAGTACAAATTCATGAATCGTTCCAGCAGGACTTTTGTTTTACTCAGTGCAGCTTGTTAACATAACTCTGGAGTATCTCGTGTTCAATATGCAGAGGCTTTAGGGAATTGGCTCAGTGATGCTCTCCAGGGGCGATTAGCTGGCAGTCATAAAAAAAATCACCACTTGGGTAAGGTGAGGAAAGGGCTGAGAGCACCCAAAGAACTGTATCCCACTGTGTGCCAGGGTAGAGGAGAAACAATTGGAAGGATTTGCTCCCTTGAGTAATTCACACATACAAATAAATCGCTGTCCCTCACCACAAAATGCCTGTCCTCAAGGACCCAGGTCCTTTCTAAGGTCAATGTACTACCATTTGCAATAATTATGCCAGTTATATGAATCTAGCTAGCATAAAAAACTGAAGTATTGGTTGCATTTGTGATCATCACACTGGGTTGCTAGTTGCGAAAGCACTTCCCTCAGATTTAAAGATAAAATTTGTCAAGCTCCAGTATATGTGTTGAACTTTACAGATCAAGAATCAATGCATGAATCATTACAGTATGTGCTATTCAAAAACACACTAGCAGCAGAAAGGGGATGGTGGTGGGGGTTCATCAACAGGAAAGGGAAGTGGCAATAAAAGGAAAAGCAAAATCCAAGCGAAAACAATAATACCAGGTTCATCACACTGATTACCCCGTAACCACTGCATTATACCCAATGTACTACTCGCTTATACCAAGCACCAGTGTTAAAGGGTAAGAATAATATAAAAAGATTCAATGGACAAAGGTTTTTCGATGGTATTTACAGTGTAGGACAAGTATCTTCTTTGTGTGAACAAAATCACTTGGCAGACAAAGCTAATCTGAGAGATGAAAGTCCAGTTGCATCTGATCTTGGGTGGTGACTTGGGCATTAGACTGATATTTCACATTGATCATTATTTAACCAGGATTCAATCCTGTATTCTGGATTTTACCAGACTGCTCGAGTCAGACTTGACTCACAGCATCATAACCTAACCTCACATTGCTGTTGGGAGCAAGTGATTTCTTATTTTTCAGGAACTGGGCTCTTAAATGGAAAATTGTGGTATGGATCGTAAGTAAAGCTACAAGTGGCAAGTAGGAAAATCTATCTGGTTTGATGCACACCCCCCAATCAGGGCTGATGTAAAATTAGCTTTTAGTTTAGTATTCTGTTATTGAATGAAACAGAACATTTAAAACACCCTTTAGAATTCTAATCTCTTAAAAATTTGAAGAATGTTTCAAATCCATAAACCGTCACAAACTTGTGCAAATACAGGTTTGTGAACGAAAGGGATTTTCTACAAACTAGTGCAGACAGGTTTACACTGTTGAAAGGGCTTCAGTTGCTTGATCTAGCTCAATTATAGAGAAGGGGGAGTTAACCAGACAACAGTCAAAGTCAAGGGTTGGAGGGTGTTTGTTGCGGTCTCATTCCTCAGCAAAATAATCAATAAAGTACAGGAAGATTCTGCTCGCCAAACACATTCTTGTTTTAATTTTTAAAATATAAATTCTGCAGAAATTTCACTTGTAAGGTGTGGCTTTGCTCGTAGGTGACAAAACTTGCTTGACCAAGTGATGTGAAGTTGCATCGAAATCAAGGGATATTTTCAAAACTTAAGGAATGCCATTTGGTGATTAAAAAAATCTCCAACCAACCAAGAACATAGCCTGCAGAGCAGTTATGAATTGGAAGGACAGCTGAAAAGGTTCAACACGTACTCCAGAGTTTGCCCACACATACAGTAGTAAAATCCTATGAACCCAATGCCAACTCCCAGCACTTAATGCAGCTGACGGTCTCAACAGGGATCATTCCTAAATAAATACAGCAGTACATCAGAGCCACTCAAAATAAATTAGTAGTTGAGGACTCATTCTGATCAAACATTCACTTCATCAGGGTTTTACAAAAACAGTGCTAATTGAGAAAGTTTCAAATTAACACATTCCGAATTACACCCCAACTGTGGCACTATTTTAGTTAAAATATGGAAGGCACATCGGGGGCATTCTCTCCAACTTCAAGTTATGAAAAAGCAGAGCTTCATTTTGAATTGTTTCTTTATTTTCTGTCCTACAATGTAGATTTACCATGTTGTTAGTGGAAGGGAACTTAACTGGATGGACCTTGAATGGACAGGATATCTTCTCAGGCAGACCAGATGAACCTTTGTGATTATGACTTAGTGGACGCTGTATTAAAGTTACACATTGATATGTTTGGACAATCCTTAATTACATGTAACACTGCTTGTATGAAACTTTTCAAACTGGGGTGAATATTAAAGGGATGATATTTTCCACAGGCCACAAAATACATCACACAATTTGATGAAAAATCTTATTTGTTATTGAAGATTTTTTTCTCCCAATGGTGTTGATGAAAGATATCATAGATGTACAACCAACACATCTGGGGCATGGGAAATCCACTTTAGGATTTCGTCAATAGACATAAATTGTGATTTGGAAATGGAATCTGGAGAGAATAAACCTGTGAAGAATGATCCAGCAAAGTGCTGAGAACATTAATGAAATTTCATGTGAACAGGGTGACAGGAATCAGGTAAGGAAGTTTGTTCATACTAATTCAGTAATGGGTTCAAAATAAGTATTTTTTAAACCATAAATTACAGTAGTGTCTGGCATTGGTTAATTAACCACCCTTTCCTCCTTTAACAGTGACAGTTCCAACTTGTGAACCTTAGCATAGTGGCAACTACTTCTGAATGGTGTGTGTTCAGCAGCTTTGTGCAGGTCAACATGCAAATGCTGGAAAAAATATTCCGACTTGCGAACTTTTAATCCCAATGCACCAAAGTTTCAGTGTGGAGGTAAGTAGCGAAGAGGGAAAAATCTTAAAAACTGTGCCATCTGGTATATTTTTGAAAGTTGCCAAAACTGGACAGCCTCTCCAACTGTATAACATAGTGACCACCATTAATTTAAAAAGATCTTTTAGCTTTATAGTACATTAAAAAAATTACCATTACTTTGTTTTTATACACCAAACTTACACAGTATGTGTGTCTCAGCAGTGCTGTGCACTGAGATGTGTAACATGGCCTTGATGGGCTGAATTGCCTCCTTCTGTGTTGTAATAATATGATTATCTCTAGTCAGCTCATGCTGTATATTAACTGTCATGTGTGATCTATGGTACAGTAAGAATGCCCCTCTTCCACCTCCAAAAAAAGGTTTACAATACTATTAAGAATGAATGTAAATGGAAACAGCTACTAATTTACTTTAAGTGGCCTATGAGGCTGATGTGCAAAACCATTTCTTTAAATCTCACTAATTTGAGAGTTAGAAATAAAACCCATCAAAGATGGAAATCAACAGATATGTTTAAAACTTGAGAAAAATAAGCAAAGGCACCCAAAATATGAGGGAGAACTACGTGAGACAAAATCTGCACTGCAGCATTGCCAAAAACTGATATCAGAGAACAGTATTATACGCCGAAATATCAGCTGCTGTGCCCCCATTCAAACACACAAGAAGCCAGCTGTACAGTCAGGCTAGTGCCACCATTTTCAGACATAAAATTGGTCCACAAAATATCCAACTGTAACACATTCAGATTATAAAAAAGCATCTCATCAAAAAATGGATTTATGGCACAGGCTTTAAAAATCCAGATACTTTCCTATGGGTTTAACTGGAGCGTGTAAGAATGCTCTCCAGCATTTCATCTTGTTCCATTGGTGTCGTGACATCCTTGGCTTCATTATTTATTTTCTGCTTCTTACTTACAGTCTGACCGATGGCATCGTCCTTGGTAAGTTCTTTGGCTAGAATAGAAGTCATAGCATTGCCTCTTCGATTAGCTGGGGAAAGAGAGAAAACAAAGGGCATCAGACTTCCTATCATATTGCAACATAATACTCGGCAATTTAGCAGAAGAAGATCAGACTCCTGAACCTATGAAGTTTACAATATTTCAGATGAGACTCTAGGGCAGAAAAATTAGAATTAGTTGACAGTAAAATGACAACTGGCCATCAGAAGATTACAGCTTGGCTTGATCAAAATGATAACTCATCATCATTGATTACCAGAAGTTAAAATGGGTAATCATATTTACATACAACAGTAATGTTACCATGCCAAATTGTACATTTAAACATTTGGGGAGTCACATCAGGTTTGTATTGGCCTTGCCTCACTCCAATCTTCGGACGTACCAGTAATTGCACTTGGAATGGCTGCAATTTAATTAGCGCTGCTCATTTAAGTGTGGGTGCACTTTTTGTCACCATCGCTTGCTTGAAAACAATTTCACATTTGGGAAAAGGCTCAAAATGAAATGATTCCTTCCACTGACTAGGCCTATCAAGTTAATGGTTATCTTCTGTCAAAGTAAATGGAGATTTTTGAGAATGTTTATGCTGAATATCGGTGAAATAACATGCAGGTATTGTCAAACAGGTAAGAGTCACTGTCAGCAAAGCATGCTGGAAGTATAGCAAGGGAGAAGGGAGGAACAACAACTTGAATTCAAAAAGATTAGTGAAACCACACAAACGCACAACACGCCATTTTGGATAAACTTCTCACCGGCCTTGATTTGAACAAAACTGATAAAATCACAATGCCAACAAAAGCCAAAGGGGAATGGTTAAATAATATCATATATATTCAACTCAGAGGCTCTGGACTTCGTGTAACCTCTATTTACACCATCTTATTCTCCACCTTTAGTCATCACAGAGGCATTTTCACCTGGACAAACATAGGCCCAAGTGGGCAATGCTGGATTATTTCACAGTTGACAATCATAAATTCCAGAGTTCATCTAGACAAACATGGTGAGTTTGTGATGATACAGACTAGGTCATGGTGAAAATATTGCACCTTGGGAAAAGGGGGAGAGGTTAGACTAATGGATGCAACCTAGTCTCAGACATTACAGCAGCAATTGACTAAGAACAAGATATATACTTGACAGAGAGTGGGATTCAAATTTCCAATCCTGGATTTCTCCATATTAAACCTAGTACATGGAACTGTGTTTCTGTGGAATGCTTACTAAATATAATAGTCATGAAGTAGTCCATGATTCCATGTTTGGACAGGACTACGTGGTAGGGGGAAATATTCAGGTTTCTTGCAGTTGATTGCTCTCGAGTAACTCTTAGGGAAAAGCATCTGTGTTATCTGGGGAGAAGAAAATTAAACTTAGTGTAGGTGCTCCTGAGGATCGAATATATAGACAACAGTCACAGCTTTGGGTCACACATGGACAATGGTCATTTGTTGAGATACTGTAGCCAGTCTTTTCTTACTCCCACATTCCCCATGTAGAATCTTACCACAGTGAGAAGTTTAAAAAAAAGGAACCAATGTAACATTATCACTTAAGTTATATAATGAATTACCTTCACCTTGATGCAGAACTACGTTGTTACTTAAACCAGAAAAATTACAATAATTATTTCACAGAAGACCAATAAAATTAATGTTCTTGTGTGAGCACTTAGCAGGGAGGAAAGGAAAGTTGGGGAAATTAATGACGCTCCATCTGACCATGAGGTGCAGAATTTTTGAAGTCAGCACTGCAACCGTACAAATGATTAGAAGCTTATCTCACGCAGTGACTGACTCATCAGATTCCTCTCAATGGGCCAAATGCCTCCCAAAGGTTTCAGAGCAAGTAACAACCACTGGCATTTCACTGAAATGTCACAGCAGGTAAATTAAACTTTCATTATATATGCCCGTGAAATAGGAAATACACAGTCATACTATTATAAATCCAGGCTCAATTAACTTGGGCTGTGTCTGTCCAACACACTGACAGTGTTAAATGTTTCAGAGTGTGTAGGGTAAACCACTGGAGGTCACAGGTCTGTCGTTAGTAATGGGTAGTAATTGGCAGTTACAGATAAGAAACTTTTTCTTCAACAAGCCTTTTAATAGTGATTAATATAACCTTAATTCCAGAGTGACATTTTCATGCTCCAACTACTGTGCAAAGAAGCTGAAGGAAGAAAAACAAGTTGCAGCTGTATTGCCTTTACTTTTTCCAAAGCTGCTTCTAATACAGCAAAAAACAAACTTCATCCTTCAGCCCAAAGGCTTTGTGGTAGGGATTCACTGTTAGCACTCAAGGGATTGAACGGAAGATTAGGAACAATGCAAGTAGGAGGGAATAAACCAAAATACAGTAAAGCTGGGAAGAATTTGCTGAACGTCAGAAAGCCGGGATAAGTCAAACATTGAACCTGTCATCCTTACAGAAGCTTTCTTGAAAGTGGGTGGAAACTGTCCCTGGATTAAGCAACCACCCACAAACAGTAGCAATGGAACTGGCAGTAGAAGTGAGTGAGTTAATTGCTGGAAACCACAGCCAAATTTTTTGTTTAAGAATGCAATTATGAGAGTACTTAGCAGACTATATCCATCTCCTAGGTTTGCAAGAATTGGAATTTAAGTCGTGGACACCAGCAGGATTCAACTGCGTCTCAGTGGACAGGATGAGGAGAAAACAAAATGACCTAAGATTCTCACTGATTGCATTCTATTGATTTGTGCTGGAAAGTGCCTGCATGTGCATCCCAGATAAGTGCAGGATTGGACTCCCCACAGATGATGCCCAGCCATGTGAGTAAAGTATTGAAGAGCTACTGCTGCTGTGCGCTGTAGTCCAGCATGAGGCCACTTTCTCAGAACAGGGTGGAAAAATCAGGAGGTGTGTGGTTAGTGGTGGAATGAGCACAATTAATTAATTTTAGAATGCACATCCTTGGTTGTGCCCAAGTGGTTTCCATTGACCAAACTCTTATATTGACTTTCAGTTATTGTTGGACTGAAGAGAGACATGTTAATAAGAGACAGCCTCTCTAGACTGGTGATATTTAGGGCTGGAAGAAAAAACACAATAGAAATTTAACAGGAACGAGCTGAACTCAATTTCGAAAGCATTTTCATTTGCTTATCTAGTCAGTCATTTGGCCTCATCACATCATTATAAAAATAATGCTCCCCCTTCTTTAATGTCACACTTGGTCAGTCAGTCAAGGTTGGGCATACGACCAATTTCCAATCCTCTGGCAATGTAGTTCCATACCGCAGATCCTCCCACCCTCAACAGAGTCAAAATTGGAAACATGTATTGGCAACGTGTTAGCACTCACAATCACAAACATCTCGGGGGTGGTTCTAAGTGAAATTTATTTGCGTAAAAACTGGAGTAAATCCCGCTGTTTTTTTCAGTGGGAGTTTCAAAATAAATCTCCCACATTCTGCACTGCAGAGTTCCTCAGCGTGAATCACGCTGAAATTTCTGCCGGAGAGGCCGGCAGCATCGCGCTGAGTGGGCCACTGCACGTGTGCTGATCTGTCAGCACCAAGATCAGCGCATGCGCAGTGGCCCCACACTGCTGGCCCCCTGGCCACTGGGCCAGACCCGCGACCCCTGCATCACTGGCCCTCCGACCCTCTGGCTCCCCGGACATGTCTGGGCCAGTCTCAACTTCTACTCCCCCCACCGATCGCTGGCCTTCCTCCCTCTGTCACCCAGCTGAATTGCAGAGTGGCAGCACCTCCTACCCCCACCAATCTCCCCCAGAGGCCCCATCCCTATTAGGCCCCACCCCCTTGTCACTGCCCGGTGGGCAGTGCCAACATGTCATCGGGCATTGCCACTTTGCTGCTTGGGCAGAACCAGTGGCCCAGGCTGACACTGCCAGGGTGGCAATGCCCAGGAGCCACCCTCCTGGTGCCCGAGTCTCTGGGGGTCCTCGGTTGTCCCCCTCACTCCAGCGGGGTAGGGCCACTCGCTCCCCGCAACAGAGATTTCATTTTGATTATATTTTTCTCATTAAGTTATAAACTAAATGCCCATTTTGCATTCTTTATTTCTCTGCACCCATCAGAAATACTTGACTCCAACAACAGAACTTAAGTATCAACTGAGGATGGAACAATTGGTTGCCATGGTGGCAACATCTCACAAACCTCTACCTTTACTGAAAGTACTCGAAGAGCAGAATGAAATTGCATTGCCAGAGGACTGCAGGCCCAGATTGAGAAAGTGGGACTTGTACAAACATGAGTGGCTTCGAGGCCATTTTCACTTTGCTCACCAGCTTGGAAATTTTCACCCACTGAAGTGAATCATAGAATGGTATAGAAGAGGTGATTATTTAGGTCATTGTGTCTGCGCTGGTTGGGAATTGTGCAGAAGTAGAAAACACGATCAACCTATGCTTTGTGTTTATTGCCCACAATGATATTTTCTTAAAAATATAATAAACAACATGACAGGTTGTGCATGCAAAATATTTGACTCTTAATATTTTTGTTTTCTGCTCTAATGTCGTTAGCCAAATATGGGATTCCCAGCATTACTGAAAGGGTTAAGATTATGGGAAAGGAATCCAGAACAAGCAGGAAAACATTCTCATTTTTACCAGATCACTGCCGTCACTGATATCAGAGAGAGACAACATTGAGTCTAAAGGAAATAAAGAGAAAATGTTAACTGTGCAGGTAATTTCAATAGGTACTGAAGTAGATAAACCACTAGAATATTTCTCTTTTGCCTGGGGAACGAGAGTTAAGGAGGAGAGCAAATATTATCAACTGAAAACTTATCAATCACAATTAATTCAAAGTAGATCAGAATAACTGCACATAAAAGATTAAATTAAACCTTGTACCATAAGCCATCACTTTGTCAAATCTGATTCCTATCAGAAAATCATTTAAATGTATTTGGAGGCTGGAAGCCAAAAATACCATTTGTGATACATGATGCATACAACCTGCATACTCCCATCAAATTGAATGATTTTAACTTAGACAAATACTGACCACTTTGCCATGGAACTAATCAGATTTCATCAGGTTCATCAAAACGAAAAATAATCATTTGAGGTACATCTTGCATATACTATGCAGAGTGTGTAACTCTTAACCTCTCTTGTTGCCCCACCTAATTTCCTCTTCGGGTGCCAACTTGTTGGAAAATGCCAGCTAGTCTTCAGCCAGCTGCCAAAGTATCCAACCTGTAGCCTGGACAGAGTGTACCTGCCTTATAAAACGGAGTGGAAACATTGCCAGGAATTCCTCTTTACCAACTCTAGTGTTACAACAGACTAGAGTTGGAAAACAGGGTATGCATGGAGATTAAGCCTAGGAGCTTACTTGTTCAGTTATGTTGTAACCCTCGGCGAACATTTCCAGAATATATTTGATAAGGATCACATCCTGTTTGGGCCCCAAATATTGGACTGCACTTTAGCTGGACAAGCAATTATCAAGAATTCTTAATTAAGTAGCTAAAATAAGTTTAAACAATTTACTGTAATAACTCGGAAAGTAAATCAGTTCTGCTCTGAAATACTGACATCAAATAGTAACATTGCTTCTGTCTCTTGACTGCCCTACCAGGAATGCTGTAAACATATTTAAAATAGGAAATTAATTAAATCATTTTAAATAAATATTTATAAAGAGCTGTTCAACAAGCACAAATCTGAAGATTTCTAAATTTCACATTCAGTATTTGGGGAACCTGAGTTTGAAAAGATGCCAGATAGGTGGAACTGAATTCTCCTCTAATAGTTTGGCGGGTTGAAAGTCAAGAACATTAACTTCAATCTCAGTGGAAATGAAAGACCAAATGAATAAACAGCACATAAACACCGGTAATTAATTGTGAATTGCAACCAAATGTGGGCTACCACTTAAAGTCTACAGTAATAAGAGCTTTAATGTTCCACTGTTGCCTTTGGGTAGCTAAGTGAATTCGGATCATGGGGCATTGAAGATGATGCAAAGGGAGTGTTACACTACATCACCTATGACTGGTTTTAAAAAAAAAGTTCATAGTTTCTGTTTCTTGTTATGATGAGTGAAATAGTCTATTCAATCGAACAAAACACAAGTGAGAAGAAACAATACATTGGAACCAAAGCATAGATGACATTTCTATAATTTTCTTACCTCAAATTGACTAATGAATGGAATTTTGAGACTTCAAGGCATTTTATTTATAGAACTGTTGTTTTTATTTAAATTTAGTTTAATTACAAAGTAGAAACTTTTCATCTCAACCATCAAGAAACTTGGAAGAAAATTACATTAAACCGTTGACTAAACATTGGGAATGTCCTTTCGTCTGGATAAATATAGGATATGGGGAGAAAGAGTACATTTGCACTTGCTTTCACTAGAGAGATGCTTTATCTAGTTCCTGCAAGTAGTTAAGGTTGTAATTAATAACATAAAAGTAAAACCTAGGAGATTCACGGACCATCTGCAGAGGATTCACTATTTGATGGACATCAAATTCAAGATCATGCACTTCCATCCACAATTTGACTGAAATACCATTTCCCAAACTGGTCAAAACCCCAACAATTTGTGGCATTGAAAAGCTATGCCAGGAGATGTGTACTGCTGGGAGATTGGCTCGGTTCCAAGATTAGCCTCACTTAAACATGACCTTGCTGTCAACTGCCCTGTGAATGATGAGAAATGTTTAGATTTTGTGCTATAAATATGAGAGATGTTTTCTGAAGACATCTGGACTAGTAGTCAGACTTTTGGCTAAGATCAGGCATAAGATGGGGTGCAATGCCTTATTTGCCAGCTTAGATCTTGTATGTCTCGCTTTTGGGGACCATGAAATGGATTCAATTGGAATTCAAAAATAAAGTTAAAGTTTATTTATTAGTCATAAGTAGGCTTACATTCACACTGCAATGAAGTTGCTGTGAAAATCCCCTAGTCACCACACTCCGGTGCCTGTTCGAGTACACTGAGGGAGAATTTAGCATGGCCAATGCACCTAACCTGCACATCTTTGGACTGTGGGAGGAAATCGGAGCATCCAGAGGAAACCCACACAGACACGGGGACAATGTGCAAACTCCACACAGACAGTGACCCAAGCCAGGAATTGAATCCGGGTCCCTGGTGCTGAGAGGCAGCAATGCTAACCACTGTGCCACCGTGCCATTAACCACTGTGCCACCGTGCCATTAAAATTTGGTTTTTGGACAAGCAAGGAATGTATTTGGGTTTGCCCGGTCTATTCTGAGCATTGGCTTTGTGACTTTAAGGATGCAGTAAAAAATAAACTCTGGACCAGTAGTCCATGTCATAGGAATCCAGCTCATGATGTGATTTATGGTCTTAACATGAAACTAATCCTTGGAGACCAGAAAGGAAATCTGAAGTTAACAGGGCAGCCAAGAAACTGCTGAAATGGTGCATCTTGTAGTAAGTGCCAATTGGAATTTCTCCCTTATTCTTCAGATCAACAAATGATTTAGTCATTGACTTAACTTGTTCATGGGACCTAGCTGCACACAAATCTCAAATCCTTCATTTCAAAAATACTTCATTGACTGTAATGTTGTTTTTGATGTTAGAGGTTATGAAAAATGGTATAGAATGCAAGTTCTTTCTTTCAGACCACATGTGAGCAGCAGTGTGCAATAATCTGAGTAAATGTAATTAGATTTACTTTAAGTTTCTATTATTTAGAAGCCCCTAAGCAAAGGTGATAATGTACTGTAAGGTTGAGACTATCATAAGGAAGTAGGAGTTGATTTTAATAAATGATCTCAGGTTTGAGTGATTACCTTGATCATAGATTACAGCATTTTACCCAGCATATACAGTGCAGAAATAGTTTGTTTAGCCAAAGTCAACCATTCCTGCGCTAAGGCTCCACTCAAGACTCCTCCTATTTCTTATTCATGAGACCCATATGTTCAGGTACTGTGCAGAAATGGAGAATGGAGGAGTAAGCTGAAACGTTGTGCCTGTTTCTTTGTTGGATATTAGAAATAAGGTATAGGTTTAAGTGAGTTCAATTTATGTTTCTGTGTAAGGAAGAGTTAAAACTTTAGTTTAAAGCGCAGAGAAAATGCTCTGAGTTAAAGTGATTTACAGTAAGAGTTTTAACAACACCAGGTTAACCCCCACAGCTTGCCTCCTGGATTTGCAGAATCTCACTGGCTGTCCTGCCTGGAGACAATACACATCTCTTTAACCTGTGCTTAATGCTCCCTCCACTCACATTGTCTGTATCTTTAAGACCTGGTTGGCTGGAGAGATTTGCATTCTAATCAGTATTCTGTAACTTGATTTTGTGTCTCTGTGCCCTGTTTGAGAGCAGATTTCCACTCCATCTGACGAAGGAGCAGCGCTCCGAAGGCTAATGGCATTTGCTACCAAATAAACCTGTTGGACTTTAACCTGGTGTTGTTAAAACTCTTACTGTGTTTACCCCAGTCCAACGCCGGCATCTCCACATTAAAGAGATTTAACCATAGAATCTCCACAGTGCAGAAGGAGGCCATTCGGTACATCGAGTCTAAACCAACTTTCAAAACAGCATCTAATCCAGGTCCACCACTCCCACCCTATCCCCATAACCCTCCACATTTATCATGGCTGATCCACCTAACTTGCACATCTTTGGGCAACAAGGGGCAATTTAGCATGGCTAATCCATTTAACCTGCACATCTTTGGACTATGGGAGGAAACCCACACAGACACGGGGAAAATATGCAAACTCCACACAGTCAGTCACCCAAGGCCAGAATCAAACTCTGGTCCCTGGAGCGGAGAGACAGCAGTGCTAACCACTGTGCCACCCTAAGTGAGGAACCAGGCATCTGACATAAATCAAAAGTTTGGTGATACCATAATACAGCCTGTGAAGCAGTAGTGTTCAATTGGCATGACCAAGTACCTAAGAGATTGTGTGGAAGCTTGAATGCACATGGCAATTCAAAACAGAAGAAGACTGGAAGGAGAGCTGGAAATCCTGGAAGTGGATCCTTGCTGAAAACAGCTGAAAGAAAGTTGTTTGAAAGAAGATTGTAAGGCAAATATCTTTTTGAAAGTGGAGTTTGGAAACACTTGTGTGGAAGCCAGAGTCCAGATGGCTCACAGCGCATTAATCATCTGGGGAGATTTGAGGAGAATGCTACAAAAGTTAGGGTGGCACCTGGCACTTGGTTTCAGAAAGTGGTGTGGTCGACCACCATTAGCTTGTTGGTTTACAGAGATTGTGTATTTACTGTGAATATTATAGCATAAGATACATTTTGTAACTTGTGCTATCCTTAAAATCAGCATACATTTGTAAAGGCAAATTGGAGTGAAGGAGCATTGGACTTTTCATGTTTAATTATTTTTTTCCTGTTGTTAGAGGTTAATTGCCTGTCTTGTGACTGTTCATGTTTTCTAAAAAGTGAGAAAGTTACAGTCTTTTGATCCAAGGTTCCGTTCTGGGACCTTTCCATCCAGTAGTATCAACTGGGATCATAACAATATTAATTGTATTTTAGCTCAGAACTCTTAACAAATTGATCAAGTTGGCTGCACAGGAGAAGTAGATTTTTTTCCTCTTCTGAAATACAAACACACATATGAATTAGACCCCTCGAGCCTGATCCTCAGGAGATCCAATGGGTGTAGGCAGCTTTCTGGGATCTCAGCTATCACAATTTGCCAGGACACAGAGCGAGCGTCAACAGGTTATTTGACAGTAAAAGACGGCAGAGTTTGATCACGTCTTCATCTGACAATCCTGACTGATTTTTCTCCTCTAAGCTGCTGAGGTCTAATGTGGTGATTTTGTCACCACCTAGCTTGAGGTCAAACCTGGAACTTATTTAATCTGCCTCAGTACAGCAACTGGATGTTGCCAACAGTGTGATTTTAAAAAAGGCATGTGATTAATTGATTTAAACTTTACATCAAGTGTAAGCCTAAAGACAGTGAACTTGATTTCTAATTTCCATTCTGTAGAATACGAGGATAATGCTTACATTTGATCTCAAGCTGGGAAAAGTAAACACGAAAGAGGCTTCCCGAGGGTGGGTTTTGCTGGAAATGGTGTATACCTTATATGCAGAGAAAAGTCAATCTCTAAATAAAAGGTGAGCTGGCTTGATGGCGCAATGGCTAGCACTGCTGCCTTATAGCGCCAGGGAGACTCGAGTTTGATTCCCGGCATGGGTCACTGTCTGTGCAGAATTTGCACGTTCCCCCCGTGTCTATGTGGGTTTCCTCCTGGTGCCCAGGTTTCCTCCCGCAGTCCGAAAGACGTGCTGGTTAGGTACATTGGCCATGCTAAATTCTCCCTCAGTGTATCCAAACAGGCGCCGGAGTGTGGAGAGTAGAGGATTTTCACAGTCACTTCATTGTAGTGTTGACGTAAGCCTACATGTGACAATAATAAATGAACTAAAAACTAAAAAAAAGGTGACACAGCATTTCCATCTAGAAGGACAAGGGCAGGAATACCACCACCTACAAGTTCCCCTCCAAACCACTCACCATACTGACTTGGAAATATGTCGACGTTCCTTTGCAGTCGCTGGGTCAAAATCCTGGAATTCCCTCCCTAATGGCATTGTGGGTCAAACCACAGAACATGGATTGCAGCGTTTTAGAACATAAGAAATAGGAGCAGGAGTAGGCCATCTAGCCCCTCGAGCCTGCCCCGCCATTCAATAAGATCATGGCTGATCTGAAGTGGATCAGTTCCACTTACCCGCCTGATCCCCATAACCCCTAATTCCCTTACCGATCAGGAATCCATCTATCTGTGATTTAAACATATTCAACGAGGTAGCCTCCACGACTTCCGTGGGCAGAGAATTCCAGAGATTCACCACCCTCTGAGAGAAGAAGTTCCTCCTCAACTCTGTCCTAAACTGACCCCCCTTTATTTTGAGGCTGTGCCCTCTAGTTCTAGCTTCCTTTCTAAGTGGAAAGAATCTCTCCACCTCTACCCTATCCAGCCCCTTCATTATCTTATAGGTCTCTATAAGATCCCCCCTCAGCCTTCTAAATTCCAACAAGTACAAACCCAATCTGCTCAGTGTCTCCTCATAATGAACACCCCTCATCTCTGGTATCAACCTGGTGAACCTTCTATGCACTTCCTCCAAGGCCAATATATCCTTCCGCAAATAAGGGGACAAATACTGCACACAGTATTCCAGCTGCGGCCTCACCAATGCCCTGTACAGATGCAGCAAGACATCTCTGCTTTTATATTCTATCCCCCTTGCGATATAGGCCAACATCCCATTTGCCTTCTTGATCACCTGTTGCACCTGCAGACTGGGTTTTTGCGTCTCATGCACAAGGACCCCCCAGGTCCCTTTGCACAGTAGCATGTTGTAATTTTTTTCCATTTAGATAATAATCCAATTTGCTATTATTTCCTCCAAAGTGAATAACCTCGCATTTGTCAACGTTATACTCCATCTGCCAGATCCTCGCCCACTCACTCAGCCTGTCCAAATCTCTCTGCAGACCTTCTACGCCCTCCACACGATTCACTTTTCCACTTATCTTTGTGTCGTCTGCAAACTTTGTTACCCTACACTCAGTCCCCTCCTCCAGATCGTCTATATAAATGGTAAATAGTTGAGGCCCCAGTACCGATCCCTGCGGCACGCCATTAGTTACCATCTGCCAACCAGAAAAGCACCCATTCATTCCGACTCTGCTTCCTGTCGGATAGCCAATCCCCAATCCACGCTAACACCCTACCCCCAACTCCGTGTGACCCAATCTTCTTCAGCAACCTTTTGAGAGGCGCCTTATCAAACGCCTTTTGGAAATCCAAAAACACCTCATCCACCGGTTCCCCTCCGTCAACCGCACTAGTCACATCTTCATAAAAATCCAACAAGTTCGTCAAGCACGACTTTCCCCTCATGAATCAATGCTGCGTCTGCTTAATCGAACCATTCTTCTCCAGATGGCCGGCTATTTCTTCTTTAATGATTTAAGAAGGCAGCTCACCACCATCTTCTCAAGGGCAACTAGGGATGGGCCCATGTCCCACGAATGAATAAAAAAAATACATTTGCAGTGAAGTATTAAACTAAATAGCACTTTAGATTGGTGGATTCCCAAGGACCTGTTTGTAGCACCCCTGCTGAATGAGTAGGTTGTGTGGTCAAGTTCCACAAGCAGATCGGGCAAGGCATTATATGGTAGATTTGGATCATTTTGTTGATTTGCATTGCTGCTGGCAAAATGTTGCTTTCTGATGCATTCTCCAGCTATTTTTATTTTGTCAATTAGCTCAGCTGCTTGCAGTTCTTCAAAATCACATCAAGAGTTATTCTTATATGTCTGTTGTACCTAGATTATAAGTTAGGAGCAGATAGCCATTAAGCCCCTTGAGCCTGCACCGCCACTCAATTAGATCAGGGTTGATCCGATTGTCGCCTAAGCTCCACATTCCACCCACCTCCCAATAACCTTTGACCTCCTAGATAGTTAAGGATCTATCTTGCTCTGCTTTAAAAATATGCAATAACCCTCCCTCCACTGCTCTCTGGAGATGGCACAGTAAATTATTAGGCAAGTACAAGTATTTCTCTTCCTCAAGTAGCTCCTGCTTGCTGGAAAACATAAAACTGCGGCATTGGTAGTAACTGAGAGCCAAGCAGGCTGCAAACACAGGTTTGGAGATACACAAGCAATTGGATACAAGTGAGATATACACCTGCTGGGATATGATATAAATATCACTGCTTTAAATTGCCTCGCTTTAAAGCCATTGTAGTGATTATGTTTCACTTGATGAGTAATCCAGAGACCTGGACTCATCCAAAGGAGGTGAATTCAATCCCACCATGCCACGTTGAGAATTTGAATTCAGTTTTAAAAAGCTGCAAGTAAAATGTTTGGATCGGTAGACAAGACCATGATTGACATAAAATCACAACTGATTAACTCGTACTTTTTAAGGAAGGAAATCATTAAGTGGCCAAGTTTATATGCGACTCTTAATCTTCTCAGAAGTGGTCTGGCAAACCACTCACTTGTATTAAGACCTAATCAGAACGACTAAGGATGGGCAACAAATCAGCTTCACCAGTGATACCCATGTTCCAGGATGGAATTAAAATGAATTATGCAACATAATGACCCAATTATGAGAGTATAGTTTTTTTATACACCTAGAAAGGGGATTCTCAGTGGATCTGAGCTTTCAACATCGTTTCTGAGTGAGTAATGATATCTCAACTTTCTCTGCCTTGACGAATTTCTCCACAAATTAAATATATTGCTGGGGGCAATTAGTAAAAACTGTACTTTTTAACTGATTAATTCCACAGAACAAAGGCAAGAAACTAAGAGCCTAAACGCAAATTATACTGTGTGCTGAAATATAATTAATAAGAATTTAAAATGTCAAATCAGCCTCGATTAAATTTCCAGAGCAGAGGAGACTATTTTAGGAAGTGCAACTGCTGACCTGACAAATGGGTACCAGCCATCTGCTTTCTCCCCCATTCTCCCCACTGTCTATATTCTGATATCAAAGGTGATGGCAAGTCTTTGGGAAGAGTCTAATTTAATGATCATATCTCCTTTCACTAGAGGAAAATGATAACATTAGCAAATTCATTTCATGTCTTTTCTGGAAATGTTAATTTTTCTGGAGATGTGCAGTAGGTTCCAGTTGGGCTATTTGGAATGCAGCCAACTTCCAGACATTCTGTGCAGTCATAGAAACTGACAACATTGAAGCAGCCTAGGGTAGCAGGAAAGCAGCCAAGGGTTTTTGCAGTGCCACATAAATTAATGGTTAGAGAAAGATGTCAAATCAGTTACAAGTAAATTTCCCTTTTCCTTTTTTCAAAAGGACAACGAAATGGAAATATTTTGAATGAGTATTCTGCTGGACTTTCCTTCCCCATAAATTGAAATCATTCATAGGGTTTCTATGATTCTATAGTCTCTGCATCTTCTATTCTTGTAGGGAGCACATTCAAGGTCATCACCACTTGCTGGGTAAAAAAATATGTCCTGACATCCCCTCTGTATCTCTCAAAACCTTAAATTTACTTTCCCGGGTCCATGTAGTTACCATAAACTAATGGGAACACCTTTTCCTTATCTACTATCCATGGGCCCTTATCTTGTGTGGCACCTTTTAGAATCCAAGTAAATTATATCTTCTGGCTCCCTTTACCTACCTTTCTAAATTTGTCAAACAGGATTTCCCTTTCGTAAAACCATGTTAACTTATTCTAATCAAATAGTGCTTTTCATTGTTAAGATCTGACTCAGATGTGTGTGTTACCACTAAGCCAATGATTACACTTGATTATTTAATAATTCTTAGGCTAGGATAAGTGTACCCGTTAGACTCTTCCCTTTAAACCAAATATGGTATAATCTGTAAAATAATAAATGTAAAAGATTGTTTGCAATCAGTATGATGCAAATGCAAAAGATTGCAATTCAGTAGGATGAGTCTTTCTTCAATATTCTGCTCCATCATTGTTCCTTTATTCCTGCACAAAAGCTGTATCATCGCTCCACTTGGGGATTATTACATATCTATAAAATATGCATTGGGTGCAAAGAGTGCGTCTCAGGCTGGGGGACAGTAATTCATTGTAGGAGAAGATTGTACTGCAGGTCATTAGCTGGCTCTGAACTGAGGGCAGGAAAAGTGGTAGCTGTGCATTAGAGATTTTTACTTCGCCTTCAACCATTCCAATGTACCAAAGGAAGGACAAAGAGATCAGAATAACCTCAGAATATAGAATGGCAATTTCTGAATTGAGAAATGGATTAAGCGTAAACTTAATTGTTTTAGTTTAAAAGTACAAAACATACGCAAGTTGTCTCTAGAGAATTCCTTAAGTGCGTTGCTTTGTCACACAAGCAAGGCAGAATTTTGCATCAAACTCCCTATTGTGTGAAAGTTTGCCAAATCAAAGGTCAGTTTCTCAGCTTTGAGAAAAGCCAAATCGCAGATTACATCATTACATCACATGCAACATAAATGGAATTTAACTATACAGCCTTCACAAACTAGTGGGTCTGATTATTTGGGAACTGCAGCCTTTTTCATCCACTAAACATTATTTGAATTTTCTGTTTTCACTGATGGATAAAATAATGGGATGTGATTCGCAGCAGGAGCATACGTCCCAGTATGAAAGTGAAAAATTATTTATTTAGTCACAGGCAGCCATACTCTCCTTATCATCTACTGTAGAATCCTTTTACAATATTTGATAACATTTCTTAGGAAGTCTCCAAATATTCCGAAAATGATGGCATCACTTGCAAGCTTTAGTCTATGGACACCAAGTAACTGTTTTACAACATTTAAGAGCGCATGCCAGCTGAGGGCTAAATTAATCATAGGATATCAACCACTCACTTTGAATGCACTCAACTTTGATGATGAATGTTACCAATTGGGAAATGAAAATAAATAATGCACTATGTGAAGAACTCTCTCATTCCGCCAGCGGTGAATCAGTGGTTAGGACTCTTAGTTGAGTGAGAAAGTTGCAAAGCTGAGGGAGTGCAGCTCTGTTGGAGGTGCCGTAATTTCGATGAGAGATTAAACCAATATCTGACCTCTCAGATGGGCAAAAGATTCCATGGCACTATTTTAAGATGAGCAAGGAAGCTTTCCCAGTGTTGTGGCCAATGTTCATCCTACAAGCAATACTATTAAAATGAATGATCTTGTTGTGACACAGTGGCAGGGTGGTTAGCATTGCTGTCTCACAGCATCAGGGACCCGGGTACGATTTCTGGCTTGGACCACTGTCTGTCATTCTCCCCGTGTCTGCGTGGGTTTCCTCCGAGTGCTCCGGTTTCTTCCCACAGTCCAAAGATGTGCAGGTTAGGTGGATTGGCTATGCTAAAATTGCCCCTTAGTGTCAAGGGGGGCTAATTAACGTAAATGCATGGGGTTACAGGGATAGGGCCCGAGTGGGATTGTGGTCAGTGCAGACTCAATGGGCCAAATGGCCTCCTCCTGCACTGTAGGATTCTATAATAATTGGCTGTCAGATGCTGTGGGACATCCTGAGATTGTGAAAGGCATTATACAAAAGCACATTCTTCCTTTCTATACAGCATGCAAATAGAAACTGAAGTCTGTCCTTCATCTGGCTCATTCTTAAGCATAAAAGCCTGCCGAATCTTTGAGAGGAGCAAGGGAAAGATGAAATAAAGGCACCGCATCAATTTTCTGATGAAATAAGTGTACTGCATTCACTGGATTGAAATTCTGTTCAGGGCAAAATGGGGCTGTACTCACTGACATCTGAACGTCAGTTAAATTTTAATGACCGCAACGTGTAGATTGTCCAAATTTCTCCCAGCTAGCATTTAAAAATAGACAGTTCAAGCTGAATTGCAAGTTGCCAGGAGGTACAATGGACTGCTTGTGACCTTGGTAAGCAGCACTTTGTATTGGTTGCAGTCAAACTGCAGTGGATGTGAAGTCGGAGCAAGATTATCTGTCTAATTGCACTTTGGCTGACATTTGCAACCAAATTAGACTACAGAGCTGCCAGTGATGCAGCGACAAAACCACTTTGTGCTGAGATCATATATAATAAAGAGGTCATCTGTGGTGCTTTATAGGTTAATATACAAGTAGCAAATGCAAGCCCTTTTTATGTATTATAGATAATGTAAAACTCAATTAAGTCTGCTAATTTTAGCCAGAAATGTCTGGAAGGGTTATTCTGCTCAGTCTGGGAAAATGGGGCCTTGGTTTGTAATCCTGTGTTATTGACCTTGATCATGGCCGAATTGAAACTGAACCATAATTGTGCCGAGACCAACATCAATTTTCTGATTAATATTCCACATAAATGGCTAACTTTACTCCCTTCATAGACCTCAACTCTGTAAGGTAATATCTCTCCCTTTATACATGCCTTTTGAAATCACTTACTAGATTCTGGAGCTTCCTGAAAATAAATTATTCAGTGCAGGGTGGTTCAGTGCTCACAACTGCACTGTAAATCTGTTACCTGTCAAAAAACATGCACTTTTTGTAACCCATCTGCAAACTTCATTTCCTGCAGGTATTTGTTAATAGTCTTAAAGAAAGGTTAATGCTGGACACCTCCTCAGACAGTTTCACTTGTGTTGATACCATGAATGTTCTTTCCTGAAGATAATCTGCAGACTAGGCAGTCTGAGCATCAATAACTGAATCACAACCAATAGAGTGAGCTTGCTCTGGCAGCTAATGTGCAGTGGGTGTGTGTTGCAGAAGTGTCAAGGCCAGTGAAATATAGTACTGCAGTAAGGTATCAATGCGACAGACTCTGGGGCAGGCTGATATAAAAATATAAAGAGAATTCTGTATGGAACTAGTGTGAATTACACCACATTAACTCAGACTGTGGTTATATTCATGAATCAGTTTATTTATAATAGAGAATATTGACACCACCATACTGTAATGGAAAACAAAACCTGAAAGCATTCTGCTAAGCAATTAAATAAATGGATATCTGGCAGCAGTGGTTTGAAGAAATATGTTGGTAATTTGCAGCCAACACCAAATAAAATTAAAACCTTACAGGAAATTCATATATTATATAAATACAACATGAAAATGCAATCTAATATCAGGTGTCTCATGATTTTAGTCATCTTAATCATTGATTAGGCTACAATCTAGTAACTCACTCACTGGTATCTATCACAGTAAATGTAACAAACCGGATTTTTACAGCAGAACAACAGCGAGTGCGAGGGAGCTTTGTTAATTTTGTAAAATGTTGCTCGAATCACAAATGAGCCAATCATGTTCCCTCTCCTTCTACAGGACTGTCTGCAGCAGGTTTGGTCTATAATGGAGTGTAAGAATTTGTGATTTGTAGTGCATTCAGCACTTTGATTTGTGGTATCTATGTGTTACTTGCGCAGAAACTGAATTAGATTGTATTGATTTTATTGTGATGGTGGTTTAGTGGAGTCTACTTTTAAGGCGATGCAACTTGTATCATATGTATAATCAGAAGCACACTGTATTGCCATGTGATGCAATATAAATCAAGGTTATACTGTGCTGTCTGGATCCTCTGAGACAATTTTGCTGATTGGATTGCTGCAGGATCGTGACTTAACTTTCAATTGGCTCTGTAACCCGTTGTTGCTGATTGCTTTCCTATTGGATAATTTCTGATCTAGTTTGTTCAGTCAAATAAACAACCAATCACAAATCAAAAAAACTCTGGCAGTAGACGGGTGTTATGAGTTCAGCATTCCCTGTATTTCATACATATTTAAGTTTATTCTTGGTATTTATGTTGAATACAGTCTCCCCATCTTTGCTGTTGGTGTTGAATCTCTATGTTCCCGAGCACTCCAGCACTACACATTGCTGCTTCCTACCAGGAACCAAACTGGTGCACACAGTCTCTGTGCTCACCAACCCTACACCCTTAAGCTACAAGTAACACCATGGAAGACCCACCAGCCAAATGAAAACGTCAAACATGTACTTGTTATGTGCTGCTCCAAGGTCTTTGGGATTTAAATCAGATAGTGAAGGATTAGCTCTCTGGCATATGAGCTCATCATCTCAACTTAATTTACAGGTGTGGAGGTAACGACCCAGGTGCAAAGCAGATACCAAAAATGTAATATAATGGGCCATTTATATGACACCGACGAGAACGTATTTGCATGGAAGCAAGATTTGCAGTTACAATTAAAATTAATTTAGACCAATTAGCTTAAGGAAATAGGGATTCACCTACACACCAGATGAGAGATGACTGAAAAACCTTGGAATTGTATAATTGAACCCTTTAGCACTTACTAGCTACCTACCATTGTTTGAACGTTAGTGTTGGAAACAGTGATTAATTGCTGGCACATATTTGAGTGCTGATTTCCTTGGCTATAAATTGTTGCAAAGCCAGCAGCAGAACTCAGCTCTACTTATCAATTGCTCTAGGCAAATATCTCAAACTGCTAAGTGCAACAGTGCTCTTAGTGGCCTATATCTAGATAAGGACACTCTATTAAGGCTATTCTCTTGGAGTAGTTTTTCTTTTTTAAAAAAAAACTATTAGTGTGTACATTTTTTATTCCTCCTTTCTTAATCTTCTCTTCAGAGGGCACTGGGACCTCACCGATGACCTTGCACCAAGTTAGAGTTTCAAATCACTATCAATCCTCTGGCACTTTCAGCATCCTTACTATTTAAGCTTGGATAAAAGGTAGTCCACAGGGCACTCCACTTGGAAAGTTTCAGTGGGGGAGCATCTTTTTAAAAAATTCATTCATGGGATATGGGCGTTGCTGGCTGGCCAGCATTTATTGCCGTTTACTAGTTGCCCTTGAGAAGGTGGTGTTGAGTTGTCTTTGCTGCAGTCCACGTGCTGTGGGTTGACCCACAATGCTGTTAGGGAGGGAATTCCAGGATTTTAATCCAGCGATTGTGAAGGAACGGCAATATATTTCCAAGTCTGGATGGCGAGTGGCTTGGAGGGGAACTTGTAAGTGGTGGTATTCCCATGTATCTGCTGCAGGGATCCAGGTTCAATTCCAGCCTCGGGTGACTGTGTGGAGTTTACACATTCTCCTTTTGCATTGTAGATTCTATGATTTGAAAGGTGCTGTCTAAGGATAATTGGTGAATTGCTGCAGTGCATCTTGTAGATAGTACACACTGCTGCTACTAAGCATCATAGAAATCATAGAAACCCCACAGTGCAGAAGGAGGCCATTCGGCCCATCGAGTCTGCACCGACCACAATCCCACCCAGGCCCTACCCCCACATATTTACCCACTAATCCCTCTAACCTACACATCTCAGGATTCCAAGGGGCAATTTTTAACCTGGCCAATCAACCTAACCCGCACATCTTTGGACTGTGGGAGGAAACCGGAGCACCCGGAGGAAACCCACGCAGACACAAGGAGAATGTGCAAACTCCACACAGACAGTGACCCGAGCCGGGAATCGAACCCAGGACCCTGGAGCTGTGAAGCAGCAGTGCTAACCACTGTGCTACCGTGCCGCCTCGATGGTGGAGGGATTGAATGTTTGTAGATGTGGTGCCAATCAAGTGGGCTGCATTGTCCTGGATGGTGCCAACCTTTTTGAGTGTTGTTGGAGCTGCACCCATCCAGGCATGTGGGGAGTATTCCATCACACTCCTGACTTACGTCTTGTAGATGGTGGACAGGCTTTGGGGAGTCAGGGGGTGAGTTATTTGCCAGTGTTCCTCGCTTCTGACCTGCTTTTGTAGCCACTATGTTTATGTGGCAAGTTCAGTTGAGTTTCTGGTCAATGGTAACCCCAAGGATGTTAACAGTGGGGGATTCAGTGATGGTAGCACCACTGAATGTCAAGGGGCGGTCGTTAGAATGTTTCTTATTTGTGATGGTCATTGGCTGACATTTGTGTAGCGCAAATGTTACTTGCCACTTGTCAGCTCAAGCCTGGATATTGTCCAGATCTTGTTGCATTTGAACATGGACTGCTTCAGTATCTGAGTCGTCACGAATGTGCTGAACATTGTGCAATCATCAGCGAACATCCCCACTTTTGACCTTGTGATGGAGCAAAGGTCATTGATGAAGCAGCTGAAGACGGTTGGGCCTTGGAAACTTAAATCAAGGCAGGCTTCAACCAATTACTATACAAGTGCACTTTCCAGCAGGATTCACTCAATAATAATCAAGAGAAGGAATGCGAGTTGGTACTTCCCCATCCTTAGTCCCAAGTGCATTGAGTCTCAAACTGCTGTTCCAGTTTGGATCCGCTATCTCAGGACAGAACAATAATTAAACTGTGATCTTGTGCTTTAATTTTGGAATGGAACTCACAAAATGACTTTGCCAGCTTCATGGTCTAACAGATGTAATGTTCCAGCAGCCTTCAAATAAAAATCAACAGGCTTTGTTTAATTGTTTAAGGGCTAACTTTTATATATGTTGATTTGTGATTTAAAAGTTGAAGTCAAATTAAAGTTAAAGTTTATTTATTAGTCACAAGTAAAGCTTACATTTACACTGGAATGAAGTTACTGTGAAATTCCCCTAGTCGCTAGATTCTTAACAAATCTGTTATGGAAACATAGTACAAAAGAATTTACCTGGTTGTATTTCACCCACAAAAGTCTGAATTACATTAAATTGGGCATTTGAGAACAGCAAATCATTTCTGCAGAATAGAAAATGAATTGAAACAGGATCAGGGAGGCTCTCAGATTGCTCAGCCAAGTGAACTAATTGGTACAGAAGTGAACTAGAAGTAGAGAGCTCCAAGGTTCAGTCCTCATCTATGCTGGTTATGAATGGAGCCAGAGTGGAGGCTAAATCGGGGGAGAAAACAAAATCACTTGGGATTCCTCCTCCAGGTCCCTACCTGTACTTGTTGATTGAGAGCAGGGTAGGGCAGAGGTGTGATACCACACAATTAAATCATGTTAACTCCCAGCATAACGCTACTTGGTTCAGGTGCTAAAAGTCTACTGGTGCAACAAATCCATAGTGCTGGGGTGGGACACAGGTGTGTTGAACCCATAACACCGGGGAGTATACACAGACTGAGCCCTTAGTACTCAGTTGCACTTCCCAGTACTGAGTGGGGAGCTTGGTGCTGGGATCACAACTACTTTTAATTTGCATAAATCAGTTGGTCAATGCAAGGTCGTCAAATTTACAGATGATATCAAACTAAGACATGCTCAAACTGCAGAATGAGTTGGATAAAAGATGCAAGGTAGAAAATTACAAAGTTCACATTAACAAATGTTAAGTCCTAAAGTTAAAGTTTATTTATTTGTCACAAGTAGGCTTATGTTAACACGGCAATGACTTTACTGTGAAATTCCCCTCGTCGCCACATTCCGGCTCCTGTTCGGGTACACTGAGGGAGAATTTAGCATGGCCAATTCACCTAACCAGCACATCTTTCTGACTGTAGGAGGAAACTGGAGCACCTGGAGGAAACCCACACAGACACAGGGAGAACGTGCAAACTCCACACAGACAGTGACCCAAGCCGAGAATCGAACCTGGGTCCCTGGCACTGTGAGACAGCAGTGCTAACTACTGTGCCACCCCACCTAGGAAGTAAAAAGTAACACATGCATTTTATCAGGGATAGTGAAATTGCCAGAATACACTCAGAGGAGCCCTAGGTTATGAGTAGATTCATCCTAAATGAATATGAATGTAAAACAGATTGTAGTGAACAAAGAACAAAGAACAGTACAGCACAGGAAACAGGCCCTTCGGCCCTCCAAGCCTGTGCCGCTCCTTGGTCCAACTAGACCAATCGTTTGTATCCCTCCATTCCCAGGCTGCTCATGTGACTATCCAGGTAAGTCTTAAACAATGTCAGCGTGCCTGCCTCCACCACCCTACTTGGCAGCGCATTCCAGGCCCCCACCACCCTCTGTGTAAAAAACGTCCCTCTGATATCTGAGTTATACTTCGCCCCTCTCACCTTGAGCCCGTGACCTCTCGTGATCGTCACCTCCGACCTGGGAAAAAGCTTCCCACTGTTCACCCTATCTATACCCTTCATAATCTTGTACACCTCTATTAGATCTCCCCTCATTCTCCGTCTTTCCAAGGAGAACAACCCCAGTCTACCCAATCTCTCCTCATAGCTAAGACCCTCCATACCAGGCAACATCCTGGTAAACCTTCTCTGCACTCTCTCTAACGCCTCCACGTCCTTCTGGTAGTGCGACGACCAGAACTGGACGCAGTACTCCAAATGTGGCCTAACCAGCGTTCTATACAGCTGCATCATCAGACTCCAGCTTTTATACTCTATACCCCGTCCTATAAAGGCAAGCATACCATATGCCTTCTTCACCACCTTCTCCACCTGTGTTGCCACCTTCAAGGATTTGTGGACTTGCACACCTAGGTCTCTCTGTGTTTCTATACTCCTGATGACTCTGCCATTTATTGTGTAACTCCTCCCTACATTATTTCTTCCAAAATGCATCACTTCGCATTTATCCGGATTAAACTCCATCTGCCACCTCTCCGCCCAATTTTCCAGCCTATCTATATCCTGCTGTATTGCCCGACAATGCTCTTCGCTATCCGCAAGTCCAGCCATCTTCGTGTCATCCGCAAACTTGCTGATTACACCAGTTACACCTTCTTCCAAATCATTTATATATATCACAAATAGCAGAGGTCCCAGTACAGAGCCCTGCGGAACACCACTGGTCACAGACCTCCAGCCGGAAAAAGACCCTTCGACCACTACGCTCTGTCTCCTATGGCCAAGCCAGTTCTCCACCCATCTAGCCACTTCTCCTTGTATCCCATGAGCCTTAACCTAGTGCTGGCTATGCATCAGACACATGGCTGTCATTGAGATTTTGTTGGAGTGCAATGGTAAGTATCTGGCATTTTCCTTCTTGCAAAAACATCCAGCAGCGTAACCTCTTCCAAACTTGGGTTACGTCTGGAGAGAGCTTCCTGAGTGATCTAATGCCAGATTGAAGTATAAGTGGTTGTCACTGACAATGGGCATAACTTGAGGAAATGAGTTATGAGTTTAGCATAAGACTGTCACACAGCCTTGAAGCAAAATGGCTTAAGTGCAGCATTTACCCAGCATTATTACACTGTCAGTGTTTGGCTAAATAAGACACTGACAAGCCAGCTGCATATATATATATATAGCTCTATTATTTAATTCAGCCAGGACTCACCCACGTACACAGCAGTTTCAGAAAATCTGATTTGGGTAATGGTTGCACAGCTGAATTCGAAATTGAAAACCTTTCATCTTATTCTCAATGTCAGGCAAAGTATTATTTACTTAACTGTTCCCTGAAAGCATTTCATGATCTTATTTGACATACCTTTTATAAAACTTGCTCATGATCCAGCTGCCTTTCCCAATTTTCAGTCTATTGTAACAATACAATAGCCAATTGAGTCAGCCACCGGTCTAAGTGTCTACAACACCTTTTCTAACCCACCATCTCGTATTGATTCAGAAAAGGCTGTCTTAAGAAATAACGGGTGCACTGTCTTGCCAATGTAAAAAGAAGAATGAATAAATGAATATTAAGTCCACTAATCTTTCAGCCTATTATCAATTTGGCAAATCAGGGCATGCATAATCCAATAATGCTATTCAAGCATACTGCAACATTTTGTGATCTTCAAAACTGGCCTTCTGTTTCTTTTTCTCAACTAATATAAGCATCAAGGAAAAGTGATTTTGCGGAATTGCTAAAGCTGCCTGGGCTGGGAGGTGGGTAAGGATGGTACTTGTAAACATATCAGTCCAACTCAGTGACCCCATATTGCAGGTTTCAGGTCATCATTTATGTGATATTGAGTCAGAAAGTACACAGGGTCTTAGCCTCAACTCCGAGTGTGTGCTCAGTTAGTTGATTTGACCAGATTCTGTCCATTAGTGATCCATACCATGTAAAAAAGTAAAATACTTTGGTAATGTGCTGAATTTTGGAATTTGAGAGCTCAAGTATCACCATGGCAACTTGTGAACCTACATGCGGTAAATCTGTCACCTTATTGATTCAAATTGTTTTGTAAAAAAGCAATAAGTTCACTAATTCCCTTCAATGCAGAGAACCTGCTATCCTGTTTCTGGCTCACATTATATGGTTGCTTCTTAATGATCTTTCTACTGGCTTTTCAGCAGTACAAGCAATTGCTAAAAAAAGCCCAAAACCAAATTTTCCGTACAACCAACTCCACTCTCCTTCCACTTTGTTCATACAGTACACAGTTGGATGGAAAATCCAAGGAGCTATCTTGTCCTGTTCAATCCTATCCTACATGATGATTTTTTTTGTGTGTATTTAGTAGTTTTGCACTCGGAAAGTAGCAGCCTATTATAATGGTGCAGTTTACTTCAAGACCAATAGTCAGAATTTGGGGATATCCAGAGTTATTATTTTGCTGCATTGAGGAGGAATTAAACAAAGGTATCACAGAAGTAAACTTTCAAACCAAATTTCCAAAGCCAAGAAGTGTGATACAGACTCAAAATACTAACTCAGTTTCTTTCCACAGATGCTGCCAGACCTGCTGAGATTTTCCAGCATTTTCTGTTTTTATTCCCGAGCAACTGGTTTTGTGCCGAGATTGAAATGTTCTTGAAAAAGAGAAGCATGTGTGATGAATGATGTGATCATCTCATCAATTTGAAACAGGTTAGGAAATAAACTTGTGTTTATATAGCATGATCCACAACCTCAGGTCATTACAAATACTTTATAAGCAATGAAGTACTTTTTGAAACATAGTCACTATTGTAACATAGGAAATGCAGCAGCTAAGTTAGGAACAGAATGGTTCCAAAAATTAGCAAAAAGAGGTAACATGATCAGATCATCCGATTTAGTGAAGTTGCTTGAGGGATAAATATTGGTCCTCATATTGGCAACGATGGTCACTGAACAGCTGCAGGGCACCCGGAAAGAGGAGGTGATGATAAGATTGTGGTACATGTTGCTGCTAATGATATAGGTAATCTGAAAAATGAGGTCTTGCATCAAGAATTCAGGGAACTAGCCAGTAGCTTAAAAAGCAGGATGTGTCACTCACGAATGTAGAAATAGGAGAATAGAGCAGATGAATGAGTGGTTCAAGAGTTGGAGCAGGAGGGAGGGTTTTAGACTCCTGGATCACTGGAACGGTTTCTGGGGAAGGTGGGACTGTGCCTCAACCACATTGGGGCCAACATCCTTGCGGGTAGGCTTGCTAGTGCTGTTGGGAGTAGTTTAAACAAGTTTGGCAGGGGGAGGGGACACATAGCATTAGTTAAATAAAAATACATCATGC
Organism: Mustelus asterias; assembly: GCF_964213995.1. Lineage (NCBI taxonomy): Eukaryota > Metazoa > Chordata > Chondrichthyes > Carcharhiniformes > Triakidae > Mustelus > Mustelus asterias. The sequence goes on along the minus strand of NC_135816.1, from coordinate 7,427,940 downwards.
TAGAGTAAAAGAAGCAAGTCAGAGCAAGTTCGGTTATGTTGAGTGTCAAGAGAGTAAGGCAACGCTGAATGGTCTTTAATGCTAAGAGTGTAATAGGTAAGACTGATGAGTTCAGGGTGTGGACTGATACATGGAAGTGTGATATTGTTGCCATCACAGAGACATGGCTGAGGGAAGGATAGTACTGGCAACTCAAAATTCTTTCGGCGAGATGGAGGAGGATGTTAAAAGGGAAGTAGTGTTTCACTATTGACTAAGCAGTCAATTACGGCAGTAAAGAGAGATATCATCTTGGAATGGTGTTCGAATGAGGCTGTGTGGGTAGAATTTAGGAATATAAAAGGTCAGATTACGGGGAGTGTATTATAGCCCCCCCTGTACTATTGAAGATTAAAGGGTAATGTGATTCGGTTATTTAAGATGTTTAAAGGAGTTGATAGCATAGAGAGAAGCTACTTTTTCTGTTGTGGGAGACCTGCAGAACAAAGGGTCATAACTTTAAGGTGTAGCTGGCCATTAAGGGGTGAAGTCAGGAAGCAGTCTTCATCCAAAAAATGGTGGAAAATTGAAAATCTTTACTCGAATAGCTATTGAGACTGGGGTCAATTGAAAATTTCAAACTGAAATTGCTAATTTTTTGTTAAGCAAGGGAATTAATGGTTCGATTAAGCAGACACAGCGTGGATTCATGAGGGGAAGTCGTGCTTGATGAACTTGTTGGATTTTTATGAAGATGTGACTAGTGCGGTTGACAGAGGGGAACCGGTGGATGCGGTGTTTTTGGATTTCCAAAAGGCGTTTGATAAGGTGCCCCACAAAAGGTTGCGAAAGAAGATTGGGTTACACGGAGTTGGGGGTAGGGTGTTAGTGTGGATTGGGGATTGGCTATCCGACAGGAAGCAGAGAGTCGGAATAAATGGGTGCTTTTCTGGTTGGCAGATGGTAACTAGTGGCATGCCGCAGGGATCAGTACTGGGGCCTCAACTATTTACCATTTATATAGATGATCTGGAGGAGGGGACTGAGTGTAGGGTAACAAAGTTTGCAGACGACACAAAGATAAGTGGAAAAGTGAATCGTGTGGAGGGCGTAGAAGGTCTGCAGAGAGATTTGGACAGGCTGAGTGAGTGGGCGAGAATCTGGCAGATGGAGTATAACGTTGACAAATGCAAGGTTATTCACTTTGGAGGAAATAATAGCAAATTGGATTATCTAAATGGAAAAAAATTACAACATGCTACTGTGCAAAGGGACCTGGGGGGTCCTTGTGCATGAGACGCAAAAACCCAGTCTGCAGGTGCAACAGGTGATCAAGAAGGCAAATGGGATGTTGGCCTATATCGCAAGGGCGATAGAATATAAAAGCAGAGATGTCTTGCTGCATCTGTACAGGGATTTGGGGAGGGCGCAGCTGGAATACTGTGTGCAGTATTGGTCCCCTTATTTGCGGAATGATATCCTTGGAGGGAGTGCATAGAAGGTTCACCAGGTTGATACCAGAGATGAGGGGTGTTGATTATGAGGAGAGACTGAGCAGATTGGGTTTGTACTCGTTGGAATTTAGAAGGCTGACGGGGGATCTTATAGAGACCTATAAGATAATGAAGGGGCTGGATAGGGTAGAGCTGGAGAGATTCTTTCCACTTCGAAAGGAAGCTGGAACTAGAGGGCACAGCCTCAAAATAAAGGGGGTCAGTTTAGGACAGAGTTGAGGAGGAACTTCTTCTCTCAGAGGGTGGTGAATCTCTGGAATTCTCTGCCCACTGAAGTGGTGGAGGCAACCTCGTTGAATATGTTTAAATCACAGATAGATGGATTCCTGATCGGTAAGGGAATTAGGGGTTATGGGGATCAGGCGGGTAAGTGGAACTGATCCACTTCAGATCAGCCATGATCTTATTGAATGGCGGGGCAGGCCCGAGGGGCTAGATGGCCTACTCCTGCTCCTATTTCTTATGTTCTTATTAAGTGTTACAGACCCAAGGCGGGCAAATGGAATTAAGATACAGATCAACCATGATCTAATTGAATGATCGACCAGGTTCAAGAAGTTGAGGTGGCCTTCTTTAATTCTTATGTTCCGACTGTTACAAATTGAAAATAGAGCAAAATTGGTTCGATTCCTGGATCCTAAATGTTTCCCTTACTCAGCTATTGCAAATTGTTTCAGAGAACCAATCAATGTTCTCTCGCCCTAAGAGATCCAAGATCAAAATGAAACATGATTTTGAAACATCCTTCAGAAAATTCGCAAGAAAAGAATCAAAAGCAAAATACTGTGGATGCTGGAAATCTGAAATTCTGGTAATACTCAGCAGGCTTGTTAGCAGCTGTGGAGGGGAAAACAAAGTTAACGTTTCAGGTCAACAACTCTGTCAGACTGCAAAAAAATCAGAAATGCTGCCAGTCCTGCTGAGTACTTCCAGCATTTTCCGTTTTTATTCTGAAAAAATGTGTACATTATGCACATATAAAGTGTGTAGAATAACAGTATGTCACAATAGCAATGCCAAGGTCTTTTATCATTTTGTCACAAGGCTGCTGGAAAATCACAGCTTGTCAGTGAAGCTCCACAAAACTTCACTGGCACTCCTTCAAACCAACACTTTACAGTTGATTAATAATGGTTCTTATAGGTGTGCAAAAACATGTTTTATACTGTACATTAATAAGCTGAAATTTGTTTGTGTTTAGTTCTTACCGGCTTGCCGTGGACCTCTCTTTCTCCTGAAGGCAGCTCCTGACTGAAGGGCCTCCATTAGGCTGTCCATCACCCCTGTTGCATCACCCTCTGTGTAAGGAACAAGAACAACAGAGATCAGACACCGGTAATACCATAAGACAAATCATCAGAAATCACAGCTGACTAAATAGATTCAGGAATTACAAGGCCTTAAGTATGAATATGTGTTACTGAGCTGACCTTTGGAAAGGGCAAAATTAATGGAATACAAATACACCAACAATCTGTTTTGATATACAGAATAAGTTTACAAGTGCATAATTCCACATATGTTTCCACAAGGAAATGACAATGCCTTCCATTAAGTTATACACATCCCAATCAGCAATCAAAATGTTTCAATACCTACATCTAGCCTACCCAGTTCTTTCCACTCTTTCAAGCAGGTTTGGACTCTAGGTGGAATTTGATGCCATAGATACCAGCATTACCTTTTATCATCTCCCCTAGCAATGACCACCCATCATCAGCTGTTGAAGTTGGGGAGTAGAGAGCAGCGTAACCAGTTATCACATGCCATATACATCAATCCCATTTGTAATCACTGAAGAGTAAGCAGCTGTAGGAACCAGGACAGATCTTTTCACTTCAAGGGCAACTTCCTAATGTAGGAATAGATCATTCAACTCAGGCAGGAAAATCAAATCTTTAGACACTCCTGGTCTTTATGACACAGCACTACACAGAACAGGGAATTCATTTGCTGATTACTGGGGAAGAATTTAATACTTTCTCATGCCCATTAGAACAATATTCCCTTTGAGTAATAAAAAGGGAGATTTAAATTGAGAAATGCTGTAATATTCATGAATAATTTTTCAAAGGCCACATCTAGAAACAAAAAGGTATCAAAGGGGATTATTTGGTCTCGGTAAAATGTGAACTCTGAGCAATAGAGTAGGAGTTTATCTGACTCATTATTCAGCTAGAACCATCCTCCGTATCACAGAACGCCTCCTTTCAGGTACAAAGATATGTAGTGGGACAGGTAGTATTGAGGAACCAGGGGGCTGCAGAAGGACTTGGACAGGTTAGGAGAATGGGCAGAAAGTGGCAGATGGAATACAATGTAGAAAAGTGAGAGGCTATGCACTTTGGAAGGAAGAATGGAGGCATAGACTATTTTCTAAATGGGGAAATGCTTAGGAAATCAGAAACACAAAAGGGACTTGGGAGACTTTGTTCAAGATCCTCTTAAGGTTAATGTGAAGGTTCAGTCGGCAGTCAGGAAGGCAAATGCAATGTTAGCGTTTATGCCAAGCGGGCTAGAATACAAGAGCAGGGATGTAACTCTGAGGCTGTATAAAGGTCTGGTCAGACCCCATTTGGAGTATTGTGAACAGTTTTGGGCCCCGTATCTAAGGAAGGATGTGCTGGCCTTGGAAAGGGTCCAGAGGAGATTCACAAGAATGATCCCTGGAATGAAGAGCTTGTTGTATGAGGAATGGTTGAGGACTGTGGGTCTGTGCGCCTTGGAGTTTAGAAGGATGAGGGGGGATCTTATTGAAACTTACAGGATACTGAGAGGCCCGGATAGAGTGGACGTGGAGAGGATGTTTCCACTAGTAGGAAAAACTAGAACCAGAGGGCACAACCTCAGGCTAAAGGGACGATCCTTTAAAACAGAGATGAGGAGGAATTTCTTCAGCCAGAGGGTGGTGAATCTGTGGAACTCTTTGCCGCAGAAGGCTGTGGAGGCCAGGTCATTGAGTGTCTTTAAAACAGAGGTAGATAGGTTCTTGATTAATAAGGGGATCAGGAGTTTTGGGGAAAAGGCAGGAGAATGGGGATGAGAAAAATATCAGCCATGATTGAATGGCGGAGCAGACTTGATGGGCCGAGTGGCCTAATTCTGCTCCTATGTCTTATGGTCTTACTAAATCATCAAGCAACACAGGAACAAAGCCCAGATGAAGTGGTGAATGCAGGCTCACTTTTAACATTTAAGAAAAACTTAAGACAAGGTACATGGATGAGAGGGGTGTGGAGGGATATGGTCCAGGTGCAGGTCAGTGGGACTAGGCAGAAAAATGGTTCGGCACAGCCAAGAAGGGCCAAAAGGCCTGTTTCTGTGCTGTAATGTGCTATGGTTCTAATAAATCCAACATGTTGCTGGAATCCAGAACAGGTTCATAAGCATTTGGAAGAAAAAGTCTGTGACTTTGTCAGAACTCAGTTAACCTTTTCACCGTCAGATGTTGATTGAATTCCAATACATTTCTAGCAGTTAACATTTTTATTTTGGCATCAAAAATCATTGACAAACTCTCATCCAATCATAGTGACACAGAAATTCATAGGAGCTGGTAAATGCTGAAATGAAAAGTAACATGATACTGCGAGAATGTACCTTCAGCAGTGAAGGTGAAAATTATGTGTTCTCATTACATCCCATTTACCTTCTCTCGCTTTTCCACGCAACTGCACACCAACTGTTCACATACACACAAAAGCCAAGTCAACCAGGCTGTGTTTCTGATGTGGAACCTTGCTGGATGTGGGCAAGGGTCCAGATAACAGTGCTCAAGTCCTGATTCTAATAACATTCAGGTTCAGTTTTTAAAAAGAGCTTAGGGATGAATTTCCTATTGGCAAACTGGCTTTGGCAGCGATGATTTTCCCCTTTCATTTCTATATTTGAAGTTAACACTACCATTTCTAAACATGGTTCATAAGTTCCAAATGCTTAAGAGAAGGATCTACTATGAATAAAGAAATGTACCATATGTCATTTACTTACTCGACTATCAAATTACAATTAGATTTTTGACAAGAGTACGGAAGAGGAATCTGAGACTGCCCTCCCTAACATAAGATCACTCAACCACACCTCTAAAGTGCCATCCATCTGTCCGGTGCCTCCTTCACCACTTTGCAGGTGTCACGAAAATAATGGCCAATTAAACTCTAATGACATGGTACGCCACAATTAAGCATTGTCCCTATAATCCAGAAATGGACTGGTTTTATCAAGAGCCCCAAGGTAAAAGGGAAAAAGACAAACTAAGGCAGCTGCCTTCTGCTCCTCCAGGCTATTAGATTTCACTTTACCATTGCACAACTTCTGTTACCTTGGCACATGTCCAACTTAAACAAACATCAATTTTGGAACAGTTTAAATTGATTCAAATGGATTCCACAAGAGAAAATATACTTAAAGGGTGCTCAAGAATAGCTTTTCTGGTCAACTATGTTGCCAAATGTAGATTTCAGTCAGGAAGGTGCCAGGCACTCCATTTCCTGTGCTGAATGAGCAGATCACAGTTGTGCACAATAGAGTTGATGCAATTGGCCTCAATGCATATGCGTTAGGGAAGGAGGAAAACATTACTTAGGATTCTTGATAGGATCACTAATTCACAACTCTTGGAGGAGCACACATATGCCCAACATCATCTGAGGATAAAATCAGGTTCATTTCTGATAGTGTCAATTCCCATAGGTGAATAATCACTAACTCCAATGGTTTGGCTTATATATCGCTGTCAACAGCTTCTCTTTCCATTTCTGCAGTTACCTCTGATGTTCCCCAATGATCCATCCTTGGACTCCTCCTAACTCTCATCGACATGCTGCCCTTAAGCAACATCACCTGAAAACACAATGTTGGCTTTCACACTTATGCTGATGACAGCCAACTTTATCTCACCGCCACTTCTTTTGAATCCTCTGCTGTCTTTAAATTGGCTGATGTTAACATTTAGTACTGATGATCAGAAATTTCCTACAATTAAACATTGGGTAGGCCAAAACCATTGCATCTCTACCATAACCTCTGCTCCCTCGATACGGACTCCATCACTCTCCTGGCAACTGTCTGAGGTGGAACTGGACTATTCAAACTTTGGTGTCAAATATCACCCTGAGATGTGCTTTCAATCACATAAGAACATAACATCTTGCATCTCCGTCACTTCGTAGGTTCATCTGCTACTGAAAACCTCTTTGTTATTGCGAGGCAGGACTATTCCAACATACTCCTAGCCAGCTTCCCACATTCTACTCTCCAGAAACCTGCTCACCAAAACTCTGCTGCTCGAGTGCTAACCCATTCAACCAGCCACCTATGCTTGCCAACCTACACTAGCTCCCAGTTAAACAATGCCTTGATATCAAAATTGTGATCCTTGATCCAAGTTATCAGTACTTATCTAATTCTGCCCTCTTGAGCATTGTGATTTTAATTGCTTCATTACTGGTGTCATCCAAGAGTATTGAGGGAAATGAGTGTGGAAATTGCAGAAGCTGTAGTCTTCCTGAGACACAGGGGTGGTGCGAGAGGAGTGGAGAATTTGAACGTTACACGCCAAGATAAAGGCAAAATACTGTGGATGCTGGAATTAGAAACAGAAAGAAAAAATGCTGGAAAATCTCAGCAGGTCTGACAGCATTTGTGGAGAGAGAATAGAGCCAACGTTTTGAGTCAGGATGACCCTTCATCAGAGCTGACACTGGAGGTCAGACGAAGGGTCATGTTGAGGTGAAACATTGGCTCTATTCTCTCTCCACCGATGCGGTCAGGTCTGCTCCGATTTTCCAGCATTTTCTGTGAACGTTACACCCTTGTTCAAAAAGGGGTGCAAGGATAAAGCCAGCAGCTACAGACCACTCAGTGTGATTTCAGTGGTAGGGAAACTTTGGTATGGGACTTAGTCACTTAGATAAGTGCAGGATAATTAAAGAAAGCCAGCAGGGATTCATCAAGGAAAAATCAGGTTTATTTAATTTGTTGGAGATTTTTGAGAAGGCAACAGATTTTTGAGAAGGTTGATAAAGTGCGATGTATATGGATTTTCAAAAGGCATTTGATACACACAAGAGACTTATGAGCAAAATTTTAGCCCACGGAATAAAAGGCAACGTATGCACTTGGATAAGGAATTGAGTGAGTGAAGGAAACAGAGTTTTTCAGATCAGAGGAAGGCTTGTCATGGAGTTTCCCGGGGTCAGTGTTGGTTTTCCTGAGGTACATTAATGATATAGATTGTGACTTTCAGGACAGGATTTCAAAATTTGCAGATGAAAGGAAGATTGGAAATGTTATCAACTGTCTTGTTGATAGTCTTGAACTTTAAATGGACACAGGCCTCCAGTTTGAAAAACAATTGTCTCCAACCACCCTCTGTCAAGAAGCCAATTTTGTATCCATTTAGATACTTCATCCTGGATCCCGTGAGATTTAACTTCATGCAACAACCTACCATGTGGTATCTTGTCAAAGGCCTTGCTAAAGTCCATGTAGACAACATCAACTGCACTGCCCTCATCTACCTTCTTGGTTACCCCTTCAAAAACTCAATCAAATTTGTGAGACATGATTTTCCACTCTCAAAGCCGTGCTGACTGTCCCTAATCTGTACTTGCATCTCTAAATGCCTGGTGAATTAGGCAGACAAATGGCAGATCTTAAGGATCAACAAGGTCATCTATGTGCGGATCCACAAGAGATGGGTGAAATCCTAAATGAATATTTCTCATCAGTATTTACTGTTGAGAAAAGCATGGATGTTAGGGAACTTGGGGAAATAAATAGTGATGTCTTGAGGAGTGTACATATTACAGAGAAGGAGGTGCTGGAAGTCTTAAAGCGCATCAAGGTAGATAAATCCCCGGGACCTGATGTAGTGTATCCCAGGAAACTGTGGGAGGCTAGGGAGGAAATTGTGGGTCCCTTAGCTGAGATATTTGAATCATCGATTGTCACGGGTGAGGTGCCTGAAGATTGGAGAGTGGCAAATGTTGTGCCTTTGTTTAAAAAGGGCTGCAGGGAAAAGCCTGGGAAATACAGGCCAGTGAGCCTCACATCTGTGGTGGGTAAATTGTTGGAAGGTGTTTTGAGAGACAGGATCTACAGGCATTTAGAGATGCAAGTACAGATTAGGGACAGTCAGCATGGCTTTGTGAGTGGAAAATCATGTCTCACAAATTTGATTGAGTTTTTTGAAGGGGTAACCAAGAAGGTAGATGAGGGCAGTGCAGTTGATGTTGTCTCCATGGACATTAGCAAGGCCTTTGACAAGGTACCACATGGTAGGTTGTTGCATAAAGTTAAATCTCACGGGATCTAGGATGAAGTATCTAAATGGATACAAAATTGGCTTCTTGACAGAGGGTGGTTGGAGAGAATTGTTTTTCAAATTGGAGGCCTGTGACCAGCGGTGTGGCTTAGGGATCAGTGCTGGGTCCACTGTTATTTGTCATTTATATTAATGATTTGGATGAGAATATAGGAGGCATGATTCGTAAGTTTGCAGATGACACTAAGATTGGTGGCATAGTGGACAGTGAAGAAAGTTATCTCCAATTGCAACGGGATCTTGATCAATTGGGCCAGTGGGCTGATGAATGGCAGATGGAGTTTAATTTAGACAAATGTGAGGTGATGCATTTTGGTAGATTGAACCAGGGCAGGACTTACTCAGTTAATGGTAGGGCATTGGGGAGAGTTACAGAACAAAGAGATCTAGGGGTACATGTTCATAGCTCCTTGAAAGTGGAGTCACAGGTGGACAGAGTGGTGAAGGCGGCATTCGGCATGCTTGGTTTCATCGCTCAGAACATTGAATACAGGAGTTGGAATGTCTTGTTGAAGTTGTACAAGACATTGGTAAGGCTACACTTGGAATACTGTGTGCAATTCTGGTCAGCCTATTACAGAAAGGATATTATTAAACTAGAAAGAGTGCAGAAAAGATTTACTAGGATGCTACCAGGACTTGATGGATTGAGTTATAAGGAGAGGCTGGATAGACTGGGACATTTTCTCTGGAGCGCAGGAGGCTGAGGGGTGATCTTATAGAGGTCTATAAAATAACGAGGGGCACAGATCAGCTCGATAGTCAATATCTTTTCCCAAAGGTAGGGGAGTCTAAAACTCGAGGGCATAGGTTTAAGGTGAGAAGGGAGAGATACAAAAGTGTCCAGAGGGCAATTTTTTCACACAGAGGGTGGCGAGTGTCTGAAACAAGCTGCCAGAGGTAGTAGTAGAGGCGGGTACAATTTTGTCTTTTAAAAAGCATTTAGATAGTTACATGGGCACGATGGGTATAGAGGGATATGGGCCAAATGCGGGCAATTGGGATTAGCTTAGGGGTTTTAAAAAAAAAAGGGCAGCATGGACAAGTTGGGCCAAAGGGCCTGTTTTCATGCTGTAAACCTCTATGACTCTATGAGATGAAGTTCAATGTAGAGAAGAGTGAGGTGATTCAATTTGGCAGGAAGTATAAAATGAAGGGAGAAACTCTAAAGGAGGTGAAGGAACCTCAGTACCTATGTGCCATAAGTCATTGAAGATGGCAGTTTAGGTTGAGAGGGCAATTAATAAAGCACACAGTATTTTAGGTTTTATTAATAGGGCCATTGAATACAAGAGTAAGGATGTCATGTTGAACTTGTGTAAGACACTAGTTAGAACCTTAGTTAGGCCGCACTTGGAATATAGTGTTCAATTCTGGTCGCCACACTACCAGAAGAATGTGGAGGCTTTGGAGAGGGAACAGAAAAGATTTACCAGGATGTTGCCTGGAATGGAGGGCATTAGCTTTGAGGAAAGGTTGGAGAAACTTGATTTGTTCTCACTGGAACGACGGAGGTTGAGGGGCGACCTGATAGAAGTCTACAAGATTATGAGAGGCATGGACAGAGTGGATAGTCAGAAGCTTTTTCCCAGGGTGGAGGAGTCAATTACTCGGGGGCACAGGTTTAAGGTGCGAGGGGCAAGGTTTAAAGGAGATGTACGAGGCAGATTTTTTACACAGTAGTGGGTGGCTGGAACGCGTTGCCAGGGGAGGTAGTGGAAGCGGATACGGTAGTGACTTTTAAGGGGCGTCTTGACAAATACATGAATAGGATGGGAATAGAAGGATATGGTCCCCAGAAGGTAGGGGGTTTTAGTTCAGTCAGGCAGCATGGTTGGTGCAGGCTTGGAGGGCCGAAGGGCCTATTCCTGTGCTGTAATTTTCTTTGTTAGACCTCATCTAGAGTACTGTGTCCAGTTCTGGGCGCCCTATTTGAGGAAGGATGTGAAAGCATTGGAGAGAGCACAGAGGAGATTCACAAGAATAATTCCAGGGAGAAAGAACTATAATTATCAGTGTAGATTTGAGACGTTGAAGCTGTTTCCTTTGGAGAAGAGACTTCATAGAATCATAGAAACCCTACAGTGCAGAAAGAGGCCATTCGGCCCATCAAGTCTGCACCGACCACAATCCACCCAGGCCCTACCCCCATACATATTTTACCTGCTAATCCCTCTAACCTATGCATCTCAGGACACTAAGGGGCACCTTAAACCTGTGCCCCCGAGTAATTGACTCCTCCACCCTGGGAAAAAGCTTCTGACTATCCACTCTGTCCATGCCTCTCATCATAGAAACCCTACAGTGCAGAAAGAGGCCATTCGGCCCATCGAGTCTGCACCGACCACAATCCACCCAGGCCCTACCCCCATACATATTTTACCTGCTAATCCCTCTAACCTATGCATCTCAGGACACTAAGGGGCAATTTTAGCATGGCCAATCAACCTAACCCGCACATCTTTGGACTGTGGGAGGAAACCGGAGCACCCGGAGGAAACCCACGCAGACACGGGGAGAACGGGCAAACTCCACACTGGCAGTGACCCGAGCCGGGAATCGAACCCAGGTCCCTGGAGCTGTGAAGCAGCAGTGCTAACCACTGTGCAAATTCAAAATAATTGACAAAGAGTAGAAATGATATGAGGAATAAAAAATGATGGCATCTGGAATAACCTTCTTTACAGGGTGGAGGAGGCAGGTTCGATCGAGTTACTCAAAAGGGAATGGGATCGCAATCCGAAAAGAATGTGCAAGATTACGGAGATAAGGCAGGGGAGTGGGGCTAGATAGGACTGCAGGCTTATTGGGCAAAAGCTGTGCTGTGGTGGGATAAACTGGATAGTTGTTTCACGGTGCTAATACAGGTACAGTACTGTGTTGTAAGAGGGTGACTTTACCTAGGCTGTTACTTGCCAGCACTTTCAAGAGGAGAAAATTAAGGGACAAAACTTTTCAAGGTACTGCAGTGAGAAATTGCTAGCACTACCAATACGTGTTGCGCCCTTTCAGCTTGATATGCTATTAAATGTGACGAGAGCTTCTGCTTTACATCTGGTTGTAGCCACAATAAGATCAAAGAAACAGATTGAATTTCTGTTTTGTTTAAACAGAAAGCAACCCATTTCACTTTGTGGTTTTACCAATTTATGCACTGCTCATTTCTTCTGCAGAACTCAGGAGTCAATTATTCCCTAAAAGTGTTAGAAGAACCAATGACTTATTAAATATAGTTCTGTCATCTTCAGTCTTTCTTCACTGAAATTAACACCATTTCAAATACATCAGAAATGTCCTTGCACTTAATTTCTTCCAACGTCAAAACTAGCTGACAACAGCTTTCTATATCTGAAATCCATATGGCATTCATGCACACATTAGCTACTGCACACATTCAAAGCCTCTTGCTGAAAATCTCAGTATTTAATATTGTGCGTTTTTGATTTTAAAAAGTGGATTAAACACTTGAACTTTGAACTCCCTTCTAACCACCTTCAGTTAGTTATCCAGTAACAACCCAGCAATCTTCATTTTTAGTACAGAGATTTATGAAAAGACACAATAACCGGTGGACTCAGGAGGTAAAATGGGTGACTGCAGAGTCTCTTTACGTGTGAGGCATGAACATTATAAAAATTCACCTAATTACTTTGGTGTCAGGAATCTTTTCTTATGTAGATCATGTCAGCAATTTGTTTTGAAAGCAGATAAACCTGATGGATGTGAATTACATTAGGGGGTATGTCAGACAATTTGTGGCTAGCTAGCTAATCAGCAAAACATCCCAACAGCACGCCTCTGGTGAATCTGGCTGAGGGTTTCATATTCTACCCTACTTTATACGTGCAGAACGAATTGTTTTCCCAGTTGATGCAGGAAGCAGCCAAGCTCCTTTCACAGGCTCATGGAGACTGTTACTTAGCAACAGGCTTTTCGCAGTGTAGTGCGTTGGTCTCTGTACCAAGGGCAGAAAAGACAGCGTTGTTAAAGGAGTACTGTCTGCAGCAAATGCCCATTAGAGTTAACAGCGCCCATCTTGGAGCTGTCACAATGAACCCACAACATGATTACATGATGGGTTGTGGCACAATGTCAGGTTAAAGAGAAGGCTCCTTTTTGCTTTAAATAGCAATTAGTTCACACCATAGCTTCACTTCTTCCTCTCATACACCTTCTTAAAGGTGCCAATCATTGGCCGTGTGTAATCTCACTGCCACTTTGCCAATATGATCATTGGCAGGCTATTCGAATTTGGAAGGCATCATAGCGACGCACAATGTTGTCTGTGCCCTCACACTTTCCAGCTATGGAATTTCCCATTCCCTTTTACTGTGAAACTGAGACCGATATAACCTCACTTGCCATTTTATCCCTGCTCTCACCAGCATAGATGAGAAGGCCACCTTGGCCTATATGGAACAGTACAACATGAGAGTGCGTACTCAGCAACTGAGTGGGACAATTAAGGGGACAAGATGGCACAGTTAAATTATTTTGGGCTTATAACAAAATAAAATTAAATGGTGCCAGAACCCAAATCAGCCTAGATTGCAACATTTCCTTCAGGGAATTCATCCTCATGGCAGGCCTGGAGTTTATCCACCCTTATGCTCATCCCCTCAATCCCAAGAGCTTCCAAATCAAGTTATGAGAAATGTACACACACCTTTTGGGTTTGTTTATCCAGGTTTCAGTCCGTACTTATCCCCTGCCCTACTTATCCAAGTGTAGAGAGCTAGGGTAAAATTTGGCAAAGCCGGAATTTAAGGACAGTGGGCACTCACCAGCTAAGTTCTATATGTTTTTTAAATTAATTTGTCATATTCTCAATGTTGAAAGTGCTCCTGAGGCTCCCTTTTAAATCCCTCTGTGATAATTCTGTTCTTTCGTTTTAACTTTTGCAGGCAATTCTTTACGATTTATCTACCCAAACGAATTAATTATTTTGCATCATTAATTGCACCCTCCATACTTTCTACTCTCCTGATTCTAGGGCTGTCTTACAAATTTAACAAGTCTGCAATTAGTTTCTGTATTTAAGTTCTTTATGTAAGTGAGAAATAGCAGAGGCCTAGTCAATGATCCCTGGGGGTGGTTTCCTCAACAATCCCGCAACAGACACGAGATGTTCTCTGTGCTTTCTATTTTTGGACTGATCTTACCCAGCCTTGTATTTTGGCCGGCATATCCATAATTTTAGTTTTATTTTGTATTCTGTCCTTAGGACCTTGACATAAACAATATTATAGTGAGTTCCACTTCTTTTGCAAATTCTTAAGTTGAGCTTCTCCTTAAAATTCTGCAAGAATTGGCACTATAAAAGTTTGCATTAAGATAACACCTTTAGGTTATTGAAATATCTTGAGGAACTCTTCACAGCATCAAACAAAACTTGACATTGAGCCACATAAGGATATATTTAGGTCAATGACCAAAAGAAGAAAGAGGCAGAGAGATTTAAGTAGGGAATTAGGAAGGCATTGACACCAATGTCAGAGTAAATAAAATTGGGAATGCACGAGAGACCCTACTTGGCTAAGAGATCTGCAGTTGCGGCTGATACAGAGATAGCTGTATAGTATTTTAAACATATATTATATATACACGCAATATGGATACTTATTAACCAATTGTTTTAGCCCTCCAGCCTATTTCCTGAAATGATTTATTGCATTTTATCTGTAATTGACATAATCTGCCTTTAGTTGCCTATTCAAGTTCCAAACCACAGGTTAGCAGTCTGCTTTTTGCTCTGGGCAATGAATGCTCCTAGTGAAAAACAGCTTCGCCTTTTGGCTTCCAAACTTTTGTGATTGGCAGTTTTCCCAATCTTTTTAATCTACTGTAAAATTTTAAGAATTGGGTGAACTGATTGCGAGAAATAGTTCTAATTTATCAAACTAGCACACAGAAATGGCACTTTCTTGGTAGGTCATTTAATTCTATGTCAAGTACATGATTTATTTCTCTTCCAATGTTTTTAATGCAGGTATACTACATAACATAAAAGGCATGGCCTTTTATCGTGTTGGCTTTAAATCCAGGGGCTTTAAATGCCATCTCAATCAATTGAATTCATGGGATGGAAGTAGAAATAATAAATATTCTGTCAAAGCTCTTTGGCATGAGGCAAAAGCAGTAGTGGTGCCCAGAACCATTTCAGAACGCACATCAATCACTGGAGAATTTTTATACTTTAAAAATATTTAGTACGTTCCCAGACATGTTCTTCAGATCCACTCATGGCAAGATTGGAAAGGAGTCAAGACAAAGAGCAAACTAGGTGAAAGAACTTGTGTGAGACCTTAACTTGCACAAATGTAGAAATTTTGGGAATCCTATTATTGGAAGGATAATGAAGCAAAAGGGACATGTTATCAGGTTCATGAACATACAAATGAGGAGGCAGCGGCCACTCAGCCCCTCAAGCTTGCTAAACTATTTAATAAGATCATGGTTCACCTGGTTGCAACTTCAACCCCACATTCCTGCCTACTCCCGATAACCTTCACCCCCTTGTTAATCAACGATCTATCTGGTTCTGCCTTAAATTTATTCAAAGATTCTGCCTTTTGAAGAGGAGAGTTCCAGAGACCCACAACTCTGAGAAAAAAACTGCTATTGCTATGAAAGGGCACTTGAGACACCAGGAACTTTACACTGAAACGGAGGAGAGTAAGGAGGGATCTGTTAGTGCTTTTTAGGTTTATGAAGCGCTGTAAGCTAAATGGCAATTTGATTCTTCACACTGGTTGGGAGCCAGTATCAAGGTTAAGATGATCATGAAACAAGTAACAAGGGGGGAGGGTGGGGTTAAAATAAAGTGTCATTAACTGTTGCTGAACCAGTCAATAACTTCTTTTAAAAGGGAATTATGTATGGTTTACCTCACCACCACCTCTCCAATCTCTCACTGCCCCGAAACTCAGACTGCTTGTCTGAGATGTGGTATAGGAGCAGAAATTTACTTGGACTAAATATTGGGAAGCCATTGTCTTCAGTCCTTGCCAGAAACACCTAACCATGAATGCTTGGCAATGACTGAGGGTGAACCTGTTTGCAAACTTAGTGTTGTGTTTGACCCCAAGATGAATTTCCAACCAGATATCCATGCTATCGCCAAGACTGCATATTTTCACCTCTGTAACATTGGTCGATTCCTGCCCTGCCTCAGTCTTCCGCTGATGAAAATCTCATTCATGTCTTCACTACCTCGAGACTTGACTCTTCCAATCTGACTGCTCTTCAACCTTGCATTCGCCTTAAATGTAAGCTAATTGAAAACTCTGCTGCCTGTATCCTAACTCTCACCAAGTCCCATTCACCCATCATCCCCATGCTCACTGACTACACTGTTCTTCAGTTCAACAAGGCCTCATTTTTTAAATTCTTATATTTGTTTTCAAATCCACACAGGGCTCTGCCTTTCCCTACCTCTATAACATTCTCCAGACCAACAAAGCTGCACTAATGATGGCCCCTTGAGCAATAAAGATTTGAATCAATGCACCACTGATGGCAATAGATGTAGCTGCCTAGGGCGGCAGCTCTTCAAAACTGTATCTACCTTTCCTTCTTTAGGTGCTCCTTAAAACTCACCTCATCACAGAATTATACAATTGCAGATACGTTAGGAGGGCAGGAAGTCATTCAACCCATCATATTTGCATTGGGTCTTCGAATGAGCATTACGACTTAGTGCCATTCTCTTGCCTTTTCCTCACACCCTTGCACATTGTTTCTATTCAAATAATTATCTGATGTCCTCTGGGGTGCCTCGATTTAACCTGCCGCCATCACAATTCCATGCAGTGAATTCCAGACCCCAACCACTTGTTGTGTGAAAAAAAGACTCATCACATTTGCTTCTTTTGCAAGTCACTTCAAATCTGCATCCTCTCATTCTCGATCCTTATACGAGCAGGAACAGTTTCTCCTCATCTACTCTGTCCAGTCCTTTCACGATTTTAAGCATCTCCATCAAATCTACTCTGAGTCTTTTCCACTCCAAGGAGAACAGTCCCAACCTCCCTAACTTGTCCTATTCTTATTGGCCAAGCTTTCGTTAATCTGCCCTAACGTCTCCACATTTTTGCTCCTGTGAAGTACCTTGGGATGTTTTATTACATTAAAAGGTATCACATTCTTGAGAGTTCGAAAATAACAACTATTCCACATGTAGTGCCTCTCATAACCTTAGGGTGCATCAAATTGCTTTATATTCCGAAGTGTAGCCACTGTGAACATGGGAAACATAGCAGCCAATTAATGCACAGCGAACTCCCTCAAATTGTAATGTGGTCATGACAAGCCAATCTGTTTTAGAAAGGTTGGTTAAAGAATAAGTGGTTGTTACGACAGCGGGTTTTTTTTTGGAGTTTCATGTCTTCCAGAGGGGGCAAGTGGGGCCTCAGTTTAATGTTTTATTTGAAAGATGGTACTACTGACAGTGTAGCGCTCCTTCAGTATGGACTGAAGTGTCACTCTGGATTATGTTTTTGGTCACTCAGGTGGGACTTGAACACACAACCTTCTGTTCTGCGATGAGCTGTCTACTGAGCCATGGTCAGCAGCTGAATTAGCATTTTCTACCAATAGACAGAAAATATGACACCATAACAACAGTAGCTAAATAATCAGCTTTACTCTTGAACAGAAACCCGCTGAAAGATTCCAAAACTCCCGTGACTAAAATTTAAAACACAAAGGGCTCTGCATTCATTGCTGTGCAAATGTACAGGCTCATGATCTTAAGATGCAAAATATTTGACTTCTGACTGAGGTGACCCTTATGGTCATGACTCATATTTTTATGACTGAATCTTTGGCTGAACAATTTAAATTGAAGTGGAAATATTAGAACTCGACAGAGTCTCTGGCGAGCCCTCACTTTACTGAAGGTCTTTTAAATGTATTCAGAGGCAGATTTCATTGCAGTAATCTCCATAACTACGAGTTTTGACCTACAGTGTCTCACTGGGGAAAGAAAAATAGAAATTCCAGCATCTCAAAATAAATTATTTGCAACAGATGACAGGAAATGTTTTCACCATTAACGCCAAAACTTGATTTTATGAAGTACTGCAATAGTGAAATAATGTTATGCGTTCAATACTATAGCTGGGAAATTTAACTACTTACATTGAACGATTCATTTTCAATATCAAACATTCCCCTGCCAGACATCTGCCTGAACCCCCACAATGTGCCTTGACTCCTAACACAGAATCAAATGTTGTTTTGAGAATATTTATGGGTTAAAATTAGGTGTGCAATTACAAATAAGAACCATACTTTCCTCCAACGTTGCGTCTTGCCGTAGGCAAGCTCTGCTTGCCAACAGTTCTTAACGGAGCGTGGAATTTGGGACATGTAGAAGCACAGACATAAGCAGTGTCCCTATGGGCATTTTGGGTCATGTTGCTCCATGCTAACTCTTGAAAGAATGTAGTGTTTAAAGAAAACTGAGAATTCAATTCAAAATTTGAAAAAAACTAATGGAACACAGAAATCAGTCAAATATCTTAAAATTAAATTTACTGTGGTATATGTCAGGCCATGTGGCGGGAGGGTGGGGGGTGCGAGTGAATGAGGCGAGGCGGCGGCAGGGGTGGAGAGTGAGAAAATGCAGCAGCCGGGGGGGGAAGTGAGGGGAGGCGGGCGGCCAGGGGGAGAGCGAGGAGAGGTGGCGGCCGGGGGGGGGGGGACGGGACAGTGAGGAGAGGCGGTGGCCGTGGGGAAAACAGCGAGGAGAGGCGGGGCCGGGGGGGAGTGAGGAGAGACGGGGGCGGGGGGGGGGAAAGAGTGAGGAGAAGCAGGGCCGGGGGGGAGAGTAAGGAGAAGCAGGGCCGGGGGGAGAGTGGGGGGAGATGAGGAGAGGCGGGCCAGGGGGGGAGAGTGAGGAGAGGGGGTGCCTGGGGGAGAGTGAGGAGAGGCGGGGCCGAGGGGGGGGGGAGAGTGAGGAGAGGCGGGGCCGGGGGAAGAGTGAGGAGAGGCGGGGCCGGGGGGAGAGTGAGGAGAGGCGGGGCCGGGGGAAGAGTGAGGAGAGGCGGGGCCGGGGGAAGAGTGAGGAGAGGCGGGGCCGGGGGGGAGAGTGAGGAGAGGCGGGGCCGGGGGGGAGAGTGAGGAGAGGCGGGGCCGGGGGGAGAGTGAGGAGAGGCGGGGCCGGGGGGGAGAGTGAGGAGAGGCGGGGCCGGGGGGGAGAGTGAGGAGAGGCGGGGCCGGGGGGGAGAGTGAGGAGAGGCGGGGCCGGGGGGGAGAGTGAGGAGAGGCGGGGCCGGGGGGGGGGGGGTGTGAGGAGAGGCGGGGCCGGGGTGAGAATGAGGAGAGGCGGGGCCGGGGGGGAGAGTGAGGAGAGGCGGGGCCTGGAGGAGAGTGAGGAGAGGCGGGGCCTGGGGGAGAGTGAGGAGAGGCGGGGCCTGGGGGAGAGTGAGGAGAGGCGGGGCCTGGGGGAGAGTGAGGAGAGGCGGGGCCGGGGGGAGAGTGAGGAGAGGCGGGGCCGGGGGGAGAGTGAGGAGAGGCGGGGCCGGGGGGAGAGTGAGGAGAGGCGGGGCCGGGGGGAGAGTGAGGAGAGGCGGGGCCGGGGGGAGAGTGAGGAGAGGCGGGGCCTGGGGGAGAGTGAGGAGAGGCGGGGCCTGGGGGAGAGTGAGGAGAGGCGGGGCCGGGGGGAGAGTGAGGAGAGGCGGGGCCGGGGGGAGAGGAGAGGCGGGGCCGGGGGGAGAGTGAGGAGAGGCGGGGCCGGGGGGAGAGTGAGGAGAGGCGGGGCCGGGGGGAGAGTGAGGAGAGGCGGCGGCCGGGGGGAGAGCGCACATGAGATGAAGCAGAGGTATGAGAAAGAAAGAGAGGAAAAGAAAGTGTTGAGATAACGGAAGAGACTGACAGAGGGGGAAAAGAAAAGTACAGGAGGGAAAGTTGAGCTCAGCAGCGAAAAATAAGAGACTACGAGCAAGGAGACATGGGGAGAAAAAGGGATAGGTTAGAGCATAGGGCTCACCTTGGGCGAAAGGAGGATAGGTCAGATCAAGAATGGAGAAGTGGGAGGGTGTGGAGAGGAAAACCCCTCAATTCTGAAGAAGTTTAAGTACTGCTTAATGTTCGAAGGACAGGAACCATAGGCTGTTCAGGATGTGGCAGTTTTGAAAAAAATAACGCCCAGTGAGGAGTGAAAAGGATTATTGTCGAGCAAGCTATGTTTAAAGAGTGCCCCCCTCAGGATTAATTTTGAAAAAATAAATTTGAAGTATTATGTCAAGTTGCTTTGTCTATTTTGTTTAGAATTTCATATTTCAAACATCAGTGACTTCATCAGGAAAATGGCATGGAATTACTGAATCACTCAACACAAGATCACTGATTCAACAAAGCCAGTTGATGCTGGAGTACAGGGATCTAATGACTGTAATTCTATTCATACAATTTCAGCCCACACTGCTGGAGCTCATTAGCCTAAAAATAAATACTCAGATAAAACTTGCATACACAATAAAAAGAAAGGATTTTAATAATGTCTGCAACTGTTTTATACAACGGGTTCTGACTCAGTGCAGACACATCACACATCCATGTCAATATCCGGAATGTGTGGGCAATTGTGAAAGGAATTGTGCAACGCATCAGAAGATACCATTGAATCTTGAAGCTGGCCAGTAATGCCACGAGTAATGCACTAAAATGATCTCTTAACATATTCAATGCTAATGCACAAATGCTTGCACGGCTTTTGTAATTATAGTTACTCTGCAGTTAAAAAAACTCAAATAATTCATCATGGTGCCACGTAAATCTGGCAAAAAGCACTTAACTGCTTCAATCCACTTTCAGAACTCCCACATATGTCAAAAAAAAGTGCCTGGTGCTGTCTAGACAGTCTGCGACATCAGTCTTTACAGACGGTGTGTGGAAATAATCAATTTTATTAAGGATTTAGATTTGTAATGTAAAAAACTGCCCTTGAAATTAGACTGAGCATTTAAAGGACTGGCTGTTCTCCCTTTTCTCCACAAATAGCCGCAGCTATTAACCCATCTGAATAATGACCCATTTCCTGCTGAATTCACTAAACTACTGCAGCTGTGATAAGAAAGCTGGTATGGATTGAATGCTTCGGGTATCAATGGAATCATGGCCAGCTGCCTTCAAAATAAACAGCAAAATGTTCACACTGCACCGTACTCACAAGGGCCTGGCATTCTTTTAAAATGTCCTTTCAACTTATATGTCGGTCTGGGCGAGGGCCGCTTGCATGGCTGCAACGTTTTAGTTTTCTGAGAGAATCAACCTTAGCTTACACTCAGGATTCCCTAATGGACCAAACCTGGCAGGGTCGACTAGGTACATGACATAGTAAAGGCACCTTAAAAAAAATACTTAGATCACAGTTCAGTGCTCTTGATTGCTGATGTGAGGCTGCTGCTGCATAAAGTATGTCCACAGTTATTCACTAATTTAAGTGTAAAGTCTCAGCGAGAAAATGCACAATGAATCAAACTATCAAAAGTCACAACAGAGAAACATTCTTTGTAACATAATCATGTTCCACTCCCTATACTTGCTTCTTTTCCCAGTAATTATGCAATTCTCTTTTCATTAAATTGATGTCCACTCAGGATTTTCAGACATAAACCTGAGCACTTAATTTTTTAAGAGTAATCCAGTGCATAGAATGCATTTCTGCAACTGGCATTTCCAATGCTCGAGTGAGAAAATCATGACCTTTATATACTTGCTTACAAGATTGTGATCATTCCTGCAGGATCACTTCCAGACCACACATGACACTATGGAAATAAATACCCTACCACGTTAAATGCTGCTCGAGTGAGTAGGCACACACTGCATTTTTAGGAATGGTTCTGTGGCTTTTAACTTGACAGCTGGACAGGAGAGCTCATAATAGAACCATACAGTGCAGAAGAGGCCCTTCAGCTCATCAAATCTGCATCGGCAAACGAGAAACACCTGACCTCCCACCTAATCCCACTTAATATTCAGGGCTATGGGCCAAGTGCTGTTGTCATGTGCCAAGTGCCCATCCAGGTACTTTTTAAAGGATGTGAGGCAGCCTGCCTCCACCACCCTCCCAGGCAGCGCATTCCAGACCGTCACTGCCCTCTGGGTAAATAAGGTTTTTCCTCACATTCCCCCCTAAACCTCCTGTCCCTCACCTTGAACCTATGTCCCCATGTGACTGACCCCCCCAAATAAAAGGAACAGCTGCTCCATATCCACTCTGTTCATGCCTCTCATAATCTTGTACGCCTTGATCAGGTCACCCCTCACTCTTCCCTGCCCCAGCCTATCTATACTCTATTCATAACTTAAATGTTCCATCATAGGCACCACCCTGGTGAATCCCCTCCACACCTCCCCACCAGTGCAATCACATCCTTCCGATAATGTAGTGACCAGAACTGCACACAGTACTCTAGCTGTGGCCTCACGAAAGTTGCATACAACTCCAACATGACCTCCCTGCTTCTGCAATCTATGCCTCAAGTGATAAAGGCCAGAGTTTCATGTGCCTTTTTCACCACCCTACTAACATGCCCTTCCGCCTTCAGAGGTCTATGGATAAACACGCCAAGGTCCCTTTGTTCCACAGAACTTCCTGGGCACTTGGTTTTTGCAAGCCTTCAAAGAGGCCCTGACTTTGTTGCAAAATGTTTAATAATCTTATTTATTTCACTAATTGACAAACACTACCAGTTGCAATGGTGAAATATGTCATGTGTTTGCAAAAACAGATGAACCTGTCACGGTGATTAAACAGGTTCGCTGTTGTTCTCCCTTCCCAGCGCTCAATTTGGTACTTCATCAATAAATATCACACCAATACCCTAAAAAATAGAAGATGCAGAAAATAATTCTGCATACACTGAGATGCAGTGATACTCCAGCACTGAACAAACATGCTTGGCTTGATGTTTGCTATGCTGCGGAACAGAGGTAATAAATCTTCATCACTTAAAAACAAACCCGAAAGAAATGTCTTTTGTTGCTTCCAAAGCTCCAAGAGGGATACAGATGCAAATACAAGTGATAAATAGTATGTGGATTATCCAACAGAAATGTGCTTAGAGTTTGATAGCCAAATATGGAAATACTGTATAATTTAACGTTAGGAAAAAAACTACCAGTTTGATGACGCAACGTTAAAAAAAAACTTGCATTTACATTGCATCTCAGGAGTGAAAAAGTAGCTCACTTGTAGTGAATTATTTGAAAAGCAGAGGTCCATGTTATCTTGTACACTACAAAATAACACAAACTAACCTGGTTCACTAATGTCCTTTAGGGAAGAAAACCTGCCATTCTTATCTGGTCTACGTGTGATTCCAGATCCACAGCAATGTGCTTAACTCTTAAAATGTCATCTGAAATGGCCAAGCAAGCCACTCAGTTCAAGGGCAATTAGGACCGGCAACAAATGCTGGCCGAGCCAGCGAAGCCCACATCCCATTAATTAATAAAAAAGAAACTTGATAAATGCCC
This sequence comes from Mustelus asterias, assembly GCF_964213995.1. Lineage (NCBI taxonomy): Eukaryota > Metazoa > Chordata > Chondrichthyes > Carcharhiniformes > Triakidae > Mustelus > Mustelus asterias. The sequence goes on along the minus strand of NC_135816.1, from coordinate 7,404,630 downwards.
AGTAATATTTTCTTTTGCCTGCTTTTGGTTGAGGAAGGAGTATTTGTGCGGATAAGGGTCTATTCTTCAAAGAGTGTTAGGAGACCATTGATGCTGGCCTGAACCTCAGGAACTGAAGAAAGTTTCAGTTTAACTAGTCACGAGAAAGATGAAATATTAAGATGCAATTTGACAAGAGTGGTATGACAAAAGGTCTACTTGGTCCTTACAGAGAAAGTTTCTAATCTGGGTCAATTTAGAAGAGAAAAAGTAAACAGAAAATTTAAAAAAGTACTAATGATGATGTCAAGTGGAGAGAGCCTTACATTATAAAATAGTCTAGTTAGGCCAAAAGACCTGTTCCTGCACAGTAAATTCCACGTAATGCACTTCTTGAACTCAACTTGAATATTTGCATCAATCAGACAGAGAAATGTGAAGCATGAACAAAAAGTATTTCAGTGCTTCTGCCAATTCAGAAATATCTCCCACTTCTCTAGTCTTCCCTTCTTTCATAAATTATCCAGCTCTCTTGAATTTGATTACCCTTTCCAATGTGAGCGGACAGGTTGTAAAATTATTCTTAAACTCTGATATCCAACAAGTTGTGCTGCACCTGGCTTTCTCAGTAGATCTTGAGGTGCTTCACAGAACATCCTGTATCACTGATAACAATTGTTGAAAAAGTCACAGTCAGACCACTCAGCTGTAACAGAAACCTCATTGGGACAATCTAGTGGTGTGGAGCGGGTGGACGATCTCTATTACAATCAAATGACATTGAAGAGAATCAAGATTTTATTGCAATAACACTTAACTTTGTTGGTCACGATGGAAGTTGATACAAATGGAAAGTGTGAGATCACTGGGCTCCTACACCTTCAGAGACTTGGACAACCTACAGCAGGCACAAGTCCCACCAGCAGTGTCTTCAGAAGATTCTCCAAATGCTCGGCAAGCAAGGTAGCCCGTCAGCAGCATCCTCTCCCAAGCCAACTCGCTCTACATTGAGGCAATCCTCAAAACATGCTCTGCTCATTTGCCTGATTGACAACGGACTCGGTCATGGCAAAAGACTCTCAGAATAGCAGAAAAGCTTTAGGGATGGCCCCACAGCACCGTGAAGAGGTAAAACATACCCCTGGACTTATGGGAGACTATGGCTTGTGCGTGACCAAAATGGAGAAAACTCATTCGGGAAGACACCGAATACATCAAGAGATTTCATCTGGAATGTGCAGAAGCACAAAGCTCCAAACAACCTACCTACCCAACCTTTCAAGCATCACATGCCCACGTGTGACAGAGTTGGCAGATCATAGATCGCACTTATCAGCTATCACAGAACCCATCGAAGCAGAGCGGAAGCAAATAATCACAATGGGATGTTGAAAAGCGACTGTAGGTTAAGGCTGACATGTTAAATTGTAATCATGTCCAGCACATATTAATAGAATATCAGACACTGCATTCAAAGGATTTGAGGACTACATCTGCATACATAGCATTACACGAAATGTAGGAAATGGTACTATATACAATAATTAACTTTAATAAACAGTTAATTATCTGAATATCTATAGATTCCATCAGTTTAGTGCTGCGTCTTTCTCTAAGTAAAATCATCGTTGGGGAATTTATTTTTCTCCTTCAAATGCTTTCCCAGCATTTCCTTTAAATATCTCCAGCGTTGGGGTTGGCATTTTAAATTCTAGTTAGTTTTGGTAGCTTAACCCCGTGCAAAAGCAAAATTGCAGCAAGAGATTACCAGAGCAGCATTTTTGAAGGTCAAAAAAATGAAATTAACTTCAGTGGGCTACTGGACAGCACAGTGGTTAGCACTGCAGCCTCACAGCACTAGAGACCCGAGTTCAATTCCAGCCTTGGGTCACTGTCTGTATTGAGTCTGCACGTTCTCCCCGTGTCTGCGTGGGTTACCTCCGGGTGTTCAAGTTTCCTCCCACAGTCCAAAGATGTGCAGGTTAGGTTGATTGGCCATGGTAAATTGCCCCTTAGTGTCCTAAGGTGTGCAGGTTAGATGGATTGATCATGATTGATGCACAGGGTTATGGGGTTAGGGTAGGGGATTGGGCCTTGGTAGGGTGCTCATTTGGAGAAGACTTTTTCAGCACAGACTCGCTGAACCAAATGGTCTCTTCTGAACTCTAAGGTAGGACTTAATTAAGAAATTAGATATGATTATTTGATAACGATGTATTAAACACTACATTTCGTTTCATGAGTGCCTCATAGCTAACGTTTTCCCATTTTGTGTCAACTTCTTCATTCTTTGAGAAATATGTCTTCACACATCCTCCCTCCCACTCTCTTCCTAAACATGCAGCTATCTGCTGGGGGCCTGGACAGCAGATATAGCAGCAGACATCATTGGATCACAGGAATGTGATGTGGTTTGGTTTCTCTCCTTTCTAGCCCAAGGTCACAAAGGGTGCTTGCAATCACTCAATGGACTTCCCTCACCCATCTTTGCAGGGGATCAGCAAAAGCAGCAATCTTACTTAGAAACTTCTGGTATATGTTACACAGACCCGGATTTTTGCAAGTCAGGCTGACTCTGAAGACATTTAAAAATGGCAATGGGACCTGAATCCCGGACTCAGGTTTTTATGCTGGCAATTTTCCTCGGTGCCAGATAAGGGTACAGGTAGTGAGTCCACACCCTGCAACCCCAACTTAGTTAACACCACTGTTTCATAGCCACCACAATTTCTGTGGAGTTGGGCTATCATTTTTTTAGAAAGGCAAGTTTAAAAGGTCTTAGCTATGCCCCTTCCCCATGGCCCTCAAGCCACCTCCATGCCCACTCACCCAACATGTACTATGTACAGAACCACTGTGCCATATAATAACAGTTGGAAGTGTTGAAATGCCAAAATCAACTCACCCATTCAAAAATGTGCTGTTGAAACAGTTGTTCCTACAACCCTATAAAAGTGTCAGTTAGGTGGAGCAGCATCATACTAATAAAATAAGCTTTACCCACTTCATAGCTCTTAATCCTGTCCAAATAAATAGTCACTGATAAAATAACAACTTATTATAACCTCATACAGATGCAAATCAAAAAAGTAACCACTCCCTTTAAATTTTTACAAACAAACTGCACTGAGCTTTTGGAGCTCAGCCAAGCATTCACAATGAACCGATCTGGGAAATGTATTACCAGAAAAAGATGGCCAGACATCTGGTTTGTCGCGTGGGGTCATTATGAAGGCTTGGCATGAGAGATGGCATGGAGAGCAGGTGGGTGAGAGCGTGTGAGGGTTTTAGGGCCTAACGTCTCTTAATACAACTATGTAATCATCCTAAAGAACTGAGCCAGGCCTACTAATCAGTCCACTTTTGAACTCATCCACCCCTACAATTTGCTTTTGGGGTCGATGAGCCCGATTTTCTCCTGCCAGTTCCCTCGGGCGTAGATCGTGCATAATGGGATTCTATAAACCAAGGCAGGTCTGTTGAGTTGGCAAATTTCTCGACTTGAGGCTATGTGCCTCGATAGCAAAAATCTGGCCCACCGTGTCTGAGATCTCTGCTCTTCTACAAATTCTGGTCTCTTGAGCATCACCAATTTTAAATCACTCCACTATCGTCATGTGACTTTGGCTGTCTACAGCCTAAGCTCTAAAATTCCAACCCTAAACCTTCTGCCTCTCTTTCCTTATTTATGACAGTCCTTAAGGTCCCCCTGTTTGATCAAGCTTCAGGGCATCTACCTTACCATCTCCTAATGTAACTCAGTGTCAATTTTTTGTTTAATAACAATCCAATCGAACTACATGGGACATTTTGCTAAGGGCAGTCCATAGGTACAGGTCGTTTTTGCTGATGCCTTTCCACACTTGGACATCAGTGGATCTTTTCCCTTCTTGACACTTTAGAACATTCAATACAAGTATAAAGATGGGGGAATAGAAATCACGCCATTATGACTGTACACTAAGCAGACGAGGCAATGGAATTCTTTTCATCTTATTTTCCAATTGTAATGCCAAAGAGCATATTCATTAATGGAAAAGACATTTCTTTACTTTGCTGTAAAGCCTGTTTCAACAGGAAATCTATACAGGCTCTTGAAATAGGTGAAACATTAAACAAAAAGACAGGAGATCTAAGGCTCTATTTTTCATAACCCAAGTCTGACGCACAACAGGACAAGATGAATCAATACCAGCCTCAGTAATCCTTTAACATCCATAACAAAATCCAATCCTGGCAAAAAAATGAGTCTGCTAAAAAAAAAAATCAATGCCTTAAAGGAATAGAATTCTAGCTTAAGTAAAGACAGACAGATAGGCCTTGATCAGTGTTTAATGAAATTTCTTGTGTACTCAGCTTACATAGGACCAGAAGGCCATTCAGTCCCTCAAGCCTGTTCCGCCATTCAACAAAATCATAGCTGCTTTGTATTCTAACTCCATCCAAAGGTCTTCCCACTGAAGATTTAATTAGGATAGCAGCAGGAAGGCGGACAGGTCCCAAACTAGCATGCTTCTGCCTGATAAATGGCCCCTGCCGGGAGGAGTGTTAATTCCTGCCCCATGTCCTGCACTCAGAGTTTAGTGGAGGGATCCCTTGAAAAAAAAGTTAGTGTAAATGATCACAGTGGAAGGCACAGACTGGACCCAGTTAAATTAATTTTCAGAAATTAACATAATACATAAAAAGCATTTCATCAGCTGCTGCTTTCTTTTGTTGCAGCCCTATCCTGCCATCTGTTGCACTAAGTGAGGGCCTGGAATGCGCTGCCAGGCAAGGTGGTGGAGGCGGACACACTGGGCACGTTTAAGACTTATCTAGATAGCCACATGAACGGAGTGGGAATGGAGGGATACAAAAGAATGGTCTAGTTTGGACCAGAGAGCGGCACGGGCTTGGAGGGCCGAAGGGCCTGTTCCTGTGCTGTATTGTTCTTTGTTCTAAGTCTAAACTACCCGACTGCAACCATTACCTGGAGGCAGCTGTGGAATTCATCATCAATTTCAGAACCATTGATAGAGTCAGGTAAGAAACTTGAGAACAGATGCTAGCCCCATCCTGCTGAAAGTATAACCTAATCAACAGGTGGGACGAGGAAGCATGGGAATGTTTGGATCAGAACAAAGAATGTGGCATGAAAGGTCCATTGACCTGTGACAAATGTGGACTCAAATCCCACTGCAAAGACTTGAGGATTTAATCCCAGGGTGACACTTCATTGCAGAGGGAGTGCTGTATTGTTGGAGGTGCCACCTTTATGATCTTAAACTTGGCCCTATCTATTTTTTCTGCTCGACTCAAAAGATCCCATGACACAATTTTGAAGAAGAGCAGAGGACTTCTCCCTGGTACCCCAGCCATTATTATTCGTGAACCAACAGCACCAAGTCAGCACAGTGGCACAGTAGTTAGCATTGCTGCCTCATAGCACCAGATACCTGGGTTCAATTCTGGCCTTGGGTCACTGTGTGGAGTTTGTACATTCTCCCCGTGTCTGTGTGGCTTTCCTCCGGGTGCTCCGGTTTCCTCCTACAGTCCAAAGTTTAGGTGCAGGTTAGGTTAACTGGCCATGCTAAATTGTTCCTTAGTGTAAAGGGGACTAGTAAGGTAAATATGCGGGGTTATGGGGATAGGGCCTGGGTAGGATTGTTGTTGGTGCAGACTCGATGGGCCAAATGGCCTCCTTCTGCACTGTAGGGTTTCTATGATTCTATTATTTACAGGACGAAACAAATAATCTGTCCATTATTACACTGCTGGAATCTTGCTGTGCTCCACATATTACAACAATGGCTACACTTCAAAAGTAGACCATTGGCTGTAAAGCACTTTGGGGCATTCTGAAGTCATAAAAGGTGCTATATAGATGCAAGTCTTTCCTTTACTGTGCATCTGATGGTCTTTGTTGCTGGTGGCATCAAAAGCACAAAATCATTTCATTACTTGAAGCTTTGCCTGTGATAAAACAACTAGACCTTAACAAAGAAAATCGAAAACAGAAATAATAAACTTTAGCGAATTATACCTTGAAATGGTAGTTTTGGTGGAAAATGATCCACTTTGTATGTGTCCCAATATCACCCACTCCCATTCACTATATTTTCACATTCCATATTCTTCTGTTTTTTAACAATTCTTTCCCAAGACATGTGCAGGAGTACATTACCATTTAGCTAAACAATCAACCTTCATCAGAATCTAAATTTAAATCTGAAGTGTTATCTCATAAACTATGTGTAGATTTAAAGGGGTTCCTTTTTTTTTCCTGCAAAGAGTTAATTAAAAAAAGAATTTCTATTCAATGAAGAATTTAAATAGAGAACTGCTTTCTAAACTTTAAGCATTAGAATGCCTGCAGGGATAATTAGTGCTTTGAAAATGGAGACTGTACAGATGCTGCCTTCCAGAAAGCCTATGGCTGCAAATGTCATTTGACATGACAGCTATGCAATTGGATCATTTATCTGTCTAAAAAAATGTGGGCCTTGCAACTCCCCGACAAAACTAAAAAAAAACCTCCCCACCATTGCAAAATACTGCACACTCAGACAGATTTAGTAACAAACCCTCTCTCAACATTAAAAGGATTAAACCACTTTTTATATAAGAAAAATACTCAGGATAGGGCAGTAAAATACTGGGTTCTCTTGCTCAGGATAAAACAGTCAATTATTTGAACAAAAGGGCTAACGTTTGGATTTCAAGACCCATTAGTTCCAAATGGCAGACTTTCAATAACACCTCCTCTTAGGCCAGAGTTAAGTTCCACAGATGTGAATTTATCTTTAATATTGAAATGCACTATTAGTTAGAATGTTTTAATTTAAACTTGTCAGAACATAATACTCATCATGTGACTGAAGCCAATGGCTCAGGGCAAAAGGGTCAGTACTACCACCTCAGGGTAACAAGGAATGGGCAACAAATGTTGGTCAGTGCCAAATAAGAACTGGTTTGTAGCTATGGCAACATATAATTGGCTTTGGTATACCCAGATTGAATACTGACAGTACAGGAGGCCATTCGCCCCATTGAGACTGCACCGACAACAATCCGACTCAGGCCCTATCCCCGTAATCCCATGCATTTACCCTGCTAATCCCCTTGATATTACGGGTCAATTTAGCATGGCCAATCGACCTAACCTGCATATCTTTGGAGTGCGGGAGGAAACCGGAGCACCCGGAGGAAACCCATGCAGACATGGGAAGAATGTGTGGAGTTTACACTGTCACCCGAGGTCAGAAATGAACCTGGGTCCCTGGCTTTGTGAGGCAGCAGTGTTAACCACTGTGCCACCCGGGAACCAGGAACATTTCACTATCTTAAGAGTGGTTCATAAAAATGAAGCTATGGCCACGATTCAGCAATCACTAGGAAGGAAAAGGCGAATATGTTGATTGGATTAGATGAAGGAGGTTGGGAGAAGGAGTGTGTGAAGCATAAACAATAGAATGGACTTGCTGCACTGAACAGCCTGTTTCGCTACTGTAAAAACTATTGAGTACCATGAAAAGCTGAAAATAGCATTTGGGAGGTAAAGCGTTAAGCTTCCTGCTGACATTACCTTGAGCATTCAGGGCAGCTGACATTCACTCGCCTTGCAACAGGATGTCTATTTATTGATTAACATCCTGAGCTCTGAAAGGATTTCACAGCTGAATCTGTAATTTTATATTACATTTCATGGCATGGTGCCTGTGAATTATGAGGTAAAATATTCCATGACCAGTTAGATCAGTGAACACAAGAAAGGCTGTTCTCTGACACGCATTTGTTAAAAATCCTCAGTTCATTCCACGTATTACAATAATGGCAAAAGAATAAGTCGAGAACAAAGGGCCACTATTCATTTTCTGTGCTCCTGCTGGAATTACAAAAATGGAACACTGTCGTCAAGGAGTTAAATAAAAAAACTGGCAGACTACTCCAAGATAGCTAGTATAGGGACATTAAATAGTATGGGGATTTCAAAAAGGTCTATATATTAAATCTGTTATTCAGCAGCAATGATGGTTCACAGAACATTTTGATTCTATTTTGTTTTCAAGGACCACTCAGCAATATATGCCCTCTTCCCTTTTAGTGTCACATCCCTCTGAAAATCATGGCACAGTCCACTGAGCCACTGGTGAAGAAGGGTTGGGGGAGGGGGAAAAATTTTGTACACCTTTGCAAAATTCTGAGCTTAATACTCTTACAGTCTGTAACCCAGCTGACATGCAACTAACTGAACATTTCAATCCCTGAAATAAACTCCAATTTAAATATTAAGTTGCTCTGATCGCCTGCTTCAAAATCATTTCACCGGCAAACTGATGTTTGAAATTACCATTGCTGGCTGCTGCTACAGCATTTTAAAAATGTATCTTAACTGCCGACATTATATGCAACCAGCAGAATTCAGTGTTTGCAGTAAATGTGATGTTGAATTGCACACAACTCTTTCAGTTGAAAAAATATCTGATGCATCATAATGCAAGCATTTGTTACAGCACAATGTTGTATCTTGGGAGTGGCATGTTTAAAGCCATGATTAATTTATTGGATGGAGTGGTGGTGTGGAGAGAGATTTGAGTAGAAGCAGGCCACCTTCTGGTGAGAAAGATAGCACAGGAAATACCAAAGACTGAGCTGCACCTACTTCATCTGCTGAAAAGCTTGCGACATCTCAGGGGAAAGGAACAGCAGAAAAAGCATTAATGAAATGTAAGGGGCCATAGTCACAGATCTGGGAATCTAAAAGACATATCTCCTCAAATTTGCTGATCCACAAATCTAAGCCAACATGTTTCATATAGAGTTGGTTAGCTGCTAAATGATTTTCTCCCAAATAAACAGGATTAAGTACCAGTTGCTACATCATTTAAAATGGCACAGTCCACTACAATACATTAAAAAAGCTGCTTCAGCAGCAGTGTTCAATCGAGTACACTGGTGCTGCCACCCTCAGGAACAAACTGCATCTTACAATGATATTGAAAGCAGCATCACATAGGATTGCTAAATTACAAAAATAAAAATGCAATTAAAGATTTCAGAAGATTGCTGGGTTCACTATACTGCTGGGTTAAAGGCAAGTTTTTTCATCACAGAAAAAAAAACATGGGTTTCCTTTGAGACCAGCTAGCAATAATAAATCTAAGCAGCAAACAACCCCACTGTTCTTCCTGCTCAAAATTACTAACTGCTTCAGGATGCAGCATTTATTTTTCAATACATTTCTGTTGATATATATTTGGGAAAATAAATCTTGTTCACCACCCTTATTAAAACCATTTTCTGGTGCAGTCTGATCTGTATAGCCTTGTCAGCATAATAAATTGCCGCAGTCTCTTTGTCTCTTTTCCTGACCTCGACTCTTGCTCCACCCTCTATTCCAAGGTGTTTTTTTGTTGCTGACTTGTGGTGGATTTTCACTTCCTTGACAGCTTTAACTGCAGCCTGCGTCAGATATTTAGCACTCAGCAGTACAATCTGTGCAATGGTGATAATCACAGCATGCTTAACCTTACTGCTTTCCTGTGTCGGCTTCACAGTATAATTGTGGGGGGGGGGGGGGGTGCAGAGAGACAGTCAAATTAAACACACAGTGAGAGACACCAAATGCACTCACCCCCCTCCGCCTTAAACCTGCATCCTAAAGGCAACATGCTAAATACAGCAAGTGGGCAGCTAAAGACACATTTGTCCTTGACTGAGAATAATTCTTGTTTCAATGTATGCTATATTATTTATGTGCACATGCAGACTAACAGATTAAAAAGCACAAGCTCGGGGGGATGCGGGGAGGGGGGTGGTGCGAGAAGGACATGCGGAATGGGAGGGGGGTTACACAAAGGAGAATCAGAATATTTTTTCCCCCAGTCTGCAGCTGCCAACAGCAATGAACACTCCCAGTTCTAGGATGGTGTCAATCAGTATTATACAGTACACTCCTCCCCTCCTCTTACAGCTTAAATCCCAGTGTAAGCACAGCACCATCTGGTGTTAAAAATCACTATTTCTATTCCCTACAATCGAATAAATTTTAGTAACCAATCCCATTTTTCTCCTGCTAAAATGGCACTGACACAGCATCTATAATAACGCTTTTCAATACAGTCCTCAGTTACTTTTCAAAAATCTAACATTTTTTCTGTATTCTTCCCACTTCATTACAGCTATTACTTGTGATTATCAAGTTGAATGTTGCAATTACAAACAGAAAATGCTGCCAAAAGGCAGCAGCAGGCCGAGTGGAATATGAAAAGAAGGCAGGTCATGTTCTTTCAACAGATCTGGAAAGTTTTGCCTGTCTTTTCTAGTTTGGATACCAATACACATGATGTCTAAAGTCAACATTAAATGTTTTTTACTGCAAATTGTCAACATGCTTAATTATTAATTTGACTATTAATGAAGAAGGTTACCCGTGATGAACCAAACATTCTTATATCTCTAGTGATGAAATCAAGTATTCCCAAAGCCAGGGAGAAAATATTCAGTAAATCCGCATCTGCCTGTACAACTCAAACTTCTTATACTGACAACACGCACTTGTCTATAATCTCTGTAACCTCCTGTATAATCTGATATGAAGGATCTAATAGATAGCATTCCACAGTTTTGGAATCTTATGCCACTATAACTTGATGCACTGATTTAAAATGGTTACCAAGCAGCACGGGTCCACATAACTTGAGAATCCATGCTCATTCACACACTCTACTCTGGACCAGAGTTCATCACTTCTACTTCCCCGCTTCTTCTTTTTTTCCTCTTCATCTCTCCAAGACCCTCATTCCTCTCATCATGCCTGCTTTTACTTTTCTCCACTCTGATAGGAGGCCCCTACACTCTCCATCCCCACTACCCTGATAACTGCTAAATAATAACAATAATGTTTGAGGTTGCGTGGTTGTTTGAAGGCAAGTATCGGGCAAGTAGTAGTACGACGACATCTTTGGAGCCTTCAACATGTCATCGATGAAGACAAACATCTCGCCAAGGCCATCCCCACACCCCCACTTCTTGCCTTCAAACAACCTCGCAACCTCAAACAGACCATTGTCCGCAGCAAACTACCCAGCCTTCAGGAGAACAGTGACCACGACACCACACAACCCTGCCACAGCAACCTCTGCAAGACGTGCCGGATCATCAACACGGATGCCATCATCTCACGTGAGAGGTATTCTTGCGACTCGGTCAACGTTGTCTACCTGATACGCTGCAGGAAAGGATGTCCCGAGGCATGGTGCATTGGTGAGACCATGCAGACGCTACGACAATGGATGAATGGACACCGTTCGACAATCAGCAGGCAGGAGTGCTCCCTTCCTGTCGGGGAACACTTCAGCATTCAAGGGCATTCAGCCTTTGATTTTCAGGTTAGCGTTCTCCAAGGTGGCCTTCAAGACACACGACAACGCAGAATCGCCGAGCAGAAACTGATGGCCAAGTTCCGCACACGAGGACGGTCTCAACCGGGATCTTGGGTTCATGTCACACTATCTGCAACCCTCACGATTTGCCTGGGCTTGAAAAATCTTACTAATTGTCCTGGCTTGAGACAATTCACACCTCTTTAACCCATGCTTAACCCTCTCTCCACTCACATTGCCTGCACCTGTAAAGTCTTGATTACCTGTTAAGACTTGCATTCCAACCATTATCTTGTAATTGAGTCTGTGTCTATATATGCCCTGTTTGTGAACCCAACTCTTCACTCACCTGATGAAGGGGCAGCGGTCCGAAAGCTTGTGCTACTAAATAAACCTGATGGACTTTAACCTGGTGTTGTGAAACTTCTTAATGTGTATAAGGCTTTGCAATAAAATATGGAAATATAGTACTTGCTTTCTTATCTAATCCGGCTGTTAAGGGGATCTCATGCTGAGTTCTGAATAGGTTTTAGTCAACAGGGGACAAGATGAGTTACCTGATTTGTGAAGTCTGGAAAGGTGCTGGGAGGACATAGGGAACAGCAGTGCAGTGATTATGTTGACAAACTAATAAACCACAGCATGTATTTAACTCCAACAAATTTGAATTCATCTAAAACAAATTTGCAAAATAAAACGCTGGTATGAGCGAGCTTCCAACCACCACCAAGACACCCTACTTGTATCTCCATAGCATTGCCCATCTCTGCCTCAGCTGCCCTGCCGTTGAAACCTATCCATATCTTATGTTGCCTCTTGCCTTGGTAATTCTTTTAACTGTCCTCTAAAATTCTACCCCCACCTCCCACTCACCATAAATTTCAGCTCAAGACTTTGCAGCCCATATTCTAATGTACAAGATGTCCCATTCGAGTTAGCTCCATGCTCGCTGATTTACATTGGCTTCCAGTCTGGCAATGCCTCTATTTTAATACTCTGATCCTCTTTCTTCAAATCTCTCCACACCCTCATATTTTCCCCCAGCCCTTAACCCTCTCAAGTCTCTGTGCTCCTCCAATTCTGGTCTTTTGCATCCCTAGTTTTAATTACTCTACCACTTACGGTGTCTTCAGTTGCCTAGACCGCAAGCACTGGAATTTTCTCCCTAAAGCTTTCCACTTCTTTCTCTTCCTGTAAGATGCATCTTAACACCTACATCTTTGAACAATGTTTTGGTCACCTGTACCAATATCTCATGAGGCTTACTATTTGGTAAAGCTCGAGAAGGATCTTGGGGCATTCTACTATAAAGGTTATATGTAAATAGAAGCTTTTAATTTTGTAAACATGATAACACTGTTTAGAATTACAATTTTATTGAAACAAAATCTATGAGGAAGGAAAAACATGCATAAATTTCCTACCTTCATTCATGTCGATGATTGCATTCTTCTTCTGTTTTTCTAGTCTCTCCTTCTCTGCTTTCTCTTTGGCAAGTTTGGCCCTTTTGATTTTCTCTTCAGCTTCTTTCCGTTTCTTGTTCTCCATTGCGGATTGCTGAGGATGATACAAAAGCACTTACAAGAATGAAATACATTTTATAACACCTTTCAGGGTCTCAGGACATCCCAAAGTGTTTACAACTAATGACGTACTTCTGAAATATAGTCACTGTTGTATTGTAGCAGACACTTTGCACACAGCAAGGCCCCATAAAAAGGTGAATGACCAGATAACTTGTTTTAGGGCTATTGATTAGGAGGGAATTAAAGAAAAACACTTTCAAGAGATGTGGGCTTCACTGACCAGGCCAAGTTTTGTTAACTATACCTAATTGCCCTTGACGGTGGCAGAGTGGTTAGCATTGCTTCCTCATAGCACCAGGAACCCAGGTTCAATCCCGGCCTTGGGTCACATTCTCCCCATGTCTGTGTGGGTTTCGTCTCGGTGCTCTGGTTTGCTCTCTCAGTCCAAAGGTATGTGGGTTAGGTTGATTGTCCATGCAAAATTACCCATTAGCGTCAGCGAGATTAGCATGATAAATAGTGGGGTTACGGTGATAGGGCCTGGGTGGGATTGTTGTCGGGGCAGGCTCGATGGGCTGAATGGCTGCTTTCTGCACTGTCAGGATACTATGAGAACACTGTTCTTTAAAATAGTGTCACAGGTTCTTTCTGTCTACCTGACAAGGAAGATAGTGCCTCAGTTAAATGCCTGAATCAAAAGACTACACCAGTGGTATTGCAGCACTCTTTCAGTCGTGCACTTTAGTTCAGTTAGATATTGTGCTCAAGTCTCTGAGCAATATTTGAACTTAATCTCCTAACTCAGACACAAGAGCACTGCCACTGAGCTAGTGATGCCACTGTGAGCATGTCACAGGGACCACAAAGTCCAAGGTTCAAATATCAATTAATAAAATGTTATTTATTCAAGCTTTTATGGGTTCAGTGTCTAGAATTTGACAACATCAGAAAATCCCGTTGGCATGCACAGCCGGAATGTTTGTCCAACTACGACTGCCCTGCCATTGTGTTTGCAAGGTTATTCTGACTTGCAAGCAAGTAGTAATGGTCTTCATGTTCCATTAGGAAGATAGAGCAACTCGTCAATCGTCAGTGCCAGTTACTGAGCCTGCCTCGGGCCATGAGCTTTCATCAAAAATGCCATTTTGGAGACACCTTGATCCCAATCACTCCTTCACTTGTCCTGCTCTCTCCAACCTAAGGAAGATTACTATTTGGCTGCAAAAATTAGGAGAGCGCATTTGGAACCTTTCAATTAAAGAAGGTGAACAACACATTCACCATGACATGTGCGAATGTATTGTCATCATTCTTCTGATTGAAGCACGGACACATACCGAGCTTAATCAAATAGTGGTTTCACCCACTGGGGGTGTGGGCTTCAGAGACGGTTACATATGTCGTGGTTAACGCTGAACCATGAATATACGAAGCATGTTTTCATACCCAGCCTCCTGTTAGTGCTTTCCAGTTGAAGTTGTCACCACCTCTAACTAGACAAAGGATAAATGCCTCCAACAGAACATTTCAGAAAGTGCAAGCCATGTAGCACCAATGCTGTGCAGCAGAGTTACTGAATGTCAACCGAAAATCCACAATACAGTGTTTAACTCTGGGCACCACACTAAAAGAAAGGATGTCAAAACCTTGGAGGTTGAAGAGGAGATCAAGTCAAATGGTACAAGGGATGATGAAGTTCAGCTGTGTAGAGGGACTGGAGTTGGCATTGTTCTCCTTAGGACGAAGATTAAGAGAAGTTTTGATTGGGGTGCTCAAAACCAAAAGGCTCTAAGAAGCATGCTCCGTCCACATCCTTCAACGATAGATCGATGTAAGTCAGAGACCATCTCTCACCTAAGCATTTCTTCTTCTTGTCACAGATCCAGCTCAGTCCTGGATGGTACATATGGACTAAAGCAATTCCCTTTGCTGAATACCTATGAATTTCAAACTATGAGTTGGCTTTATTGAGAGGAAGAGGGCAACAAAGCAAGGAAGTTATTCTAACACTTTTTAAATCCTGGGTTAGGCCTTAGCTGCAGTAGAGTGTTTAATTTTGGGCACCACCCTTTAGGAAGGATGTCAAGCCCTTGGGGAGGTTGAAGAAGGAATTTAGTCAAATGGTACAAGAGACGAGGAAGCTCAGTTGTGTGAAGAGACTGCAGTCCTTAGGATGGAGAAGATTGAGAAAAGCTTTGATTGGGCTGCTCAAAATCAAGAAAAGTTTTGACAGAGTAAATGAAGATAAACTTTCTTGTGACTGAAGAGTTGATGGCCAGAGATTAAAGGTGATTGGCGAACAGACAGAATGGACATGAGGAAACCTTTTTCTCTTTTACACAAGTGTTTGTGAGCTGGAATGCATTACCTAAAATTGTGGTAAAAGCAGTAGCAGCATTTAAAAGAGAATTGGTTCAGTATTTGATGGTAACAAAAATAATTAAGGTCTACAAAGATTGGGATTAATTGGATAGCTCTATGAAAGAGCTGGCACAGACATGATGGGCTGAATAGCTTCATCTATCCTGTATCATTTTCCATTCCATGAAGGAAAATTGAACATGATTTGTTTTTGGCCACAAGCTTAACTTACGTTGAGTTTTTGGTGTCATTAATGCCAGATGGGAAAGATCAAGTGTCCTTTGCCTCTGTGTGGCGAACAGTGACCACAATTCTGTTAACTTTCAGATAGTCATGGAAAAGGATGAGTGTTGTCCTATGCGTAAGGTGCTGAACTGGGAGAAGGCTAACTACAGCCGGATTAGGCAGGATTTGGTGGCTGTTGATTGGGAGAGACTGTTCGAGGGTAAATCCACATCTGGCATGTGGGAGTCTTTTAAGGAGCAGTTGATAGGAGTGCAGGACAGGCATGTGCCTGTAAAAAGGAAGGACACAAAAGCTAGGAGTTGAGAGCCATGGATAACCAGAGAAATTGTGGGTCTAATCATAAAGAAAAAAGAGGCATACATAAGGTCCAGGCAGGTAAAAACAGATGAAGCACTGGAGGAATACAGAGAAAGTAGAAAAGAACTCAAACAGGGAGTGAGAGGGAGGGGAGCTAGAAGAGTTGACCAGGATCAAGGAACTAATTGATGGTGGGGAGGATGCAGGGGTAAGGGGAATTACAAAATTAATGGTAGAGGAGAGGGTGCAAGTGAATGAAGGCGGTAATTTAGATAAGGGAGTAGAGGGAGAGGGTGTTCGCGACTCATCAAAGCGGGTCCAGATAAAAGCTGGAATAAGGACACTTTGCCTGAATGCACGAAGCAATCGGAACAAGGTAAATGAGTTGATGGTGCAAATCAGCACAAGTGGGTACGATCTAGTGGCCATTACAGAAACGTGGCTGAAAGGTGACCAGGACTGGGAGATGAATATCCAGGGGTATCAGGCGTTTAGGAAGAATAGACAGGAAGGAAAAGGTGGTGGGGTCGCGCTATTAATAAGAGATAATATCAGGGTAGTACTGAGGGATGACATAGGCTCTGAGGAACAAAACGTGGAATCATTATGGGTAGAGATGAGGAATAGTAGAGGGAGAAAGACACTAGTAGGTGTGGTATATAGGCCCCCAAATAATAATGTTGAGGTAAGGAGGGCTATAAACAAGCAGATAAGGGATGCGTGTAAAAACGGAACGGCAATAATCATGGGGGACTTCAACATGCACATTGACTGGCAGACTCAAGTCGGTAAGGGTGGAATGGAGGAAGAGTTCTTAGAATGCTGTCGGGATAGTTTCCTTGAACAGCATGTTACGGAACCGACGAGGGAACGAGCTATTTTGGATCTGGTATTGTGTAACGAGGTAGGTAGAATTAAGGATCTTATTGTGAAGGACCCTCTTGGGTCTAGTGACCACAATATGGTCGAATTTCTGATTCAGATGGAAGAGGAGAAAGTTTGGTCCCAAACCAGTGTCCTCTGTTTGAACAGAGGGAAATATGATAGGATGAGGGATGAATTGGCTAAGGTAGACTGGGAGAGCAGGCTGGCAGGTAGGATAGCTGAGGAACAGTGGAGGATTTTTAAGGAGATCCTTTTCAGTTCTCAGCAAAAATACATTCCAGCAAAAAACAAGGATTGTAAGAAAAGGGAGAACCAGCCGTGGATAACGAAGGAAATAAAGGAGAGTATTAAAATAAAAACAGCTGCGTACAGAGTGGCCAAAAATAGTGGAGAAACAAGTGATTGGGAAAAATTTAAGAAACAACAAAGAGAGACTAAGAAAGCGATAAAGAAAGGAAGGATAGACTATGAAGCTAGGCTAGCAATTAATATAAAAAATGATAGTAAAAGTTTTTATAAATATATAAAAAGGAATAGAGTGGCTAGAGTGAATGTTGGACCCTTGGAGGACGAGAGGGGGGAGTTAATAGTGGGAAATGAGGATATGGCTGAGTCTTTAAATAAGTTTTTTGTGTCGGTCTTCACGGTGGAGGACACAAATAGTTTGCCAAATATTAACGATAGAGGGTTGGCAGCAGGAGAAATACTTAATACAATTAATGTTACCAGAGAGGCAGTGCTGGGTAGACTAATGGGACTGAAGGTGGACAAGTCCCCGGGTCCGGATGGAATGCATCCCAGGGTATTGAAAGAAATGTCAGAGGTAATAGTGGATGCATTAGTGATTATTTATCAAAACTCGTTGCATTCTGGGGTAGTGCCGGTTGATTGGAAAACGGCTAATGTTACGCCGCTGTTTAAAAAAGGAAGGAGACAAAAGGCGGGTAACTATAGGCCGGTCAGCTTAACGTCTGTAGTAGGGAAAATGCTGGAATCCATTATTAAAGAGGAGATAGCAGGGCATCTGGATAGAAATGGTTCGATCAATCAGACGCAGCATGGATTCATGAGGGGAAAGTCGTGCTTGACGAACATGTTGGATTTTTATGAAGATGTGACTAGGGCGGTTGATGGAGGAGAACCGGTGGATGCGGTGTTTTTGGATTTCCAAAAGGCGTTTGATAAGGTGCCCCATAAAAGGCTGCTGAAGAAGATTAGGGCACACGGAGTTGGGGGTAGTGTGTTAAAGTGGATTGGGGACTGGCTATCCGACAGGAAGCAAAGAGTCGGAATAAATGGGTGTTTTTCCGGTTGGAGGAAGGTAACTAGTGGCGTGCCGCAGGGATCGGTACTCGGGCCGCAACTGTTTACCATTTATATAGATGATCTGGAGGAGGGGACGGAGTGTAGGGTAACGAAGTTTGCAGACGACACAAAGATAAGTGGAAAAGTGAATCGTGTGGAGGACGGAGAAGATCTGCAGAGAGATTTGGACAGGCTGAGTGAGTGGGCGAGGATGTGGCAAATGGAGTATAACGTTGAGAAATGCGAGGTTATACACTTTGGAGGAAATAATAACAAATGGGATTACTATCTCAATGGAAACAAATTAAAACATGCTACCGTGCAAAGGGACCTGGGGGTCCTTGTGCATGAGACGCAAAAGCCCAGTCTGCAGGTACAACAGGTGATCAAGAAGGCAAATGGGATGTTGGCCTATATTGCGAAGGGGATAGAATATAAAAGCAGGGATGTCTTGATGCACCTGTACAGGGCATTGGTGAGGCCGCAGCTGGAATACTGTGTGCAGTATTGGTCCCCTTATATGAGGAAGGATATATTGGCATTGGAGGGAGTGCAGAGAAGGTTCACCAGGTTGATACCGGAGATGAGAGGTTTGGATTATGAGGAGAGGCTGAGGAGATTGGGTTTGTACTCGTTGGAGTTTAGAAGGATGAGGGGGGATCTTATGGAGACTTATAAGATAATGCGGGGGCTGGATAGGGTGGAGGCGGAGAGATTCTTTCCACTTAGTAAGGAAGATAAAACTAGAGGACACAGCCTCAAAATAAAGGGGGGTCGGTTTAAGACAGAGTTGAGGAGGAACTTCTTCTCCCAGAGGGTGGTGAATCTCTGGAATTCTCTGCCCACTGAGGTGGTGGAGGCTATCTCGCTGAATATGTTTAAAGCGCGGATGGATGGATTCCTGATCGGTAAGGGAATTAAGGGTTATGGGGATCAGGCGGGTAAGTGGTACTGATCCACGTCAGATCAGCCATGATCTTATTGAATGGCGGGGCAGGCTCGAGGGGCTAGATGGCCTACTCCTGCTCCTATTTCTTATGTTCTTATGTTCTTAGAAGGGCAAAAAGGGGTCACGAAATGTCCTTGGCAGACAGGATTAAGGAGAATCCCAAGGCATTTTATACATACGTTAGGAACAAGAGGGTTGTCAGAGAAAGAGTCGGACCTCTCAAGAACAAAGGAGGGGAATTATGCTTAGAACCCAAGGAAGTAGGTGAGATCCTAAATGAATACTTTGCATCAGTATTCACAAAGGAGGGACACATTGATTGGTAGTGTCTCAGAGGGATGTGTAGAACCGTTAGAATAAATCGCAAATACAAGGGAGGAAGTGTTAGGTGTTTTAGGAAGCATTAAGGTAGACAAATCCCCAGGGCCAGATGGCATCTGTTCTAGATTACTGAGAGAGACAAGGTATGAAATTGATGGGTCTCTAACAGAAATCTTTGTTTCTTTATTGGACACAGGTGAGGTCCCAGAGGACTGGAGGATAGCAAATGTGGTCCCGTTATTTAAGAAGGGTAGCAAGGATAACCCGGGTAATTATAGGTCAGTGAGCTTGACGTCCGTGGTAGGGAAATTGTTGGAGAAGATTCTTAGAGATAGGATCTATACACATTTAGAACTGAATAGTCTCATTCGTGATAGACAACATGGTTTTGTACGAGGGAGGTCATGCCTCACAAATTTGGTTGAGTTTTTTGAGGAGGTGACAAAAATGATTGACGAGGGAAGGACCGTGGATGTCGTCTACATGGATTTTAGTAAAGCATTTGACAAGGTCCCTCATGGCAGGCTGGTGCAAAAGGTTAAATCTCACGGGATCAAAGGTGAACTAGCTAGATTGGTACAGAACTGGCTGGCCATAGAAGACAGAAGGTAGCAGTTGAGGGGTCTTTTTCTGATTGGAGGTCTGTGACTAGTGGTGTTCCGCAGGGCTCTGTACTGGGACCTCTGCTGTTTATGATATATATAAATGATTTGGAAGAAGATGCAACTGGTCTGATTAGTAAGTTTGTGGACGACACAAAGATTGCTGGAGTTGCGGATCGTGATGAACATCGTCAGAGAATACAGCAGGATATAGACAGGCTGGAAAATTGGGCGGAGAAATGGCTGATGGAATTTAATCCAGATAAATGCGAAGTGAAGCATTTTGGTAGATCTAATGCAGCGGGGAGCTATGCAATAAATGACAGAACCATCAGGAGTATAGACACACAGAGGG